>NC_087569.1:7361950-7973062 GCF_036250125.1 Pseudopipra pipra | reverse complement strand
GATCGGCGAGGGGGGGGGCCGACCCTGAGAGGTCAGGGATGGGGACAGGGGTTGTAATAGTGTGGCACTGTGGCTTTTTAACCCCTGCCTTAACCCCAGCAGTGCTCAGGGAAGAGCCTGAAAAGGACTTGAGCAAAGGTGCCCCCCAAAAAGGGGAGTGACCCTTGGTGCCAGCGATTTGTGACCCCCAGCGCCTCTGACCGACCCCTTCCCTGAGGTGGCTGAGAATTCACGGGAAAGCCCAGAACAGTCTGTAGGGCTGGTCCTGTCCTATCAGGCTGAGAGGAAAAGCTGGGAAAAGCAGGACTGAGTTGGCAAAGCTGGTGAAATACATAATTTAGGAGTTTGGGGAGCGCTGGAGGCTCCCGGTGCGTCACACGAGCGGCCCCAGTCACGCGGCCCAGCTCCTGAGCTGCCCTTGGAACTGGCTGCAACCGGGCTGACCGGTTAATTCTCTAATGTGAGCCTGCAAAACAAGCCCCGTGATGAAATGCTGACATTTGTAATTCAAATGCTTGTTTACTCGCCTCCAGAACAGGAAGCTTCGATCGGTTATGGAGCAACTTCCTTCTGTGAGCTGATTTGGAAATGTGCCCCGGGTTAATTAAGCTTCATCATACCTTTCAGTCTGTCTCTTAACTGATTTTATGTCATATTAAAGCTGGATACGCAAAATCCAAGAAGGTTTTAATGTGTTTTTTAGCAGCTTTACCTGCTGCTCCTTCAGTGAAGGCAGATGACCTTGTTCAATCCTCCCCTCACAAAGCATCAGCACTCATGTGACTGGCAAGATTCAGCACAGAGCTGCTCTATTTCCCCCTAAAAAAACCCTCAAACCTAGACAAAAATACAAAACCACCAAAAAACCTCAACAACAACAAAACCCTTTTGCTTTCCTTTCTCCTAACAGGGTTTCTAGAACCTCCTGGTTTACAGTAAAAAGGAAATAAATCATCCTACCAGTAATTACTTGCACTGTAGAAACAGGAAGAGAGAAAAATGGTAACTGGAATGTTCAGAGACAGCTCCATGGCAATAGCCAACCTTGGAAATATTATTTGGCTACATAAATTTAGGGCAAAAGGCAGAGTTGGGCAATTTTCCATTTGTATGCTTTGTGCTGCCAGTTTTGCTCAGTTTTTCCACCAGGCTGGTTTTGTTTGGTGGTGCCAGGGGGACTGAATGTTTGCTCCAAGGCTGGCCTGGGCATGCTGTACATCCCAGGCTCTGCTCCAGGGACAGATTCTGCCATGGAGTCTGGAGAGGCCACGAGGAACTAATATTTACAAATGTGAAATGCCACGTCTGTAAAGCTGGAGATGAACCACAGGCTAATGTAAAGCCTGGGCAGTGTTTGAGCACATCAGACTTGTATTAAGGATTTCACTGTGCATGTCTCTCTTTTTAATGTCCTTGTAGGTAGAGAAGAAGAAATTTCTGTCAGTTTTTCCTTTCTGTATAAACCAAAAAGCAGAGGAGCCTTCCCTTGTGGTTTTTTTTCCAAAGAATGGCTAAATATTGTACTGCTGTGCTTGTACAAAGCACATGTATTTAACAAACATTCCACTCTTCCTCCACTAGCTCTTGGTGAATAAAAATTGTCAAGCAGCTGACTCTGAACTGTATATAAATAAATGCAAAGCTGACAAAACCCAGAAATCTGTATCTTGTGACTGGCCTGGCTGCACAGGTGGCTCCAGCCTTCGCCAGGGCACGGGGCCTGTAGTTGGGAACACATATTTCTTTCCAAGTGGTTTCAAAAGTAGGTCACTGGGCAGTAGTACAAAGCAACCTACTTTCAGGAGAAGAATCTGGGGTCAGGGAAATGTTTCCAACGAATCTGTACATTCTGGAACACAAGCTGGGGCTGCTTTTCATGTAGGCTAATGTCCTAGCAACGAGGGATCATTTTTCCATGAGCACTGTGGACTGAAGCAACCTGTTTATCTTTAGTTCCAGGGTTTAGCTTGGGACAGCCAGTCAGGCCTTCTGAGGGTGTGTAGCAAGTCCAGTTACTGTTCTTTGTTCAGACAAAAATAGGGCTACGTGCCACAGGGAAAAAAACAACATATATAAACTATATATATATATTCTTATCTCATAACATTACTCACACCTACCTCAGATCTCTCTCACTGTGTATAACACTGGATAATTATATTTACTTATTTATGGTTGTGGAGATAAATATATTCTCCCCAAGCCTGTAACACTGCAATAAGACCCAGACTTTGCTGAAGTTCCACCCACGAGACAAACAGACTCGTGGCATGTTACTGCTTGTCCCTGTGCTGCCAAGTTCAAGGGTTACAAAAATAGTGAGTCATAATTCTGAGTACTGTGAGATTGACTGTAATATTATGAGATTACCAAAAAAAGACAACTCTCTGAGTTTTGTTTGTAAAGCCTTGTGCTAAAAAAACCTTCAATAAACAAAGTTTTTAATAAGCTTCCAACTTCAGGAAATGAAAGCTTAAGAAAAACAAATAGATTGGTAGTAAAAAGAGGAAAATGAGGGATACTCCTCTGTCTCCCTGTTTGTTTAAAGAATATTTTAACTTTGCAGGACACATGGGATTCAGCTGTAAGATCTGTGCTGCCCTGATAAACAGGCTTGGGCACGTCTCTCTCTGCAGGTCTGAATGACCCAGAGGAACACGTGCCAGTTCACTCTGCTCTGATGGAAGGAGACTTAGAGAAGGCATTTTATGAAGCCACCATTGGGCTAAAATCACAGGCTTGTGTCTGCATGTTGTGCCAGTGAAAGCAACAGCTAATAACTAGGTCTATTCTAAAAATTACTTGTCTGCATGTCTCCAGTCTGCCTCCTGCCCGTGAGTGTTTTGGATCCGATCCAAGCTGCAGTGCAGGGAGGGAGCTCTTTGTTCACGTCCTCTCTGCTGCCTTGGAGCTCTTTGAGCTTGTGGTTTCTGGGGTGAGGAATTTCAGCAGGATAGCAAAGAAGCACCTTGAAAAACAGACAGACAGACAGAAGTAAGTCCTAAAATGCTGTTAATCATTGTTGATATGTTCAATAGAACCCCTGTGACAGTGGACAAAACCAAACACTGCCAAGGCTGTTCTGACCAGGCTTTATCCATTGGCCCAGGGGTGATACCTCCTGCACTTCGTTTTCAGATCCAGCTTGGATCCCTTGATGGTGAGGAGAATGTCCAGAATGCTTCCCCTTCTACCAGAAGACTAAAATCGAAGCACTGACATTTTTCTCCTCTGAACAAACCACAAAGTTTTAACAACCTGTTCTTTTCTGTGTGGTGTCAGCTATACACAACTCCTAGTCCCCTGCTTATTAGATAAAAAACATCACACTTCCTAATTCCCTTTCACCCACAAACATGTAGCTGCTTTCAGTGTTGCTTTGGGGATGAAAATGCTCCTACAGACAGAATTTCAATGTGGGCTGTGAGCCAGAGCTGCAGAGCTGAGTCATTGTTATACAAGCAGAGCTGAGATGGCACAGAAAAACCCCTTTGTACTTTAACACTGGAACACGTCAACTGTTGGACTTTGAGTATCACAAGCCATGTACACAGAGAACCAACTGTCATTTACTGGATTTTTCCTCTTGTATATCTCATCATCTGTCTGGATAATTCTTCCTTCTCCATTTTGCTTCACAAGTTTAAGAGCAAATACATTTTTCATCAAGCTATTGGCCTCTACTAAAGTCTGGCAAACATTGCATCAGCTTTGGAATAATGAAATGAAAGCTGTTAACTCTCTGGACAGTAGGAAGCACCTGCTGCCCAGGTACACTGACCATACCCTATGTGATCATTGAAATTTAGAGCTTTCAAGTCAGAATACCTGTGAAATTCGTCATCATCCAGAGGTCTACTGTAAAGCTCTTGGACTGATTGTTTATGTGAGAGCCAATTTTGAGCTCTGTAATAAAATAAGGAACAACTGAAAAAGAAGGAAGAATTACTGTGGCCTTAGGAAACCAAACTGCATTTTGTTCTTCCATTTTTGTCTTCCAGTTCTTTATCCTGAAGCATCACAGAGGAACAGAATTTAGCTTCTCAAAACACTTTCTACATTTAAAATAAGCTGAATTAATTGTGGAGGGGCACAGAGAGTGACAGATTTGCAGATATTACAAGGACTGCAAACTCAGTGTAGAGTTTTCTCCATGGAACTGCTTTTTGAACATGTACAAGTGCAAGTGGCTCCTGTCTTAAAGAGAGAAGGTCATTTCTGTGAACTGATCACTAACAAGCTCCTAAAATATGTCCTGGATTTCAGTGTAGAGCAGTTCAGTGTTTTTAGGACAGGACAGACCATGTAGGCAGAAACCTGTGCCTGCTGCTGGCTGTCTCTGTGCCAAAGGGAACTGAACCCCCGCTGCAACCTGCACAGGCTCAGTTTCAGTGCGTTTCCAGTTTCACCTCAGCGAGTTTTTCCTCCCAAAATATAAGGTGACTAACACGAAATCTAGTGTGACTAAAGGTCTGGGAGTGGCTCAGATCAGGAGCTGCAGATGAACACGTTGGCAGGGGTCAGAATTTGTCACACAGGGTGTATTAAAATGGTTCCATTAGAATGAGTAACCAGTGCAGAGGTTCAGAGGGATAACAGGAAATTGCAACTCGGTGCCCTTTCCTATCTTCGGAGAAGTGCTGAGCCACAGGATTGTTATGCAAATCCTGGCATGTGCCATCTCAGGAGGCAGCCTGCACACTGTGGTAGCATGTTTTTAAAGCTCTTTTCCAGACCAGAGAGTGCTGATAGATGTTTCATTCATCACTGTCCTGTTGCTTTGACATATTCCTGGCTGAGACCTGACCTTCTGCCTCTCCACAAACCGTCAGCTCAGTTGTTTACATCTTTCCCCGTTCCCCTTCTTGGAAAGGGCAAGACATTAAGTCCTGTTGAATACAACTCCTTGATTAGAAGTCAAACAAAATAAACGTCCACTCCTGCAACACTGGACACAAAGTTCATCCTTGGAGTGATTTTTTTCCCCCCAACCAAATGTGACTTGGACACCTCCAAAATTTGGACTTTTCCCTGCATTGAATAGTTTTACTTGCAAAACAGCATTGGCTTTCAGATGTTCAGGAATAGCTTTTTGTGAGATATTTACCAGTAGTGGAGTGATTTCACATTTTCCTAAGTTTTTTTCTTTGTTGGTTTGATTTGGGCTTTTGATTATTTGTTTTTTGGTTGTTTTTGGATTAGTTGTTTTTTGTTTCTCAAGGTATGTACTTTCTTGATTGTTTTCCTTTTTAAGGCTTTGGTTACTGAATTTGTTAAAAGCTGTCCAGAGGGAATCCTGTTAGAAGCCATTTCTCTACAAGGCTGCCACGATGACTTCAAACCTCAGGAAGGACTAAACACTCTTCCAAAGGTGCATCCTGATCCCAGGCCTGTTGTCACACAGTGATCTTGTGTCTAAATGTGGGTTGTGCATAGCAGAGATGCGAAACAACAGCAGCCCCTCAGGTCTGCAGAGCACCTTTACATCCTTGAATATGTTCAGAATGAGAGGGAAAACCTCGGGCTCATGCTTGTGGATAACTGTCGTGCCTGGCCTAAGCAGGGATTGAGGTGGGAGAAGTGAGCTCGTCCCTCGGGACACCATGAACAACTCAGGCCTTGAACTTCCTGTGACTTCCAGCTTTGCTCGCTCACAGTGCCCACCTGCCCCCGGCCCTGCTGTGCCTGAGACCCTGGAATCATGGAATCATAGAATTGTTAAGGTTGGAAAAAACCTTTAAGATCATCAAGTCCAACCAGTCCCCCAGCACTGCCAAGTCTGCCACTGAACTATGTCCCCAAGTGCCACATCCAGTAATTTCTTGAACATTTCCAGGGATGGTGACTCAACCACTTCCTTGGGCAGCCTGTTCCAGCGCCTGAACACCCTTTCAGTTAACAATTGCTTTCCTAACATCCAACTTAAACCTCCTCTGATGCAACTTCAGACCCTCTCCTCTCATCCTTTCTTGTTCCCTGGGAGCACAGCCCGACTGTCCCCCCCTGCTCCACCCTCCTTTCAGAGAGCTGTAGAGAGCAATCAGGACCCCGCTGAGCCTCCTTTCCTGCAGGCTGAGCCCCCCCAGCCCCCTCAGCCGCTCCTCATCACACTCCTGCTGCAGCCCCTTCCCCAGCTCCCTGGACACACTCCAGCCCCTCAATGTTCCTTCTTGTCGCCAGGGCCCCAAAACCGAACCCAGGATTCGAGGTGCGGCCTCACCAGTGCCGAGTACAGGGGAGTCAATCACTACCGTGCTCTTGCCGGCCACACTACTGCCGATACAAGCTAGGACGCCTTTGGCCTCGTTGGCCCCCTGGGCACACACCGCCCCTCGGCGACCCAGCTCCGCCCCCCTGTCCCGCCGTGTCCCAGCCCCTTCCCGTTCCCGTTCCCGTCCCCATTCCCGCCGTGTCCGCGCGCTCTTGGCGAGCTCTCCCGGCACCGCTGGCGGCGCGGCGCGGGGGCGCCCCCTGGCGGATGGGTCGGCACTGCCGTCAGGGCGGCGCGGCCGCGGGCGGGACCCGCCGGGCGCGGGGCAGGAGCGCGGGGGGATCCTCGCCCAGGGTGAAGGCTGAGCCCCCCTGGTCCCCCGGCCCCTTCGATCTGGGGGCGCAGAGCGGCCGCTGGGCCGCCTTCCAGAAGCGGCACGGGCTGAGCTGCGAGGAGGCGGCGCGGCTGCTGCTGGACGCGTAGTGAGTAGCGGGGCCGCGGTCCGGCCCCCGCCCGTGGGAGCATCGCTCTCCCGGCCGCTCCTGCACAGCGGTGCGCGGGCTTCGGGAGGTGCCGCGAAGGGCGGCGGGGGGATCCGGGGGGCGGGGAGGGGGCGCAGGCACCACGGAGAGAGTTGCTTTCTCTGCTAAAGCTTCCCCTGTTTTACGGCTCTCTGGGCAAAAATGCCCTTGGGGGGCACCGCGAGGCTCAGCCTCCAAATCTCCACCCAATTTCCTGTGCTCGCTCTTTGCAGAGCGCTGCTCATCATCGCCGCGCTGTAATCAGTAAGTGTGCGTGGCAGGGAAATCTGAAAGGAAAATGGTTTTCCTTTGCGTTTTGCGATTGACCCGGCACGGTGAGTCTGCCCAGCTGCTGAGGAGGCAACTCAGACAGAGGGAGAGGCACAGGATGAGAAATTCCCTGATCATAAAGTTCCCCCGCAATTACAATCTGAAATAAAACACGTTTCAAATATTATGTAAAATCCAGCTATCTCTGCTTTTTCCAGCTTTTAAATGGAGCAATATTAGTGGTGCTGGAGGAGTTGTGGGGAAAATTGTGGGAAATTTCGGTTCTCAGTTCCAAGCAGGTTGTCCTGTGGTAATAACCCTGGTTTCTGTAGGGTTGTGCAGGACACAGCTGCAGCCTGGGTGACACTGTGACCCGGACTGTGGTGGGGAGCTCTCTTGTACATAGTAGAGAGTCCTTGAACTGCTGTTTTTCTTTCCTTTTCAGCATTTTAATTAAACCACAAAAGCAATTGCTGTGAGGACAAAAGCCATTCCCTACCTCACTCTGACACATGGTATTAAAATACATTTGAATGGATACATTTCCTGGTGTTCTGCAATTACTCAAGGCAGACCTGAATAATGTTGTGTATAGCCTTACTGCTCTCTTGGCCAAAAAAAGAGAGAATGATCACAAGAGCTCTGTTATTTCTCTCTCCAGTGAACACAGAGGTTTGGTCAAGCACACAGGAGGCTGTCACTGTGGAGCCGTCCGCTTTGAGGTCTGGGCTTCACCACATCTGCACGTGTTCAACTGCAAGTGAGTTGTTTTGTTCCCTGTTCTCATACATGAATATCAGCTTGTCTGCTTTTGCAGCCTCAGAGCTAAAAGATGAGACAGCTGCAGAACACCCTCTGAGCTGTTTCCATCAGGTTTACCCTTAATTATGTCCTGATCCAATGTGAGATCAACACCAGGGATTTCAGGTGCTGCTTCTCTGGGCAGGACTTCAGGTCTCACAGCCATGCTCATGCAGAAAGTGTCAGGAGAGATCTAGTGAGTGCAGGTGCTCAGCCATCTGCTTTATATTTCCTCTCAGTCAGTGGGCTCAGAGCACATTGATCCTTTTTTAACTTGGTCTTCTCAAGTGACATTACATCTCTGACCACATGTGCCTCAAACTAAAACACACTCTGATTTCATTAGTGATCTCCCTTTGCTTGCAAGCTCAGGGGTGAACTTCTGAACTTTGCTTTCTTGTTTGCAAAGTAATTAATGTTGGCAAACTTGGCCAAGCATGGTCTGAAAGATTTTTCAGGGCTAGAGTATGACCTTAAAGAGCTGTGTATGTGAAGAATATAATGTTTGGTGTAGGAAGACACCTTATGGGGGTACCTGTGTAGGGTCAGTCTGTTCCATGGGTGTGCTCAGCCAAACACTACTGACACCAGGAGGCCACTTTCACCACTTACCTCTGTGAAGCCACCCAGGAGCCATTCTAACTGTCAGTGGAGTTTCTGTTGTCAAGAGGTCCCTGCTAGATCTGACTGCTGCACTACAACTTGTCCACTGCTTCCAGAAAGGTCTGCTTTTTCTTTTACAGTTGCAGCATTTGCACAAAGAAACAGAACAGACACTTCATTGTCCCAGCGTCGCGTTTCAAGCTGCTGCAGGTAAGAGTAAAACACAGTAAGAGCGTGGCCATGAGCTTGAACAGTATAACCCAGTGTTAGCCTGGATCCAAGCAACACCCAGTTTTCTATCTTAAGTTCATGTGGCTGCTGGGGGGAAATGGCTGAATTTTGTCCTGTCTGGGGTGGGTGTGTTAGTGCATCTTATTTGGTGAGGTGATGTTGGAGCTCTTGCAGTTCTGAGGCTTGACTGTTATGGACACGTTTACATACAGAGCACAGGGGCTCAGAAAAGGAGCATGAATGCAGAACTCTGTGTATCAGGATAGGAAGGTGGTATTTTAAATTTTACATTTCTTAGCTATAGGCCTAAAGTAATTTATCCATGTATTTATATGGAAAACTTATTTATATAGAAAACTGCTTTTCATTGGCTTAGGGTGCTGATAATTTGACAACATACACCTTCAACACACACCGTGCCCAGCACACGTTCTGCAAGACCTGTGGTGTCCAGAGCTTTTATACTCCTCGTTCCAACCCAGATGGTTATGGTAGGTACAAAGAGGAAGCTGTGGTAACCAAACTTAACCACCAAGCACCCCTTGGGTAAAGCCTCCATTGGTGCCAACATGACAGCAGGGAGCAGCATGTGTCTTAAGAGTTTGTCCCTAAAGTGTTAAACATCTGGAACTGCAGCCTGAACCTGTAGCTCCTCCATGAGAAAGTCTTACCTGTGATGTGTGGGCTTGTGCCTGGGACAGGATTCTCATCCAGGCTCTCATCCTTACACCAATAGCATTTATATTCCCTGAGATGCCCCATGCACGGAGTGGTGCAGGCATCTCCCTCATTTCCTGAGAAGCAGGTTTCTATGTGCTCTGTCTTTCTTCAGGGATAGCTCCCCATTGCCTGGATGATGGCACCGTGCAGACCATTGTCACAGAGGATATCAATGGCAAGGAATGGGAGAAAGCAGTGGGGGAGCATAAGACCATCAGAGACATGTCAAAACCTTGACACAGCCTTCCAGCAACTGAACTTGGAGCACTGCTGTGGAACTGCAGTCTGGGATTTCCTGGGTGATGGATGGTGAAATGAATTTCTACACTACTGTTCTCTGTTCTCTGTTTCTTAAATAAATCTTTCTATGTTGATTGTCTCATTCCTTTGTGACTTTCAGTTGACAAACTGCCTCTGCTCTGTAAACCACTCCAGGGTTGCTAGTTTGGCACTTTGCCTCTAGCTTGTGCTAAAGTTTAAGTCACCATATAAAAGACCTAGTTACAGTCTGGGTCTCTTGCACCTCATTCCTACGTCCTGCTGAGACTCTTGTGAGTTGATCTTGAGCCCCGTGTTCTGAAGCAAGAAAAAATGCTCATGTTTCATGAGGGACACTCTGAGAAGGTGGAGCCTGCAACACAATATGTAGGAAAGAAGCAGCAGCAGCAAAGATCAGTGCAATTAGATAAATTTGTATTATTTCTGATGTTTTATTCAAAAGCTTTGGCTTTTTAAAGTTCTGACTGAATAAGAAAAGTCTTTGTAGATCTGGTATCTGTGGAGATAGCGTCTTCTTTGAAAAGTTCCTCCTGATATCTCGATTTTATAAAAGCACCAAGAGATAGTTGCCAAGCAGTCCTTGCAGCTGTATCTTTTTGGGGAAATAGTTTGTGCCATATCTTCTCCAACGCAGAATACTCCTGCATTCAACTCTTAATTAAGTTAATCCAAATTTCTCATCCCAGTTAAGCTTCTACAGTGAGAAAACAGAGTAGCTGTTGAACCCTGTTCATCTCAAGGTATCGGGCAACAAGATACTCAGAAGGAAGTTCACATGCCTGGTTTCTGTAGCCTGGAGAATGCTACACAAAGAGCATCCCGTCCTCTCCAGCACATAACACAGGAGTTTCCTTTAGTCCTGAGCCTGGCATGGTCCTTTTTTTTTTGGTCATTCTTTTCTCCTGGAGCTGTGAGCCACATCCTGCTACAGGAGGCGCAGTGAATTGACCACCATGTACCGTGAGAAGAGCACGTAGAGGCGACGGAACCAGAGGAGTTGGCTGCGATGGCACCGCATGGCCCTCTAGAAGGAAAAAGAGTGGAGAGAGCATTACAAGAACCTTCCAGGCCTCGTGTGAGGGCAGTTTCCTAGGCCTCCTCTGAGGATCACTGCCAATTTATAGGACAGCCTGTTTTCACTGAGCAGTGGGAGGTGGGAGGCTGCCTAATCCACGGGGCCTCTCTGCCCCTGTGTTGCTGGTGTTGTGCTGGCTGATGCTCAGAGGGTCCTGCTAGAAAGGACATTATCAGCTGCAGATTGGTGCTGAGACAGTGTATTTATCACTTATAACTCCTCCTCCCCACGTGATCTCATGCCTGAGTGTTCACATGCTGGGGAAGCAGGAGCCTGATAGGTGAGTATCTGGGAACATCCCTGCATTTGCTTCTGACCACACACTGCCAGCTGAAACTGAATATTTACATCAGCAGAGAAAGGTCAGGTTTCAGAAACAAAAAACACATGGAAATAACGAACACCACCTCTATCTGAGCAGTTTCCATGTGTAACTCTCCCTTTTAGAAGCCTCAAAAGCAGGAAAGTTCTGCAACTTGTGAATTAACACTGTTTTCTGGGCAAACATTTTCATGCTATGGAAGGGGAGCTAATCAGATTCTGATACAGGGAACTGTGGACAAATGTGTGAGATCTCATGCAGCAAAATAAAAAATGCATAGCAAAGAAGGGAACTCTTTGGACCACAAGTTGACAGGCTGTTTCTGTCTTTAGTTAGAGCTGTGGTCCAAGGATGCTGTTCCTGACATGGAGTCATGCCAATCTTTGACAGGCCACTCATATATTGGGAATATTAAGTTGGATCCAGTCTCCTCTGAAATGTATCCTGCATCCTGGATGCAGTGTAAAACTCAGTGCTCTGTGACTACTGGACACCTCTGAGCTGCAAATCAGCTCAGCCCCGTCCTGTCACACAGCACATGAGGTCACCTGTCTTGTCTGTTCATGTTTTACAAGTCACTGCAGACATTCCTTAGTGACATTTATAACCCACTTATGAAATTCCCCGTGAATGTGACACTTCTGACTAAAGTCTTCACGGTGATGACGAGCCATTCAAGCAGGTTAAGCAGGTGCCACACGTCTCACCTTGGCTTGCTCAGTCTCCTCCTCTGAGAGGATGAACAGGGCATCCCCGGGCAGGAGGCAGGAAATGGGCACATCCAGGAAGGAAATGTACTTCCTCAAGAGATTCACTGACTCCAGCACGAGCACACAGCACCCTGCACAGAGAAAAGGGGAATTATTTCAAAACAACAGTACTGTAAGGTGCCCTTCTCTCCAGGCTCAGCAGGTCTTTGCAGGCTCCCATGTGCTGCTGGATTTGGGATCCTGTTGCAAAAGGGGAGCAACTTTTCCTGATGCTTCCACCAGGATCTCTTTGTGCCCAGTGCATGTTTATGACCATTTGTACCAGTTCTTATTCAGTATATGACTATTTGTACTGGTTCTTGTTTTGTACAGACTGTTGAAAGCAAAACTAGCTTTGACTACCACAAAAACTGGGGGGTTTTTTTGCTTATAATTAAATTATTCCTACATAATGATGATTCTCTGAATGCTGGCACTATATCACATAATGGAAATTTTAAAACAGCAGTCTCTGGTTCAGCTACCAAAATGAAATTTCACTTTTCTGCTCCAATTCTTAACTACAGAATAAATATTTACATATCTCGGGAATGGCAGTATCAAATATTAACTCAGGCAGGCAGTTACACTTTAACAGAGTTCCAGAATACATTGCTCAGATGTTTGTGATGAAGCAGAGGAAGGTAAAATGTATAAAGATTCTGCTGGTTTGGAAGCTTTTTTTTTTTTCTGTTTTAAAGATCCCCTTGAACTTGAAAGTTGATTGCTATTTTTTTTACTATGGCTAAATTGTCTTCACTGATGAGCTCAGAGCTCCTGATGGTCCCATTTAGAGCCTGTAGCTCTCAAAGGAGCTGCTTTGGGATTTCCTGGGGCTTGGAAGCTGCTGTGATTATGCTCCACACTTCACAAATTGTATTAAAGTGTGACAGAAGAGGCCAAAGTAACAGTTTACACAGGTGGTCAGAGACACAATTCGATTCACAATTAGATTTTCTTCAGTGTGCCCTGAAACAGTGACATTACTCAAAGGAGACACAAGACAAAGCTGAGCTGCTGCAGAGGCTCCTGATGCACCATTTCAGTGTGTGAAGCCTGTGCTCAAGTCTAATAACTGCTTGGTGCTCAAATGCCTTTCAGCCCTACAATGTCAGCAGGACTTGTGTCCCTCTAAGGGCAAAGATTCTCCAGGACAGCAGCAGGAACAAAGAACTTTTCCCTACTTTGGACATTTGGAAGATCCCTCAGTTTAACGTCTACCAAGTCTGAGATAGGAAGGGAAAACTTGTTGCTCTACAATTTCCTGGACATACAGGGGAAGCTCCCACAAGTCTCCAGGGTAGAGTCTGGCACTCCAAGATGCCCCATCAGCACCATTCCTTTCCCAGCCAGGGGGCTGTGACACACTGAACCCAGGGACAAACAGCACACGTGGGACCATCCTGACAAATCCCCTCATAAGTGATTTGTGTCCCAGCCTCTTCCCAGTGATGCTGACTCATTTCACTGCAAAGAAAAGACTTGCTTTTATTCCAGTCAAAGCCTGCAAGGGCAGGACATGGCAGCCCCCATAGACTCCCTCCAGCACATCTCTGAGATCTTTCAATTCCTTTCTTTCTTTTTTCTCCTTCAAGAGAAGATTGTTCCAATTTCTCAATAGCTTCTTCCACTCTCCAAAGAAAAACTGGTAACTCCTTATTTCAGCACCTCAGAGGGCTTCAGGGCCATGCTCCCCTTCCATTGATCCTGGGACGTGACTCCTCAGCAGGACGGACAGAGCACTCAAAGGAGTTCTTTTCTCCCGCTGTGGGCAGTGATGGGCAGGGGTAGAGGCCTCAAGAGGAACCACTGGCATCTCTATCCAGATAAAAGCTGACAGGAGTCTGTGCTGTGCCAGGACCTGGAGGAAAAGCCCTCCTGGAACTCCTGGCTCAGGGAGCCGCCGGGAGATGGCGGTGTCCGCCGGCTGCGGGAGCGGGACCCGCAGCGCTGCCTGCGGCGCTGCCCGGCCCGGCCGGCTCAGACCCCTCCCGGCACCCTCTGCCTCGAACACCCTCCTGCCTTGACTGTGCCACTGCCATGTGCCCACCCCCGTCCTCCCGCAGCCTCAGCCCCCAGCCCTGCAAGGTCACGGTGCTCCTGTGAGCAGCAGCTGTGCGATGAGCTCTGCCAAGCTCCCCGCGGGGTCCCCCGGCCGTGCGGGAATGCAGGGAGCTGTGGGACCAGCACGGATGGCTTGTGCCACTTCCTGACCGCGAGCCTGAGCCCCCGTCTCGCTCCCGGCCCACCTGGACAAGTGACAGCAGAGCAGTTGCTGTTTGGCTGCCAGCGGTCTCAGCTGCTCCTGCAAAGGATGCTCTGCGGGGACAAGTGCTGCACTTGCTCACAAACAGAAGTGCCCTGAGGGTTCTTCTACTCCCACTACAGAATTTCTTGTTTCCAAACTTGGAAGGAAACTTGTGATGTGCCACGAGTGGGGGAACTCTCTTCCCCCTTCTCTGCAGAGACCCTCTGGGCTGCTGCTGTGGGTAGTTTGAGAGAGAAGAATTAGTGCTGCACTGTGGCAGAGGAAAGGAATAGATATGGATCCTCTTGCTCTTGTCCTCAGCATTCCCACTGGCCACCCGTTTGCTTTTCAAACAAGGGAAGACAAGGCTAGAGCAAACACGGGGCAATGGATCTTTCCTTTCCTGGATGGTTGTTAATGGACTCTGGCAATGCCATGTGAATTCCTACTTGCAATGATGGGAAGAGAGGCCTGACACAGGGTTACCCACAACTGCCCTCTGAAGCCTGGACTGCTCTGTTAACAAAACATGCTCTCCCTTTCCTCATTTTTTTTCCCTGAGAAATATTAATTCATGCAGCAATTACACCTTTTGTTCCCCAAAGCTCAGCAATAGGGGATAAAAACCACTGTGAATGATTTCTGTGTGGATCTATCTGACCTGCTGCGCCCTCCTCGGTCAGATCAGGCAAAGGGGTGGCATGGGGGCATTCAGCCTCCCAAAAAAAGGGCACTCTAAGAGCCTTCTGTGCCAGTGATATCACAAGGATATCCATGTGCTGACAGCAAAGCCTGTTCTGCATGGGAATGTGAGATGAAATGAAGCAGGGAAGGAATGTACAAGTCCAGGGAGAGATGAAAAAGGGTTCAGAGAAACAGGCTGCTCCCTGCCAAGCAGGGTGGGAGCAGTGCTGCCATCGAGGAGTCCACTCCTGTGACACCAGCAGGTGAAGCTTTTCAGAGCCTGTTGTGACTGTGTTAGGGAGCCAAACAGGTGTTCCAGCTGGAGGCCCTGAAAAAGCAACTTAGCCAGAGGCCTCTGAGATAACACTGGAATCCACTAAGCGACCTTGGGCAGCCTGGGAAAGAGAGAAAGGAAGCTGCTAACTCCAGTGGAGGAATACCTGTGATGAGTACCTACACCCAAAGATAAAAACAAGAAAGAGAAAACTTTTAGGCTAACACCACTTATCGAATATATACCAGTATATATTTAACAATAGCAGTGTGTTATTAAAAGGTTTGAAAGAAGTGTGTAAATTTAAAAAATGTGTGTAACAGTGCAAAAGGTAGATCCCTGTGTGCCTCCTTTTCTGTACCATAGAGATCATTGCACTAAGTGTGATAAAAGTGTGTTAATGTAAACATTGCATGACCTCTTCCGCCATTTATCTGGGGACGATGAGGACGAGGAATAAAGCCTCAAACTTATACTGCAGTCAGATTGTCTTGTTTAACAACTAAAAGACGTTTCAAAAAGTGCAAAACTGCATTAGACAGATTTTCAGGCAACTGTGACCTGGGCAGGAGGGGATTAGCAGTGTAATACAACCTCTCTAGGTTGGCAGAAAGGGCAGGATCAATATAGCTCATGGATTAGGCCTGGAATAGAAGTGTGTGAAGCCTGCAGCCTGCTCAGCTTGGCTTTCTGCTTCCAAATCACTGAGGCAGCAGGTCTGCCTAGAATGAGGAGCTCCTGGGCAGATCTGTGCGTGCTGCAGGCCTGCACTGCTCCTGAGGGATGGAAGCACACCAGCTCTTTTGGAAGAGCACTGGTTATAGCTGGAAGGGGCCAGTGGCAGGGGCGGGAGCATATCCAGCAGCCGTCTTGACTTCCTGAGACAAGCCCAAGTATCTTGTGCCCAGGCTGGAGAACTTGATTACAGATTATAAAAAGCCTGTAGTGTTTATGATGGCTAAAGGCATTAGAAAGCAAAGCAGGATATTTAGGGTGCTCATTTGCATATCACTGAGGCAATGCAAGGCTTAGCTGGCTTTTGCATTTGCAGAGAGATTTTCTGTGGATTCCCTGATCACATGGGCTTACACAGGTTCACCCACACATAGTTCCTTCTTACCAACAGCAGAGCAGCAAATTTCCATGGCCTGAACATGCCTTTCAGCTCTATCCAGACAGCCTCAATCCCAGCATCACTCTTGTTTCATTAAGCCCCTCTGATGCACAGCCCTGCACGCCTGCCAGATCAAATTATAAATACTGGGAATTTCAATGAGACTGGAACTATATTTGGAAAGGCTTAGCGTAAGCAGCAGCATGGGAGCTCCCCGTTCCTTTGGTGTTTGTAGGTCATGTCAGATGTGATGTAATCAGAGCAGCAAGGCTTTCACACAGCTCCAGGAGTCTCTTGATGCTGCTGGAGAAATGGAAGTGTTCTCTATACATGGGTTCTGTTTCAAACCTGAATGAATTTGAGGCTCAGCCCATACTCAGGACCATAGTGAATCTAACAGACCTGCATGAATAGCACATGAAAGTGGCTCAGTGTAGATGGGGCCTGACAGCCAGCAGTGACATCAACCACTGCAGGTCCTTGTCCTTTGTGCTGCACACAGAGCTCTGCTGCATCCCAAAGCTGAACAAAGAAAAGGTCCCAGGAAAGAAGTTGGCATTAGACTGCTCTTTCATAAACTGGGGAGCTGAAGAGACTGGAGTCAGAACTCAGCTAAAGGGCATTCTGCCATCTTGGCTCACGCTCTCTCATTAGGTCTGCAACTTCCTGCTAGCAGAGAATTAAAACTGATTTGCTGTGACTCATTCAAATCCTACAATGATTTGGGAATTAGCATTAAAGGAACACAGCCCAGATGGCTGCTGAGGGAACAGGAGGTTGACTGGGTGGGCCTGGTTGAGCCACCTTCCCATGCTCTGTCCAAAGAGCTGATTGACAGCTTTGTGCCTAAACTAGTTCCTCACATTTGTCCCTGAGTCAGGCACTGTTTGCTGGAGATAAGGGCTGCAGCTCTGCTCTGGGACAGCAGCTAGAAAATGGGTCAGGAGCAACTTGCTTCTGTAATTTGTTTCTTTCCTTTACCTACTTGTACAGAGGGTTTCTCAGGGATTCTTGCTCATTTGTAGATGAGAGAAGCCATTACAAAACTTGCTGTGCCACTGCAGATTTCAGGTACCTTTCCTGAGCACATTTTGATGGAAGCTTAACTTGGTACACGGAAACATTCTTGGCTAAGCTGGTAATTCTGAGGCCTTTGTCACAGAAAAGAATAACAGGCTTGTAAGTAAGACATGACCAAAAACTCTGTGATTAAGCTGAGAGACCTGGAAATAACACTCATATTCACCCAAGACAGCAAAAGGCACAGGGCAGACACTGAATCACAGCATGGAGACAGGAGAACCCCTAAGGACAGAAAAGTGATTGTAGAGAAGTCTGAGTGGGTAAAAACTGGAGGGAGATAAAAGGGCAAGAAAGAGTTGAGCTGCAGGTTGAATTTGCATTGCAGGGGTGAGTTGGGCAGCTGGAACCCTGCACAGAACATTGATGTAAACAATTGCCCAGTGCCTGCAAGGGCAGGGATGTGAGGTGACCTACCTTCAGGTAACTTCCTCTCTGAATGCAGGTACCTGTGAAAGGAGAGATACACGTGGGTGAACACTCAGTGGAGTTATCCAAACCTGATTTTACAGGTATAAACTCTGTACACTAAACCAACCCTTTTCACACACACACACATTTACAATGGCCAGTCTTATGAGAACCTTCAGGAGCTGATGCTGGATGCACATCTCAGGCAGGGATAAGCCTCACTGCCCACACTGTTCTGCCATTACTTTCCTCATCTTGGCTGCTGGGACACATCACAAATAAGCTCTATAAATCCAATTCACTCTCAAACTTCTCAAGTTGCACTAAGGGAAACTGCAAGAGGCTGCCAAAGGCTATTCACCTCTGGGAGCACTGGCTGTTTAAAGCCCAGGGTCTGCTGGCCAGGGACATTGCCTCAGCAGCTCCTCTTTGGGACCAGCTTCTTGTTTTCTAACTCACACTGGCACTGGGACATCTGAGAAGCTGCTCTGGCTTTTTGCTCACTGAGACTTTGATCCCTTCATGATTTTGTCCTGGATAGACTCTGTAGCAAAAGTGCTTCCCTTGGAAACAGGATGAGGGGACCAGTGTGGGAGATGTGAACACTGAAGGCACTTCCATCAAGAAGTGTAAGCAAATGATCCTGGTATGGCGAAAGCATCAGAGGGTATTAGCTTCAATTCCTTGTTAATTCTCTTGTTTTTCCTGCTCTAGCCTGTGGCTCATGGCTTTGGAGCAATTGTGCTGACATTCCCATCTGCATCACCCCAGATTTGGCCCATGGCAGGGTTGGGAGGCAGCAGGTCTCCAGCAGATGGCACTCAGGGCTGTCCCAGGCGTGCTCTTCCATGAGGAAAAAAATTCCAAACAATGGAACATTTGCCAAAAGGAGAAAGGAAATATAAAAAAAAAGTTATTTAACCCTGAGTAATATGTAAAGAGATTGTTATCACCTTACAGTGGTGTATTAAACGAAGGACAATGTGCCAGTTCATGTGTAAATCAACCAGGATCAAACATGCATTATATGTAAACTGCTGTGTTTCTCCAGTCACTTCAAACTAGGATTATCTCTGGCTATTGGTTAAGTTCAAGGAAAAGGATTAACTACACAGGCATAGACAAAATAGGAAGCACGGAGTAATGAATATCCAACACAATTCAAAGCAAAAGTCAAGCCAGAAATGCAGGTCATGGCAGAACTCAAACAGCAATCAGAAAACATATGCCTTACACAGATTCTCCTGCCAGTGCTCTCCTCTGCTCCAGAGCCAAAGCTCTGCAAGCAATACCATTTCCTACTAAACAATGGCCTTGGAATACTGACTTGGCCACCTTCTACCACTCAAGTCTTACTGCTCTGACAAAGATCATTAAATGTTGCCTTGTAAACATTACCAGCAATTTTTTGTGGGCAGTGGAGGAAGGTTTAAGTATCACCATTAATATCTGCTCTGCTCTTCTGCCAGAGGTTTCTTCCCCCACAAGTAGAATCTGGCCACCCAAAGAAGTGATTCAGCACTTGGTACAGCAGGCGGGGTGGGAACTTTATAGAACAAGCTTGGAGAGATAAAGCAGTGAGTGGTTGTGAAATCTGGCAAACTATCTGAAGGCCCAGTGTCTGTTCTGGGTGTGCTGCTCTGCCATGGAGGCACCTTCAAAGCACTTACTGAGCTGCTCCCAGAGGGAACTAATAATAACCATTCCTGCCAGCAGAAACAGGAGCAAGAGATCCACTTCATATGGAAACGTTTCAGCAGGAACAGGCAGCATCTTCAGCGGGGAAGGAGAGTTTCATTCAGCAGCAAATTAAGGAGTTTGTGCTGTCTAAGGGTTCAGGCAGACACAAACTGTATTTTGGTTACTGAAAGGTCCTCAAAGCTGCTGCCAGCAGACCTGCCACTCATCTGGAAGAACAGGCATGAAGAAACTACTTCTCCGCTCATCCTTTTTGTCCTGATCCAAATGCTTCAGGACTCAGCAAGGCTCAGTGCAGAGCTCTGGGAATGGGCTCCACCCAGCTCTATGTGCAGAGGAATTGCAGCCTTGCTCATTTGTATTTCTCAGGCGAGAGATACACTGTGGTTACAGAGAGAGAGAGAGAGAGAGAGAGAAACACAAAACTCTACCTCCTGCACACGTTCACAAAATGAGCCAATCCTCTCCCAAATCCATGGTCTCGCTCCCATCTCCACCCTGCTGGAGTGTCTCCATGGGACACTTCCAAGTAGGGGAGAGGTTGCAGCTCTCAGTCGTTGCCATTTTGGGAATGTTGTTTTACAGATTGGACTTGCTGTGGTTTGGGTGAAATGAAAGGGTTTGGCATAAAATCCCCAAAAGTCAAACACAAACACGCTCTTTTTCAGGAGCTTTTTCCATGTGGGTGTTGTTTTTTTCCCCCCGGAGACACTTTTTATAATTCTTTTTAAACATGAAGTGACCTAAGGTGGCTTGTTCCCACCCACCCACCAAGTGCCAGAGGCTGGTGATTACAGGGCACCTCTCACTGCACCCTCTCTGTTGTGCCTGTGGTAGGTTCAGATCCCCATGGGAGACCCTCTGCAATGAAAAATTTCAAAAGGCCACGAGACATCTGAAGGCTCCAACCATTTCTGCACTGCAAGAGCTCAGCCCCGACTCCTCCCTCGAGGACCAGCTGCTTTGAAGGCTGTTGCTGTCTGCAGCCATCAGCTGCATCTCAGCAGAATCACTGAAATGGCCCAACAGCCCTGACCCTGCAAATTCAGGACTGAGCTCCTCCCAAATTCCCTGCCTTTATTCAGTCATCCTCAAGGAAAGATGTGAGCAAAGCGAGTGGATCAGCTCCTGTGTGGCACCAATCAGTGAAACCTCCACTTGGTGGAAAGAAAAAACAAGTCAAGATAGAGCTGAAAACTTGGTCTTGGGGAACACAGAGCTCCTCTGGGGAACACAGAACTCTGGGGCTGATCCCCTGGTGGGTGTGTTATGGTTTTGGCCATGTTCTATTTGATGAGAAGTTGTTCACTGAATTCAATGACTTCACTCTCCAAACACTCTCCTGTGCCAAAGGCAAAACCCTTCACTGAACTGACTGTGCTGGCTGCTGTGGAGCACTGGGGAAATACAATTCTGGAGAGCGTGGAAAGAATGGATGTCTTAAAGCTGTGCTGGGGCTCCATTTAGAATCCCAAACTCTAATCTGCCTGATTAATCTGATGAAACAGATGTGAAGGAGGAAGAACAGCCAGTCTCCTCAGAGTCACAGAGATATCAGAAGGATATACTTGCCAGATGTTGAATGTTTGCTATCTGGAATGCCTCCTCCCTCCCTACCTGGACTTTCTGGCTCTATTTCCATGCACCCTGAACTACACCATGTAGCAACGTGCAGTTTGTAAAATGCTGCCCAAGCTCTCTGTACTCAGGTGTAGCAGTGGCAAAAGATGGTTCTGCCAGTGGCAATTCAGAGATGTTCCAGCTGCCAGAGCTGTTCCCTGGCTCTGTGCTTTGGGCCCTGCACTGCCTGGGAGAAGAATGTGCAGTGTCACTGCTCCACTCACTGCCTAATGATGCTGGAAGGACATCCCCTGAGGCTGTTTCTTGGGAATAAAAAACTACTTTGGGGGGAATCCCTTCAATGCTGGTGCTCTGTGCTCAGCTTTAATCCTAATGGTTCTACACGGTGTCAGGGAAGGGGGCTGGGATGAATGAACTTAGTCAAATTAAGGAATGAGGGGGTAAATGAAGGAATGAGATAAAATCTAGGATAACATACCCAGCCCATGGCATATTACCAGACATAGGGCAGAGTCCTCTGAGGGAAGTCTCCAAGGATAAACAGTAGAGGACAATTCTGTCTCGACCTTATGGGGGCAGTCTGGGTGCCCACAGCCACCACTCCTAAGATCCCCAGGGACATCTAAGATCAATAGAATGCATGGGACAGCTGCTGAAAGGAGGGAGAGATTAGAGTCCCATTCCAGCCCCACACTGTAAGAAGGCATCAAATAAAATGGTAAATGGGATATCATTCACTATTATCAAGCTAATCACCCAAAACCCAGCTTCCTTCCTGCTCAACACATCCTTTAAGACCTGGCCTTGGAAACCCCACACAAGCAGAACTGTGCTTTGTTGGGATGTGATGCAGTTGGTGGCTTTTGGGAACGGTACCCACCGAGTCTGTGGGATTGGCTGGACAGTTCATTGTTTCAATATACAGATTTGAAACTGGCACTTAACCAACCCTCCTCTTTCAGGGAACCTCAGTGCAGCCCTTTTGCACAATGCCCATGGCATTCAGAAATGGGGCATTCAAGAGCCAGGTTGTGACATGTCAGTGCAACAAGGCATCGGTGGCACTCAGGCTGCATCATAATCAGCTCCAGAGTGATAAAGCACTAAGCTCCCAAATATTACCTCTGCACAGCCTCTTTTACAACCTACCACTGAGCTGGTGAATGTTAAAAAACATCCTGCAGGACTGAGAGGTGTTTTTCCAAATGGAATTGACGAGAATAGGCTCAGCTAATGATTCCTTGATGTAGCTTTTTATATGGCATCATTGATAGAAGTTTTATGGATGCAGTTGCTATAACAACATAATGCACAGTAGTTAAATATAGCAGCTCCTATTTTCCACTCAGTTTGCTCTGCCCTAAGCAGACAAGACTATTTTTTTTCTGTTCTAGCTGGGATGAAATGGATTTGATAGCTCACTGAAGAAAACAAGTGGTACAGTCCTTCCTCCTCCTCACAAAGATGATTCCTTTCCATCCTAAGCAATCAAGCAAACAACAAACCCAACAGCCCCCCATTTGCCAGGCTCCTGGGTAAGAGGGGTTATTTAAAATCAAAATGCACAGTGACTCATGCAAAACTAAGCCCCCTTGATATTACATGTGATCTCAGTGCAAACACTGTCATTTCAAAGTGCAGGAAAAGAGAGGTTCTCCAATATTCCTGTCACAGAGTATTTACCAAGGTTATTACCACAGTGCCTACAGACTGGCCAAACACTGAGGGAGCAGTAAAGTGACCTGGATGTCACTCAAACCCTGCTCTTCCTTGTGGATGAGCGTAAAGGATCCAGCCTCTCTTGGCCACAGGGAAAGCTCCTGTTTTGGGGGAAAAGAGAGAATGATGTTGCTAAATCAAGGTGACAAAGAAAGAAGCAGAGCTACAGAGGATTGTTTCCAATTCCCTCTGTTTTGCTACTGTGGGTTTTTCTTGGGTTTGGGTTGGGTCTCTTTTTCCGTTTGGAAGCCAGAACTGAAATACTCCCAGGGGAGACTGAAATCAAACAGCAATTTGTGTTCCTCTCCCACCCTGTTTTTTCTTATTTTTCCCTTGCAGAAGAACAAATCCACCCTCGAACCTTGGCATTTCCCAGTTCCTCCCAGATCTGAGGGCCAGGCAGGCACACACAGCAGCTGGATTCCTGCAAGCTGTCAGGAGGAAGGTTTCTGCAAGGGAAAGGGCTCATTTCTTCTGAATAGTTCCTGCTCTTTTGAACATAACCTCTGCTCCAGACACTGGAAAGAATATTTATGCCCTTAGCAGACAATACTGAGCATCTGCTCAGCTATGACCAGTGCCTGAACTGTTTTATTCCTTGAAGCTGTTCAATAATTTGCACCTCCTGAAGCGAGGAGTTGTGGGAGGGGTCACACAGCCTGTTCTACCCCTGCTCTTACAGAAATAATCCCGTGGGTGGTGGACACAAGTCTATCTCCCAGGGACTGGGAGAATCCAAAAGAGCCAAGGATCACTGCACCAGCCCTCTGCTTCATCTTTTCCACTCAGAGCCACAGTGGAGGCAGAACCTTGCACACTTTGTTTAAAGATGGTTAATAAACACATTGCACATGATACCTGGAGGGGAGAGTTCATTTGCCTTTCCTTGCCATGTAGCACTGGGGCCCCTGGGGCTCTGCAGAGCTCTGCTGGCACAGGGGGACGGGAGAAGGCTCAGCTTGTGCTCCCAGTGCTGCCTGTACTGGCCAACATGTGAGACCTCATCAGGGCACAGCGAGTCAGGAGTGATACAGTCACGCTCTACTTCCTCCATAACACAAACTGAAAAATAATGAGGGCAAACAAGCCACTAAAAATAAACTTAACCTTTCGGTGGCCACAGCGTCACTCCTGCCACATGCAGATGACAGGGCTACCATGGTTATTTCTGCTGATTCAGGACTGGAACAGAGACAAGACACAAAGCAGCCCTTAGTTAATGAGAACTGCTTGTGCTCTGGTGTCCCTATCAGCATGGATCTCATCAGCCCAGGACTGCTGTAGCTAAGGACTAATGCAAAGGTCTGAGTTCAAGGGGCTTGCAGACAACGAATATTTCCAGTAACATGCTCTGAGATGAGAAGAGGGTTAAATCCCCCCCACACCCACAGGAAACCTAAAGCACAAAGGTAGGAAAGTAATTTCTCCACAACCACAAAGTAGGACAAGATCAAAATCAAGAGTTTTCCTTAACTTTCTCCTACATAACTCAGCTGCCAGCTGGTTTTCCCATGATCTCTTCAGGATGTAAGGGGGACACACAAACAACAACCTGCCCTCCATTCCTATTTGCAGGTCCTGCAGCAATCGACTGAGCAAACAGAGGCCCAGGCAGCTGGAAGCTCTTCAGTCCCTCTGTGCCAATGGTATGAGCATCAACCTCTGCTCCTGGGTCATCAACCTCTGCTCCTCACTCACTCCTCAATTAGCTGTGCCAGAAAGCATCGCCCAACTCAGCCCAAACAAACACAGTTTGCTTTAACTCCACCCCCTCTCCTTCTTTTAGGCTATTCCAGAAGTTGCTGGGAACAGCCATGATCCCCTCTAACGCTGAATTCCAGCATCAAAGGCTTTCAGCATCTTCCCAGAGGAGTTCAGTAGGTCCCAGTACAGGTTCTGTGGCACTGTAGCTCTTTCTAGGCAAGTGAGAAAGGCAAATCACTGGGATGTTGTCAGCACGGAGAGCCAGAAGAGTTATTTGAATGGCACAGATGATTTAGAAAACAAATGGGTGCTATAAATACAACCTATACTTGCAAAGAGTTCTTCTCATGCCTGGGAAAGGCAGGGGCAGCTCTGGAGGAGATCTCTCTAGGACACAGTGAGGTCTGAATGAGCAGAAGGTTAAAGTAAAATACAGTAACTGTCCTGCCAGCAAAATTTGGGTGATTTTAATACAGGGCCTTCTGTGTAGCAACCTTCCCACAGCACAGGGACGGAGGGTCCCATAATGTAACGAATAAAATGGTGAAGGAACTAATTGGCTCTTCCTAAGAGTGGTAAACAGGGACAGCTCCAGTGAAAGAGCAACGTCCTTGGGTCAGAGAGGTAAATTCAGGGACCTGGACAGGATGGCAACATCCCCTGGAATGGTGGTGCAGAACTTTCCAAAACCCAACTACCGACAGCTCAGGCATCAGCTATTCACACACCCTCCTCAAACCAGAAGTGCAAAGTGATCTGTGGCATATTTTAGTGGGATCAAGGACAGGAAGAGCAAAGAGGGCCCAGTGAAAAGGAGCCTGGCAAAGCACCAGCTGATGGAATACTAAAAGATGCTCTGGTTATTTACAGAGCTGTGGCAGTTTCTCCAAACAGCCTGTGCCCCACAGCCTGGCACTCAGTTACAGCAGTGAAATCAATGCTGTTTTTGGTTCTGCTCACACACAAGCACCTCGTTCACTGTGTAACTCCCAGGTGAGGATGCAGGAAGAGCACACTGTACCTGACAGCAGAGTAAAGAGAGATGTGGTTTGTGTGGCCACTCACTCCTCCCGCATCAAAGGTCACCACCTGCAATAAACCACAGAACAAGAACCATTTAGGAGGAGGAGGAGACTGTGCAGTTCCCAGCTTTGACATCTAACACAGCACTGCCCCAGCCCATTGTAACTAACGAGTTGTTTTTGTGTTGCACAAAGAGGCCTTGTGTGTGAACTCATCATGCCACAGAAATACAACTAAACAAACAAGCCACTCTGGAACTAGATGACTACACAGTCTAACAGCTTGAACAACAGAAAGATGACAAAGATCATGTTCCCACTGGCAGGATGCACTTGTTACTTATTACCAGGCCAAAAGGTCACTTTCAAAATGATCTGTTGCAAACATGTTCCTGACCCGAGAGGTCCAGCTCTATGAATCACTCTCTCCTGGATCTGAGAACATCCTAGAATGACAGAGTGAAACTACACTTTGCTGTGCTGTGGATCAGGACACATTGCTGTAAGAAGAGCCCCACGATCATGTACGACTGTCCCGGTTGTAAAGAGGCTTCACCAGAGGATAACACAGTGATAAAATAATCTGATATGAGAATAAGCCTTTTTAAAGAATCAGCTGACTGCACTTTTGTACAAATGGGAACTTCATAATGCAGAAGTAATGTGTGAGCACAGCACTAACCACTGTCCAGAGCACAGAACACCCCTGGCTCCCTGCCCTCAGACCAGCCAATGATGTGTCAGGGGTGAAGCACCACCCTAAGGCCTCACTCACTCTGTGGTGCTGGGCAGTGGGTATTTAAAGGCTCCCACTTCCAACCTAGCAGCCAAACAGGCAGCACAAAGTGTAGAGCAGACAGGGAATGTGTGCTGGTTCTCCTTCTGGGTGGTGACAGTGACAGTCCCTGGCCAGTCCAAAGTTCAGTCTTTGCTCTGAGAGAGGCCCAGTAGCAGAGCCCTCCACAGCTCCTTCTCTGGGACCAGGGAGAAATGATAAACTCCCCACATTTCAACCACTGTCTGCTCCCTTGCCAGCTTGTTCTCTCTTCAGGGAAGGAGAAGAAGAATGGCACTGCCTGGCTCACTCAGCACAGCTCCCTTCTCAAAATCTCTTTTATGTGCAGGGCCTGGGGCACTGGGTTAGAGATCAAGGGAAGGCCAAAAGTCACCGTGCCCGTCCTGCAACTTGCTCCTCCACCCTCTGTCAGGCCCTCCCCACACAGGGGACATTGCTAAAGAGGGAGAGGAAGCACAGAGACAGCAATCAGAAACACTTCAAAACCCACAACCTTCAGACAAGCCTGCTTTAAACCCATCCACACAGAACATGTCCACAGTCAGACTTTCCACGTTGCCCAGTGGCTGTAAGGATGCTGCCACCAAGCAGCCCAGGTTGCTCTTGGCTGGCAGGAAGTGGTGGGACCAAATTCAGTTTCATTCAGGTACAAAGAAGCATTTTCTGGCCAACCCTTATTTCATAAAGAGAAACAGGATATCGTCAGCTTTGGCTGCTGTACATCAGCGTTACCCAGGAGCTCTGCAGGGCCTGCCCTGGTGCTCAGCCCTCCCTATGGATACCAGCTTTTGGAGCAGCTCATCTGGGAAAAACATTAATAAATTCAGCTCAGGGAATGAGAGTAGCACACTGTATTTTGCAGATAAGAAAAAACATGCTCTGAAGTCACTCCTACCTAGAGTGGCACTTTCCTGAGATGACAACATTCCCCACTCACTGCAGGCAGAATAAATTTCTATTCAGGTGAATAATAGCGTGAGTCTGATAAGGGCTGGACTTGCACTAAACCTTTTCACTAAATAAGGATGGAGAAAGGGTCTGTCTCTCCTGCCTGGTCATTGATTTTCACGTAACCTTTACAAGCAGAACATTTTTAAGACCAGTACCCTGCGGTTGGAATTGGCCAATGGGCTCTGAAGTCTTTTGAAACTTGCATGTGCACACACGTATAAATATCATTGCATTATTCCTGTTTCCTTAGGAAACCAAGCTAAAAACCCAGGCAAGCCAAAACACACATTTTTTCCTTCTGTGGAGGGCACAAGGGAACAAACCAGAAGACCGAGATAAGGGACTACAGTGAGCAGACTAAATAAACTAATCGTTGTTTTGACAAAACTGGCTCAGACCAACTGTGGGAGCACAAGGCTGGGTTAGGAAATATTCTTGACATGGAAATTATCTGTTCAGAAACACCTTTGGAGGTTTTTCTTCTCCACATCTGTTTTGAAACAGAAGCTGCTGTTCTTAGTGCTGCTGAGCTTACATAACATCTGAACTATCCAAAGAGATTGCACAGAGTTCATTTTCTGTTGCTGTTGTCCAGTTTACTGTTGGGACATTTGCACCTGAATTGCCTGTCTCTTCAAATAAACAAATTTGTAAGTACAGTTCCCAAGGTATGTGCACACAGTCCTGGCCACGGTGGCATTTGCTTTGTCTGCAAAGAGAATACCATTGAAATCCTGGTTCTTCCCTTCAGAGATCCCTCTGAGCACACAGTAGAGATGTTCCCTCGGCCCAGAGTGCAGCTTCTAAGTGTGCTGTCTATACAGGGCACTGTTTCCACAGCACCACGGTGCTGCTCGTGCCTTCAAGCAGGCAGCAATCACATGTAAATATATTCCTCTGGTTTCAGGGATTCATTTCACTGATAATGGATCTGAATTTCTTTCTCACATGCTGCAGATATTTTCACACGGGAGCATTTGCTCCTTCCACACGGTGCAGCTCAGTGCTGTGCTGGCTTTAACTCCTAACCTGAACCAGGCTGATGAGGAAATCAAGCAAACAATCAGGACAGGATGAGAAAACCTGAACATCTTGAAACTGTCTGGGTTAAAAACAGGCTTGGCCAGTTCTGGGATAATAAATATACTTCATGTAGAAATTGTTGCTCAATGAAATCTTTAGGGCAAGAGGGAGTTCCCTCCCCACACCTGTTCTGAAATGGGAGCTGCTGCCGTTGGTGTTGCTGGTTTTTCTTCTGGGTGACCTTGGTATTCAGGAAATGGAGCTTTCACTAGTGGAAGCCAGAGCAGCAGCCAAGACAAACAGGTCCAGAAATCCCTTCCGGAGAGGGGAGAGCACAGAGGAAATTACTCAATTACCAGCAGAAGAGAAAACTCCTGAGAGGTCTGGAGTCCATGATCCCTCCTCACACCATGTGCATTGGAGGAAAAAAGCACTCAAAGCTGTGGGTCTCCCTCCTCTTCCTGGTGTCACACAGTGCTGCCAACAGAGCAAACATCTGCTGGGGGGGAGAGAAAGGTCTCTTTCCTTTTTAAGAAGGACCATCCCCTAAAATGCCATAGTAAGCAATTCCATTTCTCATGGCCTTCCTCTGAGCATCATTCCATGGGCCCTTACAGTCACAGAGGCCAGTGATATTCAAACTCCCTTTAAATCTCTTGTACATTTGGAAATGTCTCTTGTAACTGATTTAGGAGCAACAGGAGCCTGCCTGGGGCTCACACAATACTATGTAACTTTTTTTACACACCAAATACTTTCTAATCTGGATGGAGACAGAGGAGCCTTGGCTGCCTCTCCGTGCAACACTGACTTTTGCTTGTAAATCCAGCAGGCAGGAAATAATTTCCAAAGTCTGTAAATTAGTTTTGGCTTTGAGTGCACCAACCGTTAATTTCTGTGTGTGCACTATTTAATGTAGAGCTGGGATGAAATATGTCCCTGTAGCTCTCAAAAAGATTGAGCTACTCATGGACTTCCAGGGCAATTGAGCAAATTAACTCTGCAATGGAACAACAGTACTCCCACAAGGTGGGACTCCTTGCTTTGTAATCCTTCCTTTTGGATACGCTGGAAGTGCAGCCCCTTCTCCACTGTCACATATTGGTGACCCACATATTCTGTAAATAAAGATACACTGTTGATGTTATGACTACTGGGAGAACTGGGGGAAGTTTTCCCACTGGGAGAGCTACAACAACACACGTTCTTCAGTCGAGTTGATTCCACTGAGTTGGTCTGTTGTGATCGAAATGCCACCAGTTTATGTTTTGACAAAGCTCTTTGAACATGTTTGGCCAGTTTTATCAATTTCAACATTAGTGAAAAATGGGCTCAGTTTACCTTTCAAGGCAAGGCCGTTGTTTTAGGACAGCAGGTGTTCCAAGAGGAGCTCACAGATAGCAAGCTCTGAAGTTTTTAAATTGCAGAGTGTTCAACAAAGGTAATTAGGTGCTTCTCTTGCTGTTGTTGGCAAACTAGGTCTGCTCCTAAATGAATGGTATTGCAGCAAACATCTGAGACCTTTGTGATTGCTTGGGACACTCGAAATAATCTGTGTTTCATTACCACCAGCCCTGAGAAGCTGCTTCAGCTGCCTTTGGTACTGCTGATGTCCTGCTGCAGTAATTTATCCTCTGTGCTGCTCAGGGAAGAGCTGATGGGAATCAGCTCCCATCCTCCCCCTTCCCCCAGCTGGAGCTGCAGCACAGCAGGGACAGCACCGTGATCAGGAATGTTTCATGTTTGCTTTGCAAACCCCACATTTCAGTGTTCATCTCATGCTCTGTTAGTGGCAAACTGCTGCCTCCCCCAGCACAAACAGCTGGAGTTTAATTTTCCCTGAGGCAAAGATCTAATCCTTCCCAACCATCCAGAGGAGTTCTAGTGTTTTCAGAATTTCTACTGGGATTCTGGTGCACTTGTCTTAGTGCTCCTGAGAGTCACAAACAGGCAATACAAACCCTCCTGTGTTAGGAGCTTTCAGATTAGATTAAAACCTATCTATTCACGGGGCCAAAAGGCACAAAAGGAGTCCAGGAAAACTGCATTTGCCTCTGTGCACAGCAGTGAATTTCATGGAAAATTAGCCTCAGAATCAATACAAAGTCGGGTGCATGATGCTGGGGTTTGTGCTCATTGGGACTTTCATGCTACAGGAGATGTGGTTTCTTGTTTTCTGAAGTGCTGAAAGGCTTTAAGAGTTTTGTGATTTTGCTGCTAATCTGTGTGTCAGTGCCTGATCAAAGTAAGGTTCAACAGAGAAGAACAGAACACGACCTTTTCCATGCTTAGGCCTTTATTCCTGTTCTGTGGGGAAAAAAACCCCAGTGCTAGGAAATCTGCCCAGTTTAATATTCTTCAATCCCGACCTATAACCCTGCTAATTGAGCTCTCTAACACACACCTGCCAGTGGGCTTCAAAGCTAAGCCTTAACCCCAGATGGGCTCCCTTCATCAATTAAACCCAGCAAAAGGGGCAACATGGTTACTTTAAAATACAGAAACCACTTGAAGAGCTAGAAAAGCAAAATTCCGCTACTTTTCATTTCTCATTGGGAAGCAAGGAAAGATCTCCAGAGAGAAAAGACACATCCTGAACTCAAAGACTCCAGAGAAAGCTTCCAGAGGGAAGGGAAAAGCCCAGAACAGCAGCTCAAAAGTGATGTGGCCTGTGCTGTAGGAAGTGTCACGTTACCAGGTTGATGTTCTTGGCCTCTATGTGCTTCAGCACAAGGGTGGCGAGGAGATGTGTGTCCCATTCCACAGCAGGATTATCTGGAAGATCCCTGAAAATGAGAAGTGCAATTAGTTACTTCACTGCTGAGAACTTTGTACAGGCCATACTAGAAAAGAGAGATCCCCTTATCAGAGAACAAAATCAAGATAAATTTATTTACCATAAAAACCCTCTGAACCTTATGTCTTACAACACTGGATATCAGAGAGTTGAAAGGAAAACAGCAGTTCCAACACCTTCCTCATGGATTTGCCAAGGTCTCCCCTTCCTCTTACCATTAAGGCAGACTTTCCAACTGCTTTACTTCAAGCAACATCTATTTTGTCAACTCTTGTTCCTGATTCATCCCAAACATATTTCTTTATTTTCAACTTTATTTTAAAAATTATTTCTTTATTTAAAACCTCTTTTAAGTCATATTTTTCTGAAAGACTTCACAACCATAATCTACTGGTGAATTACACAGGAAAAGTACCAATCAAAGTCCTGCTCTCCTTTATTCAGGAAAAATCCATTAACCACAACCAGAGGACAACAGAGACATAATTATATGGCTTGGATTTGATAGTAGTTCTTCATCTGTTTATTTTGTGCTTTGCATACCCAGTTGGTATGCAGAGCATACTGTGACTGAACTCTCTGCCTGGGTATTTTGGATTGCAGGATTCTAGGGGCAGGAACCACGAGCCAAATGCAAAATAGCACCAGACAGCCAAGAGAACATTCCATATTTACACAACTGAGAGCTGAATTTGACCCCCCAGTCATTATGTCTGAACGATGCCAAGAAAACATTGCTCGCAAAGTTACAAAGGTTATTAGTAACAATAGGATAACACACAGCTGCTAAAGACTAATAATGACATGTTAAACGGGTCTTTTTCTCAGACCTTTCCCTCCTCTGGAAGTCTGGTAATTGCTGTGAGGTGGTTTAGCAGAAAAGTGACTACACAGCATTCTCCCAGACACACGGGCTGGGAACTGAACCGATCCAGCTGTTTGCAGCACGGAGCAGGGGAGGTACATCCCAATTCCTCAGGCCCTGCTGACTCCCCAGACAGCAGGGACGGCAACATCTGCAACAGAACAACGGGAAAATGTCTCCTTGGCACATTCCACAGTAAAGCTCAGCCTGGGTCTTCATCAGAGGTTTTCTGGGCACAAATTTTCCCACTGCTGTTAACAGTAGTAGGAGTAGAAGGAAGATCCTGAAGTACAAACTGACCACTGGCTTCTCCCTGTTGTGTGACGTGCTCCTGTTCAGCTCAGGCCAAAATAATGTGAATTAGAAACCCCAACAGAAGGGAAGGTGTTCCTACACCAGAGCACACGTTCCAGCTCTGGGCCCTGTAGCAATATTACAGCTACAGAAAGTTCTGTGTTGTTCTCAATTCCCTCTTGTACAGACAACACCTTTGACTGATGTACACAACACCTGAGTGTCACCACTGGATTCCCTGGTCCATCTGGTGGCTGTCTCATCAGCTTAACAAACCTGCATCTCATCTGCTCAGACACAAACTTTTACATTTCCTGTTTGAAGATGAAGTGGCCCTGTTGACCCCGAAGATATGACAAGTCCCAGCATGTCACAGCAAGCCCTGAACAGAGCACATTTAAAAATACGCTTCGAGTAAAACATCCCAAGGAACACACACACAGAGCAGAGTCCAAGTGCAAGTCAACAGGGCTTCAGTTGTTCAAATGGTACCTTCAAGGTATGTTAGGGCTTCATCTGATAATATGAAAGCAGTAAATTAGTCTAAAGGGGATTCTGTACTGGTTATTTACAATGCAAATATCGCTGCCCTTTCTGGATGGGGGTTAAATGGAGCCGAGGAGGAAGTGAAGGGTCTCATTAAAACAGGAGGGCTGCTCCAACAGGGAGAGGTCAGGAAAAAAAAGTAGGGCTTGGAATTTATGATGTCCAGGAGGCTTTGGTGTCATAGCCACCGCACTCAGCTTTATTGGGCTGTCTCCAAAAAGGCTGCTGGGTAGTGGAGCAGGTTTTAACTAGTTTAGACAGATAAAGATCATCCTCGTCAATGGAAATGAACAGCTGGAGGCAACGGTTTAGAATCCCTGGAAACAAAACAATCTGAAGGCATGAGCAAATTAACTCCATGAACACTGAACTGATTAAGCAGGAATATTCCACATAAAATCCTGCTTCTACTCACTTTCCTTACCCCCAGTAAGGAAAAGGAAATATTTTTCTTGCCTAATATTTGTCAGGTACAGAAGAGAAGCCGATCTTGCCAAACAAGACACACATGTACATAAGCACATTCATAACTCATTAGTAGCCACGATGGCCCATGGAAGTATTTTCAGCTCATACTGCAAACAGGAAAAGTTACTCACAGTTAAATGACAAACCCAGAGTCACCCCAAGGAGTCAGCAGCAGAACTGGCAATACATTCATCCAGACTGCTCCAGGAAATGACTTTTTTTTTATGGTAAGAGTTTGTATAATACTTTATAAAGTTGAAGGTGTGTTACCATGATAGTAGGGACCCACAGAAAGCAGGAGACCAGTAATACTCCACCTGTGCTCTGGATATCAATAACTGGGTCCAGGTAAGGATGAAAAGGGGACAAAGAAACCCAAGTCCCTTCACCCCATGCAGCAATGCCCACAGGACACAGTCTTACAGGAGGTCTCTACACGCCGAGGAACTTTGTAGGGACATACAAACTTTGAAAACTGCTGTAGTTCAAAAAGCATCTATTCAGTTTAAAATATTATTCCTAATATCATAAGCCAGTTCTCAGCAGACCTGAACAACGGTCCACTGACAGTGCTGCACTACTGAAACACGCTGCATTCATTGTGGTTTTACCTTCAGGGCTTCAGAAACATCAGCACTTAAATGGTTAACTCCCCCCTGCCTTCCCGGCTAACACTGATAAAGCCTCTGAGCTCAAGGTCGAAGGGCTGAGATAAAGGACTGTAAAGGAGTGAAAATTAGCACATTCCCTGGAGCAGCCTGGAGCTTGTCCCAGGAGACACAGCTCCCCACGGCCCTCCCCGTCCTCTGCCCCAGAGAGCTCCTTGTTGCTGCTGTCAGTCACTGCCACAGACCAAGACACAAATCCTGCACCGGAGGCCTCCCAGGTCACGCTGCTGGAGGGGGCTGGTGGCAGGGGCAGAGGGGTTTGGGCACTTGGCCTCATTTCCACCAAGCCATTCCAGTCTGGAAGGAAACTTTATGGGCATTCCATGTGCCTGATACTGAATGCAGGTGGCTGCTTGGATGCAGGGGAAAATGGGGAGATGCATAGAAGAATGTACTTTCAATGGAATAAAGCTCCAGAAGAGTTGTTTTCCCATCAATTTTCAGTAAAAGCCATGCTGTGCACTGTACAGGGAATTTACAGCTGTGCCAGGAGATCTATAGCCTCAAGAGAGGGAAATGGAGAACTGTGGTGCTGCAGTTGCTGCAGTGTGGAGAAGGGTCTGTCTCTGCTCACCAATTCCAGCAGGACCAGTTGTGGGAAACATCATGTTTGGAAAACAAAACTTTGTACCTTTCTATTTATCCATCCACTCTTGGTAGCAAGAAGCAGACAAGACTCCTGGTTTTCTCCATCTCACTCCTTTGCTTTCCTCCTTGCCACGCTGAGCACACAGAGCAGACAGTGGCACCTGCAGTTCCCCTTCCCTAGGTTTGCACAGGAAGAATGCAGTGGATGTCCTGGATATTCTGGCCTTTGTAGGGAGCTACAAGGGGGTCCCAGCAAATCATATCAGCACACTAAACCACAATTCCACCTTGTGCAGGTCTTGCCCAGCAGCCTTAGAGCTGAATGGGAGACATGTCAAAAATCACTGCCTGCTGCCAGCTCCTCTCCAGGCCCCTTCCTCTGCCTGCTCTGGGCTGTAGCTCCTCTTACACCTCAGCCTGGCCCTTAAAACACTGTGCCTGTTGCCAGCAGTGCTATCCCTGCCAGCAGCCAGGACAACTTTGTAGGGTTGTCTTTCTAGGAACATTTGGGCTCAAGATGGCCAGATTCCTGTCATTTGGAAGGTCACTTTTGGCCGAGGCAGAGATTTAAAAAACTTCACAGATATATATTGCCAAGTTATACCCTCCTTACATGATATACTGCCCAATCCCTGTCCAATTTTCCACTGCTCATCTTCCACAGGCCTTTCAGCAACAGCCAGTGCCTTCATTCGCACAATCTTCCTTCAAAGCCTTGCACATCATTCATCCTGCTCATGAACTAAGCTCTCATGACTGCTCTAAAGGTTAAGTTAAACCAAACAGTCATGCTGTGTGATGTCCACGTGGCTCAACAAACAGCAAATGGGCTGCACTTTATGGGATAACCTTGAGATCCACCCCTCCTGGAATCTGTGAGCCAGGAAATCCCCAGGCCCTGGTGGCTCTGGATACCTGACAGTCACGCCCATGGGACCATCAGGCTTCATCTCTGCCTTGCCATGAAGCCTTTATGGGAGTGGGCAATAGGGTTCCTTCCTGGAGATGTTTAGGTCTCCATCAATTTATTCCAAGACACCAGAGCAAAACTTTCAAGGTGCTGATGTGATTTTCCACCCCACTACACACCAAAAGGGTCAAAATTAAAGAGTTTTCCCATTTCTTACTGTCTTTTCATCCTGCAGCAGGACCCTAATCAGTCCAAGGCTAAGGACCAGGAAACATTTTTGCATATTTTCTCTTCCTTATCCCCAATGAATGATTTTACATCAAATCAGCCCAAAGGTCAGTAGGTTGATGGTGGAAGCAGGTGAGCTGCTGTGCACGAGTTCCCAGCTGAAACAACCACCAGTGTGTTTGCTGGAACAGAGGATGCCCTTTGTATAAAGTTGTAACTGTGTAAAATGAACATCTGGGCAATGAAACTGGATCAAAAAGTGAAATATCCCACAGAACAAAATGACGTGAGTGCACAATTAGTGAAAAAGCCATGTGATGACTAGAGGCAATCAGTGACCTTTATATCACAGCATCAAAGTAATTGAAAAAACTGTGTAAACACAAATGATTTCATGCTCTCCAAAGTAGAGCACAGAATTTTTATTTTGGAGATTATTCTGAGATAAGTTAAGACCGGAGAGCCCCAGGTCTCGAAGCAGAGCCTCTAAATCCTGACATTTATAACTATTCATAAATTTCTCTTCCTATAATGGGCAGTTACAGACAGGAGGGAAATATTGCTGTTAGGCTGCATGGACGTCTCTGATTCAATTGAAAATAGCCCACTTAGATAAATGATCAGCATCTTGCAACATCATGTTCTACAGAGAACAGATGCTGTGTGCTTATTGGAATGTAACAACCTACAATTTAGGAAAGAGATGGACTCAAGCAGGATGTTAACTGTCAAATGAAAAGCCACCTACGACAGAGAAGCTCAAGCTGAAATTTTTACACCGGCAGCTTCCTCCCTCTCCTCGTAGTAAAGAAACACAGGCTATTCTGAGAGTTGTATTTTAAGACTGGAAATTAAAATCTTAGGGTTTGGTGTAGGTAGGAGGTAAAGGAAGTGGTGAAAATGTTAATGGCTGGAATATTATCAATAAAATGCACTTTGAATATTTCACAAAAGGAAAAAACAGAATCGACGTAATCCTTTTCTCCCATCCTCAATGTCCAAGTATGGACCTACTTTATACAAGTTTCAAAGGTAAATTAGGTAAGTTTAGATGCCAGGGAAGTGCTGAGGTCACTGCTGTGGCCATGCCAAGCAGAAGTTGTGGGTAAAGGGAAAGGACACAAAGACTCAGCACTCCAGGAGAGTTCTCCACTGAGCTATGGACAGACCCAGCACACCTAACAGGTAATATTCCAAGTTCCTCTATAACTCCCAAAGGGTAAATGGTAATTAGGTCTCAAGGGAACATGCTCTTTGACTTGGGCATGATCACGTGATCCTGTCTGAGAAATAAGCACCTTTTGGGTTTAAATTCAAAGGAATTATTACAGCACACAGGGCTGGTTGTTTGCAAAGATCTATCCAAATGTCCCTGTACTCTTTTTTTTTTTTAATGAATTATTGATGATTTCTCAGCAGAGACTGATGTCTATTCACAGAGATAACACAATTGCTTATCATAATTTGAAATCTGGTATTCATTTGACGTCTGTGCTTCAGCGCCTTGTTGATAAATTACAGCACAAAGCTCTGTAGGAACAAGTTCATATTCAATGTCTTCAAACAAAAACAATTGATGGTTCCTTTCAAGACCAGAAATGCATAGAAACTACAGTGGCTAAAGCTAGTTTTAAAAAGTGAGTTTTTAGAGAAGGAGAAGGCATCAGGCCCTGCTGTGTAAGACAGGAACCAAAATTCAACTCATCTAATTCTGAACTCATATTTAGTCACAGCTTTTGTAACTTCTGCTCTTCACACCTGTGAAATGGAAATAATTCTATGTTCACCCCTATGTAAAAAGTTTGAGATCCTACTAAGAAAAGTGTTAAGTTCTCTGATTTCTAGAAGGAAATGTAAAACATATGTCTTGGCAATCCTGTGTACTGGGAACCCCATAAACCTGTCCTTTACTCATTGCATTGTCTTCCCATGGGATACTGAATCATGTTCAGTATCTTAGTCCTGGCTTGAAGGTCTAGCCCAAAATATACAAAATACTGCATAAAGCTCCAAAAGTATGACTACAGTGAACAGTTGTGTCCATATGGAGCAGAGGAACTCTGCAACAAGGTTAACATCTCCAACAGTCAGGACTTCCTTAGGAGCTGGTGCCAAACAGTGAAAGGGCTCCCAAATCACGTCATCACAAACCACTTTGCTTTCAGCTGCAAACAGCAGGAATACTCCTTGGAACACGTCCTTTTTAGCAGAAACACTGCAATATTTAAAGTTAAATCCCCCAGGCTCTGCAGAGCACATAAGAAAGCTGAGACATCTGGGCCAAGTGTTATCCCAACAATGGAGACCCTGTTTGCCAAGGCACAAGGCAGGGGTTGGGTGTGTCACTGGGCACCTTGCTGTGGTCACACAGGTGTCACCATGAGATGCTGAAGCTCAGGAGTGTGATTTCTAGGAGGGACACACCACTGGAGAACAATATTCCTGGCATATGTCTACAACTCCTTGTCTGATCCTCGGTCTCACCCACCTGTGGGTGACATGCCCTCAGTCACCAGCACTGCCCCAAAGCTGTGCTGCCAACACAGGACCTGCAAGAGGAGAAAGGAGACCTGGGAGTCTCAATTGCAGGTGTCACACTCGGTGGTGTCCCACTCCATGAGTGACATTCCTGTTATACCTGTGCTGCTGGCACATGCTCAGGAACTGGTGTGCAGAACACATCTGACCTGTGCAGTCGTTATCACTGACCAATCAATCACACAAGGCCATGAGCACTGAGTACCTTGCTGCCACACACAGCTTGGAGTCCAGCTGCCAGAGCAAGGACAGGGCTCCAGGTCAGATCTGATCCCTCCAAGCTCTGCTGAGAGGCCCCAGCCCCAATTTAAGCAGAAGTCTGCAAAACCACACAGTGCCATGGAGTGTGTCTGGATCCCTGGTGAGACTGGTAGTAACAAAACAACTAAGTTCAAGTCCCTCAGGAGAGTTCTTTAAAAAGTGAAGCAGTTTCCCTCCTGTTACCTTTCACTCTCAAGTTGGGTGCTGTGTATTATGCTACTTAATCCCAACTTTCATTCATGTTTAAGCTGCAGTCATTTTGCACATGCACTACACCCCAAGCCAAGGCAGTGACAGCCCTTTGTCCCTGACAGCCATTCTGGGACCAGAACACATTCTGTGTCCATTGGCTGAGTGGGGCCTGCAGATCCCACGTCGGTGACACATTTCCAGCCAACATTTAGCCTGTTTCCAGCACTAACAGACTGCCAGCAGTGAGTTGCCAAGTGCTGGGCAAGAGGCCTCCCTTTCATTTTATAGAGGCTGGACTTGTGTGTGATCTGTTGGGGCCATTAACAGAGGTCACTGAAGACATCAGTCAGAGGCAGACTTAGCAGTTTCAGGAGATTTGGGGCTGCCATGCTGAATTAGGAGGCAGCAGTTCCTCCTCTGGCCCACTGCAGTGTGGTTTGGGCAGCAGACAACAGGGCAGTGTGAGATGACATCAATTCCTCTGGCACTTTGGAGAGGTATCCAGGAAAGGAGAGCATTGAAGACCCTACCTAGGTCGGGAAAACAAGAATACATCAACCTTTTCCTAATTATCTGTTGGCAAAGTGCATTTTTAGCATTTGTCCTAAACAACAGATCCATTAGCAACAACTGGCAATTTCCTCTGCAGCCCTCTAATAAGAGAAACATCTTCAAACACACAGCTGTCAGGGATCTTAGAGCACAATTGCTGGGCAAAGGGATGTGCAACAGTCTCAGTTCAACACCTTCCTAAGGCCAGGAAGATGGATGGAACTGCTCAGTGGGAAGCCTGAACAGCAGACACAGACTACAGCAGTTGGTGGCCTCTGGGAATTTTGGTCCACATTCCTAGAACAATCTGCTCTTGTCTGTGTCAGCTCCCAGAGGAGGGATAGACTGACCCAAATCCAGTAAAAGGTGGAGTGGTCTCTACTAACACTCATCTCCCTGGGCTCCATTATGTACCACTTCAGGATGTCTCTGACCACTCTGGTATTTTGGACAGTAACAGGGGAAGAACACAGACCATATTTCTCCCAAACACCATCTGTACTATAAGGAATGAGCATCACCAGACCTGTATGAGGTGATCAGGCAGATCCCAGAATAGCTCACAGCCATGTTCACTTCCTCATTATCACTGTTGGCTTTGCCATAGTGTCTAGGAATTCCTCTGGGGCCTGACAGTCTAAGTTGTCCTGAGAACAAAAAGCCCAGCAATCCCACAGTCACAACTGATGTTTTAAAACTGAAATACAAATGACCAGCAAAACCAGGACACCGAGGAGCAGACCACAGGACTTCACTCCTCCCTTACTTTTTTCTTTTGTTTTGTAAAATGCTTTGGAAAAAAGAACAGATCAGCAGGGGAGAGCTTGGGACAGGGCATGTTAACCCATACACCAGGAAGCCATGTCTAACTTAGACCAGTCCTGGCACCACTGGACCAAGGACAGACGTCCAGTTTCAAAGTGCTGGGCAGGAGGTCTCACTGGACAAGTAGAAAGGGAATAGAGAGTGTTCTTAGCCAGGTTTGTACATTGGTATTGTCACACATGCCCAGGACCCCACAGCAGAAAGGATTCAAACCCAAGGAGAAGGAACAGAAAGTCTCTCACAGCAGCCAGCAAAATTTTTCAGAGGCAAATTACTGAAATACCACAACCTGCACATGCCAAATAAACCTAGTGACCCTTCACCACAGCCTCAATATTAAATCTGTTTACTCGTGGAATGATAAATACACCACAGTGCACAGCCAAAAACAGTTCTGACTCTGGCCCAGGTAAGTCAAACAGGACTTTGCCACTGACTCAATGGCCAGACCCTCAAAGAGCAGGGCAGCCAAAAGCATAATCACTTTGACCAAAGAGAGATAGACCTCGGTCTATTCCACATAACAAATAAACTACAGTCAGAAACCCCAGGAGACAGCTTGTAGCCAAATCAATCCGTCAGCCACTTTAATTAATCATCTAGAAAGGGAAAGCACAGAATAGTCACTTCATGGACATTGATTTCTCATGCCAAAACTTATGTAAATGCAGATGCAACTTCAGCAGAGATCTCAAGAGGATGATGGCCTGATTCCAAATGCAGCTTCCCGTGTCGCAACATTCCAGCTTCCCTCTACCACTTCCATCCAAAAAAAGTTTCATGGTTTCTCAGCCTCTCACAAACTACCATCTCCTGCAATCCATTTGATCTGTGCAATGATATGGGAGCTTTACTTCCTGATCTCATGGGGTACCCACCTCTCTAACACCGAGGTTCTGATGCCCTGAGCTCTCCAGCTGGGTGCAAATTTCATTACTACCATCAAATCACTTCTTTCTGTAAGACACTGTCTCAGAAGTGAAACACCTATCTGAACTGCGAGCTCGATCCCACAGACTCCACTGACATGCAAAGTTTCTGCTCATGCAAACAGGGCTCTTGTAGGCACTGTCTTGCGGGCCCCACTCATGTGAGTGCCCCAGTTACACGACCCAGCTCCGGGCCGGCCCCGCTCTCCCTCCGCTGCCGGTGAAACCCCCGCCCCGGCTTCCAGCGCAGCCAGCCAGGAACTATGCCTGGAACTCCATTTGCGACAGCTAAGTGGGACTCGGCAACAATGAACAAAACGAGCACAAACGCATCGACCTTTATCGCCGAGCCTCGTCGGAGCGCTGGTTCGATGCCAGCGTTATGCAATGGCTTCGCTATGGCAACAGCCGGGTGCTCGGCAGTAACCCCGGCCCGCAGCCACTGAACTCTGCCCCACTGCGAGCGAGCCTCCCTCGCCCGGCCGGGTGTTTACACTGCTCACATGACGGCCGGAGGGAGGCTCCTGGCAGCCGCCCGCATCCAGCCGGATTTCTAGGACCAGGCCAAGACCGCCAAAGGCTGGGAACGATTAACTCTTGCGAGCGGGGGCTTCCCGCTCCAGCGGCTGGAGGAAGGACCGTGAGCGGAGCTTCGTCCTCCCGCCATCACTGCGGGAATTAAGGCGTTCATCGAGGGGATAAGGAAATCAATAAATTCTGAAGAAGGAACAGTATCTTTTTTTTCTTAACGAGTGAGGATAATGAACAGGAGCTGGGACATAACACCTTCACCACGAGCTGCACGTACTTGGGTTATATTAGATTGCACAAACTCCAGCAGTGGCACCAGCCCCATGGCCCAGCCCTGAGCTCTGGAGCACTTACAAGTTCCAGGGGCACAGGGGAGGCTTTGGAGACAGGGACTGTGCTCTACAGGTGCCTTGCTGAAATGGTTACTTAGCCTTAAGGCACAACTCCATAAGAAAAAGCTGCAGATTCCCAACCCCTGCTGTGCCATGGCCGTGTGAGCAGGACGGCTCCTGCTTCAGCACTTCCACAGCATTTCTTTCCACACATTAACAGATGTTCATTAACTCACCCCCCTGTGAGGCTGGTATAGGGAAGTGAGCAAGTAATAACCTCCACATTTTATAATGAGAGAATTAAGAGCTCAGGGAACTCTCCCTGGAGAGCCCCAGGCACCGGAGCTGAGTCAGGGGCAGAGCCTGGAATGGAGCCTGTGAGCTCCCAGCGCTGCAGCACCCACACACTCCAGGAATATGTTTCACTGCCTGGGGCAAACAACAATCCATTTTTCAGCAGGCATTTTATAGGTGCTCTGCAGAGCCTCATGTATTCCTGGCCCTTGGACTGAGCAGAAAACACATTAACAGTTGCACATTATCCACCATTACACCAACATCAAAGGAGCTGCTTAAAAGTCCCCCCCAAAACCTGCCCAGGGCTGAAGTGTTGACCCCTGCATCACCTAATTGTGCTCTGCTATGACACAGCCCTGGATCACTCATTCTGTCAATACTCTTGGCTACTTTTCCTTGTACTTGTTACTTAGGAATAGTCTAAATAAACTTATGTCTTGCCCTAAAATATTATATTTTTCAGTGAAACCCTGTTATTCCTAGTAAGGGGTTGTATGGATTTCTCTTCTTTGCTACGATAACATTGTAACAAGAACAGACCCTGCAGATACAGCACTGAAAAGCAGTGCCTTGACATCAGAACTTCCTTTGACAGCTTCATCCCCAGTTATCCCTACATCCAAATATAAAAGTGTCATTAAAAACACAGAGAAGAAGTTCGTTAGGTCCGGCTAAAAATTTAAACACTCACAAATTTCAGTTTAAATCAGTGGTTCAGTCTCACTTCTGCAGAAACAGGCTGGCTGCAGTAACCTGTTCTTGGACCCTCCACCAGTAAGACCAGCTGAACTCTCTGACATTCCTGTATCAGTTCTCATTCAAGCCTTGGTCTATTGGCACCGACCCTGCAAACCCCTCACCTCTCTTCCCCACAGGTCAAACCTCTCTCTGCCAATGTTTTATCCTGCAATATTTACACAATGTCTTTTCCAAGGCAAATGATAAACCAGCCTTGGCAGCCCATCGTGTGGCTACTTACAAGAAGAGAAATGTTGGGTATTTGGCTTATGAAACAGAAATACAGGAAGAAAATATTTATAACAATGCTACTGTTGAAATAAGGAAGACCATAATTTATTACAGATGTGACCCTTCTAAACTGAAGGGTTTAAATCTTGCTGCTGCTATGCAGTGACATGAAGCAGAATGGACTTGATGAAGAATACATCTAACTTCAGTTGTAAATTGCCCCCTTTTATCCCCTGCCATTTTGTACCCCAAAATATGCACAAAATTTGCTTTGTTCAAGCACTGTTTGGCAGACTATTCAGTGCTCAGAAGATTTAAAAAATGACTGACAGGAAAACATTCATCCTTCATCTGAAAACAGACTGAACACTTTTACATTTAACAAAATTCAGTTACTTATTAACTGAATTAATTATTAAAGAAGAGAAAATGGCACGTAACTCAAACATTACAGTCACATATAAAGAATGTAGAATGTCTGTGAATGGAGAAAGGATATGTAATGAATTGAATTATTCCAGTGCAAATAGCAATTGCAGAGAAACAGTCTGCAACACTGACGTGAGAAAGTACTGAAATTACTGTGCAGGGAGTTTGCAGGTCCAGTGAGATGGTTGATACGTGACTGGTTGCAAGAGGGGGCATGACTTGGCATGGAACTGCAATCAGACCGTTTTCATTTACTGCTTCACTTGGTACAGAACTATCAGATAACAAAATATTCACCCTAAATCCCATTTCAGTTTCTAAAAAGGTGTCTCAGTTTCCTGCATTGCTGTAAAAAGTTATTTTTTTTTCATTTTAACCAAAATTGATTGAAGAAGCTACGAGAGGCAAAAGCTGCTCGACGATATCCAGCAAAGCATTAATTTCCCTCCCTCCCAATCTCTCGTGCAATGAAACTGAGATATAAAACACCACCCACATTTGCAAAATTTCATGCACATCAGGAAAAAGGTGAATATGTGACAGATGAAAACATTCACTTCCTATTTGCTTCTCCACGTTCTGGTTTCTCCTTTTTAAAAGGTTGGTGTTGCATCATCCGGACAGTTTCCTACAGAACAAATTACCAAAAGTGCCCCAAATTGGCTTCAGTATCTCTACCAAGAGCAACAGTAGAACTCCATGAGCAAACTAGTAAAACCCATCCCACTACTTTGAGATATTGAGTATCTTTTACAGTGTTTTATTCACAATATGAAAATACCTATATGTGTGTTTAACAACTTGCCAGCATTACTCACCTCCTAACAGAGTATCTGATTCTTTTGATAGTTGCTCTATGTTGGGAATTCTGCATTGCTGGCACTCTTTGTTGGTGGGTTGGGTTCTCTTAAACAATATTCCTCCTTGGTAGTGGGGTTATGTTAAATGCACTCCCAACCCAACAAATGTCCCTTTAAGGAATTTATTCTTTTTACTAGTTTGCTCTAATCTGAAGCACCACACCCACCAGTTTCTAATTCAAGTTTACACTGAAAAACTTTGTAATTTCATGTATACTGACTGAACTAAGGCCAGGGGGAATAAAACCATTAAGATTTCACGTGAACTCAAAGAAGAAAGGCTTCTTGGGTAATGTAATTACAGAGCACAGACCTCGTAAGAGGAAATGAACTGCAGGGATTCATTTGATTAGACCTTTTTTTCCTTTCCTTTTTAATGACAGCAAGGGCTCTCCTTCCCTCACCCCTCCCAGTCTAACAGTATATATTAAGGAAATTCTTAGCAGGCAGGAACTGGGACTGTTACAGAGAGATGTTTCAGTGGGACACTGAAATGGGGTGGAGTGTGTCCATGATTTTTTCACACACCTGCAGCCCTGACATCTTCTGGAAGTGATTAAAGAAGTAACCAGTACCTGTGCTCCTGACTAGTGCCCTCTTTTTGTGGTATGTTAGGGAGATTGTGGCTAAGCACATCCTGTGCTGTTTGGACTCTCTGTGTGGTCCCATCCAGTCCAGTTTTAAGTATCTCATCCATCCTGGATGTTGCTGGTGAGGAGACCAGAACAACACTCCAGCTGCCTGAAGAGTTTGCACAAGGAACTGAGGCTGTGTCCCATCACATCACCTTTCCAACACCAGGACAAAGCTGGAGAAGGGATCTGGGAGCCACTTCATGCTGCCCTATTCAAACACTGGCAGTGCTCTGGGCTGTGCAATCCTCACGGGCAGGGACTGGTTTATTTAGTTGTCTTGGTAACACTGGGGTTGACCCGGGTTGACCAGATCAGTGTGACTTAATCATCCCAAGGAGAAGGAAACAATTGCAACAAGTGCAGAGCTAATTACTGTGGGTTCCCTCCCTGAAGGGACTTCCTCGAGCTTGTGTCTCACGTTCACAACCTTTGCCCTGCCCAAGCATTCCAACAATTCTGACTGTGCATCTACCTGTGACAACCAGGTCACCTACAGCCCTTTGCTGTGTACTCTGCACCAGGGATCTGTACATATTGACTACCTGTGCACTCTCTATGGCTCACAGGCGGGTTATAAACACATATTTACACTGTGTCAATACTCCAGGATCTTATTGACAGCCTGTTAGGTACAAGGTACGATGTAAAGTGCATGTTTGACCTACTAAGTGTGTTTAAACCCTCTTTTTCCTCTCTCTGTGCAATAATGCAGCTGTGGAAATCATCTGAGACAAATGGTCCCCTGATGTAACCATAACAGAGCTGGAGGAAAGGCAATTTCAGCAAAAATCTTGAGAGCAGAATCTGCTCCTGTTTTAGTCTGACCTGTTCTCCTTGCAGAAGCAGCACCACAGAATGTTTTGCAAATGGATTTGTATTTACATGCTTGGCTGTCAGTTCTAAATGTTGCTCCTTGTCTGTATAATAATTACATGGAATGCTCAGTGGAGATGTTTTCTAAATTGAAATAAATAGAATCAACACAGACTTGAGTTAACTGCATTGTCACATTGCATGAATAAAACACACTGATGGATACTCTTGGCTAGTATTCAATAGGGATTTGGTCATTGCTACTGCTATGCAAACTGCATTTTAAAAGGTGTGCTAGCAGTTTAAAAATTCCATTTCTGTCTAACTTTTACCTCCTATTGTTATCAGTAACTCCTAGGATTCCTCAAATAAAAAGAGTCACCTCTACCACACAGTTCAAAGGAAGAAAAAGAAACATTTCAGAAAATAGGTATGCACAGCTGTAAAACCATAACACTGGGTAGGGAACTAGGGGATGGACATTATATAAAAATTACTCAGCATATTTTTACAAGTTAACTTCAAAATCTCTTCATTTCTTGCATGTATTTCTCCAACATCAGACCATGGTGCCTGATGAACTGCTACAGTAAAACAGACTCCTGGACCTTCATTTGGCTTTGCAGTTTATACAACCTTTAGAGGATCTCACAAAATGACTGCCAGACTCTAAACATGGTCCCTTCTTTTATCATCCCAAACAGATAAAGGTTGTTTCAGTTCACTGCTAAGGCACTGAAGCATGTACAGGTCTCATCTGATTACAGAGAGCTGTAATGCCCTGAGGCCATAGGGACTGTCAACACAGCTGTCCCTGTGTGCTGAGACAAAAGTCCTGCCAGGCAATCCCTGAGTCAAAATGGAAACACATCTTCTGAAATGGATTAGGGGTAAGGACAAGGACTGTAAATAGGCCAGGCAGCCAGGAAAGTTTATTTAAGTATTACTAAGGAGATTCTATTGAGGTGTTAGAAAGTACCTTGACCCTGGAGCTGTTTTGCAAATCTAAGGATTCTTCAGTATTTTATTCCTCTGGTCGCCTGTTGCCAACAGAAGAACATCCAAATGAACATTTTCTGAGTGGGTTTTGCTTTAGACACACAAGATCACACACAGTGTGTATAAAGCTCACCAAGAAGGGAAGTGCAGAGATCTGCACACTAATGGCATAATTAGCTCTTGGGAGAAAAGCAGTTCTGCTGCATCAGCACCAAGTGGCTCCCACCCTCAACCCATCCCACAGCCTCATCCAACACACCCTCACCCATCCCACACCCTCACCCATCCCACACCCTCACCCATCCCATACCCTCACCATCCCACTCTTCACCCATCCCACACCCTCACCCATCCCATCTCATTTATCCTGGCACAGGGCTGTGCCAACCCAGCTTGGGGACCCTGAGGAGTTATCCCTGCACAGCAATGTACACACTCCCCCTTCTCATCCCAGGAAGGACAAACCTTTCTGGAATTTCTCACTGAGTGAGAGGTAAGCAGAGAATTCTTTAATAAAAATGTGCCACTCCATCAAATTTTTCACTGAATGATCTCTTAGTCTTCCCTAAAGGGAAGGGGACCCAGGAGCCACCTTGTCCTAACTTTGAGGTGTCTAACTTTGAGACACAGAGGATGTCCACATCTGTATGGGGATAATGGGACATGGAGAGGATGGAAAATCCTGGCACAGCTGCAGTCAATGGCTAAAATTCTGTTCCCTGACACTCTGCAGCAGAAGCAAACTGGAGCAATCCTGTCTCCCAGTCCTGTCAACCACTGAACAACACTATCTCCTGAATTTAAATCCTCAGGGTTAAACATTCCCAAATAAATTACTGTTAATGCAGATCACTTTAAGGCCAAACTAGTCTGGGCTACATTGTTTAAACATTAAGTTCTGCGGGTTTATTTTTCTAATACCACTTTTTTCTTTCTTTTTAATTAATTTTCTGGTCATCCGTGGCTTAGAAAATGATTGATTCAGTAGATATGTGCTCCCACATCTGGGCTTTCTTTAAACAAAGTCACAGAAATGATAAATCTTCTCCTACATGATACTTTATTGCTTCCTATGTTCATGGTTCCAGTGTTTTAATCATAACTAGAGGCTCAGACACTCCCATCTCAGCATGTACAGTAGGCTGGATAAGCAAAAAAACCATTTTAAGTTGAAGGCTTGCCCAGGCATCTGATATCTTATCACAAAAATCTGAAATTTTCTTTCGCTCTGAGTCACTGATAAAAAATTTAATTCATGAAACATTTGAAAAGGGGAAAAAAAATAAAGCATAAAAGCCCTGTAAATCAGGACTCCAAGCCCTGGCAGGAGCATTCCCGACCCTGGGCCTTGGTGCTTTCAATTCAGCTGCTCCTGTTTTAAATAAGTGATTTAGTTCTTTTTAAAACAACTCTGTATCTAAGGATAGAATTTAATTTTCCAGTTTATTGTGTTAAAAAGCAGGGAGTAATGCATTTTTCCCCACTAAATGCACTTTTAGTCATGGTTTGTGCAATTTTAAGTTGAGGTGGAAGCTGGAGCTCCAAGTAATTTACAATGACTCCAGTCTTTTATAATTGTTTCCTAACAACTGTGTAAATTATATTAGAATTTCTAGAAATACATGGAAAAGCTTATCAAAACACAGCATTAAAAACTAACACATCCAGTAAACAAAGATAGTGTTAACTGCAGTTAAGGAGATAAAGCAGTTGGTTTTGGATCACACATGCTCTTCCAGGCACCTAAAAAATTAGTAGAACAGCTTTCACATCTATTTTTATTCACAGACCACAAGATGAAAAAAGATTTCCTCCTTCAGTTTTGAATGAGCTTCTCAAGCCTGAATTACTGAGTGTCTGAATTAGGTAAGATAACACAACTAAAAAGGAGTCTCTCACTCTAAAAAAGTCTAGTGCTAAGTCAGAGACCTCCATCAATTGTGTGGTTTTACTTTCTCTTAAATGTTGGCAGGAAAAAGCACCCAGCCTGCCTCTTTAATTTCATGTAACTTATCTTATTAGACTACTTGAAGCTTAGTTCTTGGCACAGATGGTCATAAAGGCACACTAAATCACAATGCTTTATTTTAAACCATTTAACATAATAAAGTATTAATAATTGCAATAAATTTTGATCCGTGCTGCTCCAGTGGCTTTTGGTTTTACAGTGGAAAATCAGACTTGCCAGCTAATTAATTCTTGTGATTGATTGTAGTTATTATCAGTGTCATACATAGATTTTTAAAGCCAGCAGGACCCCGATGGTCACCATTCTCACACAAAATGCTACATAACATCCACCAAATCTCTTCTCCATGTTGTTCCTCCTGTATGACCATCAAGTCATCTCATGGATAAAGCAAACAGCTCAAGCATTTTTAACATCCATTATTAGGCCCGTTTTTCACTTCTTTCATCCCTCTGGTGGCAGTTTCCCAGGTATTTTCCAAATGCCAATATCTGGGTTCTATACCAAGATACTGAACCAGAACAAGAGACTCTCAAGCTCCTCACCCCTGCCTGCTATTCCCTTGCTCACAGGGCCCCATTCACATTCTGTGTGAGAGCTCTGGGAGCTGCTGTTTAACCTCTTACCTGAGTCAGTCCCTCAGAGCTCCTCAGTGCCACTTCACACACCTGGGAATACCTCAGTGACTAAGTTTTAGCAAAGAATGAGTGACTTTTTACTAGTCTAAAAGTGGCTCTATACATTTGTTGATGCAGCCACTTTCCCAAAATAGTTTTTGCTATTTGTAATTCACTGGGTTGCTAATAAGTTCCCACTTTCAAAAACTGGGAAATGCATATGAACATTTGAAGAGATCTGTCCAAGTGACACAGTGCAGTATTCCTACAGTGCAATATTCCTTGGGCTCTGGGCTGGCTTAAAAGAAAGGACTCTTGGCTCCCATTTGCACGTTCAGGTTACTGAATACACTGCCCCAGGCAAATGAGTGTGTAATAATATATGTAGGAATCACTTCAACCCCTTCATCTGTTCACATGCAGATGGAGAAGAGGAAAGAGCACAAAGCTGCAGCATCAGCAAATTGGGCTGGTACCTCCTGCAGCCATTTAACTGGGACAATAAAGAACTGAGCTTGTACTTGTGCTTGTCCTCAGGTTCTGCTGAGAGGGCAAAAAGAGCCCCTGGTCCTTCCCACAACTGAGCTGAGCGTGTGGACTCACTCGTGCGGGTTCAGCATTCGCCCTTGAACCGGTGGGGGCTGCATTTGGCACTCTGCTTTTAGATCAATATATAACCCAGGAGTAATCTTATCTGGCAGGAACAGGGATATTGGGGGGAGGGGGAGGAACACAGCCCCAGAAGTGAGGAGAGCAGCTCTTCTAAATGTTAATGGGTTAAGAATAGAAAGGTCAAATGCCTGCCTTATCAGAAGGCCCCATGTGCAAACAGGCAGCGAGCTCGGCAAGCAGAGCACCAGCTGGGTATAAATGTCAGAGTTAGTTACTGCAGCTGTAAACACCAAAAGCACAATGGTGGAACAGGGAAACGTCCCAAGACACTTATGGTTAATATGGATCACTGGGAAGGTCCAACTGCCAAGACTGGCTGGAGATGACTCCAGTCTTAGAGCTGCTGTGGAACCAGAGAGCACTTGTGAGCCGTGTGAGGGCCCCACAGTGGGCCAGTGCAGGAGGGGTATTGAAATATTGTGTATCAAACATCCTGTGCTGGCTCCAGATTGCTCTTGCCAAAACACACCTGTTCCCCTGGAATAAGGATATATGAGGATGGAGACAAAAAGTCCTTCCTTATCTCCTTGTAGGTGCAGAGGGCACTAAACAGCAGAAGCTGCATGAAGACTCTACCAAGAGTCCCTCTGAGCACAACACAAAAGGATTGGAATGGAATAAGAGATGAGGCAGGACAGTAAAAATACATCTCCCTTAAATACTAATACATTTTTAGCCCTGTTCTAATTAATCTTCTTATTGGCACCCACGGAAAGAGGCCAGAAGTTGTATTGCATTGGGCAGTAATCTTCTTGCAGATACCAGCAATCGATTTGCAGGACCAGTAAAGAGCACCAGCACACACTGCTGTGCAGAGCTACTGTGAGAAATACTGGGTGGGACCTTTGTCAGCCATTCACCAGTGCTTCCAGTCCAGCACCTTTTGCCTGGAATCAGATTAATCAGCCAACTGATTCCCATTCCCTGAAAAGATGAGCAGCCATGTTTAAAAAACCTACTGCTCCCTCTCTCCTGGCACTGGGATTGCCCCAGGAGACAGTTACCTGAGTTTGGGATACACATAGGATAAAGGATAGGTACCTGGCACAGCTCCCTCCTTACAGCAGAACAAAGAGCACCGTTCTTGTCAGCCTGTTCCCAGCTGTAAACAACTATCAAAGGAGAGGGTTAATTATGGGTAAAACACTAGGAAGGAATAGTAACTACAAATCCAGCAAGGCTAAATATATTTTATCCCACAAAAGGGATAAACAGGATTTGTGCTCATAGCTCAGAGATCATATTCTAACCATTAAATAGCTACTTTAATTGGTAAAGATAGGGTTACATTTAAAAACAAAAAAGGAATGCACCCATGTGAAGCCATTGCTCTCTGAAAGATGATTTTAGTTTAGATCCTTGATGTTTGTACCACAAAGTGACACTCTGCAGTAACTGGACAGGCCTCTAACCCCAGCCATAGGGGAGAACACCATAACCTACTTAAATTTGCAGGCTGCATCCCTTCTGCTGCAGAGCTCCCAAATGGGCACAAATGGCTTATTTCATACACAGCATTACTCGGCATCTGTTTATCCCCCGGTCTCCTGCCAGCATCTGTTCCCTCTCTGACATACAGGCACTGCTCTGCTGCACTACCACCCTCAGCTTCAGTCTAGAAACTCGAGTTCATTCATTTGGAAGAGCACAAATATGCAGCAGCAGACATGTTTCATGCACATGGCATTACTGAGCGCTATTAACAGTTGCTGTTCAACCCTGAAGCTACTGTATTTTCAGTGACAGCTCCAACATGTTAATGACTTGTGATGTTTCCTGAACTCTTTTGGGGAAGAAAAAGCCTTTATAAAAATGCAGGATTTTATCTTTTTTTTTCTTCACAGCAGGAATGGCCAAACTTATTTATTCTATGAGTCACATCCCGAAAGCTTCACACGGCTGACAGCTTGAAGAGATATAATATACATTTTGGAGAGCCACTACAGGAGAGAGAGAGTCTTTTCATCTCTCATTTCTTGAGCTGAGAGTTCAATTTAACTTGGTTCAATTTAGGGATGAGGAAATACAACCCAAGGCTTCCAACAACGCAGCGACATTTTCCGAGTCGCTACAAATTCAAACGAAATAATTTGCCGCCGCTGAACGAAGCCGTGGAGGTTCTCCCACAGCCCCTCTGTTTCATTATGCAGTGGAGATTCTCCCACAGCCCCTCTGTTTCATTATGCAGAAGGCAATTTTCAAAGTGCTGCCTCAGCTCTGCTGGTTGTTGTGTGTACGTGTCTGCCCGCTACGAGTCCTGTCGCTGCCTCTCCCGACACGCGCTGGCGTTTTCTTGGCTCTCGCTCACAGATGCCAACAGGGTAAGAGCAGGAGGGTATTACAGAAACACCTCCTTTCCTCCTCCCTGCTTATTTCACATGTTCATATTTCAAAAGATGGTTCTGTGAGCGTATTTTTTGCAGCCGAAACTGTTCAGAGATTCAAAACCATTGGACAACTAAAATGTGGAGCCTAACGTGACATTAAAAGCAAGTCCAGGAGAGACCATATGCAATTTTCTGACCTGGGTTATTTCTGTGCTGTCATCATTCTGAGGCATTTGATATGCTGCTCATTGGTTTAAACCCAAGGATGGCATTTGAATTTTTACCATAATAAACTTTCTCCACAGACTTTGCATTTTCATTATCCTGTCCAAGCAAGCCACAAGGATATTTTTCCTCCTTAAATGTCCAATCTGCAGGCAATGGTTGTGAAACTCCATTATTTCCAGGAATTGCTGGCAACCTCCTGCTGTCTGTCTTCTCAGTACTGCCTGTATTTTCCTTGTTCAGCCTTAAAAGCCAAACTTGGTTTGCAAAAATGTCTGGGTTTCTTGATGCCAGAACTGAATAAAGACTAGAACGGGACAGAATTAGATGGTTTTATTATGCTGAAAATCCATTAACTCACAATAAAGTCTGCAAAACAACAAGAGCATAAAACTGGAAATAGAGGCTCAGCCTTAAATCCTGTTAGTCAGAAATTTTCCTAGACGTGACCAATCTTCTTGTAACGTCTTTTTAAGCTCCACCTTAAGTCTTTTTAAGCTCCACCACCTTCATCTGATTCCTACTTTTTTTTAAAGTTATAACTGCTTGGATTTGCATCATTCAGTAAAGTCAAACTAATCTATAAAAAATAGCAGCCTGAATTATGCAATATGCATGATATCTGCCATGCAGAGGTAAAGGACAGAGACATCTATTCTCTGTTGCCCAGGAAGAGAATACACACCAGGGAATATGGCCAAGGCAGCTGGAAGATGTGAAAAAGATTCTGGATTATTCAAATCTTTCATCAGTCATGATGGTCCAAAAGTTATAATGGAAAACTCCCCAGCTAAAGGTTATCTGCAGGACCACACAGTGATCTCAGCCACACACAGCAGCAGCTTCACAGAAAGCAAGGGAATTACTCCAAATTTACATTGGCAAGGCCAAGATCAGAATCTGACCAGATCCAAAGGAAAACCAAACAATGCCACAGGCTGCAAGAACAATCATCAGTGGATGGGGTGTAAAAACAATGGAGATCTCTGTGATTCCAATGCACTTCAGTGACTGAAAATATTCCAGCCCTATTGTTCCTCCTCTCCAAAATATCTTGGAGCTCATTCTGTGTTCCTGAGGCACTCATGACTGAAAACATAACTAACAAACTCACAAGGGCCTGAGCTTCTAGGGCTGAACATCCATCCTCTTGCAGTGGATTTGGGAAAGCTGGGATGTATGGAGCACTGTCTGGGGCTGCTTTCTGGGAAGGGGAACTCGACCATCCTCAATGTCAACCGAGTTCATTCCTAAATGCAAACCACATTGGGCTGTCGAGCACGATAATAAAAACCTGCTGACCCAGTTTCCTGCAGAACAAAATCCTCTGTCTCCCCTCCTCCTATGCCAAACCTAAATCAGATCTCCTTCTTTGGAGAAAGAAATTAACCCTTTGACTAGCAAGGAAAACTCTCATAATGATCCTCAACACTCATACAGCATCTCACAATGTGAGAATTCTATGTAAACAGTAATTGGTCCATCCCCACAGCTCTGAAAAAAGGGAGGGTTTATTACAGGATTAAAGGAAGACACAGAGAAGGTCAGAGACATTAGCAGAGTTCAGCAGAAATCTTAGAATTTCTCTTCCTTCCAAAGGATTTTGAAGTGTGAAGCTCTGTGCTCCAACCACTTTGCCTGGTAACATTTCTTCTACGCAAATATAAAACCTTCATTCATGATGTGGCAGAAAAAATAACAGCACAGCTCAGCTTTTTGAAAAACTGCATCAAACCACTCAAGAAAGGACTATTGTTCTCCCCAAATTTTGCAATGTCAACTTGCAAGTCCATTTCTGGAAGATGAGAGCTGATTGTATTTGCTCCAAGTGTTTGGCGAAAGCGTTCACTTTTAATGGCTTCACTTCCTCAGTGATGCAATGCTTCATTTGAAGGGATGCCTGGGGGAGCTTCAGAATGGACCCAGAATGCAAAAATAACAGGGCATGTCACAACAAACTCAGCCAAGAAAATACAAATGGGAATTCTCTTGCTGTAGGATGCTTCCAAAGGCAGCCCTGGATGATGCTGCTGCAGAGCAGCCCCTCACTGCAGTCAGGTAGGAGCATTTGAGAAGCCCCAGAGTCCAGACTGCTGAGAACACCTTTGCTGGCTCACATGGACACTGTTCAATCAGGGCTCAGACAGGGTTTTATTAACAGAAGAGTGAAGATAACAACTGCTGTGCCTCTGCTATAGAGCTTTACAAGTGGGTTTTTTACAATGAAGTGGTCAAAGTGCAACCTGCAAGTGAAACTGCTGCCAGAGCCCTGCCCTGCAGCCACAGCTTTCCCTGCTGGGAGAGACCCTGCACTAAATACAGTTTCATCATCATTGCTCCTCATGAACTGAGACAGCTTTGCCAACATCCAGACAGCACCCAGGGCCTGAAGTCTCTCCATCACCAGAAGCTCCACAGGCTCCTGAGCCACACAGTGCAGCTCACAAGTTCCTGATGAGCTGCCAACCTGAAACCTCGACAGCGAAGTGTGAGAGGCTCTGCCACACAAAGCAGCCCAGTTTACTACAATAGCAGTCGAGAAACGACTGAAACAGGGAAGTGACAACTCAAAGGCATGTCAGCAACACCAATTCACCTGAGAAGAAGTTACTGCCTCTGTCACTTTGTCATTCTGCTGGAAAGCTGTTAGGGATTACAGAGCAAAGACAGCACTTAATATATTGTAACCTCCAGGGAGTTTGAAAGTGAAGAACAAAGAACCTGGATTAGAGAGCACTGCAAAGGTTGTTGTAACTATGTCTGTGCTCTGGATGCTGCATCTTCACAGGTAAACTCCACAAAAGCTTCTGCTCTTGAAAAGACAAAAGTCTGAGTTCCCACAGACTTACTACTAACATTGGTCAGGGTTAGAAATGTGATGATGGAAAAAGAGCATCTTATTCATCATATCTGGTCCCTGAGGGGTTAGGAGTTGTATATGCTTATTTTATTGATACAAACAAGCTTTAACTTCTATTGTGTTGCAGAGGAAGAGAAGGCTGAATTCAATTCTGGCTCACACATCATCTGCAATTCCAGCCAAATCCCAGCCACACAACTTTTATTACTGGGAGGATGTCAGAGGCAAAAGACACAGCTGGATACTCAGATCCCAGACTGAGCTTTGCTGTGCTGGCAGCTGGACAAACCAGCTTTTGATTTGTATGTAAACAGAGCCAATCTGAACTGGAAGGTCATTAAGAGAAAACACATTTTACACAACATCCATTGTACAGTTGCTCTTCCAACTTTCCCCATACTAACATTTTTTTCTAAACAAGACTTTGTCTTCTCTTGTTGACTGTTTCAGTGACAATTCCGGGTCCTGCTGAAGTCAATGGCCAACCCCTGCAGGAACTGATGGAACTGCACTTCTTTAGACTGAATCCCAAAGAGGAGTTTGACCAAGAGCGGCTGCAAATCCCTTCCACTGTTTTCCAGCACAGTAATTACCTGACATGCAGAAAATGCAAGTCCATTGCAGATGCAACAGGATGATGTTTCCAGACAGCCTCAGATCTCACAGCTTTATTTTAACCGAGGCACTCAACATTTTGTACTTCAATTAAACACTGTAGCTACAATTGAAATAAGATTATGAGAAGACACAAAGAAACCACACAGTTCTTGTGAACAAGGCGTTAACGCCCAATCCGTTATTGTGAGAAGGCTTTTAAGAGCATTCCCAGTAGAAACAGGGATATATTTTCCCTGAGTAAGCTGGGAGGAATGCAGAGATTCAAAAGCTTAAGCTGAAATCCTGTTAAGATTTTTTTCTGCGTGTTCCTCCTCTTTGATTAACTTAGTGTGGACTATTTGATATAATCATTACTCTTTCAGGAAAGAGTTAAGCATTTTCTCCTCTCTGATAAAAGACCTCGGTCTGCCTACAATTACCAGCAAGGGTTTGCAGCTGCAGGTTAAAATGAGGGACTAACAGAGATGTTGCTGGGCTATCAAAGCAGGGAATCCTCGGGGAGCAAAGGGAAAACGCCTGTCATTCTCCATTAGTTCCTCAGGGTCAGTGTTGGCAAAACACACTGTATTGTTCCACGTGTAACCAGCAAAATACAGAGACTGTTACAGCTTATCCTGTTTAAAAGGGGACTCCTGGGTGAAACTGTGGAAAACAGCATTAACCTCTCTTTCTAGAGCTTCCCAGCACCATGAAGAAAGTCCACTCAAAATGTTTTAATAGGAAACCAGCAAATCCCAAGGCACTTCCTTCTGCTTGGACACAAGTGGTCCAGGGACAGAAAGGCTCCAGTCAGCAAATCTCGCTGTGTTCCCAGAACACAACAAAGCTGGGCCACAAAATCCAGGATGGCTCATTGGATGCCTGTCTTTAATGCATCTTTTAAAAACCATTAAGGAAAGAATAATAAAAGACAGTGCTGAAGGTATGAACTAAGAAAGAACAAAAGAAAAATTCCTTGTAATGGATTTCCCTGTTCTCCTGCATTTCCCTTTCTTCAGCCCCAGTCAGTTTTCCCAGACTCCTGAAACACAGTTTTATGCACAGCCTTATTTCTTTCCTGACTATCAGCTTACTGGTGCTGATGGTTTTTAAGTTGAATCAAACTTGCTTCAGGGCATGGCTGGGATCCCCATTCTCATCTTTCATGCTCTGAGATCAGTATTTCATCGTTTTTATTCTGCTAAAATCATCTTGAGCATTAAAAGTATAAATCTCAATGCACAGTATTTTGATTTGATTTCCATAAAACATTTTGTTCTTCAGCTGTACTCCTTCACTCCCTCCCACATTTATTCTGAGCCTTTGGCTTCTCTGGCCAGGCTCTTCCTCTCAATCAAACCCTGCTGTGACTTCCCTGACGTGGTTTGACAGCTCTCAACATCTGAGGGAGAATCCTTGGATGTTTTCAGAAGTGCCACTGCTCATTGCCCTACAGAGGGAATGTGGGGGACATTTCAGTGCCCCTTTGGCACTGAAAGGATGGATTTCCCTTTCACCACAGACCCTTCCCCCTTTGTGTAGGCCAAGGGAGTTAATTATGCTGGAAAGCTGAGAAAGGACCTGGTTCAGTGAAGCCCCAGGGAAGCAAAAGGGCAGATTTCCTTATTGAGGAAAATGCCTAACATGGGACAAAACAGCCAAACCTAACTCACTGCAACACAAGCCTTTGTTTCAGAAAGCAGCTTTCCTGGAGGGCTCAGAGACAGCTCAATCCCCAGAAAAATTTCCTCTTAAAATTATTGCATAGAGCAACACTTATAAAAGCAGAAGCCTGAAGGCAGACTTTGATATAATCCTTTTTATAAAGTGTTCTGAGGTCCTAAAATGTCAGCATGAGCTGCCACGTGGTAAAGCATTTTGAACAAATTATCTATTTAGAAATGTAAATAAAAATAGGTGGCCAAATTTCTCAGAAAGCAAACAATTTAAATTTCCAGGATTACACTAAACAGAAGTGAAATCTGGCTACAGTGATTACATAAATATCAAGATCCCCATCTGACTGACAAAGGCTCTGTGCCTTCTTGTCATGGTGAAGCCTGTTACTATTCAGGATGATTTTGAGTATGTTTGGCTGATTCAAGAGATGTAGGTTGATTTCCCTGTAATACACACTGAGCTTGTTGCCAATTTACATCTCAGATTTCTGGTCCCACAGATGCCATTCTTAATTAAAGAAAATTCTGAAAAAAAAAAAAAAAAGACCTTTACAGCCTTGCTGGGATAAGAAAGATTAAGAAAATCCCATCACTCACTACTGAAATATGCAGCTCTTCCAGAATAAAGCATGGCAGCAATTTTAATCAGCACATAGATCAGCTCTTTAGAATTAGCAATAAAATAAAATGTCAAACTATAATACCACAGGGAACTGACAAAGACAAAATGTAACTCATTGCCACAATTATTTCACCAGAATCAAAACTATTAAATACTGATCCCAAATAGGATATATGAGAAGAGGAAAGAGGAAATATTGGGGAATAATATCAGCTTTCTGATCAGAAACATGTAGTAAGTAAGGTAAGTACATTTTTTAAGAATCCCATTCAGCGAGATGACACAGGTCTGCAAGTGAGTGAGTCACAAAGTGGTTTGAAATCACCCAAATTTGACTGAGGCCAGGATTTTATCTCTGCACTTCTCCTGGTGCCCTCAGTTCTCATCCTAATGGCAGCTCTGTGCACTCAGCACCCTGCACTCCCATCAATAACTCAGCCAAGCACAGCAAACCCAAACTGGATCGATAGGATGGACTTCACAACTCTGTGTGTGTGTGTTTCTAAATTCTAATTAAAAGGCTCAAATTTCCAGTCACATATTTCATTCTCTGAAGGGTCTGAGTGTTTTCATAGCTTTCTGATCATCACACACACACACACACACTATTTACTCAGGGATATATTTTTCCCATGACCTTACAGACTCACTTCTCTGTCATAGGGAGTTCATGGAAGGAAGTTTGTTAGAAGTTAAACATGAGGAAGTGCAATAAAGCCCATTTATCTCACAGGAGTTAAAAAATTAGTCCAACAGCACGGAACTATTATAGGGAAAAAAACTGGTTTTGAGCCTCTCTGCAGCCTCATAAAAATAGCCTGTGATTGTGCAGGGCAGATGTCCTCTCTCCTGTGCAGTGTCTGATCAGAGCCCTTTTGGACTTCAGTGAAATAATAATAATAAAAAAGCAAATGGAGGGTAATTTCCATGGAAACTTGGAAAGAGATGTAACATTATTTGCCGTAAGCCTCAGACTGTGAATGGAAAATTTTCTAGTTTACACAGATCTCAGCTATTATTTTCTTTGCAGTGCAAACTTGGGCCAAATATTTTCTGTCATATTAAAGATGCAAACAGTCAGTTTTATTTTCTGTCCAGAACAACTGTGCACAAAAGCTTCAGAAGCTGCAGTAAAATGTCTGATATTCATCATTCCATGAATCCAAAACACATATTAGAAAAAAAGAATAATTTGGGCTTCTTTTTTGCTGCTTCTCTTCAGAAAGTGAAAGCAGCTTAGAAAACATCTCCTGTTTCTGTGTAATGTTACAGACAGCAGACAGCCAGAGCACTGGCAGATGTGCCCAATCTTAATGGGAGCTTAACTTACAAGAAAGTCCATTGTTGAAGCACACAAGATGACAGAAATGTACCAAAAGCACAGAGTTTACATTTTCATTTATATAATTAATGAAGTGGCTTTTATCTTACATGAGTTTCAGAACTCACTGTCTTGCTACTCTTCCCTCATCCAGCAGCAGGAATTGTGACAGTGCAGAAATTAACTTTGAGCAATACAAGACCAAATTCTGGAATTAAGCCTTGTGTGGGAATGAGAACAAAAGAAGACTGTGAAACTTTTCTCCCCTAAAATCAGCTGTTGAGTTGGTGTAGTGTTGGAGCTCTGACAATGACAAGCCAGCTCAGGGGACACCTCTGCAAATCTGGTGCCTCACCTGTACTAGTCACAAGTAGGAGGAGTCCAGAGCTCTAATCTAAGCTAATCTGGAGCATCTCTGCATGCCCAGACACGGGCACTGCATGGCCATTCCTGCCCCTTCCCACTCCAGGACATGTCCCCTGTAGCAAAGAACTTTTCTGTAGGAAATTCGTGTAGAGTTCAGATCTTTGGGGCTGAAATGTGGGTACAGTTTGGGACCATATTTGTGCACATCTGAGTGGTCTTTAACTGAGATAATAAACACAGTGAGAACATCAAACACACTCCTGAAGGATCAGTACAGAGCAGTTGTGTGATAGAGACTGAGCTGGTCCTGCCCTGGGAATCCTGGCTATGCTTGAGAGAGTCATTGTTCAAGGCAAGGACTGCTTAATAAGGATTTGGTCTTTAACAGAGATTTCATCACAGGCTGACTGACTAAAGCCTTCTCTTCACACATTCACAAATGTCATTCAAAATGTCATGTTGATTTTATACCTGCCTGGCCAAGTGAGATGACAGAGCAAGTCAATCACCTGGCTTTGCAGACCTGCTTCCCCTTTGACATCTTGAAAATTCTATTCACTCACTTGTAGGTCATGCAAAGAAAGAGGAAGCAGCATGACTCAGCTCCACACTACAATGGCTGGAGCAGATCCAGCCCCAGCAATCCTTTGGGCTTTCCTTACCAAAACACAAAGCTGCAGCTGGGATAATGTAAAGCATGCAGTGTTTGTGTAAGCAATGTTAGATGGGCAGCAGGCCAGCAGCACTCCTTAAGCAATGTGCTAGTTCTTTACATTGATGGCAAATTATCTTCTCAAGAGTTCAGAAGGGAACAAAAAAAAGCCAAAGGGCTCTGATTTAAAGCAGTGCCTTACAGAAGACAAAATGCTAAGGAGGGACAGCCTCCTGAGCTGTGTTCTGTAGATGTGAATTTACATTGAAATCCAGTGGTTAATAATGTATTGATTTAGCAAGTTTCACATCATGCCATATTGGCAAATATTTTTGTATAATCTGTAGATCATGTAAGCCTTAAGAGACATAGGAATGCTACTGACCTTAAGGAATCCAGGAACTCGGAGTAAGTTTCAAGAACCCCGAGTCCCAGTGTTTTGTCTAAACTCCATCTAAAAATTAGCTACTCTAAAATAGTGTCATCTAGAAATTAATCCTGATCCTCTACCAGTTTGCTAACACCTGATCCACAGATATTTTTCATAAAGAGCATCCCCATGGTGAGTTACAGCACAGTAAATAATGCACTGTAAACACATTTAACTTCACTGTGTGAACTCTGAGCAAAATTCATCAAGAACTTCAGTTCACTCCCCAATTGCTCAAGAAAGGATTTGATGGTTATCTCAAAGCAATCTAACTCAGAAGTAAAGACCTCAAATCTAAACCTGCCTCTCAGAACAATGATGTACATTCCAGCCCAGCTGTGGGCAGTGGGATGGATCTGTCATTTCAGGCACTGCAGTCACTGGGGGGAATCACACACCAGTCATTACTTACAGAAATGTGGGATGAACGTGAGAAAGAGGCACCATCCCAGACATTTCTCTGAAATGGCCCTCACCTTCCTACCAAAGGAGGGTAAACCAAAGATTCACTTGCCCAAAGCAGCTCTCTGGGCTGTGTTTGTAAGGGGGGTGACAGAGCAGTGTCAGAACCTGCCTCACACACCACCCAGCCTCATGCTGTGTTACAGGATAAAGAGGCTTCTGGGCTCTGTTAACTTCAAAAGATGGTTCATTGAGCAGAATTCATGCTTAACAGCTTTTTTCCTTATTCCTCCCCCAAATGTTTTGGGCATTGTCCTATGTTTGTACTACAAAAGTTGCAGTTATCCAAAACCAGTTTATGTGAAATGAACGGAAACATCTCTTTTCATTCCAAAGGAAAAACAACTCCTATGCTGTTTTCCTAAGTGAGCTGAAAACTTGGAGAGAAAACTAAAGCTAAAAAAAGCAAAGAACTCAAAAAGATTCATATTCTGGACTGTGGTTTCTGTTGCCTTAGCTCAAGGGAAAATATGTTCATGGGAAAAGGGCCTGCCTGGAGCCAGATTTTTTTTCAGCTCTGACTCTTCTAGTTGGAGTGGCTTTAAATCAATATGTTGTTATTATTTCCTCATAAACAGAAATATTCTTTATGGACTGTGTGATAGCTGTTTACAGGTGAAACAACCACTTGTATCTTGCTTCCTAGCAATCAGTATCTAGTTCAGCTCCTACAGACAGACAAGGCAATTTAAGAGGACTTTATAACACTAGTTCCAAGTTTCACTGACTCAAAGTGTTAAATCACCTTCCCAGAAGAGAGTTCCTGAACAAAGAAGTGTCAGCTTTGTCACCTACCTCTGTAGCTACACACAGCTCAAGGAAACAACACCACACTTTAGAAAAACAGAAATCTTGCATGGTTTAATTTTGAAGACTCTTACTGTCATGTTTAGGGTGGACTGTCTTTAGTTCTGCAATTCACTTTTGTCTTTAGCCAGGACTAAGGCAGATTATAAATGTAATAGAATTCCACATTAACCCTGCAAAGAACAGCCTACACACAAACCTGCCACAGGCAGTTCAGAGAATCTGTAACTGTCTGTATAATACTGCAACAAGTTGTTATACAACCAAATGTGACCATGCTGCCCAAACACATCATGCCAGACCCCAAATGTGGTTATTATTATTGTAGATGCTGGATGAACAGAGTTTAACTTAGGCATTATGATCCCAAATTGAGGGGATCAATCCCTTGAATTGTCTTTTGCATTCATTAATGTGAAGAATTAACAAAATATCTAAAATGGTCTTTCTTGAGATTCCTCAAGGCTTTTTTAGAATGACACAGTCAGCTTTACTGAATGTTGAATGAACTTCATCCCCCTTTAAACCTGCAGTGGAATTATGCTGGAAATGGAGACCAGTTACCTGTGATCAATGACTGTGACATGGGATGCAGGAATCCCCAGGACACAACAACTCTGCTCCAGCTCTTTCTTACGGATCTCTCCTTGATTGTAATAATTTCCTGAAAACAGCAAACACAGCAACACCATCTTAGTTTAGGTTTGCTTGGAAAGAATCCCTCTCTTCTTTCTCAAAGCATCAGACGTGACCATCTCACATTAAATAAAGGGGCCTCAGTTCAGGAACAGACACGTTGCAGGGGACAAACCCAGGGAAACCTAACTGAGGCAGCTGGGAAAAGTTGTAACAGAGACCAACTACTAGCAGAGAAATGGGATTCATCATATTAAAACACTGCCTCCTTCTTCACTGAATTATTTTCTTCTCATCCTGCCCTGACATTCCCTTATTTTTTCTTGGCATCAGCCATGCAAAGTCCATGCCAGAGCTCTGATGCCCCTTCCAGAATGTTGCTCTATGCAGGGCAGTATTTGCAAACCAATTTTAACTTTGAGGCAATAAAATGAAAAAAAAAAATTCCAGTTGAGTATTAATGTGTGATTCAAGTCCGTAGTCAGCTGTCTTGAATTACACGAGAACTTTTTATTGTTGTGGCTGTGAGTCATCTAAATCTAGCATTTCTCTGGAGCAGTGTTGCAATCTGAGCCATCACTAGCAAGCTTTGTAAAATTTTCAAAGAGGGAAAGAGTAACTAGAAAAAAAAAAAAAAAGCCTCTTCCTGCAGCCTGTGAGTGAATGGCTTTGGGAGACTGACTGAGTGTCTGTGGGTTTGCTGAGGAACACGTGAGCTCAGCACTGGGAACCTGGGATTGCAAGTTCCAGCTTCCAGAATGAATCAAAGTGCACCTTCACTAGGAGGATTGAATGAGTACAGCAGGATTTATGTCAGGCTGGTGTTGTACCAGGCCATTAAAAACAGGAGTGTTTTAAGGTACAGCTTTTGCTGCAATGCAGTGGAATAACTGACTGCAGGTGATGTTTTATCCAAATAGTACCACTGCTCTCAAAATACCTGACTTCTACTGAACTCAGGGGAACAGTTCCACAGCTTGAGAAATGTGTCAGGACATCAGGAATATATAAATGCTAACAAGAAAAGATGGGAAGCTATTGAGAGCAAAACCAGCTGAATAGCTGATGCTGCTGGACCTCATCCATGGAGCACTCACCATAGAGAGTCAGCTACTACAGAGAGCAAAGCACATTTATACTGAGTTATTAATTTAATCTAAGGTTATTCAGTGTGTAAAGGCAGATTTTATTTCACAGTGCTGTAATTCTAATTCATTTCCAAGTCATTTTGATTGATATCTAAAAACTGCAAGTACAATGGTTTTCAAGTAACGATTTTGTCTCGGTGTTACAATTTGCAGAGTCTTTGATCAACTCACTTGTCATCATCAATCACACAAACAATGAGAGGATGAACCATCTGAATCACCCAAAAGACTATTAAGAGGCTTTTAAAGGAAAAATCTATTAGCTCATGAAGGTGCTCTCCTACGTGGGCTGCTCATTCCCTCACAAAGACACGTGAGAGAGTCGACAGAAAGCAACGTCAAACACAATTAATGCTTCGTGTCACTGAATCAGGAGTAAAGAAAAGAGAAAATTCAACAAAACAAACAGGAACACAACACTTCTTTGGGGAGTTCTCTAACAGCAGCAGTGCCCAAAACTGAAATGGCAGAGTTGCACTTCAGTAATCTTCCCATAGCTGTGGAAAAGCCAAAGGGGATCCACAGACCTTTGTCCCTCAGCAGAAACAACGGAAAGCTTTGCACTAAACCTGGAATGGGAGGTGCAGAGTGATCAGTGAAGCCACCACACCACTGGGTTCAGCAACAGCTTAATCCCTGTCTTCTCACCTACATGGTCTGTCATGACAAAAAGCTTTGGAAGCAACAGAAAAGCTGGAAGTGAACTAGCTGGAGCTTCCAAAGGCACAGGGGGGTGTTTTCAGGGTAAGATGTGTTTGTAGCCCAAGATACTCATCTGAACAAACACAAAAAATGTTCTCACTGTGAATTTCACTCATGGATTCTGGTACAGCAATAAGGTCTCAAAGATCAGTGCAAATGGGATTGTTTCTTATGCACAAACCCCTAAACAATGGAATAACTGATCAGGTGTCAGTTCTGCAGGAAAAAATCTGGAGCTGTAGTAGATCACGAGAAGAGCACATAAGTGTCATGTGCTGTGAAAAATTCTTGTCCTGGGCAGACAGTGCAGCCTGTAAGAATCTTTCCGCTCTGTTCAGCCCCAGCAAGGCCTCAGCAGGAGTGCTGCTTCCAGTTTTTGATCACTGCCCCTCAAAAAAAAGATGTGAACCAACTGGAGGAGTCCAAAGGAGAATGATCAGAGGTTTAGAAAACATGATCTATGAGGAAAGATTGCAAGAAATCAGGTTGTTTAGTCTGGAGAAGATAAGGCAAAAAAGGCAGATAACAGTCTTAAAATATGTAAGAGGCTGCTACAAAGGGACACTGCGATTTCCATGTTCCTGGCAGACAGCAAAAAAATAAACAAACAAGCTTAAATTACACCAATGACTCAGGAAAAAGGGATTTGAAGGGAAGCTGATGCAGCTCAGACAGAGACCCCACAGGCTGAGGCAGCTCCCGGGGCATTCAGGGGAACAGAGGTTTGTCTGCAGCACAGTCGGTGCTGCCTCCAGGTCACCTGAGGGACAACACGGCCCCGTTCCCTTCCGGCCCATTGTTCCAGGATGGATTGTTATGCAGTGGCTATTTTTAGGTGAGTTACAGGGAATATATCACGATATTAAACCTGGATCATCCAAGCAGGTCCTCTGCAAGGTGACAGAATTACAAGGAGATGGCAAAAGGCTGTGCCAGACAGCACCTCTTACAGCCCACTGATACATCCACACGGTTTGGAAGTGCCTCAGCTCTGCCACAGGGGATGGATTGTGAAACCTCTGTGTAGATACTGAGGGGGATTTTGCTGCTGCTGAAACCAGTCATGGAATCATGGAATGGTTTGGGTTGGAAGGGACCTCTAAAATCATCTCATTTCAACCCTCTGCAGAAAGTCACAGTGCCCGCCCACGCTGAGAGAAGAACCTTTACCTAATATCCAACATAAACCTCCCCTAGTGCAGCTTCATGCTGTTCTCTAAGGTCTTGAATTCTGAAACTGGCCGTAAATTTGGTAACTGCTTTAGTAAATCCCATCTTTGCTGTGGATATTTCCACATACAGACAGGTGGGAAGAAAAAGTCTCACTTTGTAGAGGGTCAGTAATGAATGGAATCAATGCTGAAACACACCCACCAGTTCCATGGTGAGGAACCAACCTAAAGCTTCCCTGGCACAGCTTCAGGCCATTCACAGAACCACAGAATCAATCAGGTTGGAAAAGACCTCCGAGACCAAGTCCAACCTCTGGCCAATCACCACCTTGTCCCCCAGCCCAGAGCACTCAGTGCCACATCCTGTCCTTCCTTAAACACCTCCAGGGATGGTGACTCCACCAGCTCCCTGGGCATCCCATTCCAATATCTAATTACTCTGTGAAGAAATTCTTTCTAATGGCCAACCTAAATCTTCCCTGGCACAGAAAGACTGTGCCCTCTTGTCCTTGAGTAATGAACGTAGATGGAGGAAGGATGAAAGAGGAATGGATGGAGAATCATAGAATGGTTTGGGTAGAAAGGAACCTTGAAGACCATCCATTTCCACCCCCTGCCATGGGCAGGGCACCTTCCACTATCCCAGGTTGCTCCAAGCCCCATCCAACCTGGCCTTGGATGCTTCCAGGGATGGGGCAGCCACAACTTCCTGGGGCAGCCTATTCCAGTGGCTCACCACCCTCACAGGGAAGAATTTTCACCTAAACCTCTCGTCATTCGATTTGAACCCATTGCCCATTGTCCTGTCACCACATGCTCTTGTAAAGGAAAGGGGCGGGAGGAGGGCGGGCATGGCCGCTCCGCGCCTCAGTTTCCCCACAGCCGGTGTGGGGGGGGTCCTTCCACCCCGCGATGCCACACACGGTGGGGTGGAGGATGGGGAGGGGGAGCCTCCCGGCGGGCTCCCCGTGCCGGGGGGTGTCCCCGCTCACCTGCGGAGCAGCAGAGCACGGCGGGGGCGGCCCCGGCCCTGCGCAGGCCGAGCAGGGCGGGGGCGAAGAACAGCGACTCGTCATCGGGGTGCGCCGTCACCACGAGCGCGCGCACGCCCCGCGGGAGCGCGCGGGACCCCCCCGGGCGAGAGCGCGCTCGGCGCAGGCGGCGCGCGCCCCCGAAGAGGAGGAGGAGGAGCAGGAGCGGCCCCGCGAGCAGCGCCAGCAGCGCCGCCGCTGCCATAGCGACCGCCCCTCGGGCCCGCCGCGCCGGCGGGAAACGGCGGCGACGGCACCAAGGTTCCGGCGCACGAAAGGGTCCCACCCCCCGACAGAGCCCCTCCCCTCCGGTCCCGCCCCGAGGCGGGGCCGCTCGGCCGCGGAAACGGGGCTCGGTTGTGCCGCTCGCGGCTCTGCTGATCTAGGGCTGCTCGGGGAACGTGTCCTGGCTGTGCGGCTCTAGGGCTGTCCGAAAAACGGGCCCGGTTCCACCGCTCCCGGGGAAACGGGTCCCGGCTGTGCCGCTCCTGCGTTTCCCGGGAAACAGGCCTCGTCTGGGCTTCCCAGGAAACAGACCCCGGCACTGCCGCTCCAGGGGAAGCGTGTCCCAGCTGTGCCGCTCCAGGGCGGCCAGGCAGGAGCAGGACCTGCCCTGGCGCGGTCCCAGCCGGGGCGGTGTACGGGGGCTGTTCCCGTGGGGAGGTCGGCGGGGAAAGGCGTCACTGCCCTGACCGTGCTGGTACGTCCAGGGTGACTAATGGTGACTAAAGTTGGGCTTTTCAGCTGTAGTACCTTTTATCGCTGCTGTGGAAGAGCCGTGGGTTAAGGGGAAGCTCAAAAGCAGGGCAGGAGGAGCTTATCTTCAGGCTCGTCGTGCTGTCTGCAGGTCTGTGGGTTATCCCGACTGGAAAACGTTCGGATATGGCTTAGAAGTGAAGGCAAGCACTGGAGAAGGCTGCAGAGCAGGAGGAGACAGGAAGTGTTAAAATAAACATGAAAAGGGCAATCGGATGCAATTGGAAACTTTGCTTTTCCAGGCAAAGAGGCAACATGGAAGACAAGTGTCCGGAGCAATGGTGGAGTGTGGGAGCTGGGTGGGTTAAAGCATAAATGGTGAAAATAATTCAGAGTTCAGAGTCTGAGGAGAAGCTTAGCCCTCACGAAGTGTGTGTCTGACTGGTCTTCACTGACTCTTATTTGGGCACCTTTAACATCCAAGTGAACAGAGGGAGTCACTGGCTTGTGCTGGGATTGGAGACTACAAACAGCCTGGAGATGGGCCATGTCACCTTAACTTGGCACTTTAACCACTGTGATAACACAGTCCTTAGTGCAACACGTGCTTTCTGAGGGATCCCGTTTGCCACAGGCTGAGCCCCTGCTTTAATAATGGTGTGGGCACCCATCCTGCTTCTCATATTTAATGGCAATTGTGACAACGTGATAATTTGATCTTGCCTAATGGTATGTTTTTTCCCATGGTAAATCTGAATAGTTGATTTATTTGTGATTTTAGCACATCCTGAGATACACATTTGTAGGTAGGACACAGGGCAGAAACTCTTTACTGAGGGTGCAGGGAACGAGTTACACACTCGAAATTCTGGGGTAGGAATAAACGGACATTTAATGAGACTTAAACCTCTCTCACATGTTTCGGAAGTCATTCGTCGCCAGAGCAGGGGCGCGATCTCAGGGACAGCGCAGGAGGCTGTGGCGGAACCGGATGATGCTCCGGGCCCGGGACGGGCTCCTGAGGGCGCATTCATGGGCACGGGGCCCGTTATGGGTTATTATCGATTTATATCGAGGCACAGCGGGGCGCTGCGGCTCCCGCCCCGCGGCCGGTCCGTGAAGCCCCTCACGGGCCGGGCCCCGCTCGCCTCATGGCGGCCGCGCCCCCCCCGGCCCCTCAGAGCGGGGGGGCAGCCCCGCCCCGCCGCACCGGCCCGCGGTCCTGGAAGGGGCATAGCACCCCGTCCTCTCACCGCCGCGCTCCGTGGTGACTTTTCTCAGCCTGTCGCTTCCTGTGCACCGCCACACACCGGCGCGACGGGAGGAAAGGGAGGACCCGCCGCGGCCGGTGAAAGGCACCGGGCGGCGGCGGCGCGGTTTGTTTGGTACCTGCCAGGACCCGGCGGGAGGGGGCGGAGCGCGCGGGGCCGGGGGAGGGGAGGCAAGATGGCGGCGGCGGCGGCGCTGAGGGTGAGGTGAGATCGCCGCGCCCGCCCAGCCCCGCCGGGACCCGCCGACACCCGCCGCCCGGGCCGCCCCTGCGCCGCGCCTCGGTAAGCGCGGGGGGCCCCGCGGGGCGGCGCGGGGGGCAGCGGGCCGGGCGGCTCCGCTGCGAGCAGCAGGAGGAGGAGGTGGAGGAGGAGGGGGAAGAGGCGGGGGCCCGGCCATCCCGTCCTCCTCACGGGCAGCCCTGTGGTCCCCGGGGGGAGCCCGCTGGGGCCGGAGGGGGCCGTGAGGGAGCGGCCGGAGGTGCGAGGGGTGGGCGGGTCAGGGGCGCGGTGCCCGCGGGGGTTCCCCCCATTGAGGCGGTGGGAGCGGGGAGGCCCCGGGGGGGACGCGGGGCACGGAGGGGCGGCCCCGGCGGGGGAATTCTTGGAGAAATCCCGGAGCGTCGGTGGTGCTGGGTGTGCATCCTTGCGCTGTGCTGGGAGGAGAAGTGCGAGTAAAAAAAAAAAAAAAAAAAAAAAAAATTAAAGAAAAGGGTCAGTTCTTCAAAACCGGCCCCTCGGAGCGCGGTGGTTCCCGAGGATGTGCTGCGGCCACAGCTCCGTGTCCGGGGAGCATCGCGGCCGCTGTCAGTGCTGGGGAGTTGTTGCTGATGCTGACGCTGAATTATTCATATGGGACCTGTAAACATCCCCGGCTTCTGTCATCTCCGGGCTGCTGCGGGGCACAATGGAAGTGGCTTTTTGCTAGAATTGGTCTGACTTGATGGTAAAGAACTTGCTGATTTTATCCTGTACTTAACAAACCCGTGGGTATCAAGTTGGTTGCAGTTAGACCAGGTTCTAGATGGATGGATGAGCTGTCAGTGTTGGGCTCAAGTGAGCGAGTAGATAGTCTGAACAATCTGTTGTTGTCCAAAACCTGCTTCTTCATATTTCACAGATATGGTCTTAACCAGTGTGTTTCCTTTTCATGGCTCTAAATATTGGTGTAACCTAACACAACTTATTACAATGGGGATGTCTAGTCCTGAAGACTTGGTTTTGTGGCAGCATTGTTGTATTATGCATTAATTTTAGGTATGGCACTATGATTATGAACTGTTAGAGCTCAGATGGGGGTATTTATCCTATACAGCATGATTTGAGAGGGAGAAAATAGTGCTGTTATAAAAAAACCATTACTGTTGTGATGAGTGGGATGACCATGGGCACAGTGGAAGTGCCTGGATAAGTGGACACAGTTATGCCACTGCACACGAGGACTGTGCAGATCTGTTGCAGTTTTGCACTGGAATTTTATCCTGCAGAATGTTGTTATTCCTGATTAACTAAACAACCTTGATATTTGGAGAGGAAGTCTGTGATATTCCAAGTGAATCTCTAGTTAGCTGAAATCTGGTGTCTCCCGTTGGGGGATGAAAGACCTTCGTGCTTATCCCAAGAATTCAGAAGTTCAGGGGAAACAAGCCAACAGCAGGGACTCTTTTTGTGGCTTTTCTTTGTGATATAGGATATAGGCTGCCGAGGAAGAAAAGTTATGTTGTGATTTATGTGCAGTATAATTTGCCTATTTGAAATATGCTCTTTGATACTGGTCGCTAAAATAACTCAATTTATTGCTGAAACATGGGAATGAGCAGTATTTTGGAATCTTCTTTCTAAGAGTTACCATGAGCATTTTTTAACATGTGGAGAGGATGTTATGAGTGTTTGCTTCCACAAGTGTTACTTCTCTCTAGGTTGTTAATCATTGCATGAATCAATTAAAGTAACTCCTCAGGTTGAAATTATAAACACAGAGTCAGAGTATATTCACTTTTGTACATTGTGCTGCTGCTGTTTTATTTTACATACAGTTTGTCTCCTACAAGCACTCATTTTAGTTGCTGCTTCTGTGCAGACACGTTTTTCATTGTGATCGAAAAGGATCTGCAAAGTGCTCTCAAAAACTGTGGTGAAAGTAGGGACAGACCCTAAAGCTTTTTCAGTTTCCCCCCTCGAGTGCCTTCCCCAGTTCTTGTTCCTCTCCAACTTCATCTTTAGAGTTATTTCATTTCTCAGTTACAGAATGAATGAGGGATGCTGCTCTCAGGGATGGAAAGCTGCCTCTGCTTGTGCTACTGTTAAATGCATGAAAGCAACTGAAAATCGTCTCCTGAACAATATTTTCTATTTTTTTCTGTATTACAATCTTAATATTGGCATTTAATTTACTCATTCAAGGCTCTCAGCCAAAGTTTTGGTGAAATGTCTTATTCCTCTTCCTTTATAATTGCCTACAAAATGATTTGGATGAAGGTTTTCTTGCAGGATTGAAAATACTATTTGGAGTTCTAGTGTGTGTAGCTACTTACATTTAGGATTTTAACAATTGTTGGAGCTGGAAGGGATCTGTTCCTTGTGCAGGTGCAGGGCAACACAGAACGATCTCGAGAACAGACTTGGAACCAGACAGTGGTTTCATAATGCAAACAACTGTTTCCTGGATGCCACTCCTGAACTCTTCAAGCCATTTATGTTTTTTAGTTAAATCTGAATCAGTGTTGTGGATGTCAGGTTGTTAACTGGCTGTGGTACCTTCCCCCTCGACTGTAACTGGCCCAGATGAAATTTGTGACCTGTGCAGGACTGCTGGCTGTAAATATTTACTTTGTGCTATTTCTAAATTATGCAAATAGCCAGGGGCGTGCTGAACGTGTCTTCCATTTCAGTTTCTCTCTCCTTCAACCATTCTCCATCTAGGAATGGGTTTTGGTGAGGTTCCCTTTCCCTTCTGTGCTGGTTCAGTGCTCACCCACCATCTGTTAAATCACTGCCACAGCCTGGGCCTGCTGGGGCTCAGTCTTACCCTGGGCTATGTTTCTTCCCAGTATCCTAAGGGAGATTCCTATATCCTTGCACAGCTCCAGAGCTAATCCACTCTGTAATGTTGCCACTCCCAGACTGATTTGATAGGCAGTTTTTTTCTTCATGCTCTAGGAAGATGTTGGTCTCTGTGGTTTTGATGTCAGTGACTTCACCTGCTTGTGATTGCAAAGGTTATTGCAAAATTAAGATACTGTGTTGGTACAAAGATGCATCAGCCATCTCTGAAAAATCTTGTTGTTCATAACTTTCAACAGTAGAAAACTTAGAAATGAATTTTTTATGCAAACAGATTACCTGGACAAACTGTTGACCAGGACTTGAAAATTCTGTGCATGTTGAGTGACTACTCATGGGTAAAACTGAAAATGAAAATACAGTCACAGTGATGGGAGGGAAAGAACACCTAAAAATGAACAAGGATGAGGTTAAGTATAAAATATGCTTAAACTAATATGATGTTTCTTTAAAGCCTCCCCTTGTGCCTTGTGCTGTGCTGCAGGGAAGGAGCATTTGGGTGATTCTCTTTCACATCTTCATGATGTCAGAGGACTCTTGTCCCATCCAGAGCTGGAAATAGCCACAGCATTCCCTGCTCCATGTAAAACCTCAGCTGGGCTTCCTGGGCAGAACCCGGGGTTGTTTGAAAAGCAAATGCTCTCCTGACTGGATTAAAATACATGCAGGTTTCAAGGAACACGTCTGACAAATGTGAATATCAATCAGATTCCTGTCCTGTTTGTCAATGGGAGAGAGTTAAGCACACGTAAGTTCATGACAAGTTCAAGTGCTGCTCAGCCAACCAGACAGGTGTATTGTTACAGCCCAGCTGCACTCTTCACCTCATGAATGGTATTTTGGGGAAAGAAAAAAGAAGGTGAATTAGTTTAAATCAAAAAATGGTATGTGCACTGTAGAGGTTTGTCTCAGGTTCACGTTTTTCAGCTTTTCCTCTGTTTTTATGCTGTCTGAAATACTGGATTGAGAGAGAAGGGGTGTCTGGAAGGTGGGGATAATCAGTGTAACTCCATGGTTTATCTTTCTTGGAATGCTCTTCCCCAAACCTGTCCTAATAAGTGTGTTCAGTTACCTGTTCCATTATGGACATTGTTTGTGTGGGTGCTGATGTTTCACTGTGGTCTCAAAGATCACATGTCAACATATCTAAAACCTTGAAGCTCTGGGTTGGTTTTTTTCACTTCAGATCTAAAGGATTCCTTATATCATTCCTAGTTCAAGACCTCTTCCATTCTGTGTCTTTTTCTGTGACCTGGAGGCCATTGTGTGAGTCCCAGCTGGAGTAACATTTTTATATATTGGTGCATTCCCTGTGAAGTAGAACATCCCAATCATAAAGGTGGTAACAAGAAACTTTGTCTCCAGAAGGCCCTGGTGCATTTCCTGTGGAATATCGGAATGGACCGAGGCACTGTCTTAGATGCAATTTAAAAAATGTTATTTTAACCTTATTGTATTTTTAGTTAAAAATCTAGACTTGATTTTATCTGAACCCAGTCAACTGAGGAGAATTATGAGGCTGATACTTGGTTTGTCCTGACCCTTTTTTTACAGAATGTTTTCTCCTGCAATACATCACAGTTCGTGGAGCTGTGGATTTAGTCAGTATGGATTAGCCAAGTTGTATTTCCTTTTCCAAACCAAAGCTGCTTTTAAAAGCTGCCACTACAGAGATGCTTTTGATAATCAATGAACTATAAGAAGAGGCTGGAAACTTAAAATGATCACATAATTTCTTGTATGTTAGGTGATGTCAAAAGCAGTTTTACCTGCAGACAGATCAACAGTGGAGGAATAATTCACGTGCAGAAGCTGTTTTTGATGTGCCTGTGCTTTCAGTCCAAAAAGGAGAAGAAAACTTCTTGTTTTGAGAGAATATTTTATGCCCAGCGTGTGATATATCCAAAGTGTGAGACATCATGGTTGTTTCTAAATCACAGATGAAATGGGAGAAAAAAGGTGAATTGGAGTGAACCTCAGCGAGTTGTTGGACACTGAGTGGGGAGTGAGGGTGAGGTGCTGGGGAAGGTTGTTGCAGTTTTTATCCCTGTGGTTTGTGTAGCATCTCTTGAGCCTCTTGGCTGCTGCCAACAGGGACACCGGAGGGTGCCTGGGTTGGTTTCTCTTTCCCTGTACAGGTCTGAGGGTGAAGTTTGAGTGCTCCAGTTGATGTTTCATAACCAGTTGAATCACCTGTGGCAAGGATAGGGCCCTTCAAAAGAAGTAAGGTAGATATCTGGGATTGGGACTGCTGGAATTACCTCAGAAAAAAGATGTCTCCCCTTGGGAATGAGAGTCCTTACCTGTGTTTTTTTCCTGTTTGGGCTTTGTGGGGTTTGGTTTGGACAGTCAATTCTGGAGATTTGGTTTCTTTGGCTCATGAATTTTTCTTGTGGTGCACATTAATTGTGTGCTATTTGCCATATTGGGACAACCAGGAATCTGGTGTTCCTTGGAAAACCAAAATATGTTCTAAATGCCTTTAGGAAATAAGCTATCTGTGTTTCTATGATATACTTTTAGAAACAGAAAACCTTGTAAGGTTTGTACCCTCCTTGGGTTTAAGTCATCACTCAGTGGTATTTTTAGTCAAGGAAATGTCTACATCCTTGATTTCCATTTCTGAATGGAGAACTTCCTCCTACCTCCTTTGGCTGGTTTTGGTGTTATTGTGACCCTCCTTGGCAGAGGGGAGCTGGGGAGGCTCCTTGGCAGGCACTGAGAGCTGCTCCTCCATGAAACCCAGAGGAGATTTCCTCCCCCAGGAATTTCACGTGTCCCAGTGTGTTAACTGGGGATGGAAATATGTGCTCTGATTGGAAATGCTCAGCACCCCTCTTTTTTTTGGGTGAGGCAAGTGGGTGATTAGAAACTTCCTAAAATGTCAGTGTGATCTTAGCTTTTCCTGTGATGTTCCCCCATCTAGTGCAGCAGAGCTGTGTGTGGTGGATAGCCTGGGTCTTGATATCATGTATTAGCTACTTTTCCTCAAGATCATAAATTACAGGAGGGATTAAAATAGAATTTCCTGGAGAAGAGTCTCTTGTCAGCTAAATTTGATCGACCCCGTTTTGGTAGAGCACAAATTCTGTTTGTCTTTGTAGTTACAGGAGAGGGAGCAAACTGTTACTTAAAGGTGAGACATAACAGTGTGATCCTGAGATTTGGCAACAGTTTGGTCATAAATTACATATTTAAATATACAACCAATAGTCACCTTTGGAATGGCAACAAAAATAGTTTTAAACGACTCTTTAATACTTAATATTTAATGTTCCAAAAGCTATTACTTAAGTACTTTAAGGACTTGGTAGTCTGTTAATAGGAATTCCTTTTCTATTAAAATATGAAGTATAAAATAATAGTTTAGGTTTTTGGCTCTTTTGATGGAGATGGAAAAGAGTAAATGTGACATCTTGAACTGACAGCTCTGAAGTTCCTTGACTTCTGTCATGTCTGTAATGGGCTAAATTAAAGTTTACTGTGCTTCCATGTCATGTAGAATATGTCAGACACTGTAGAGCATTGTGAGGTAATGCTTTGGATGTTCAGAAATAAGATTATATTGTACACTAATGGGAATTTCAGGGTGTGAAAAGGGTCAAATTCAGATGTTTGGGCTTTTCTTAATATTTTTTTTCCTAATGCTCCCATTTTTGTATTTATGTCTTCATATATATTAATTATTAATGGAGAGAATATTGTTTAAAGTTGGTAGTAAAACACAATCTCATAGATTTAAGTCTTTTACTGTATTTTTAGCAGGGATAGAAATAGAAATTTTTACATCAATAACCTTGTGAGTAGAGGGAGTGCAACTGTGTAAGATTAAAGTTCTTGGGAATTTATGGTGTATTTTACATGTCTGTCACAGGAAAAGGCATTTGCACATGTGGAATTGTCATGGAAGATTCAGTAGTTTTAGTTGTTCTCGACTTGGAGAAAATATGTTCATTGTTTCCATTCATTCCATATGCCCATGTGCTTTGACTGCAAGCTTTTGAGTATTCTGCAACATAAATCTGAGTGAACAAAGAGTGAGAAAAAGATTAAAGAAAGTGTGAAAGAGGTCCTGAGCTCTGAGGATGATGTCTGTGTTCTGCAAAAATCGGAAGCAGAGTGTTCTGAAACCTATTTAAGTGGCCTTTATTAAATTGTCTTTAATTTTAGTGCTGACCTATTAACATTTTTTTTGTACCATGCAAAGAATTTTTCATCTTTTGCAGAGTATGCCCAACAGATTTTCATACTTTGAAGCTCATCTGTAAGCTTGGATATCGTAGCTGGAATACACTTCCTTCACTTCTTGTTTTAAAGCACAGAATTATCTTAAATCTGCTCAGGCATCAACCTTCTGGTAGGTTCTTGAATGAAAACCCTCTCTCTTTTAGGATTGTCCTACCTACTGATCTTGAAGCTGATTTTCTCCCTTACCCTTCCATCCCACAATACTTTGCAGAGTTTTGTACAGTCAGACTCGAAGGGTTGTCACAGATCAGGTTGAACCCAAACTTCTTTTCTTTGTCACCAGATTTTGTCCTCTGAATCACTGTCATGTGACTTTGCTGAGAACTGGCCATGGAGGAGTGACTGAAGGACTAACAACTGCTCTGGAAGTGTCTGGTGCTTTTTTAGGGAAAGCTTTTCAACTGCTTAGTCAGTCTGAGCTTGCAGAAGTGCCATTAATGTTCGGGCCATTGGAGTTCTAGATGTTAAGTGATACTTAGCCTTGTACTGTGTCTATTAGTTTGAATAAATATCTTTTTATGTGGAAGTTGGGCCCATTAACCTATTTTTAGCAATCTGCCAGTATTTACTTGTCTAAGGCATATCCCCAGGATGCAAAGTTGATGTTTTCGCTTGAGCGTTTGAACAGATTAATGATTATCTGGTAAAATAAAAATACTACCAGGAAGATTTGTTTTGCAAATCTGGCAATACACTGAAGGGTTTTACTTATGTGACTCGGACTTGTAATTTTGTGTTGTGTCTTGGAGGAACAGACACGGGTCTGTAATGAAATCAAGTGGTTTAATAGGGTTGGTCCTTAAGTACGGCCTGGTTTTGTTTTTTTCCATGAGATAGTTTCATTACCTTTTTATGAAGTGAAATCACAGAAATAATTATTCACAAGTATTGTTATCATGCTTTGGATAAAGCCTTTCCTACCACTGCTGAAACACTCCCTTCACTCCTCGTTTTCTCGCCAGAGTAAACTTTGAATAAATATCCCGGCGTTAATTTTGTGCTTCATTGTCGATCCCCTGCGTAAGGCAGAGCCTTCCTTGCTCTGCCACAGGTTAGATACATCACAGCTCAATTTACTAAAGCTGCTGATTGAAAAACAAAATCCCCCAACCCTGTTTAGACTATAATCTCATTCTTTGCACTCTTTTTATCACACTTAGTTTGCTCAAAAACAAGATGAGGAAAATTCCCAGAAGGATGTGAAATTTAATTAGCGAGTGTTGGTTAAGTACTTCAAGATGGCACGAAAATGACTGTGAATGCCAAAGTGTCAGCTTGGTTTGGATAGCTGGAGAAAAATCGAGGCTACCCACGAGACTGATCTTTTATCTGTGAGGGTGAGTGGAGGAGTTGGAGACAGGATATTCCAGGGGGTGGTTCCACGGACAGGGAGCAGGTGAGTCCCCTCCCACCAGGCCTCCTGCTCCCTCCAGCTGCCCTCGGACCTGTGGCCACGCGTTGAACGGTTTTGGGGAACTGGCCTGCTAAAAATAGTCCCGGTTTGTAACCTGCTGTGTTTTTCCAAGTGAAGAGCTGCTTTTCTCTGGCTTTTGCCTCCTCAGACTGCTGCAAGACTTGAGTCTGATTTCTGATTCAGACATTAACTGTTTCCTGGGGAGTCTCTGACAGATTTCTTAACCTTTCTGTGACTCATTTTCCCACGTGTCTGCTGAAGATTGTTCGGACTTCTGCTTCTTTCTGAAGTGTTCCGAGTTCTGGAGATGGAGCTGAAATGACACTCTGATTGTTGCCATTATAATATCCAGTTCCAAATTATTTCTAACTTGTTCAAAACTCCCTGCATATGGTCAATGTAAGTGGGAACAGTAGCTTTTAAGGGGAATTCTGAATTGGATCTGTTCAGTAGTTTGAGCCAAAGAGAGAAGTATCCTCATACCTTTAGAAATAAATATTGTTAAATCATTTCCTTGCCTGAGAAGCTCAAATTAACACAAGGCCAAGCATCTCTTCACAGTTCTTGAAACTTTTACTCTTGTCACTGCTTTTTCTCAGCGAGGTATCTTCAGACTTAGCTGTTTGTTTTTTGATTCTTTGCTCCTACTTGTCCTGTAGTTTTTATTTTCTTTTTAGTATTATCCATTTGATGCTACTGGGTTTCCACAGAGTCTGTGAATATCAGTGAAATGGGACATTAGTGCACAGTGTCTGGGTTCTGAACTGCAAACCAAGAAATATTTCTTTCTGCCCTTTCTAATTGTCAGTATTTGGTGAGACAGACAATTTGCCAGCCTGGTTGTCAGCTGTATGAAAGTATTCACGACCCATCTTTATCTTTGGGAGACATGTAAGGCAGAATTCCAAAGTCTGTAACAGCTCCTGTAAATATTTATGTGAGAAACCTCTGAAATCTGCAGAGTAACATGAAAAGGTATAAAAATACTTGTCTGAAAAATAGGACCTTGCTGTCATTGACTGAGCAGAGTTGGAAGCTGATTTCTAATGTTGTAATTTGTCGGGGTGCTGAAAAGGAAGGTGAGCAGCCTCTGTTCTGGCAGAGGAGAGGGAACCAGTGCAAGGATCAGAGAGGCAGAGAGAGTTAATAAACAGTGAGGAACTTTAAAGGAGGATTCTGGTTGGATTTGGGTAGAGCAGGACGAGGTTTGTCATGACTAATGAAAGGATACAGCCGGGAGGAAAGCCCGGATGAGGTTGTTTACAGTCTACACACACAGTTCCAGTTTTATGCAAAAGGATGGCTGTACTTAAACATCATGGGGATGTATGGAACTTGGAGAGGTTACAGCAGGAAGCTGGCACTGCCCTCACTGACCAAGGAGTGGATTGATGAAGAATAATCTGTGTCTGCTGCAGACATGGGAGCAGATGCTGAAGGGAGAGGCAGATGCTTTTACATGTCAGGTCATGAGGTTGCCTGCAGAGAAATGAGAGCTGAAGTCAAGCACTTAGATCCACAATTGCAGAATTAAGGCAGTAAGACAGGGAGAGATGAGCAGAATATTGATGGTAATTCTATTGGCAGATATCAGCAAAAAATTCAACCCCCTCCCCCCAGTATGGCAGAGAGGATAAACAAGCTCGTGCTGTAGGAGCCTGGGAGATAAAGGGGGGACTGCAGGGGCACGTAGGGAGGTCAAATCAGGAGAGTGTGCAGGCACGTGGATGTGTCTGTAACAGGAAAAGGAGGCTTAGAGGGAGGGAATATTGTACTTCAGTGTCATTTTACGAGCTGTACTACAGTGGGGATTTTGTCTTGAAAGGAATGAGATCCTACACAGGATCCCCAGCCTTCAGTTCCCTCCACACCTTGTAATTGCCAATATGTGACCACATGTTTTCCTCTACTGTTACCCCCTTATCTCTGCTGCTGTTGTGCCAGTTCCTTCAGGGAGGAAGAAGAATGCACCCCCACCATTGATAACTTCATGTTTTCTTTTCTTTTTTTTTCTCTCTTCATTTCTCACCTCTCATACCGACCACGATTATAATCTCCAGTTCTACTTGTTGCCTTCCTCTGTTGGCAACTTTTCTTTGCTTCCCTTTAAAAAAAAATTCAATTATGGTGCTTTGAATGTGATCACACGTGCAGTTCTCAGGAGGAAGGTCATTAAACTCAGTGTTTGCCTGTGTATTTGTGTAAAATTTGTTGGTTATGAGGGAGTTTAAGTTGTAATGAGGGGGTTTAAGTTAACAATGGTGGATGGATGAAAGATGTTCTTGCTTGTGTTCCATGGCCCCTTCCTCCCCCTCATCTTTCCACCTCCAGCACAGAATCTGGAGAGATGGACAGGATCTCTCATTGCAGTTGGTTGTGGAAGCTTCTGTATCAGTGAAGATTTCCAGATGAACACTTGTAACACAAACCCAACACTCTGTACACTTAAGTTCTTGTGAATGGAGAAATGGCCTTTATAGCACCATAGGAAGTGAGAGTGGATTGAACTTTCAGCACCTGGGTTAATGATCAACTTGTGGGTTTGACTGAATGTTGAGAAAATAAGGAGCAGATGTAACTTGACTGAGAGAAACTAGAAAGGACCTTGAATCGTGCAGTACTCGGCCTGTATTTGTGTGTGGTTTTCAAGTGGTTGCTTTCCTGATCCCCTCTGCATCCATTAAGAGATCTTAAACTGAAAAGCTCTGACTCAGGGAATCTCTGAGCCACAAGCTGTGTCTTGGAAGCCACTAGAAAGAAGGCTGGAGAATTTGTTGGAAAAATACTGGTATGTGCTCCCTGAATGCCTTCTGCTGACCCGCCAGGCACAGCAGAGTGGGCTGGAGGAGCTTTGCTCACATCCAGCATTACTGTCTTCATTCCTCACTAAAGCTTTTGAGGTGGAGCAGATATATATAAATATATTATATATACACATCTGTATATATATAATATTTATAAATATATATGTGTATATATATATGTATGCATATAAAAAAAAGTATAAAATCCATTTAGTCACCTTCCATGTATTTATGAAAACTGCACATGAAGCTGGTGAGGGAGCACAGGTTGGGGCATCAGGAGTTCATCAGGCTAAGATTTATACTTTAATAACCTTAAATTCTTTGAGCCAGTTGTTCAGTTAATGATAAATGTTCACCAGCCTGTGACAGGAGTAGTTGTCACATCAATAAACACTTGATTGAACTGACAGCTTTATGCCATAGTATTAATTTCTGTGAAAGTCCATGTAAAAAAGAGAAATCCAATGTTTTCTTTTTGCTGTAGCTGTGCCTTAGGAGTCCACTGGAGTGTTCAGGGGTACCTTGCAGCTCTCACAACGTGTGTTGGCTTTCTGACACTGCTCCTTGATTAAATGGAAAGCACATGACTCAGACCCATCAGACCATCACACAGTAAAGCTGCACTCTAAGGAAGGCAGTGTGAATGATGAAGCATGATAAATGTTAATGGGGAAGAATTCTGTGAGAACTTGTCACTTGGATATGAATTATAGGTACTATAATAGATGTATGGGTACTATAAAGCACACAACTAGTGATCTGTAGTATTGCTTTGATAGAGAAATTGTTGTTTTTTCTTTGATTTTTCATATCTGAAAATCAGGTTAAAGAGTTAAATTTGTCTCATTATTCTGACAGCTCAACATGTAAAGCTTTGTTTGATGGAGAATTAGGGGGAAAAAAGCCCAACCAGAGCAGGAATGATAAAGTGTGTCAGGTATACTTTAAGATCTGTATGTGTAGCTTGCTGTGTCTGATCCTTTCCTGAGCTGATTTTGTCTATTGACTGTTGATGGAAAATTAAGTTCAGAAGTGTAAGTTTACAGGTGATATTTGTGAAAGGCTGCAGATTTATGTGCTTTGAAACATAGCCATTGAGGAGGGGGGTCAACAGTGACTTATTTGAAGGTCTGATGTATCTACTGGGCTCTGGACAAGAGCTTGAGAATTTGCTCCAGGTCTGATAGGATTCTGTATTTAATACATGGGCTCCAAGGATCACATCTTCCGAGCCATCAGAGAGAAATACTTTCTGTTCAAAATATATTTATGTCCCACTTTTTGCTTAGAGCCATAATTTACCTGCTCAAAGCACTGATGGGGTTGCAGGGTTTAATCAATGTATTCTGATCTTCAGCAGCTGAAACAACACCCAGCCTCAGGCACGCTCTGACTTTGGTAATGAACTTGTCTGGATTTTTGCAGTGTTTAAAATCTTCCCCAGTCAATTTGCGGTTCAGTGTTTGCTCACCTGTAGCTGGACAATGCAGGAGAGGCAAAGTAGTCATTGATTGTCAGCTAAGCAGGATTGTTTTAAGGCTTCATAGTGTATTCAGTGACATCTGTATGAGACAAACTATGCTGGCAGTAGAAGCAGAGCTGTTTTTCTGCTTTATGATTGCCTTTTTTACCAACTACTTCAGTAATGCTGCTGTTGGATGGTAATGGTGTGTAGGGCCTGACTAATCCACTGTGGTTTAAGTGAGCCACAGGTGACACTGAGTGAAGCAACCCTAAGATTTCCTGAATCTGAAAGTAAGAAACTGTTCATAGAATCCAAAAACTCTGTAGAAGAAATGAGAGTGAATTTTGTGTTGTGCCAAAGAAATTTACTGTAAACGAAGAGTCCAACTGTAGACTATTAAAACCTCTTCAACATTTATTTAAAGTGACCTACTTTTCTTTTAAAATCCTCCTAATTCAACTGGTAACTGGTAAAGTGATGTATTGACAATATAATCCTCAAATCTTTGTGTAGACAATGCTGACATGTCTCATTTTGAGCCCATTTAAGACCCGTTAACATGTTTCAGACTGGAGTAACCTATTAAATAAATACATCAGGAAAAAGCTTTTACTGGTAATGGTTGTTTTGCTTAGGTGACTATGGCTGTAATGTATTGTGAGTACATCTGGTACTTCAGTGCTTATCAGCGATCTTTTTTCCTTTAGGCGGTTTCCTAGAAACATGATTGCTTGCTGGGCTTGATCTCACAGCTTTGTGGAGACTTCTTCCCTGATAATGTCAAGTTCCGGCTTCCCTCCGAACCAAGGAGCATTCAGCACGGAGCAGAGCCGCTACCCCACCCACTCTGTGCAGTACACCTTCCCCAGCACCCGGCACCAGCAGGTAAGGGGGGGACACGGGGCTCACACACTCGGCAGGGAGATAATTCAGGTGTTTGCTGGGCCAAATGGCATCATTTTTGGTTTTTTAATCTGATGTAACACAAGTCACTCACATTGGAGAACAGCGGAGTGGCACATCAGTGTGCCCCGCTGGGGAGAGCTGCTGCCAGGGTCTTACAGAAATACTGATGGGCTGTTTTGGTTTGTTTTGTTCTCATTTTTTTTCTGAAGCACTGCATTTTGCTTCTTCAAGGTTACATATGTGTCTGCTTTTTTACCTTTTTTTTTTTTTTTTGGACAGAAAACTGAGTTTTATCATTCCATGATCTTCATCACAGCGAATTAATACAAACTTCCTGGTCTCATCATCTACTTTCTCATGGTTTTATCATTACTTTCTCACTTTTGAATAAATTCAGTAGAGATTCTGTTCATAAACTTTTGTTGCAGTATTGGTCTGGATTCTCTGTGAGTTAAATCTGTTACTTGTCAAAATTGTGTGCAAGGTGGAGAATGTGCAAAAACTTGTGTTACGCTGATTTTTCTTTTTAATTTATTTTTTTGTGTGTGAAGCAGCTGCACTGGTGCTTCCAGCTGTGTTCTGCTGGCCAGAATGGGAGTAATGGATTTTTAAGAATATCCTACTTGGTCATTTCTGCTGAGCATTCGTTCTCCCATCCTGTGCTCATGTGGGCTGTGGAGGACCAGCTGTTGGCTTTACAACAGCTCAGGTTTCCCTTGTTTTAATGAAATTCTCCTCCTGCTACAGACACTTCAGATGGTTTATTCTACTTACATGTTTGCAAAAGGAAATTCAAGAATTGGAGCTTATTGGCTTCATGTTTATTTTTAGATAATTTACATAAACTAAATTTTATGGGTAATGATCTATTACATGTGTTATAGAGCTGCTCTTTGTTAATGCCAGCTGCATGTAATTTTTAAAAGCGAGTATATACATATATACAAGTAAATTGTCCTGTACCTCACTCTGTACATTCCATCAACTGGATCCTCCAGTCATTTGACTCTTAATCCTAATTAATAATGTCTGATGTAAAAATGTCTTGAGGTGATAACACAGGAAATTGCCTCGAGGTTGCTAAAGTGTATTCCCGTTTTACCACGTTGCAGCTGGATGTGCAAAACTGATTTTAAAGGGTATTTTTTAGAGGATATTCATCTGCTGCTGACTCATTTGTGTTTTGTTAGAAGTTGTTAATGGCTTAGGTGGAATTCTTAGTGTAAGTATTTAGTCTGTTTAAAACATTCAAAACTTTAGAACTGCCATGTGCAAACATTATTTTTTGAGCTGGAATAAGACTTGGTGGATCTGGTGTTGGTCTGTGTTTAATATCTTTGGAAACGATCATGGTCCTGTCTCCTCACCTTTGTTCTCACTAACCCCAGGAGTGTGTTTCCTTTAGGAATTCGCGGTTCCCGATTACCGTTCCTCCCACCTGGAAGTCAGTCAGGCCACCCAGCTCTTGCAGCAGCAGCAGCAGCAGCAGCAGCAGCTTCGGCGCAGGCCTTCCCTGCTCTCCGAGTTCCACCCGGGCTCTGACAGGTGAGAGGCTGCTTGGGAAGTGTGTGAACACCAGTCTCCTCAGAGCCAGGGCTTTCTGTGGAGTTGGCTCTGATTCTTAAATGGAAAGGTTTGTTGTCTTTCACAGCTTTTATCTAAATGCCTGACCCTCATTGGTGCTCCCCTGTTGTGGGAGTGGTGGAGCTGTTGTGTAATTCCTCGGCCCCTCTGCCTTAACTAATACCTTTGTTTCTGGGCAGGAAGTGACAGTGCTTCACTTTCCCACACCTCTCCTGACAGCACTGTCTGGAAACTTCCAAGAATCCCAGTGCACATTGCAAATGTTTCAATGCTGCTTGGGCTAAAAGTGTGTCAAGTTTGTACTTTTGGATAATTTAATTTTGCCGAGCAGAAGCAACGAGTGCAGGAGTTGTTGCACTGTGATTATTGCCTGTTCTGTTTCTTAAATTAGTCCTGGTTGTTCAACAGATGGTGTCTGTGTGGCTGGGCAAGTAAGGAACAACAGAGCTGATGGGGTATTGGAGTTGTAAGAACTGTGAAACACTGAGATGTGGCACCAAATGGACTTCTAGGCACAGAGAAGTAAATCAGTGTACACTGCTTTTAGCAGGACACTTGAGTGTCAGATCATTTGTTCTAAATGCCCTTTCTGTCAGTCTCATGTACCATTCCTGTCTCATGTAAGGAGATGCGACTGCTCTGGGGCCAGCAGGTTAACTGAGGACATGTGGAATGGGCAGCTACAGTCAATCATATGTTGTAATTTGCTTTCACTTTGGTAATATCTTCCCTCTCAGTGCAGTGGGTCATTTCATGGTGGATATTGAGGAATATTCAGTGTGCATCATCATTACTGTGCTGTTGGTAGGTTCAAGGAAGTTTTCAGACAGAGTGAGTATATGCTTGAAGAATATTGAATGTACTCTGAACATCAAATTTGAAGATTAAAAACCCACTACAGATTTAGAATTATATTAACTGGATTGTAGTAAGTTAGCAATATGTTAGGAATATGCTTCTGTTTAGGGGAGAGGTGAAAATGTGATTTATGTGCTCAGTTCTTAAGCGTATTAGTCTGCTGATGTACAGTTGTAAGCAAGTGTTACTGCCTGTAACAACCTCTTTTTTTCTTGCACTCACTGCTTGTAAAAACCTCTTTTTACCTCGGACTCTTAGTAAGTATATCTGTAGGAGCAACTTTATATGCTGGATTACTGCTCACAGTTTATTTTGGCTATAACTGACTGATCTGGTTCTGAACAAATACCCATGATGAATGTTATGTAAATACTGGTCTGGCTTAAAATCTCATTAGGATATTCCCAGAAATAACTCGATGATAGTGAAATCTGGGGCTTGCCTATTGCCTTCATCTCGTGTCAGCAAAATGTCAGTAAGGCTCTGTTTTAATGCTGAGAATTGTAGCAGCTTTTAAAGTTCTCAAAACTCGAGTTTATAGCAGTAGTAAATCACCTCCCCAGACTGTAAATTTGTAAAAGCTTATTTGGGCTGCAGGAAGCTGCTGTCATCTCTTCAGTGGCACTTCATAGGAAGATGTGGAAGCATATGAGGCTCTTTTGTGGCCATCCTGTGCATTGCACTGGGAAGCAGCGAGGGATGCTGCTCTTGTGCATTTTTCTGAGAAGGAGGAGCCTTTAAATGACTCATGAGTTGAATCAATGACTGTTTCTGTCATATAGTAGCATTTTAGTAGAGCTCAAGTTCCAAATAGATTCATGGCTCATCCCAAACGTTCTGTGTATATTTAAAAATTATTTGACTGCAGAGTTGAAATAATGGAGCTGTTGTGGCCATCTTCAGTGGAATATAGTGCTGAGTTTTTCTCATGGATTTTTTTTTTTTTGGTGTTTGTAATTTGAATCAGAGCTTTGATTTGAACAATCTCATTGTAGCAGTGCTGAGTTCTTTAAGGATTTGTAATCTGGGTACAAATTCCTATCATTGTAATGATAGGAGTGCCTTTAAACAAGGTCTTTTAAGATTCAAGTTCACTTCCTCTTTTCCAGTGGATCTTAACTGTTGTATTTATCTGCCCTGCTATTTAGAAGGAGCATCACTAAACTGAATCTCCTTTATATGTCAAAAGGGCTGAGGATCACCAAATACTTTTCTTGTATCGAAAATATATATTTTATTGCTTTATCTCTTCTGTATATTAGGCCTCAGGAAAGGAGGACTGGATATGAACAGCAATTTCATCCAGGTCCATCTCAGACAGATCATGATTCACTGGAATCTAAGCGACCACGTCTTGAACAAGTCTCTGATTCCCATTTTCAGCGTGTCAGTGCAGCTACTGTCTTGCCTTTAGTACATCCTCTGCAGGAAGGGTTGAGATCTGCAGATATTAAGAAGGTAAAGCTACTTTCTGTGTTGATGGTGAAGGTATAATTTTCTGTGCTGCAGTGATCTAAGCAATTTTTTCTGTTAGGTGATTTTTTTATTTGTTTAGGTTCTTTCTTTAACCCCAGAAATTTGCTTTTATAAATTATCGGAAGCCATGATGGTGAGTCAGTGTTACTGTTTTTATACAGTCTGCATCAAACACATTACAAAGACTGGAATTCTGAGTTGCCACTACTCTCTTAAGTCACTCGAACCTCAGTTGTAAAATTATTGTAGCATAGTGCATGAGATATTTCTGTTTTTCAATTGAAAGCTGCTGGCAAATACATACAAGTCCATTTTTTCTGTAATTAACATTTGTACTGAATAGTCAAAATACTTCCTTCCACCCCCTTTCCCCTTTTAAGCATTTGAAATGGATCTGCTTATTTACATAACACTAATTAGACTTGTCACTGTCTCATTTTGGGTAAATCTAGGACAATGTAGTTTGGGGTGGATATTTTTTGTGTAGATACTGCATATTAGAGCTAAGTTCAAGAGAACTTCACGTTTATAACCACAGCTAACTCCAGATGTGCTTTATCAAGCTGGTCATGGTTATCTTCAAGAATATCCTCATCAGCTTATGAGATTATTGAGGAGTGTCTCTTAAGTAACCCTTTCTTTAAAAACAAAAGTTACTGTTTTCATTTATGAAGTTACATTTTAAAAAGGGAGACGTTTTAATCTTATTTTGCTTCCAAGGTAAATGTTGCAGTGTGGTGGTTTTTTTTAAAAGGTAGACTTCGAAATCACAGTATCATAAATGGGCTGTCAGTTAATTCTAAGGTATTTAGTGCATTGTTAAAACTTTCACTTGGCTTCTCAACAGAGATATAGATAAGTGGAAGTTGTTGTTATTTCCTGGGTGCTGGTTTGGTTACTGAGCACTCATTCCCGTGTTACCATGTGACTGATTTTTCCCAATCTCCTCCCCTATCTCCTGTCCCATGGAAGGACCCAGCTTTTGGAGGAAAGCATGAGGGACCATCTTCTCCAATTTCTGGTCAGCCTTGTGGGGAGGACCAAAATGCTTCACCTTCTAAGCTGTCAAAGGAAGAATTGATCCAGAGCATGGACCGCGTAGATCGTGAAATTGCGAAGGTTGAACAGCAAATCCTTAAACTGAAGAAAAAGCAAGTAAGCATAGCAGAGCTAACAACTGCTGTTGGTATCTGCCAGTGCAAAAGGTGTGGAAAAACTTCATTTGGTGGTGGTGAATTTTGTGGTTACATGAACCAAGGGAAGGATTTAAAAAGGGAAGGTTATGTGCACGATTTTGCCGTTTTAAAGAAGTTGGACATCGTGCTGTTTTAAACATTTTTGAAAGTAGGAGAAAGCCACACAGGAACACCAGCAATAGATGGGTTTATATTTGAAACTGCTGTTAGATGACTGGTGAAACAAGGGCACTGTGACTGTAATTTCAGCTTTAGAGCTGCCTGCTGGCCGAGGGGAGGGTATCACCTTTCTTCTTTCGCAGTCTGCGCAAGGGGAGAATCCCTTGCCTGCATCTGCAAAACCAGAGCTTGTACATAAGTCCCTGGATCATCTGCTTTCACAGGGACAAGAGATCCTAACATCTGGAGCTAAGGTCAGCCTTGGGGGAAGTGTAGTAGGAGGGCTGTGAATAAACACAGAGAGCAGAGAAATAAAGGAGGAAACACACTTTTTTTTTTGTATGGTCTTGACTATGATTGGCATCAGAGAACTGCACTTCAGCCATTGGAAGCAAAGGAAATATTTGCTGGCAGCAGTTGTTGCCTTCCCAGTAGTGTTGTGGCCAAGTAAACCCACCCTTCAATCAAGGCATCTGTTATTCATTGACAAAAACAAAGTCCTTTTTTCCTTTTCCTTTTCTGACTTTCAAAGATCCAGATAGAAATAGTGCCAGCTTTACTTTTTTTCTTTAGTGTGAACTCTGGAGGAAATGAGAGTTATGCTGTAGGATTTGTTAACTTGTAGGTCCAGGAAAACAAAAAGACAGCTCTGGGGAGCTGTATGTTTTTATGGTCTGGAAGCATTTAATTATGTCTGAATTGTAATGACCTGTAAAGTGACCTCCGGCAGAAAACCAGAAAAGGATGTCACCGAGTACCTGTCTGTGTGTTAATGATGCTTATCTTTTTGTTTGTTCACTTTTCCACAAAATCAGCAAGTGTATCTCATCTCTGAAGGTTCATTTGTGCACATTTGTACATGATTTGACTTTAAAAAAATTGCAAAGTTGCTGTTGCAATAATTGAGCCCAAGTCTTATGGCATTCTGCTAAAATGTTAGGGTTTGAATTCTTATGCAGCCTTAGAGCACAATCTAGCCAGGACTGTGGCAGGATGCATCCCTAGTGTCAGAAGTTCTTTGCTGTATGTTTGTGGCAGGTATGGATGAAGGATATTTAAAAAATGGAGGTATTGCTGAACCAGATTTGTTTAATGTGGAAGTAAATCACAGCAGTGTAGGAGCTGGGAAAGTATTACAGGGTGGGTTTTTGCTGTTGGTCTTTTTTTGCTTGTTTGGTATTGTGACAGTCTTGGAACTTTAATACATGTGGAGTGGTTTATTTTTGCTGTGAAGTACATTTAGGATTATGTTCTCTGTGGAGTGTTAGAAGGACTTTTGTACCTTTTTAAACAATAAGACAGTAGTAATGATGGCACTTGAACATCTGCAATGTAGAAAGGCAGCTCTGTGGCTTATTTTCCCTGTGAGAAGGCAGGTCTGGTGTAGCCATTCTCCAAAGGTCATATTTTTGTTTCAAGTTAATCATGATAAATTATGAAGTGACAGTGGCTTTAAATGTCAGGCTGAAACAAGTCTGGTGAGTCTCGTAAACAGTTAATTTGAGTTACCAACAGTACAAAAAATAGCCTTGTTATCATCCCTATGGGCATTTAAACCATTTCATTCATTCCTCGTGAGTGAAAGACCGAAGTAGGAGGCCGTGCTAACTGTTGATCAGATGCATATTTTATCTCTGGTGACTAATTACTGGTGGGGGTGATGGGGTTTGGATGGCTGATTCTCTTTCTTTGGTCTCTTAGCAACAACTTGAAGAAGAAGCTGCTAAGCCTCCCGAGCCAGAGAGGCCCGTGTCCCCTCCTCCGGTGGAACAGAAGCACCGCAGCATTGTCCAGATTATTTACGATGAGAACCGGGTGAGTGGCCTCTGCAGTTCACTGAGCAGGGCTGGCACTGACCCCGTGGGCTGCACTTCATTGGGCCTTCATTTACTTCCCTGGGGCAAGTTCTGCTTCTGGTGTTTTATTGACTTGCCCACCCTTCTTTTAATGTTCATTTACTTCTTTAAATGAAAGACACTTGCATGACATTTTGATTCTTGGTCACAGGATCCTTCTATTTTCTAAGACCCACAGCTGTGGGTCTCATCCTTAGACTCCTGTGCTGAGATAGATATATACAGATACAAACATACACATGTAGAAACATATATATGTGTACGTGTGCAGATATGAAAAATGGTTCAGAAATGTATCTTGAATTCCCTATTCCTCACATCAAGCTCACAAGCTTGGCTGAAGACTCTATGTTTAAATGAGCTGAAGGGAAAAAACTGCACATGTTGTAAGGTTCTGTGCCTTCTTTATAAGCTCTGACTTCTGGCACTTCAGGTTTGGATAAATGGACAGATAAGCAGAAGTAGTGTAGAGGTAAACTGTGGGCTTGTGTTGTTTAAGTGGTGAGAAAACACACATATTGCCAGCAGTAGCAAAGGGCTTCCTGCCTTTTTTTTCCCTGTGGTAGTTTGAGATTAGGGAGTTGGATATCTGGGGGTTTTGAAAGTACTGTGATCTTCTGTGAGAGTGGTACATGTTTGTTTAATTTCCCAATTTTGTTTTGTAGTTTAGAGGAACAGCTAATTTCTCTTACAATAGACTACTTTCTAAAATTTGAGGAGGTTGAAACCCCCTGCAAAACAATACTGGATTTTGTACAGTAGAACTGTGTCCCAAGTGTTCCATACAAGTGTTCTCCCCTTCCCCCAGGAAGGGTCAGAATCATTTTGGGTCCTTTCCCTACTTTGTGTCTCTGTGTACACATGGATTCACACTCCCAGATTTGGCAGCTGGATAATTTTAGTCCCTTAATTTCATTTTTCAAAGCTAATTATACTTAGTTTTACTGGATACCTTTCTTCCTCTTTGTCATTATTTGCTGTATTACTTATTAAGTGCATGTTCTTTTTGAGCTGCAGAGGTCAAGTTCTGCTTTTGTGCTCTCTCAGCTTCCAGACATGGAGATCAGAGCAGGAACTGCACAATTCAAGTGCAAGTTTCTTTATTTGCTGAGGCAACATTGCAGAAGTAGGTTAAGAAGGATCTCATATGGTCAGGCAGGGGTTTGGCAGCAGGCACAGAGTTCTGATACACATTTGACATTAACTTCAGAGGATTTACTCAGACCATACAAAAAAAATCTTATTTGCAGAAAAAAGCAGAAGAAGCTCACAAGATTTTTGAAGGGCTTGGTCCAAAAGTCGAACTGGTAAGTTATGGACTTTTTTTCTGTTTTCTGTGTTGCCAGTTGCTCTAATTCTGTTATGGTGAACAGCTGTAGTTCTGTGATTATGTATAAAAGAAGTGTGTGTTTAAATACACGGGTGAATTGTTGAGTGAGTTCATTGGCTGCATAAGTGTCATTTTTAAAGTAGATTTGAATCTGTTTGAGAGAATAGTTTGAAACAAAAAAAAATGAAGGACTGCTATGTACATAAGTAGTTATAATCTAATTTTAAATAATGAATCCATGCTTTGTGTTGAATATCTTGTAGTCCCTTCAGATTGCTGCATCTCAGATTGAGTGCACTGTTGAATAGTAAAATATTGTTAAATGTACTGTATATACTTATAAATCTACATGCATTGAAAAGTACTAAGTGTGTCTTTCTAATCCAAAATTGCAGCCACTTTACAACCAACCATCAGACACAAAGGTCTACCATGAAAACATCAAAACGTGAGTGCTTTAATATCTTGTCATTGTGCCATTTAAGGGATCTAAACTTAAACATTCACTCACATTTTTCATCCTTGTGTTTTCCAAATAGGATGTGTGAGCTTTAACCATAGTGAAAAGCCTCCAGTCCCTGTAACTGATTTCTTTGCTGTAAAACAGTTCTGCAGGACATGAATTACATGTACTGAAGGCAGAGGGAAACACTAACTTTTCTTCTTGATTTAAAGACAAAAATAAATCATAAAAGTTGGCTTTAACTTTTTTAAGTCCTTTAAAAACTTCTCTTAAAAAAATTATTCTTGCTCTACTCCATCAAATAGATTTGTTCCAAAGTACTTATTTCTTGAATAATGTATTGTGAAACTCTCAACTTTAGGGCTGAATTGCAAATACTTTTTTCCCCCTAAAAGCACAGTAGCTTCAACCAAATTTACTCATTTTACCATATTATCTCTCTCGAGGCAAAGGAGAGTAGCTGGCTTGAAATTGGAATCTGTTATGTCTCAATTGCTTATTCCAGCCATCTTCAAGGATCTCCTCTCTGAAAAAATACAGTATTAGGTGATTTAGATAACTAGACCTCATTGGGAATTTGTCCTGGTTTCTCCCCCTGAAAATACTATTCATAATAATGATCCAGCATCTAAAATTGATAGGGCTTTTGTTGAGGAGTTTTGAAGTGCTTGATCCTTATGAATAGTTCACTTTTTTTCCCCTAAATTTGTTTTCCAGAAACCAGGTGATGAGGAAAAAGCTGATATTATTCTTTAAAAGAAGAAACCATGCGAGAAAACAGCGGGTAAGGCCACCATTCCTGCAGCCTGCCCAGGTTCCATGGACTCAGCACTTGGGGTGTTTTGCTTACTTCAAGGTTTACTTTTGGAATTTAACAGGAACAGAAGATCTGTCAACGTTATGATCAGCTGATGGAGGCATGGGAGAAAAAAGTGGACAGGATAGAAAATAATCCCCGCAGGAAAGCCAAGGAGAGCAAAACACGGGAGTACTATGAGAAACAATTCCCAGAAATCCGGAAGCAAAGGGAACAGCAAGAACGATTCCAAAGGTATTGTCATGGATTTGAAATATTCCTGCAAAACATCCCTTGGATTTTAAGTTTTGGAATTATTTATAGTGATATTGTTTTGGTTTAATAGTGAAGTTTTCTGCTCATCACTGTGTTCCTTAAAACAGAATATTAGTGTATCATCCAGGATAAAGTCAAGTGTTCTTCCATTTGCTCACTCTGTTTCGTGGCATTGAGTTCAAGTTTCACCTCACATCCCAAGGATCTTCGTGGCTTTATCTGCCCTTCCCTGTCCCTCCCCATCAGCTGTGGCAGCAGTGGCAGCCCCATCAGTTGGTGTCCTCTTGGGCTGCCAGATGATGTCCACATTGTCCCTTTCCTGTCTCCCTTTTTAGATCTTTAAAAGTTTTTAGAAACCTCATATTTTCCAAAAGAAACACGGGAAAAGGGCTAATTAGCAAAGGCTAGTTAGGGTAGTGGTGCTCAAAAAGAGGTTTGTGGAGTTGGAATGAAGATAATTGGGAGCACCAGCTTCACACGAGCCTGTTCATTTTGGGCAGACACCCTAATTTATACTTGATATTCTTCTGTCACTGGGTGTCTGTTACTCCTGTATTCCATGATCCCTGTATTCATTAGCCTACACACTCAAAACCCATTTGTCTTCTAAATTAACAGTTTGACTGATCTTTTGTTGTACTTGCCAGGTAATTTTATTCCAGACATTTTTGCATTTTGAAATATGCAAGCTATGACAATTAAGTCCTTATTACTTAATTTTAGTCTATCAGACATTTGTTAGATGGGAACTGTACAAGGAATCTAAAAAGGAATGAAGTGCAATTCATTTGAGAGTTCACTCTATCTGCAGTTCTGTAGGCAGTGCTTTAAATCAGAATTAGGTCAAGTTTGATTCAGTTGTGTTAAAATCTGTTTATCTAATGTTTGAAATCATTTTGATACACCTTGGAGAGTTCAAGCCCCATGAAGATTTAATCTCATCTCTTGTAACCATCTGCCTACAATACTTTATTTCATAAAACATGGGGAAAACAGAGAGTTTGCAATATACTGTGAAGGCTGCAAGATTTGAGGAATTCAGAAAAGAAAGAAGGAAACAATGGGAACAGCATCCTACGCACAGGGAGCTTTCACTTCAAGAATATTATCATGTCTTTGTAATTGCAAACTCTTTACATTGTATTTCTGTTCTCTGATGTAGTGGCATCTTTGTCTGTAGCTGTGCTGTAATACCATGGCTGTGTAAATACCAAGGGGTTTTTTATCAGGTTTTGTGCCAATTGATTAATTCCATAAAATCTTTGAGCAAATGCAGATATTTTGTCTCTCCAGTTAGCAGCGATTTTCATCTCTGAAATGCTTTTTGATCCACGTGCTGTGATCCACCATTATGATGTTCCTTAAGTGTAAAGATCACAAGCTGAAAAATTCTTCCAAATTACGGCTCTCCCCTCTAATTCACAATTTTCCTTTGCTGTAACAAGCCTCAGTGCTGTATTAGTAACTTGACCAAACTGATGAAAGGCAACTTTAGTGTGATTTCTTTTAAAAAATAAAAGATAGGCTCCTTCACAGTGTATGAGCTGTACCAATTAAGGTGATTAAGGTGATTTCTGTGCCACCGATGAATGTTTCTCATACTCAGCGGAAGAGCATTAATTTATCTAAAACACCTCCTTGCAGTGGAATTGGTGGTAACACCTTTTTTTTTTTGTGTTGACTCAAGCAAGTCCTTCCTGCTGAGCTTTGCAAATTCACCTGTAAAACCGAGCAGTTGTTTGAGATGGCAGGACATGACAGAGTCTGTACTCTGAGACTGAGAAAGAACAGTCCTGCCTGATTTAAGAGGGTGGGAGCAGGATTTTAAGGAATTTTGAAGGTTGTCATGGTGTACAAAATCCTTACTCCTTCTGTTTTCCCCTCATTCCAGAGTTGGCCAAAGAGGGGCTGGCCTTTCAGCAACTATTGCTAGAAGTGAACACGAGATTTCGGAAATCATTGATGGACTCTCGGAGCAGGAGGTGAGGCTGTTGTCTGTTCTTTGCTATAGGAGCACAGCCAATAAATATCCTTTTATTGGCAGTGAAAGGTTTCTTGCAGAGGATTTGTTTTTTTGATAAGAGAAACCTCTTGAGGATGGTTTGATAGAATTTGTGTGAAGTTTGGCTTGAAACAGGTCTTAGAAATACTTTTCTTTTGAGGGTTTTGCTTTCTAATTGTATCTGCCCTAGATTTTTCTCATTGCAGGCTTGCTGCAACCTAGTTTTTTTACAGCTGTAACAAACACGTGAAAACCCTTCCTTTCTAAACCCCTGCACCATTTTAGTTTTTCATCACTTGTGACATTTCCCTGTAGCTGATTGTGGGAATGTTCAGAGCAACAACTTCCACAAGAGTTGAGCCGTGTACAAAAAGCAGTTTCAAACTGACTGCGAATGTGTCTTGTGGGGGAGCTTGAAGAGTTGTGTAATTCAAGAACTGTAAACATTAGTAGCAACTTCTTGTGCTCTTTACTTTGTCTTTTATTCTTTGCCTGTAGAATAATGAGAAGCAAATGCGTCAGCTCTCGGTCATCCCGCCCATGATGTTCGACGCAGAACAAAGACGAGTGAAGTTTATTAATATGAATGGTCTGATGGAGGATCCCATGAAAGTTTATAAAGACAGACAGTTCATGAATGTCTGGACCGACCACGAGAAGGAGATTTTTAAGGAAAAGTAATGACCTCTCTTATTGTTTATTTTTATTGCATCGTGATGACGATGAAATGCTGAACCCCACAGTAAATATCAGCCAAATGCTGAAGCTTTTGTGCAGTAATATTGATGATATTTGATAATGTTCTTAGTTGGATGTAAGAAATACTGCAAAAGTTTTAGACTTTTCAGCAGAGTAGGCTCGCATGTATTTAATCCTTAAAAACAAAATTCTCTCAAAAGTCCTTTAGTTCTGTGGAAAGATTAAAATGAGAAGAGTAGATCCATGATCTCATTACATCAGCTAATGGGTAATTTTGAATGCTTAGTTCTAAATCTGCACAATTTGAGAAGTGGGATTTTTAGACTAATTTCAGCCGTGCAAATGAAAGGCTTGTGATGGAACAGATTGTTTGGAAGATTGCTTTGCTTATTTGATCGTGGATTATGTTGTTAAACTGAAATAATTTCTGATTTGTAAAAGGTTTGTCCAACATCCCAAGAACTTTGGTCTAATTGCTTCCTACCTGGAACGAAAGGTAAGACACTTGTGAATATAAGTAGAGCCTAGGGTGGGATCCCTAATGTTCCAAATGTAAGTCATTCACCCCAGCACCATTTTCTCTTAGGGAGGACATCAGTGCCTCTGCTGAGCTGCTGGGCTCACCCTGAGAAATCTGCCCACCACCTTCCCAGTCAGTGGAATCCTACTGCTGGCTCAGTTAGTCTTTGGAACTCACTTTGATCTTTTGGACTTGATTTTGATCTTTAGGACTTGATTTTGCAGAATTCGTGTCAGAAGTAATGGAGAATTAGGATTTGTTAAGACTTACAGCAGAATCTCAAATGCCTACAGCTGCAGTGGCAAATAAAAGCTTTTAAACTTGCAGATTATCTAGTATGGATTAAATCATGCAGGCAGAAGTAGCTGAGGGATATTGTAAATACATGAGACTTGTCTTTAACACTGTAATTTTATGCACAGTTATGTTGTTATATTTGTGCATGAATTCACTTCCCTGCTGAGAAATCAAATCTAATAGTTATATCTTAGTCTAGGGGCTGAATATTGTAAGCATTCTGAGAAATGAAAAACTAAAAACTTCCTTTTTCAATAGGAGTAAAACCCTTTTTTCTCCTGCTTTTTTTGCTTCAGAATGTTCCCGACTGTGTATTATATTATTATTTGACCAAGAAAAATGAAAATTATAAAGCTCTTGTGCGAAGGAATTATGGGAAACGCAGAGGAAGAAACCAGGTATCTTGAATTTATTCATCACTTGGGTTTTGCTGGTTTATTGTTTCGTATTTACAACTGTTTCCCTATCTGATATAGCAATGTATTATATATACATGGGAGGGAAATAATTATTTTTCCTTTACTGCATTCTTGCCCTTTTAAAATTTAAGTAATCCTGACTTCAGGGGTGATCTTGGTTAGTTTGGTTTTGATTCTGTGAAATATCTTCTTCCTTTGCACATTTGTTACTTGTTTTAATATGACAATTCATTTTCTTTGAGGACCCTGCCATAGACACTGAAGTTGAATCCATCATTAAATCCTATTTGGAGCCAACAGAAATTAGGTTTAGCATGTGACTTGCAGTGGAAAATATATAATCACTTCATAATGTCAGTGTTTGTCAAAAGGCAGAAATTAATAGTGATCTTTATTTGGTGGTCAGGCTCAAAGTCAAACTGGAACTTCACAGGGAGAAGAAGGAGCCCAGTTTAATGCATACAAGTAAAAAATTCTGCTGATTCAGGAATTATTCGTTTAGAAGTCTTTGGAGAGGAAAAGAGCAGCATATCATGTACCAAAACCTTATAAATACATGTGCTGGGCTACCAGGGTTAATGTGGATGTTGGAAAACACACACACACACACACAAAGAGACTTTGGGACTGCACAGATCTGCACTGCAAAACAGCAAATGCAGTAAATATTACACCTCAGGGTATGTGAATGCTCTATTTAGATACTGGAAGTTTTCTGAGTGTCCCAGTAAATGCATTTTTTTTTCATAAAATAGCTGCAAACAGCTTAAACTGATAAGTTGATCCTGTTCAGTAGAAACAGCCCCTGGGTTGTGCCCCTGTGGTGCTGTTGTACATAAACCTTTTGGATTATGGGCTGATGTTCTACCAGAAGAGTCATCTCATGGGAGACTGACTTGTCTGTACTCACAGATTATGGATTGCTTGGGATAAGGTCACTGTCACTGTGCACAGGATTTAGTTGGAGTTTCTGCTCTGGCTAATTTCAACTGCTGTGATGGGAGAAATTACTGGAAATAACCTGTATTTTGCCAGGACTTCTGTTAGATTTTCTAAGCCTTGTAATGCTTTTTAGTAGGAGAAGGGAGTTGTTTGACTAGTGATGGGGCAGGATTGCAGTTGGAGTCTGGATGTGTGGCAAATGCAGAGAATATAGAAATAAAGAAGATTGTCCAGATGTGGACAATCCCTGTGGACCCTTAACACGGGCAGTGCTGCCATTTGAAGTGATTCTGTGTCTTATTCCATTGTGAAGTGAGATTGGTGTGATCACAGGAAATGTCACATGTTGAGTGAGATCTTTGCTGAGTGCTGTTCTCCTGCAGCTGTTCTAAGGGTGAGGAGGCACAGCTGGCTCAGCTGTAGTGCAGTGTAACTGTAAGTTTTGAGATAGTCAGAAGACCACTACTGTATATTTAAATGTCTTTTCCACATTATTCAACTTTAGAATATTGGAACTGGTAGAATTCAAAATTTGGATGGACTTTTCAATCTGTAAGTGGTTGCTTTCCTTGGACAACATATATAAACCAGAAAGATTTTATTTCCAGCCTCAGGCACAAGGGCAGGGATTTGTGAACTTAGCTCATTTTAAAGGGAAGCCCAAGGTGCTCTGCCTGACTTTGTGAATGCTGATTTATGTGTGAGTAACTAAATACGTGAGTTGGAACACTGAAGGTTCCTTCAGCTCAAATTACTTGCTCTCTGAATTTTAGCAGAGTTGTACTTCTTAATTGCTGGTTGTTGATGCACATTAAGCACCACAGCAGATCACTAAACTTTGGGCAACTGCAACAGGCTTAATGTGTGCTCTGCTGAGGGTGCAGGGGAGTGCCAGGCTTTTAGCTCTGAAGAGGGTTGGGGGATACTTCCTAACTCAAGGAAATACCCTCAGTGCTCTGAGTGGGAAATTTAATTGAAATTCAGAAGTCTTGTAGTTGGCATGTTTAGTAACGCTGCATGAAAAATTGTATTTGTATTTCTTAATTTTATTAATGATTAGTTAGCAACATCTATAACAGCTAGTAAAAAAGCACTTGAACTGCCTGGCTGGGCAGAACTTTATCTTACAGCTGCAGAATGCAGCTCACCCCCTTCCCCCTCCCATGCCCCAGCTTTGTTTGAAGCTGATATTTTTCATATCTCTCAGTAGCAACTTGAAACTTTCTTGCTGATTGGCAAACTCAAGTCGTGTAAGATTTATGAGGTGCTCCAGGATGGGCTTATGCCAATAACAGGTGCTTCAGCTTAGACTCTTAAGAGTTCATATATTTTTGTAAATTAGCAAGTGGAATATTGAAGTGGAGAAGAGATTAATCACAGTGATGATGGTGAAATCCTTCAGAGAATGTAGTGAGCACAGCTTGACTCGGGTTTCAGTGTGGGGGCTTTCACTTGAGAAGCTGAATGCTGGACTGAGGATGTGAGGAGATGTAAAGCTAATTGAATTCTGATGCATTTTTGTCCTCGAATAGGTCTAGAAAATACTTTTTATAAAATGTGGCCTGAACGGTTCTAGAATGTCACAGAATTGATTAAACAAGCATGTCTTAACCCAAAATTTGTCAAATGAAGAGCAAGTTTTTAACCTAGAATTGAGAGAAAGCATGGCTGTGTGATGGTTTCGCTTCCCCATCCCTAGAAGGGCTCAAGGCCAGGTTGGACAGGGCTTGAAGCAACCTGGTCTAGTGGAAGGTGTCCCTACACATGGCAGCAGTTGGAATGAGATGGTCCTTACGGTGCCTTCAAACCCGAACCATCCCGTGATTCTGTGATTACGGAGAATTCCTTAAATAACTCACTGGAAGGAGGTTTCTTCGAAGTAGAATTTTGTATTTAATTTGGTAGGCAGGATGTGCAGGATGTGTTTGGGTGGCTGTGTGAGGCTCAGCCCTGTCGGCGGGCAGCAGGTGCCGCGGGGCGCTGATGTGAGCAGACAGAAATTCGCCGCGTGTGTGTGACGGGGATCACCTCCGGTGACTCCGGGCGGATTAGAAGGGTGTATGTGAGAGGGGCAGCACTGCTGGAGGCAGCTTAAGTGGCAGAATGACACCATTTCCTGGAATAAACACGTTGCTGGGTCAGGCAGCCTGCGCTGAAGAGCTGGGTGATGTCGCTGCTGGGGTGGGTTTTGTCCCCGTGCCCCGAGTTCAAGCCCGTCCCCTCGGGTGCAGTGGGAGTTTGAACAGCAGATGAATGTGCAGGTACGTCGCTGAGCGAGGCCTCCACTGCTTGAAGGTTTGTGTTTAACCTGCACTAGACCTGTTGATTCTGCATGGTCAATAAATTCCCTGCGAAACAAGAGAACCGAGTTATTTTTAAGTGGGATGTTAAGTTAACCAGGCAAGAGCAGGATTTGCAACAACTGTTTTGTAAGTGGATTGAATGTAAAGTACATTTTTTACATTTTTTAAATTAAAATGCGTATTTTATGTTTCTTTTTTAAAATTAAAATACATATTTTATTTTTAAAATTTTTAGAATTTGCTTCTGAAAATGCAGGTTTTTTGACTCCCTGCTTTCCAGACCAATCTATCCAGCACAATGGGAATAATTTATCTTAGCCTGTTTCTGACATCTTGCTTGAAGGAAAATTTTGCATTATCAAGTAATGCCAGCATCCTAAATGCTATTAATTTGTAGCAAAATGATAGTGGTTAGTGTTTAGGGTTTCTGCTCCAGTTCACATTATTAAAATGTCAAAAACAAGTCAGTTTTGTGACTATTTCCAGCCTCAGTTTTGTCAGGGAAACAGTGACACCTGCTGCTGCACTCATTGGAAGGTTGATTCTGCTGTGAAAATGAAAAGCCAATTTGGAGGAATTTTTCAGTGGATTGTAAATTCTGAATTAATGAAGTTCTAGAACAGCAATCTTGTAGTTCTGTCCTTTTCTTTCCATGAGTTGTTACTTGTACTCTGGGTATCTGATACAAGCACAGTGCTTGCTGTGCTTGTAAAACTGTCATCTCAACAGAGACATTTTTGTTCGGTGTTTTAATAATTCTAGGCTATAACTTTCTTTCTGTAAATTCACTGGAAATGTAAGTTCTTAATTCCTCACCCAATTTTTTTTAACAATTATATTCCTTAATTACTAATGACAGTTTTGAGAAGGTGACTTAGAGCTGGTCATAATTTTCGTGCTACAAGACCTTCTGCTCCCAAGTTGTAAGAGATCATGTTTCACTATTTTAAAATGCACAAAGTTAAAAATAAAATCTGAGAGGAGCCGACACCATTAACTACATTGTCAGACCTCCCTGAGCACTTCTAAAATGTAGCTGTTCATTTTTAGTGTGGCACAACAGCCAGTGTATTCCTTGTACATGGTCACTTCTGTGCTCATGCTGCAGAAGCTGCCTGTACTTCCAGGGAATTTATAACAAAAAATATCTGAGTGGGGCAAAAGACACATAAGAGAAAATAAATGGAGAGGATGTGTAGTTAATACACAGAAACTGGACATTCTGTGGCTGAGGGGACTTCTGAAGTCTGGGAGACAGTGCCTTGTGTTTGTTCTGTTTGAGGGTGCAGAGAGTTGTGATGGGTTTTGGCAGAGATATTCTACTGTTACACTGACCACTGTGCAGTGACTGTAACCAAATTATCAGGTGGGAGGTGAGGCAGCATCAGTTTGTGCTGCCCCGAGTCCACGTTGCTGCACCTTTCTGTGATCGAGTTACCACCTAAATCCCATTTTGTTTCAGCAACAGATTGCTCGTCCTTCTCAAGAAGAAAAGGTAGAAGAAAAGGTAGAAGAGGAAAAATCAGACAAATCAGAGAAAAAAGAGGAGGAAAAGAAAGATGAGGAGGAGAAGGATGAGAAGGAGGAATCTAAGTAAGTGTATATATACTGAAATACATTCATTCCCCCCTAGACTGCAGTTTTTTGCCAAGATCAGAACAGGATTTGCATTAGCCTGATAGTGAAATCTGGACTGAAAACTGTTTCTGTTTAGATTGGGTTTTGTGCATTAAACAATATTTTTTTGGACATGCACATTTCTCTGTCTTGTTGACCTAATCAGACTGGTGGAAAAAGCAATGGGCTTATATTTTTTGTGCATGTAATAATCTCTGCATCTTGTTGGTTTGGGCTTTTTTGATATGTTCTATCACAGTGTTCATGTTTTCTTTGAAGTTGATAATATCACGTATCTGTGTTACTCTCCAGCAACTCAAAGTTGTGGGCAGTAAGTGAATTCTCTCTCACTAAAGGCATCTTTTGGGTTCGTGGAGTTTTGCTGGGGGTGGTTTGGGGTGTTTTGTACATTGCTATTCAGGAATATCAGCCCGCAGTGGCTCTCTGAATGTGACTGAATCATATTGTAACTACTCCCAGAGAGAATACCAAAGAAAAGGACAAAACTGAAGTTGCACCAGAGGAAACTGAGGAAAGGGAGCAGGCGGCTCCTCGGGGCCGAAAAACCGCCAACAGCCAAGGTCGGCGTAAGGGCAGAATCACCAGATCAATGACAAATGAAGCTGCCCAAGCAAATGCTGCTGCAGCTGCAGCCACTGAAGAACCACCTCCGCCTCTCCCACCCCCACCAGAACCCTGTGAGTAGCATTTGCAGGACACGGGGACCCATCTGCTCGTCAGGCTCTTCCCTGGCACGGGGCTGGTTGCCGGGCATGCAGTGCACTTCTTTTCTGCTGTTCAGTGTGACATCTTTATTCTTAGCCCTGTTTATGATTTTGTGACTGTGCAGAACTGTTGAACTTCACGAGCGTGACTTCATGAATAGTGTATGTGTGATCAGATGACTGTCAGAACCGGGTGAGGGGGAGAAAAAGCAGCTCAGCCTTTCTGTGGTAACCACCTTTTCTCTCTGTGCGGGTTCGTGACGGGTCTGTGGAGCTCCAGGTGCCCGTGGCACAGATTGACTTACAGGCTGTAGCTCAGAGAATATTGTTGAGTAAGTAGGTCTGATATTTGAGCACTTCAGGGAGTTTCATAAGCTGAAATAGAGCTTAGCAAGTCGTTGGTTTTGCGTTGGATGGCAAAAGGCTTTTTTAAAATAAAATGTTACTTTCTTGGCTCATATGCTTAAAAAAACACAATGCAGTCTCTGGCTGTATTTTGGAAAAGGCTGACCTAATTTGTGGTGGTGCAGAAATACCAGAATACTTTGTGGTTGGTAAATAATTATCCAGGATGGCAGAGCAGGTTTTTTTTTTTCTTGCTGTGCTCTGCTGTGGCAAAGTTTGTTGCTCCTTGTGCTTCAGCTGGGTAGTTACAGGCCAGTGCTGTTCTAGAGCTTGTAACAACTCTTTTGTTGCTCAGATATTCTGAATATCCTAAAGAGCAGAGTAAGTGGGCAAATGAGTTCTTGTATAACTAAACATCAGAGATTGTGGTGGGCATTCCTGCTCAGTTGGTACAGTGGGTTTTGTCAGCAGCTAGACTGAGGCAATAGGGGGTTTTGCTTTTAGTTTGTTTCATTTTATAACCGTTTTTGCAGGGTTTTCTGAAAAATCCAAAATAGCTTTTTGGTGAATCAGATACTTTATAGTGTAATGGTAGATTTTATGGAAAGGAAGGGGAGGCTGGTGCAGGTCAGTGCTGTTCAGAAATTTAAACAGGATGATATAAAATCCAGAGGAATTAATGAAAAGCACTTTGCACTGCATCACTGTTAGTTTCCTGCTTGTTTTTACTTACTGGGTTTTTTTGTTTTCTTTTATTTTTCTCCATTTGTCCAAGTGGGGACTCAGTGAATACAAGAACAGTAGATTTCTTGACACCCACTCACCAATAAATAACCATTCCAGTCCTTTCTCAGCAGTCAGTGAAACAGGATTGAACTAGCTTAGAGCATGTTGGATTGCTGCTTTTAGTAGTTGATGGTAATTATTGACATTTTAAATAAAATTGTAGTGATAAATACAGCTAAGTCACTTACTTGACAGACAATTAATCATAGTTTTGTAGACAGAACAGTTTTGAACAGTTTTCTCTGCTGAGATTGTGGTGGTTCCTCCTATATCTCTAACTTGGTTTAATGGAGATTTACTGCTTCCCTCTGACAAGAGCAGCTTTCCCAAGTGACTTGAGCAAACCATAATGTGAATAGATTTGTTGACTACGGGATGCATAATTGGTGCTATAATAGTGAATCCTGTTCTTTTCTCTGCTCAGTGTCTTTGTTTTTCTTTCAGCTTCTACAGAGCCTGTGGAGACATCCCGCTGGACAGAAGAAGAAATGGAAGTTGCTAAGAAAGGTAAAGCTTGTAAAGCTTTTGACTTCCTTCTGGATACTTGTATTTACAAAATTTCGAGAATTTACTGAATTCCTGAATACAGTTGCTGTGATTTTTGCCAACATTAGGCTGAATGAATGATTTGAAAATTGCTGTTGATTTTTTTCTAAAGAAAAAAGGAAAATCAAACAGACAAAATCATTTTTTGAGACTCATGTTGACTCTCTTCATGTGGGCTACATAGAACTGTCTGATATTGTACTTGGTCCACAGAAGACTTTGGAACAGATGTGAAGGTGTTTGTCATATGATAATTTTCAAGGTAACATGTTTGTAAGATACAAAAGAAATTTTTGTAAAAGACATTCTTTTAACAGGAAAGCTATAATGTAGTTTAAAACTTGACTATTCATTTAGCAGACATTGTTACCTGTGAATTTTATGCATAAAATCAGAATTTTTGCAGAAGTGTCACATGTTGGCAACAGCAAAGAGTTAAGCTGAAGGCTTCTTAAACAGACATTCAGGTTGACACAGCTTTTCTTCACCCCATAAGTCCTTATCAAATACATTATCACAGTGTTGTTCTCTTAAGGACAGCTGAGTTATTTATCATAGTAACTGTTGGTTCTTATATATTTGAACAGGTCTAGTGGAACACGGGCGAAACTGGGCAGCAATTGCCAAAATGGTTGGGACAAAGAGCGAAGCTCAGTGTAAGAACTTCTACTTCAACTATAAAAGGAGACACAACCTGGACAGCCTCCTCCAACAGCACAAACAGAAGGTGAGTGCAGTGGGCACTGAATGCTTTGCAGGGGAAAACTTGGCACCTTTCTGAAGTCTTTCATCACACTTCACTAACGCTGTTCTGCAGTCGCCACTTGTTTCCTTTTCTACTTGTTTTTGTGTTGTGACATAAATCTCCTAGGAAGGGCAGCTGGTGCTCACTGACCTGTGATACTCATCACTTCTTGCTTTAAAATGCAATAGAAAGTTTTCTGTCAGATAAAACAGTCAAGCCTGAAGAGTTCTTTGGTGCCCTGAAATCCACATTCCTGATCAGTACATCAGCAGCTGTAGATGTTCAGGTCATCGCTGCAGAACAGTTCCTTGACACACAGTAATCACTGACCTTACAAAACAGAGCAGGAGAGTTGGTAGAAGTCCAGAAACTGAAAGTTTTGGGGCATCTGAAGTAGAATCCTGTGTGTTGGAGTCCTCTAAACTGCAGTGTTATCCTGTTCTTCTCTTATTGAAGAGCATCAGTGTCTGCTGCAGCAGTTCTGTTGTCCCCCAGACATACCATGGGACAGTGATTTCTTCCCAAACTTGTTTTTGATCAGGAGCAGCAAAAGCTGGCCTGAAGTTGAAAGAGTTTCCCCTTGTGAATGTCTGTGCTAAATAGAGATTCTCTGTCTTTCATTGCAACCTCAGACTGGTAGATGAGAATGCCTGTAAAAGGCAGTTACACTGGCAAATTCTCAGTACCTTGTCAATGCTGTGTCTTGCTCAGTCTTCGCGAAGGCCCCGTGAGGAGCGAGATGTGTCACAGTGTGAGAGTGTGGCTTCCACTGTGTCAGCTCAGGAGGATGAAGATATTGAAGCATCTAATGAAGAAGAGAACCCAGAAGACAGTGAAGGTAACTTTTCTGGGAAGGAAACTTGTGTGTGCACAGAAAGGAACCTAAACTTTGTGCCCGTTATATGCTCAGAACTCTGGGTTCCACTTCATGATTTGCTGTTCAAATGTTGCCTTTCAGTGGGATTTCAGCAACTGGAACTCACTCAGGGGGAAAAAGCATTCTTAGTATTGAGCAGCCTAAAGATTTTACTCTTTATTGTTTTGAGATGCTTTGATTATGTTGTCATCTAGAGTGTTGAAACAAGGTGAATCAACTGTGTGTAACCTTTGGTAGCTGATAGTAAAGCATCAGACAAGCAAATTCAAGTGGTGGTTTTTTGTTGTGGTTTTTTTATAGATATTTTTTGGCTGCAACTGCTAATAATTATAGGCACTCAACATCAGTCAGTCTTGGCTGATCTTTTGTAGAGCAATAGGCAATAGAATTCATAAACAAGGAATGAGAGAATATGACTAAGTGTTGGGGATTTGGGTTTTCAGTTCTTGGTATTTTTTAGTTGCAGTGGGTGTAACTCAGCGAATTGTCCATTTCTTTAAGAAGTCAAAATGAATTGTTTTGCAGATGGGTAGGTTAAAATTGATGGATCCTTATTGCACCCAGTTTGTTAGATCTCATTGGCCTTGGATCTTTATGCCAAAACATTTTTCCCCAGGTGCTGAAAATAGTTCTGATACAGAAAGTGCTCCATCTCCAACTCCAGCAGAACCTGCTAAACCAAGTGAAGAAGCTCCCTCTGAAGGTGCTGCTCCGAAGGTAACCACTGAGGCCCCAGCAGAGCAAGAATCTACCATTAAACCTGCAGCCAGCACATCTCCCTCCTTAACAGCCCAAAGTGTATCAACAGCTGAAACTCAGAACCCTGAGCCACAGGTTAAGGAAGAAATAAACAATGAGGCAGAAGAGCCCATGGAGGTTGACAGTAGAAGCCACGCAGCTGAAGCCAAGCCTGTGATTACTCTTCCTGTCCATACCAAAGTAGAACCTGTAGAGACTGAAATGAGGCTACCAGAGAACATTCAAGTGAAAATAGAGAGTGATACCAAAGAGAGAGAGATGGAGAAACCCAAGGAAAAGTCGGAACCGGAGGAGATGGATTACAGTCTGTCACAGCAAGTTACCACAGCAAGGCAAGAATCCCACTCTGACAACGATTCGAGTGCCACCTGTAGTGCTGATGAGGAGGTTGATGGAGAACCCGACAGACAGGGGTGAGTTCAATTGTTTAGTGTTCAAATACTGACATCTTTAAGAAATTGTTTAAAAAGTGGTTTTACTTGATAGTGATCCAAAAACTGTCATCAGTAGAGAAAGAATTTCTAAGGGGTCTTTGCTGGAAGTGCAGCAGAGGGAAATATTGATTTAAAATTTTAATGAAAAGGTGAAAGAAGAGTCTGCTAATGCAGGTAAGGCAAAAGTCTGTGGTTACAGAGTTTTGGAGCCATTTATCTTTTGGGAATGGCTGTCACCACGAAGGATATTTGAAGTCTTCTCAATATTCTGTTGGTGCAGTTCCTGTGTATCCCCAGTGCAGCTTTGGAGCCAATGCCCCCTCCCTCTTACTGGTCTTAATATACACCCAGTACTAGGGAGAGATGTTAAATGTCAAAAGTATCCAGTGTCATGTAGTGCATGTGGTCTTTGGAAGAGTGCAGGTTTTCTGCGCTCTCTTGCCTCTTCAGACATCATCTTTCCACAAATGTCTTAGTCCTCCATGTGAAATTATTCTGTTGTAGAGTGCTGTAGACTGCTTTATTTTCTGTGGACTAAATATATCTAGAGCTTCCTAACCGTGGTGATTTTCCAAAGCATTCTTTATAAAAAAGGTTGCATTGTTGTAATACTGCTGATTAGGGAGATTCTAACACTTATTTTGGTATTTCTGTGTATTATGAAAATACAGCCACATCTGTTGCCTGTTCTAACAGATGTGCTATGGGACAAAACACAACAATCTGATGATTTTTTTCAGCTATTTATCCAGCACGTTAAATATGTTGGTTTTTTGAAGTTGAGAGCTGTGCCTGAAATGTTTTTAATGTGTTTAACCTTGGTCCTTTTGGTGATATTTTTCCCATCTATCCCTTTCTCCAGTATCTTCAGCAGAGAGTCAAAGCCCTCACTGTTAAATCCCACTGGGTCAATACTGGTATCATCCACAATAAAACAAGGGCAGATGGACCTGCAACAGCTTCACCACCGAGCTGCCGTCATCCCACCCATGGTATGGGAGTGTTTGTTGTCCCTAAAACTGAAGCAAAAAAAACCCCAAAAAAACCCATGAAACAAATGAAGAAATATATCATTTGCTTTATTATCATAATGTTGAGGGTAAATTAGGTTAAGTACAACTGAATATGAAAGGAATAGCTTAAAACCAGGGGTGGGCTGTTTGAAACACTCAGACTGCAGCTGCTGCAGTGGGGGAATTGAGCTCCACAGTGGCTCCTGTGTTGATGTACCTGATGTTAACACCTTCCCATCCCTGCAGGTGTCCTGCAGCCCCTGCCCTGTCCCTGTTGGCACCCCAGTGAGTGGTTATGCTCTGTACCAGCGGCACATCAAAGCCATGCACGAGTCAGCGCTGCTGGAGGAGCAGCGCCAGCGCCAGGAGCAGCTGGATCTGGAATATCGGAGCGCTGTGAGCCCCTGTGGCCCTTCCAAGAGCCCTAGTGTTGAGTGGGAAGGTGGGTGTTCTCATACCTGTCCTGGGATAACCCTGGGTTTTATGTACATGTGTTACCCTGGTGCCTCACAGGAGAATGAAAGTTTGGTGGACTGATAATTAACTGTTCCTTTCTGGTGGCTCTTGGTTGAAGGAACCTGTACAATGTCACAGGGAAATAAACTGAGTAAGATTCATGTGCTGAGTGTTACAGTGTTAGAGATATCACAGTTGCATAATTCTGCATTTTTAGATTTTATATTCTCACGTGTTGTTGCTGCTGCCCACACAATATAATTAACTTAAACCATTGTGCTCTTTGAAACTCAAATATTCTGTATTTAAATGCGTAACGATTTTAAATTATGTTATGAAAATGCTTCACCTTAATTACTTTTACCAAAGTAAAATGAAAGAAAGATAACCCTTTTTGGTTTTGCCTGTTTAAATAGTGAGAAGGGAGCTTGTAGATTTGTGGAGAGGAGGGTAAGATTGTGGGTTTTGGAAGGTGTTTCTTTAGGTGGAAAGTCTGGAGTTGCTCAGAAGTATCATTTACTGCATGAATAACTCTTGGCATTGGCCAGGAGGGTGTTATGAAGTGTGGGAAAGTTCTGGGAAGAAGTTGAATTGGCTTATGACAACCTACACAGGGCTTTGCCATGATTAAAATAGTCAAGATCCTTTAGAAGGCTGTTATGGAGTGATTAGTGCCACCTTTCTTTGACTGTGGAGGTTAAAGATGTAACTTTACAGCTGCAGCAGACTTGTTCTGGCTCATTATTTTGAATTCTTCAATTGTCCATTGCCAAATAGAAGAAATTTCTGTAGTTCTGGTAGAGGATTTTTAATTTCCTACATTCAAAAAGAAATGTTTTTTTCCCTTTATGGGCAATATTGGTATTTGAAATTTGATTTCAAATTTCTCTGGGCAAGCAAACAAAGAAAGGAGGAGTTCTGTCTGGTGGGACTGGCATGTAAGTCTGGTTTAACTTGCAGGTAAACCTGGTTGATACACAGGATTTGGAAAGGAATCTTCTTTAAATGAAGTCTTTTTCAATAGTAGAGCTTTCACTTACTGTTTTCCACATATAGAAAGTATGAGAAAGCTTTGCAAAGCTTTGGATATAGAAGTACAGACAGAAGAACACATTAAATTAAGTTTAATACTACTTTTTAATTGAAACATCTGTACCTGATGAGTGTCTCTGGCACTGGAGTAGGCCCTGTGTTAAAACTGCTGTAAATTTGACCTTTTGACACCCAATTTCTAACACAGGGTTTCTTCTCTCCTGTAACTTCAACCTTCACAGGAAAACCAGTGGCCTACATGCCTTATGCTGAGGTCAAGCGAATAGAGCAGGAAGCACAAGTGCAAAACACAGCAACGAGGTCGGCATCACCCTACAGGTTGTCTCCAAGAGAAGTCAACAAAGCCTCTCCCCAGCCTGAGCTGAACACAGCCCGTTACAGTGTCCCACCAGGTAAGGATTGTCACATGGCAGAGCAAAGCAGCATCCTCCTTTGGAAGCTGGACTTGATGTAGGATCAGATTGTTCTCCAAACTCTTTGTTTTCTGTGCATGTAAATAGGTGCTCGGTATTTTTTTAGCTCCAATGAGGTATTTTTGTTCTTTATTGCTGCATGAGCTGTGACATGTATTTTATTAAAGGATGATCTGAAAAGTGTTAGAACAGCATAGGGCAAAGTCTTCAACAGTTTTTCATCTTAATACAAATACTGTCATATTCCTGGATGGCCTTTCTTGTGAAGTTGAGGAAAAGGGAAAGCTGCTGATATCCTTGGCATTAGTGTCTGACTGTAATTGCTCTATATTATAGTCTGAATGTTTTATGAAACAGTGAAATAACTGACAAATCTTAATTCTGAAACTTGGATTATTGCTTTTCCCTTCAGAGTATAATGTCATGGCCAAATGAGAGAAACTTAGATTATAAGTGACTCAGGTGCCTTCCATTTAGAGAATAAGAACTTTCTTTAAAAATGGGAAAACAACAAAAAACTTGGACATAATGGATTTCAGAGTGTAAATACAGCTTTTAGGTATTGTGAGGCAATTCCCCATAGAAATTGTCAGATGATCTGTGCTGTTCCTGTTTTTCTTGCCTCTCTGACAACTCACAGAGCATAAATACACTGTAATATTTAATGTACACTTTTCCCCCCCAAGTTCTCCAGCCAGCACCTCACCAGGTGATAACCAACATCCCTGAAGGAGTCCGCCTTCCCACAACCAGACCCACCAGACCTCCACCACCCCTCATTCCATCCTCCAAAACAAGTGTGCCATCAGAAAAACCTTCCTTCATCATGGGAGGCTCAATCTCACAAGTAAGAGAATTATTATTTGAAGATCTGTCTTACATCAATTTTTTTGCTCTTTCTCCAACCTTTAACTTCTTGTGCTCTGTTATGGATTCACAGCATTAACCCTTAAGACCTACCTATACATTCCATTATTAAAAGTCCAGGAATTACACATGCCTTAGAAAATAGAACATGTTGCAGTTATTTATATTTAGGGGCATGGTCAGGGATGTCCAGTTTAGGTGACCAGTGACACTGCACTCCTGGTGCTCTGTGCTTTGAGACTTTGCAGTGGGGTGCTGTAACATTTCAAGACAGGATCGTAGTAGTCTTAGCATTCTCTAAATAGAGATGTGAATCTTCATTCCAGAAACAAGAATTAACATATATTTGTTGTTCCAGGGAACACCTGGCACTTACTTAACGTCCCACAGTCAGGCTTCCTACGCCCAAGAAACTGCCAAGCCATCAGTGGGTTCTATATCTCTTGGGCTGCCAAGGCAGCAGGACTCGGCCAAATCTGGTAAGAAAAACAGACATGTGTTTTATAGAGACTGTTTAATGACTCATAATTAAAGGAAAATAAAAAAACCCAACCTTTTACTTTTTATTCTCCTGAATAGCTTCCCTGCCCTACATTAAACAAGAAGAATTCTCTCCCAGAAGCCAGAATTCCCAACCTGAGGGGCTCCTGGTCCGGGCCCAGCATGAAAGTGTGGTGCGAGGTAAAGGAAGTCACACAGATTAGGAAACTCTGTCAGAGCCTGAGAGAACCAAGAGAATTAACTTCTAGAGCTCAGACTGCTGAAGTGTTATTTTAAAGTATTCTGTGATTATATAAGTATCATAAAATTATAGGATTAATCTGTTCCCAGTTTTCCAAGGCCGTGTATATTTGTAGCTGGCTCCTCCTCTCTGCATGGCTGGCTTAAAAATATTTGTTTCAAGACATGCCAGTTTCAAAAGTAAGTTGTTCACTAGTGCATATGCAGAGCAATACACGTGAAACATCCAAATACATCAAAAGAACAGAAACTAAATAGCATTAATTAATCCTGCAAAATTACCTGAATTAATACTGTAAAGGACTATGCTAAGAGGAAATAGCCTATCTGCCTTAAATGCGTGTTCTTAAGCTGAAATTTCCCCTGTATTTTAGTGTAAACTAAGTTTCTCACTAGAGTTTTTAATTATTTCAAGTCGAGTGGCTTTTTTTTTTCCTCTTATTTATCAGGATATCTTATTATTTCAAATCAGGTACCACAACGATTCAGGAGGGAAGTATAACAAGAGGAACTCCAACCAATAAAGTTTCTGTTGAGACCATTCCTTCTTTGAGAGGCTCCATAACTCAGGTATTTTTCCCTTTGCTGAGAAGGCTGTAGCAAAAACAGCATCTTTAAACTATCACCGTGAATGTGTTTGCATGTCTGAAAAAGTAAATTGGTATCACAGAGTAGGAACTGCCTTGAAAAAAGGACTTTAATACCATCAGATGTTCAAATCCCACTGTTGCTGAAGTCAGCATTACCATGATTTCATCTTCATACATATGAGTCTTTAAACTTTTTAAATACAAACACCAGAGCCTTTGGTAAATCTAACTGAAGGCTCATTAGCACCTTTCTTGAAAATAGCATCACACCTGAGTTCAAATATTAAAATCAACTATAGCCAGTCCTGTGCAGATGCTATTTAAAGCCAAAAAGGTAAATTCAAGCCTTTTGTCTCATCATTTTTTAAATGCTACTGTTTTGGTTGGTTTGGGGTCCTTACTTACAGAGATAATAGTATCAGTTCTGCTCTGAGAAAGAGAGGTTTCATTTCTTTGGACAGAAATAAAACCTGATGCCACCATTAAGAATGTGATATATGTTATCTACTCCCCGAATGGTATTTATAGGGTAAATGTTCTAGGTTGTGAAATACTTTGGTAATATTGTCCTTCTTATTCTTCTTTCTGTATTTTGCAAGAGGGTAGCAAGTTGCTTACAAATAATCTTACTCATATGTAGGTAATAATAGAAGCAGAAGTTTAAGCCATACTGCTTGATAATAGTTGGTTTTATAGATCTAAAATTTGTTTGGTTTGGTTTGTTGGTTTTTTTTTTCCCTTCCCTGCTCCCTGTTTTCTTAAATAAACACCATGTCCTGAGTCCCATTTGCTGGGTTTGCACACAGGGTACCCCAGCTCTGTCCCAGTCGGGCATCGCAGCCGACGCGTTGCTGAAGGGAACCATCACCCGCCTGGCCACGGAGGACACCAGCCCAGAGAAGTGCAGGGAGGAGGCTTCAGCCAAGGGCCACGTTATTTATGAAGGCAAAAGTGGGCATATTTTATCTTATGATGGTGAGTATTTGTATCCTGTACCTGATCAAAGTCAAGGCTGCAGCAGGTTCTGCTGTGATAATCCATATCTGAAGTGTTTCTGCTTCCAAGTGGGTTGGTGTGAACCTCAGTCACTGGGGTGCTGGTTTTGAGAATTAGTGATCCAGAAATTGTGCCTGTGTTCTGAGGAATCTTCTGCACTCTGTGTTTAAAATATAGTTAAATTATTTAATTTCTTTGCCATTTATTTCCAGTTTGTCATGGAATATTTTTTTGTGAAAGGTTAAACAACCGAGTTTAAAATTGCCTGTATTAAAATAAAAATAAATGTAACATTTAATTTTCAACTTCAGTGGAAATACTGATAAATCAGTAACCAAACAAATATATTTTTTGACAAACTGTAAGGGATCTTTTCAAGACTGAGATTTAATGTTACAGTATTATATTGAAGTTGTGTTGTTAAAGTATTCATGACCTGTGGTCTCATTAATGTAATATTCATGTGTCCTTTCTTTTATTGTCCACGTTTCCTAACCACACTCTTGTACATTTTGCCAGCTATTAAAAATGTCCGTGAAGGAACAAGGAGTCCAAGAACTGCTCATGAAATTGGTTTAAAGAGAACTTATGATACCATGGAAGGAAATATAAAACAAGGGATGTCACTGCGGGAGTCTCCGGTGTCTGCGCCGCTGGAAGGTAAAAACAGCTACTTCCAAGGTGGTTTATCTTTTATCCAAACCTTTTGCATTATGTAAGAGTATTTAGATTATCCTACTGAGCAGATAAAAGAGAAGTTAGATTTAAATCTTACACTACTAACCAAATCCACGCAGCAACGCTGCAATTAAAGTGTGCTGGGAACAGGACTGAAGCAGGTAATAGTTTTCCTTTTTATTTTACTGGTGTGTTACCACAACTGGAGGTCCAGGTGGCACTTCCTCCTCTCAGCACATGTGACTGACTCTCCACAGTCCCACTGGGTCACATGGAGCTCAAACTCTGGGTCACACCAGCACAGACTCCGTGACACACCCCTTAGTTAAATATTGGCAGAGTCACTCGGTATCACACTGGCCTGACCTTTTGCATTCCTGCAATAAACCTCTTTGACTTGCACAGCTGCCCTGTCCTGCTCCAGGGCATCCCTACTACCACTGTGTTTTAATAAACTGTGATCAAACAAAGCCTGCAGAGGTCAAGTCAGGCCATTATATAACTTTTCTGATCGTTTTGTAAAAATACAAATGCAGGAAAATGTTTCATGCCTCAACCACAGAGTCTCACTCTTTAAGTGCATTTTGTCCCATCTTTGGATAGCCTTAAAGGCTGTTTTGTTTAAATGTTCATCAGATAGAACAATATGAATAAGAGGTTTGTAGACTGTATACAGAAATTCACTGTGGCCTTTAAATTGCAGATGCATTTGGCTCATTTTCAGGCTTTTCTGGCACATGAGAAGCTGCTCTGATACTTTTGTGCTGTATCTCATCATTGACACATTTTCTGTCCTCAAACTGTGTAAAATTATGAGATTTTGAGGGTTTGGTTTGGATTCTTACTGTAGGAACAGTAAATTCAACTCCTCACAGATGATTTAATATGAACTTTGATTAATTTGGAGGATGCTGAGCTATATTTGGGTTTTTCTTTTCTTATTGTTCCACTTCCCATCATGAACCCCTTTCTTTCTAGGCACAGAAAGTGGAGTGTAAGAAAAGCAGTGACTGCTTTTGGAACAAAGGTTAAGCTTAATTCTAAAAAACACCTTGTGTTTTCTAAATATGTTAAAACTTGCAACAATGCAATAGCACAAATACTTGAAGTGAAAGATTTATTTTTTGGGGGCAGGAGGTGTTTGTAACATGTTGCTACAACGCCTGACATACTGAGGCTTGGCCCTCTGGGCACTGCCCTGATAGAGATACAATCTCTAAGGTGTGAGAAGGAGGGGGTTTGTTGGTTTGGAGTGGTTTTTTTGACACTTTTTTAATTCTCTAAATGATGTTCCTTTTAATTTTAGGTTTAATATGCCGTGCACTGCCTCGGGGGAGCCCACACGCTGAACTAAAGGAGCGAACGGTGTTGTCTGGCTCTATAATGCAAGGTAAGGGGTTGCAAGTTTAGAAGCAAACATTAATTACATCCTCAAAAATCTGGATTTCTGAACCTTAAAACTGTTACTACCAGTGGTAGCTGTGTTAAAGGTCAAGATTATTTTATGAAACACGTTATCAGAGTATAAATCAGCAGCTTTCTGTTATTATGTGTTCAAAACTAGTGTGTAAATATAGCTTTTCATTCCTTTTTTGAAAATAGACCTTTTTAATGTGAATCCTTGGTAATTGGCACTTTTTCAAATGAACACTAACAGTTCCCTAGACCTCTGAAGATGTATGCTATTTCTTTTATTTCAGCATCTGAAATAATTTGGGGTGCTTTCAGTAATATATTGAATGTTTGTTCAGTATTATTTTTGTGGTGATTTCTTTACTATTCAGGGTATATTGTCACAGACTATAGCAAACCAAAATTCCAGTTTTATGACATGTAGTTAGTTACTCTGCTTGTGAAAAAAAGAGACTTAGTAGCTGTTAACACCATTAATGTGACCCTTTCTTTCTATAAAAGGCACACCAAGAGCAACAGCTGAAAGTTTTGAAGAAGGTTTGAAGTACCCTAAACAGATAAAGAGAGAGTCACCTCCCATAAGGACATTTGAAGGAGCCATTACTAAGGGGAAACCATATGATGGGGTCACCACTATAAAAGAAATGGGTCGTTCCATCCATGAAATCCCAAGACAGGACCTGTTAAGCCAAGAGAGTCGCAAGACTCCTGAAATGGTGCAGACGACCAGGCCCATCATAGAAGGCTCCATATCTCAGGTAAGTCCAAAAAGCACTGGTGGACTCGTGCAGTTACTCCCAGACTCCGTCGTGAGCCGTCTCCAGCCATGTGGGTTTTTTAGCACAAGTGAAACATTGACAGGATAACTTTACCTGACCTTTTTCTCCTCTCTCCAGGGCACACCCATAAAATATGAAAGCAACTCTGGCCAGTCTGCCATCAAACACAATGTAAAATCCTTAATCACTGGACCAAGCAAGCTCCCCCGTGGAATGCCCCAACTGGAAATGGTGCCAGAGAACGTGAAGGTGGTGGAGCGAGGAAAATACGAAGATGTGAAGAGCGGGGACGCCGTCCGCTCCCGGCACACGTCGGTCGTCAGCTCTGGTCCCTCCGTCCTCAGGTCAACTCTTCATGAAACCCCCAAATCACAGCTGAGCCCTGGGATTTATGATGATACAAATGCTCGGAGGACACCTGTGAACTATCAGAGTCCCATGTCCAGGAGTTCACCTATGATGAATAGAGTTAGTGAGGGTATGTTTTTCCAATCCAGAGTAAGACAAAAAGTTTTATTATTTTAATTTTAAGCTGCTTTATGAGGTCTGTTCTTCTTTCTTTTATTCTAATGGCTTCTCTCAATTTGTAAGGTGTTAATTAAAGCTGTTAATTAAAATAAAATTAAAATCTACCTTACTGTAATGCAGAAGTGGGAAGGCAATTCACTCTCAATTTTCATTTGATTATGCATCACTGTGAAAGTGTTACCTACAAGGGTAATGTTTTAAGAGCAGAAGCTGTTCCTGAATTACAGAGGTGTCTACTTGATGAAGATAATATGATCAAGTGTAAGCAATCTGAGTTTTATAACATAGTTTTTTCACCAGAAATATTTTGTGATATAAAATATTCTCTGTGCTTTATTGTAGCAGATCGCAGGGTACTCGAGAATGTTCCTTGGGAGCCAGTGTACACTTACAACTGAATTTTCAGTGGAAAAATAGACACTTTAATAATTTGAATTTTTCATTGCTTTTAGCTGGAATATCTTCTGGGAAGCCAGCAAATCACGAAAGGAAGAACACACTCACTCCAACACAGAGGGAGAGTGTGCCAGCAAAATCTCCAGTCCCAGGGGTTGATCCTGTAGTGGCTCACAGTCCTTTTGACCCTCATCACAGAGGAGCAACTCCTGAAGTCTATAGGGGTCACCTCCCTCCTCATTTAGATCCTGCTATGCCATTTCACAGGGCTCTGGATCCTGGTAAGTCCATTTGTGTTGGGTTTTTTTAGTTTTAGAAATATTGTGAGCTTTGATGCCTTTAAAAGGCAATTATCAATGACCAGATACCATTTATAAGGTTATAAATATATATTGTTGTGGTTTGGTATCTAACCAGGAAACTTAGTAAAATAGTATTGTATAATGTAACTTCCTTTCAGAGCTGCCAACTTGCTTCTGTGTTGTTAAAAAGTTCAGACATTATTTTTAGATAAGTACTTGTGAAATATATTAAAAGCTCTCAGGAAAGCTATGCAAAGAAGCATATGGAAGAGGCTACAGAAATAGAGAAGAGAATTATATAGAATTATAGTAGAATTCTATATAATTATATATAGACTTGTATTCTGTGTAAGTTCTCTGTTCATGACTCTGATTCATTCTCACAGAGGAATTGAATTATCACGTTATCCCTGCTGATGTTAAATACAATTAGACTTCCTTTTAACCTGTCCATCAGTCTACTTCTGTGAGGTATTTTAACCTTCTTTAGGTATTTCAGCCCTTTATATCTTCAGAATGTCAGGATTTACATTTTTAATGAAATCTCTTCTCTAATGCATCTCTCCAGTCTGGATTATTTAGCATTTTCTGTCTGTGCATAAATTCACTGAAAGATCAGTATTAAAATACTGTTTTAATTTACTTGGCACTGGCTAGAGAGACTTGACAGCACTTCTCATTGAAGCTTTATAAACACCTGAAAGTTTCATTTGATGGAGAATCATATGAGATGAGCTCAGTTTGTTAGGGCTTGGTGCTAATAACGCCAAGGTCACAGTTCAGTCCCCTGTACAGTCCCTTCACTTAGGAGTTGGACTCAATCCTTGTGGGTCCCTTCTAACTCAGACTATTCTGTGATACTGCTTCCTAAATCTTCTCCCCTCTGTCACCCCCAGCTGCTGCTGCTTACCTGTTCCAGAGGCAGCTCTCGCCCACCCCGGGCTACCCGAGCCAGTACCAGCTGTACGCGATGGAGAACACGCGGCAGACCATCCTCAACGACTACATCACCTCCCAGCAGATGCAGGTCAACCTGCGGCCCGACGTCACCAGGGGCTTGTCTCCCAGAGAGCAAACTTTAGCTCTGCCCTATGCAGGAGCGAGAGGTGGGCCTGTCTTTTGCTGTCATGTCCTTTCAGAGGTGTTTGGGATGTGCTCTGCGGGGGGTTGAGTGCACACACAGAAGTGCAGATGTGTTACGTGTATGAGAACTCACTTGCAAACTGCCTTTTGTGGATATAAAGGAAAACTATGTCTGTAATCACTGTTGTTAAGGGGAAGGCTGTAATACTGAGAGTGTTCAAGATCCAGTGATCAGATGCATATTTAGCTCATCTTCAGACTTCAGAAAAGAGAATTATATCAAAATGAGAACTTCAAAAAGAAAACAAAAGCAACAGCCTAAAGGGTAATGTTTGTGAAAACTATGCTGATTATTTTATTTTTGGATAATACCCCAAATTGGTAAAATATGGAATTATGGAGTAGAGTTGAAGCATATTTTCTTGAAGGGCAATTAAAGAGAGTACTACAAATGCAAATTCTGACTTAGTATGTTCCTAAATTGCTGATTGCCAGATCTAAGGGATTATAACCAGCTGGAATATAGTTCTACAATTGCCTTATTCTTATATTTTTTCACTAATATTCATTGCTGACTGTTACCAGTGAACAGAACATAAAATGTGTAGACCATTGGTCTGTCCTTGAGCGGCCGTTCTTACGTGTGTCACCTCCTAACAGGAATTATTGACCTGAACAATATGGCTCCCACTATCTTAGTGCCTCATCCTGGAGGAACAAGCACCCCACCCATGGAGAGAATCACATATATCCCTGGCACCCAGCTTACCTTCCCCCCCAGGCCTTACAATCCTGCTTCTCTGTCACCAGGTAAGAGCCCTCATGGTTTGGTGATTTCTCTCATTGTCTGACGTGCTGAGATAATTGACCACCTTTATTCAGCTTTCATTAATGGCCATGTTTTGATGTTTTCTCAGACAATGCTTTTTGCATGCACTTCTCACTTGGATAGCAAAGGTTTTCTGGTGGTATCCTGTATAGTTACAGTAGGAGTGCTGTCAAATTCAGAATTTGCCTTGTTCTGTCAGGTCCTTATTTATAATAATTTGAATATGATTTCATTAACCTCATTTTACATGTGTTGAAGGATGGAATTTGGGTTTAAAAGCTGTCTAGTTTCTAACAGTAGAGAAACTACTTCAGTAAATATCTGTTGAGCCTTCCACTGTTGCTGTATGTTAAGCTTTTGTCTTCCTAGATAAGGGATGGTCTTGAGTGGAATGAAAATGTATGTGGGAAATTTTGCTGTTGGTGGATGGCAGAATATGTTGGCAAGTGTTAACATCAAATTACGCTTCACTCATGTATCTCTGTTTTGCTACTTCATTTTACCTTGTGGACCTTCCAGGACACCCCACACACCTGGCAGCTTCTGCAGCTGCAAATGCTGAAAGGGAACGGGAAAGGGAGAGGGAGAAGGAACGGGAAAGGGAGAGGGAACGTGAGCGAGAGCGGGAACGAGAACGAGAACGTGAGAGGGAGAGAATAACTTCAGTCCCTGCTGAACTTTATCTCCGACCAGGTCAGTGCACATGGGATCAGTTGTCTTGTAGAACTGTAACTGCTCATTTTCTGTAGCCACTCTTGTGAGCAGCAGCTTTCTAACACGTTACTCACTTCGGTTTCAGTCTGCACCTCAGGCAGGTTCCTGTTACCCAGCAGTTCTGGTCATAATTGCAACTTCTACAAGTACCAGGCTTCTTGATCTTTCTCTCAGAGCTTTCCTTAGTACCTCAGGTACTCCCCTAGTACCTAGGGAAGGAGCGAATCCCAGTTTTCACTGGCACAGTTTGCATGTCATTTAGAGCATTGTAAACACACTGCTATCATTTAAACCTTCATACATTCCACCACATCCAGAGTGGTGGAGCTACCTGGGAAAGGATGTGGAGGATACAGCACTGATACATAGTTCTGCAGTGTTATAAGAATAATCCATATATTTTTTGTTTGTTCCCCTCCACTCTGTGTTCTGCAGGTACAGAGCAGCCTGGCAGACCCGGCAGTCATGGATATGTCCGGTCCCCATCCCCGTCAGTCAGAACCCAGGAAAACATCCTGCAGCAAAGGCCCAGTATTTTTCAAGGAACCAATGGGACAAGTGTAATCACACCTCTGGATCCTGCTGCTCAACTACGTATCATGTATGTTTTATAAGTTACTGTTGCAGAGATACCTGTTCTAATATTTGAGCTTATTAAAAGCTGCATTTAGCCTGAGGAAAACACCACAGGGTTAAGGATATCCCACTCTCTGATTGCTCTTGGATTTATCAGAAGTAATCCAGTGCATTTTCACCAGTCCATTTGGGAGAGAAAAGAGGGTCACTAAAGCTTTGTTTCATTGTATGCACAATCTGGCTCTAGTTCTTTGTTCCTTGTGATATAATTCAGACTATTCAATGTTTCCAACAGGCAGCTCACCCCCGGGGCTCCCTCTATCACTCAAGGCTTACCAGCTTCCCGTTACAACACTGCTGCTGATGCCCTGGCAGCTCTGGTAGATGCTGCAGCCTCTGCTCCTCAGATGGAAGTTGCCAAAGCAAAAGAGAACAAGCACGAAGGAACCAGGATAGAAGAGAACATGGGCCGCCGGTCAGCTGTGGTTACTGACCAGCAGCAGCTGGAACAGAAGACACTGGAGGTAGAAAAGAGGCCTGTCCAGTGCCCCTATACATCTGCAAATTATTCTGGTGGCAAGTCCCAGGGACAGTCTTCATCAGTAGTCTATTCAGAGGCTGGTAAAGAGAAAGGACCTCCTCCTAAATCCAGGTACGAGGAAGAGCTGAGAACTCGAGGAAAGACCACAATTACTGCTGCTAACTTCATAGATGTGATCATCACTCGACAGATTGCTTCAGACAAGGATGCACGAGATAGGGGCTCTCAAAGTTCAGATTCTTCCAGTAGTTGTACGTATCTTAGTCACTATCTACTTCTTTGCTGTCTGTCTTAGCCCTTCAGGGAAATAAGATGTGAAATGATGTGGATGTTTAATGATAAAATATTCAGCTCTGCGCAGTAGAAACACTTCATAGACAAACAGTTTTTGCAAATAGTGACTCGAGACTCTTGCAAAATCAGAGTTGTTTGCTTTATTCAGATTCCATGCTACAGCATGAAATGCAGGATCATAAGAGTAACCTTACCAGAAGTCAGGAAACTGAAAATTATTTGGTTTATGTTGAAACACTGTTTTATGGAAGTATTTGTGTCACCATGGTTATCATGAGAAAAAGACAGTGTTTTGACTTCCATTCACTGATGCCATTTCAGTGGAAGCACCAGTGTTATGTGGGTAACAAAAAATTTCTGTGATATTTACCCCTTATTCCACAACCTTTGCTTGACATTCAGTATCCTCCCACCGGTATGAAGCTCCTGGAGATGCCATCGAGGTGATTAGCCCTGCAAATTCCCCTGTACCTGCTCAAGAAAAGCTACAGCCCTATCAACAAGAGACACCTAAACCAAGCCAGGCAGAGAGTAAGTTTATCTGCATATGCAAATATTCTCTCAGTTACCTTTCTTATATTTACCAGCTCCACAAATTCATAAAAAATTAAAATATCTTTTATCTATTATTCAACATTATCTATAATTATATATCTTATTATCTATTATTGATAGTTTAAATAGATGTATGTCTTGGAACTGACACATTAAACAGAGTTTCTTTACAGTGTCACTGATTTAATTAGAATTTTTCTATATATTCTTTAAAATCAATGCATGGTGGTGTTGATGCCCACAATTTTTTACCTGTTGGTGATGCTCAAAGTATTGCAGTTGAGAAATGAGCTGAAAATCACCTGCATTGTTAAATGAAGTTTTATTATCTTATAAATTGTAGGGCCTGTGTATGAAGGTGGAAAAGGTGGTTATCACACAGGATACCTAAAATTTAATGCAGAAACTCTTCATCTTTTAAATTTTCTAAGCACAGAAGTTTCAAACCTTGCAGCTTAACAGACTGGCCTTCTCCTTTTCACCCAGCTGACCCAAACAGGCCGTATGAGGGGCCGATTCACCGCTACAGGACACAGCAGGAACCCCCTTCACCCCAACCACCTCCACCTCCCTCTTCCCAGGCAGAAGGGATGGCACATGTGCCCAGGACCCATCGGCTCATCACCCTTGCTGATCACATCTGTGTAGGTTTATTTGCTTGCATCTTGTCAGATGTGACAAGTGTCCTATTCTGATTATGTAAACACATGTTTTGGAACTTAATTCTCTAATTATTAGTTTTACTTGAGGATATTATAAAATGTTGTATCTGGATTTATAATCCCATTTGTTGCAATCAGTCTCATGTTCATCTAGTTCATGAATACCTACACTCTGGCCAATATCTGACCAAGATCTGTTTTCTATCTTTTTGATGACATTCAGCAAATTATTACACAAGACTTTGCAAGAAACCAAGCAGCTTCTCAGGCCTCTTTGCAGCCTCCCACCACTACATTCCAGAATTCCACCCCTGCTCCAGCACCTGTTTCCAGCCGGGCAAAGACGTCGAATCGCTACAGCCCCGAGGCACAGTCACAGTCTGTCCACCACCAGCGGCCAGGTGCCAGAGTGTCACCTGAAAACCTGTCTGAGAAGGCCAGGGGAAGGTAATGCATGGATTCAGTTTGACTGCAACTTTAATTAATGCCCAGATATGGTATTTCTGTAAAAAAGTGCATTAATCTTGATGTAGATTGGACGTAAAGGTACCTTTTTTTCTTATTTTTAGACAACATCTGTCTCATACTGTTTTTGACAATTGCTTGGCTCCGAAACATAACTTATAGCTGTTTTCCCTTCACTATTTCTGCTTAATTTCCAGTCTTTAGAGGGGTGAAGATGTTTAATTCCTTAAAACTTACCGGAGTCATTATGGACAATTCAGTCATTTTTTTGAGGTCACCAAGCAGACTAAAGCATGTAACATATAACTAGACATAAGTAGTTATGGAGCAACTGGAAAACAATTACATGACTTAACTATTGCTGTCCATGCATTAAGAGTACTTATCTGTCTCTGAATTATGGATGTAGGCCTGGAAAATCTCCAGAGAGGAGTCACGTCTCTTCAGAGCCCTACGAGCCAATCTCACCACCTCAGGTCCCGGTTGTACATGAGAAACAGGAAAATGTTCTTCTGCTTTCCCAAAGAACTGAGCCTACTGAACAGAGGTAGGTGTAAAGCTGACTTTAAAAATATTATTCTGGATCTTTGTGCTGCAAACAGTGTCTTTATTAAAGAGCAGTTTAAGTGATCTTCCTCTGGTACCACAGGGAAAGCTGTTAATCTCAGTTGATCCTTCTGCACTAACATCCAAAATTTGCTATTGGGAGGTGCTTTGGGAAGGCTGAGTGAAAGGTCATCTGTTCGTGTTCTGTCTTCAGTTTCAGTGTGTTCTGTGTTGTATCTGGTAGAAAATGTTAGAACAAAGCTCCTCATGGGTACCAGTTCTATAAAACTGAAATGGTTTTTGAGAAAGGTGCATTTCCTACAATATTTATTAAATAATTCTGTATTTTCCTGCCTGATTGGCTTCTTGGATACTGTCCTGGTGGAGAGGGGAGGAACCCTGGCTTCCAGCACTCCTGATTCTGGAGCAGTTAATCAGTTGAAACATCACTAAGCTAAGGAGCTTCACTTCTGGGAGGTGTGAAGGTGGGGTGTCAGGAGGTCCCTGGATCAGGCAGCCCTGTCCCAGGGCTGTTTGTCACTCTGCCACATCTGCAGCATCAAAGTGCCCAGGATCCCTGGCACACTGGCAGTGCTGGTGTCTGCAGACCTGTGGCAGATGCACTTTGCAGTGGGTGCTCCTGCCATTTGCTCTGCTGAGGAAGGAGTAGCAGCCAGTGTAAGGCTCATGCTGGTGACATTGATTCAGTTTTCCTTGGGTTTTTTCTCCCCTCCACTCTGCAGTTGCTGGCAGGGTTGTTACAGTCCATGATGGAGGTGAGCTAGATCACAGGGATTTTTGGGAACAGGACTGCACTTTTTAGAAATGTAAGGATTTTGGGCTAGGAAACCTTTAGAGTCTTTTTTGCTTTATTTTAAATTATTTTTTAAGTATGAATTGTTTCTTGGGGATTTTAATTAAGGCTTTTTTTTGCCAGATTACTGCTGCTTAAACAAACTCAATTTTTATTGAGCACCACAGTGTTCATACAACGTTAGTGGTTTCTGCCTGACTGCTTTTGGAAAGATTTAAATGTACATCTTGGATGTTCTGTCTCTTTGACACGTGTTGGTCTTGGCAGGACTGACTCTCGCTCTCCAGGCAGTATCAGTTACCTGCCTTCGTTTTTCACCAAACTTGAGAACACTTCACCAATGGTAAAATCCAAGAAACAGGAGATATTTCGAAAGCTGAACTCATCTGGTGGAGGTGACTCTGACATGGGTATGCAGGACTTGCCTTTTCACTCAATTTTTCCAGCTTGTGCTTTCTGTGACTGCCATCCACAGATGTCCTGACCTAAATATGTTTCAAATAATATGAATTAATCTAAATCTATGAACATAAAACACATATAATAATTTGTGACCAGTAGAATCAGAATATTATTAGATTTTTTTAAAATGCTGCTGTATGTAGAACTGTCACATTTAATCTTTTTAACACTTAATTTGAGAGATAAAAAACACGCAATTAATGAGAAAGATGTTAAAACCTGACATTATTCTAATTAACTTTGTGTCTGTAGTTTGCTTCATATCAACATTAACTGTTATACATGTTCCTTTTTGGAAAGGTGTCTGGAAACTGAATGGTTTGCGTTTTCTTGGCCCTTATGATTATATCTGTTCAATGAAATTTTAATATAGTTTCAGGAATGAACACTGACATGGTGGAATATGATACTAGAACTATATTTTTGGGGTTTTTTTCTTGTGCAGTAGAGCTAGGAGTGATAACTTAGTGATCATCAGTCCTGAAAAATTCAGTGAAATGTTGTGTTTTAATTGCAGCAACTGCTCAGCCAGGGACTGAAATATTCAATTTGCCAGCAGTCACTACCTCAGGTAAGTTTTTGGGTGAAAGAAACAACATGTGTTTCAGAAAAAGTAAACTAATGTAATATCTTAAATTTATACTCTTTGGGGAGTCCAGTAAATGAGGAAGATGATGAAAATGTAAAAGTTAATATCCTACATGAAAATTGGTTTCCTGCATTGTAGAGAAAAGCAAAATGACCAAACTTTCAGAAAATATTTAAGTGGGAACTTAAGCAAGAATGCTTTATTTTTTTTTTCCCCACTTTTCTGCCTCTCTCTAAAATGTTTCCCCACATCTCTTTGTAATTTCTCTGAGACGTTTTTTGCCTCCCTTCCCACCTTTCCCTGTTTTCTTTTCTCTCCCAGGTGCAGTCAGTTCGAGGGGTCATTCCTTTGCAGATCCTGCCAGTAATCTGGGTCTGGAAGACATTATTAGGAAAGCATTGATGGGAAACTTTGATGACAAGAGTGAGGAACACGGAGTTGTACTGTCACAATCCCTCGGGGTCGCACCGGGCAGTTCCGGGGCCGCGGTACCGGCGAGTAACGAGACACGTAGGGAAGAAGCCAATCCATCACCAAATTCAGGTGAGGTATTATTGCAACTCCTAAGTATCCCATGGTCTTAAAATAAATAAATCAAGGGTTTGAATAAATTCGGTGTCACTGAAAATCACTGTCTTTTCTCTGGAGGTGATAGAGGTGGTGTTTGCATTCCCTCCGCTGTCCTGGGTTTTCAGGAGGATTAACCTGTGACAACATTGATGGAATGGGGAAGAGAGAACAGGGTGTGTTGGACGCCTGAAGCTTCTCAGTGCTGCATGATAACTTAGAGAAACAAACACACAGAGGCTAAAATGCAGTTTTTGTGAAATCTGTCGCTTCTGTTCCCAGGAGGGGGAGTTAGCAAGCAGAAGCTCATTGGCAAGTCAAACAGCAGGAAGTCGAAGTCTCCGATTCCTGGACAGGGATATTTGGGAACTGAAAGACCTTCTTCTGTCTCATCTGTACATTCAGAAGGGGACTACCACAGACAGACGCCAGTGTGGGCCTGGGAAGACAGGCCTTCATCAACAGGTGAGGAATGGGGTTCTTTCAGACTTCACAAACAGAGGAAGTGTCTGTAGAAAGCTGAGATGCTGACACACTGTAACACTGGATATCAGCTTACACAGTGTACGGAGGATTTTCTGAAATGGATTTTCTGATAGTTGTCACAACCAACACCAGCCTGGCTTTACACAGATCTCTCAGAACAGCTCCTGTTTTTGCCTTTTGATCCAGGTTCCACCCAGTTTCCCTACAACCCGCTGACGATGAGGATGCTCAGCAGCACCCCCCCGACATCCATCGCCTGTGCCCCCCCGTCCATGAGCCAAGCAACCACTCACCCACAGAACAGGATATGGGAGCGAGAGCCTGCACCACTGCTTTCAGCACAATATGAGACTCTGTCTGACAGTGATGACTGAACTATGCAGATTATTATTTTTTTTTTAATTTGCGGGTCAAAAAAAGAAATCTATTTTTGACTTGTGCCCACAGAGACTTTCCAAGAGAGCAAGGGCCACACAATGAAGAATTGCTGGAGAGTCTGTTCAATGCCTTCTGCACAGGCTGTGCGTTGGAGGATTGTGGTTGAGAAGGTTGACTTACTAAAGATAAATATGTAAAGAGTTTTTAAAAATGTGGACTATTCCTGCTCTACATCTATTTGTAAAGAAAACCATAATGTCTTTTAAATCATTCTTCTGTAAATAGAGAGTACTTTTTGCAGTGTTTTTTCCCTTGCTATAGTATCTGGTGTACTTATGTTCAAATCATTGCCTAAACTTTGGGGGTCATTTTGTAATTTTTTTTAAGCATTTTCTCCAGTGTAGAATACTCTTCATAACCCTAGCCTCCCTCTCAGCCTAGCCTAACCAGAACCCCAGCCTCCCCACCATCATTGCCCGTTTAATGCCATGCCACTTCCTGCAGGCATTGTGCTTTTATATAATTTTTTTTTTTCTCCCTAGACACACTCTTTCAGTGGTGTTCAAGCTCTTGTGAAAATGTTGATTTTTAAGACTGACCCCTTAGTGAATTCTGTACATTAACATAGTCCGGTTCGCTGGAATAAGATGATATATTTCTTTGAATTTGAAATTCTGCCACATTGTAAATTTTTGGTGCAGTTGGTTTTATTTAGCAACACTGCAGAAATATTATTGCATGGGTATGTTATGGCTCATTTTTTTGAAAGGTTAAAGAAACAAAAAGAACAGCTTCTGGAGGCATACCTCACTGTTATGCACACTGGGAATTTTGACTGTGCCCCGAAAGCCTATCTTAGTGTTTTCTGTTTCTGCATTGTATGCAGTCAAAACAGGCTACTAAATTTTCCTGTCATATTTAACCATATTTAACAGCAAATGGTTTTTCTGAAGAGGCTCTGTGTGGGTTGATAAATCCTTTAAGAAGAAAAACCTCTACATCCCAAGTTTAAATAAAACAAAGTGCTTTTATAGAATAATTGAGCAACACACGAGTCAGCTACTTGGCTTCTGTTACAACCAGTTTGAAATAGGTACTGTGATTTTCACCTTCCTCCAATCTGATTTTTGTAATAATTACTTTGAAGTCTGTGTCCCAGTCCCTGTCCCTGTAAGCAAGCTTTTGGTGGAAGTCCTTACAAATGCTTGGCTTAACTCCCGAAGTGTGCAATACTTGTTAGGGTGATTTTTATTTTTAAATTGTATATGGTACTAGGAGAGTCTCCTTAATCATTCAGTGCTTGCTATGGTATGCTTGTAGCTCATGTACACACACATCTGGTTAGTGATATCACAGGGTGCCCTGACATCCATCTCCAGAAGCATCTTATTTTATGCTGCACTGACCTCAGGAAGTGAATTTAACTCTTCTGGGGTAGAAGGACTGATTTACAGATAGCACTGAGCTGGGGGGGTGGCGTGGTCTGTCAGATTCCAAACTGCTTTTGCATCTCATTGATCAACAGAGTCTTTGCCTTGAAGTTATTTTCCAGTGAAAATATTTGGACTTTACCGCTGTGTTTGTGATCATTGTATGGAAGGTGTAAAGCAGTGTGTAACCTTAAGCCATGTGAGCTCTGCAGCCAATGGAGGGACTGTGATGGTCCAGTTACAAACAGGAAGAAGCACAGAACTATTTATCAACAGCAAATTTGTTTTCAGTCCTTTAAGGAAAGCCTTTTTGCCCCAAGTGTGGGAAACAAAAAAAATCCAAAGGAACTCATTTGGAAACTTGACACTGTGTTGAAAATACAGAATTATTTTGCTACTTTCTTTAAACACTGCATCAGAGTAGATCCTTTGGCAGTCTTAAATCTCCTTGCAGTCTAAGAAAGATTTCTCTCATCCTCCCATCCTTTACCCTTCTGGCTTGAAGCAGTTTTCATCCTGTTTGTAGACCTGTGCTCTTATTTTAACTCTCTTTTTTGTTCCCACAGCAACATATACTGGAAAACGAGTTGATCTGCCCTTTTTGTAGATTTAAATTTGGAGTGGAGAGTTAAGTTCCATTCTTAAGCTCACTTGTTCTCACTTTCTTAGTGTAACAAATACAATGTGAAAGAGGCATGTACAGACAAATGTCTTTGCTACCTGTACAGTAAGTATAGCATGTTCATTGCAGAGCTTCATGTTACTGCTGCAGCAGCAGCAAGATATCCAAAGTAGGATAGTCACCTTCTCCTAAGATACAGCTTGAGTGGCATTTGCACATAAAATGTTGCTGCTTTTTTGTTTGTTATCTGAGTTTTAACTTCTCCAGTGTAAAAAACCTCTCCAGAGCCTAAGTTAGGGTTTACCACAATTCCAGTAATCTTCAAGTATGGAATTACATCTGCCCTGTTTCAAACAGGAAGGTGTTTGTAAGTCATGTTTACAAAGTTTAGTTTACTACAGATTTTTACCTGATTTCTGATCAGCGCTTTCACAATGCTTTCATCTTGATATGGTTCGTGATTCTGATATTGAAATCATTTAAGACTTGAAAAACCCATGCATCATAATTTCCACACAATGTCTTCAGTAGACAGTGACTTCTGGATTCAGACCAATCAATAAAGGGGATCAGTTCTCCACTTGCTTTTCCTGTGTCTCCCTCTTGTTTTGCAGCATCAAGCCAGACCCTGCCCTCCGGGGCTCTGCAGGGCTCCCAGTTAACACTGCTGCTGTCCAAGGGCTGCCACTTCAGAACTAAAACCAGAACTTTAAAGGTTGGCTTTAATGTGTCAGAGCTTTTCTGTCAGTACGGTCACATTTTTACTTCCTAGAGCTTGCTGAGAACAAAGATGTACATGAGTTAAGTTTTTTCAGCTTCAGTGAACTTCTACTCCAGAAAACCCACATGCCTTAGCTCTAAGTTCAGCAGAGCTGAAGTTGCTACTGGAAGTGAACTAATAATGATGCATTTAACATTGAGGGTTGTCCCAACCAGCTGAAGTTCTGACAACTGAGAGGTTAAAATTATGCTTGGTTATTGACAAAACTAGTTCATTCTGCTACCCTAACTAAATAGGGAAATTGATAATTTCTGGTTTAATTCTCCTCTGTCTTTAACATTAGGCTTCCTGGCAGGGCAGAACTGAAGAATTCTGTTGTATAAAGCAGCTGTTCATACTTGATTCACATGAAGGGATGTAGCTGACAAAGCTGGGTTTGTACATACCATCTTTTCCAACAGGAAGCCTCAGCATTCTAACACTGACCTATCCAAGGAAGGAGGACAGCTTTGGCACTCCGTGTGCTCTCCACTGGGGTAAGGGAGCCAAGTGTTGTATTTCTGACAACAGCTCTGTTTTGGTAACAGTCTCACCCCTCCCCTGAGAGGGCATGTTCTATCTTTGGATGCTCAATGCTTTGAAGAAATACCCTTGATCTTCAGGCAACCTGTTTGACAAGGACACGGGGTTACAGCTCTGTCACAGTGCAGGTATAGCCTGGGGAATGCTCTCCTTAAGTTCAAACACACTGCACTGTAGCACTGATAAAAGTGTAGCCCCTTTTGTGCTGTCCAGGATGTAAAGAGTGAGACAATTCCTGCCTGTTCCTTTTCATGACTTGCTCTAGTACAGCCATGTTTTGAAATGGAACACTTCTGCAACAGGCAAGTATTAATACCAGGCCAGGCCTGCCCTTTGCTGGCAGTCAAAGTTAAATCACTAGCACAGTAGGTCACTCTAACCACACACTGCACCACAAATTCACATAGTTAAGATTTCACACCTTTATTTTGGGATAAGTTGTTGGGCAGTAGCAGCCCTTCCTGTTTAGCAGTCCTTGAACTCCTCCTTGCTGCTCCCCTGGAGAATTGCACTGAGCTGGTCCCAGGTTGCTTGTGCTGACCAGCCCTTGTTGCCCCGGGCCACCTCAAGGTTGGACTCTGTAGCCAAACTTATTTGGAGCCCTTTCTCCTCTTGGCCAGCTCAGCTAATTCTTCCTGGATATGCTGGACAGAAGCAACATCCCCCTTCTGTTGTGCCTGCTTGAGAGCTTCTTTGTACACTTGTTTTGCTTGCAGAAAGTCTTCTGTAGCAAGAGGGAAAAGAGGGATGGCTACCCAGGTACATCAGTCATTTTCAGAGTCCCCTCCTGAAGCTGACCACGTGCAAAGGACAAGGACTGCTTGGAGCACATCAAGAACTAGGGAGATTCAGAAAATATCCTGCTGGGCTGTCACCTGTGACAGCTGGACAGCAACAATGACTGGACACAGTGCTGCATCAGCATTAATATCTCATGGAAACAAATCTCATGCATGTCTTCTTCCTTTTGGAGCCAGTAACTGTACACAGAGGACAAGGTGAACAAGACCCCCTGGCAACCTTCTGGGTCAGCAGTTGAATTCAGTTTGAATTGCCTTCACAAAGTCAGACCTACTGCTTAAACTAAAACTAGTCAAGCAAAGCCAGCACTATAGTTCAATGCTACAATACAGTCAAGCACAGTGACAAGCTTGGGCATTGATTTACTGACCTTTGTGCATCAGAATCGCTGCCAGGTTATTCAGCACCATGTGCTCCTCGGGGTGCTGAGTCTCCCTTGCCAGCTCTGCCGCCCTCTTCACGTAGGAATAGGCCTCATCGTGGTGCCCCTGGGCATCCAGCACAGTCGCCAAGTCGTTCATCAGGACCACAGTCTGCACCAGGACGGAAAGGGGAATCCTCAGAGCAAGACTTGTGCAGCAGTCTGAGGCAGCAGAAGCATCACATTCATCCCCTGTCACTCTAATAAAAGCAGCATTTGCCAGAGAAGCTTTCAGTAAGAAAGTGCCTTATATTTCTACATTTGCATGCTCGTCCTTTCCTGGCAGGAAAACAGCCTTACTTAGTGCTGGGCATGTTGGATGTCAGCAAAGCTCCCTAGAGATCAGCCTTTCTTTCTTTAGTGGTCCAACCACTGTAGTACAAGTCACCTGTGGATGAGTCTCTCCCTGAACATCATTTGCTATCTGCAGAGCCTTCTCATACATTTTCTGGGCCGCTGGGAGCTGGTTCACGCTCAGGAGGTACCGAGCGTAGGAGTCCAGGCTCATCCCGAGCAGGAGACGGGTGTTGGCCTTTTCTTCAGCTGCAAACAGAGAGGAGTGAAGTGGTCACTTGTCCAGGATCAAGCACAAGTCTCCATCCTACAAGAGCAGGAAGCTCATGCAGTGTTAAGATAATGGCCTGATATGAAGGTGGTGCTTAGGTAATATGGAAAGCAACATCAAAGGTATGAAAAAGGAGAAAGGATAATGAGGAGCCTTTGGCAGACAAGGCAGTCCCACCTGGTAAGACATCCTCAGGCAAGTCCTTTTGCTTGGCAATCTTCTCCTCTAAGGTCAGGATGCAGAACTGGTATCCAGCTATGGCTAATTTGTCCCTGAAAAGTGCAAAGCAAAGCCCCTTCCATCCCTGAAGGGACAAATGTGAACACCTTCAACCCCTCATTCTAGAGGGCCTGCAAGGCTAATTTTCTCCTTCTGCAGCCCCTCAGTGCTCTCTTTATCATGGCCTGAACCCTTCTCTTGGCCCATGGGCAAAAGGATCCAGGGGGTGGACAGGACCCCCTTCCCCCCACCAGGGCTGACTCAGGCCACCCATGCTGAGGCTTCACTGAAAAATGAGGCTACAAGTCACCAGCCACCAACTGCTCCAAAAGCCTCTGCCCAGGGAGGTGTGGATTTCAGTTCTCCATGGCTGCTTCTGCCCTGAGCTGGGCTGGTCCTTAAACCACTTGCTGTGCTACACAACAGTGGACAGGCAAATATGTGTGTGGGAACCTTTGAGCTGATGGTGTCTTGTCACATCAAAGCTTCCTCAGGCACTCTGTTCTTAAAGAGCCTCTGCTTGGCCACTCCTGCCACTGTGAAGCTGAGATGAAAGCCAAAGATGCCTTTAGCAGGGAACTCACTGTTTCTGAGCAGCGTAGATACTGGCCAGCTTGAGGGACATCTCAAGGATTGCATTGTCATCCTGCCAGGAGGACACACAATGCAACTGTCATTCTTCCTGCACCTCCCCAACAGAAACTTTCTCAGAGTGTTTAAGAACTTAAAAATCCCCATCTTGTTGCCTTTCTCAGAAAAACATACCTCCTTCATGTCCCCTGCAAGCAAATAGCTCATACTTGCTTTGTAGAGCTTTTCTGCCTGAAACGAGAATTTTGAAGAAGATACCAAGGAATGATGGCACTTAAAACAAAACAGAGGCAGCCTGCTTGGAGAGACCTGTCTCAAAGTGGTGGCATTTACACTGTGCATCAAGTTAGAAGTGAAAGGCTGACCAGAGCCCAGTGGACTGCTATACCAGTCAGGCATTTACCATGTCTGTGTGTGCTCAGGGCTTTCCCAGATTCTCCTCGGGACAGCCACCTAAATGCTCAGCTGTGGCATTTGACAGTAAGAGGTATTCCTTCCCTTGCACACCATGTTGGAGCTCAAAATTTAACCGTGAGAGCATCTTTCTCAGCATCACGTGCTCGTGGGACTGGCAGTTCTATGGCAGATTGTTCTGCTTTGCACTGGGGAGTCTCTGCCTCACAGCCCTCAGCCTGCAGCTTGTCCCAGCACACCACAGCTTCGAGATCCTGCACGAGATGCCAACATCTTAAAATTCAGAGGGAAAACCAGTTACTCACATTGTCCAGCTGTCCCTGCATGAAGGCCACGTTTGCCATCTGGAAGAGACAAAGAGTGCTGAAGCTCCACAAAGGTAGTGATGTTGGGGTTTAGAGATGTAACAAGAACTGGCAGTGCTTAGAAACTACAGATAGGTGAGCCAAGTGATTTACAGAAACAACAAAGAGGGGAGCTTAGGCAGCCAGCAAGGCAACATCCAGTTACTTTTTAACCAGGTGCATTGTCCTGAAGGCGGTCACTTAGAACTTTGGGAGGCTCCAGACAGAGAAGACCACCAAGACCCTCAATGAAGACCCTCAGAGATCTTATAAGGATATGCATATATGCTAAGAAGTGTTGGGAAATTCATGAATATGTAACAGGAGTGCAGGGAACAAAAAATTAATAATTACATAATGCTGACATATGAGCTGTAGTGGAGATACCTCGGTGTGCACTTGGGTGAAACGATGACCAGTGCCCTTGGCACCAATTAAAGAATGCCTGATTTCTAAAACTCACAAGTTGAGTTTTAGAAGTTTCTTAAAAGGTGCTTTTAGGCAACAGGAGCAGGGACGAGCCTCAACTCGGCTGCTTTTGTTTCTCCCTCCAGCTGCACCCCAGGTCCGGAATCCGGCACAACCCCTCCCTGCCCGAGGGCACCCGTGTCCCGCAGGCCCTTACCACGCTGTAGGTGTAGGCGATGGCCTGCCTGTTGTCCTCCTGGTGCGACAGCCGCAGGGCCTGGTGCAGGAGCCGCTCGGCCTCCGCCAGCTCCCCCTTCATGACGCTGAGCTGGGGGACCCGGGGCCGGTCAGCGCCGGGCCCCGCGCCCCGACCGCCCGCGGGCCCCGCGCCTCACCTTGGCCTTCTTCAGCAGCAGGATGATCGCGTCCTCGCCCTCCTCCTCCTCGGCGTCCCGGGGGAACAGCGACAGCCCTGCGGGGACAGGGCAAAGGGGGATGGAGTCACTGAGTACGGAGTCACCGGCGATGGAGTCACCGGGGATGGGTGATGGTCACCGGCGATAGGTGACCGCGGCCTCCTCACCCCCCAGGAAGGCCAGTGCAGCGCCGGCCGGGCGGGCCCAGCGCGGCCGCGCCAACGCCGTGGTGGTGCCGGTGCCGGTGGTGCCGCCGCGCTGTCCCCGGTGGCCACGGGCGGGGCAGGGCCGGAGCACGGCGGGGCAGCGCCGGGGCCGCAGCCGGGACAGGGCCCGCGGCACCGCCGCCATCCCGCGCGGGCCCTTTAAGAGCGCGCGCCGACAGTGGCGTCACCGGAGGCGGGCACCGGAGCGGGATCGGGATCTGCTCCCGCTGGGAAGAGCATCGCCGGCAGGTCAGGGAGCGGTTCCATCCCCCCTGCCCAGCCCCGGGGAGGGTCACCTGGAGCGCCGTGTCCGCTGCCGCGCTCCTCAGGGCAGGAGGGACACGGAGCGCCTGGAGCGGGAACCGCGCGGGGCAGCGAGGGATGGAGAGCTGGAGCGTCTCTCCAGCGAGGAAAGGCTGGGGGAGCCGGAGGTGTTCAGCCTCGAGGAGAGATGGGTGAGAGGGGGCCTCACTGATGTGTATAAATATCTAAAGGAGGGATGTCAGAGGATGGGCCGGGCTCTGCTCGGGGGTGCCGAGCAATGGGACAAAAACTCGTGCTCAGGAAGCTCCACCTGAACATGAGGAAGAACTTCTTCGCTGTGCAGTGACCGAGCACTGAACAGAGACCAGAGAGGCTGTGGAGTCTCCCTCACTGGAGATATACTCCAGAACCATCTGGACACAATCCTGTGCCATGTTCTCTGGGATGGCCCTGCCGGGGCAGGGGGGTGGGACCAGACGAGCCACTGTGGCCCCTTCCAGCCTGACCCATCCTGTGGCTCTGTGACCCGGGGTCGCTGTCCCAGCACGGGTGGCTCTAAATAGCCCCGGGAGCCCCTGGGGACCACAGTGCAGAGCAGCCATTCCCTGAGGGATCCTCCGGGGCAGCCAAGGCCGGGAGGGCTGTGCAGGGAACCGGGACACTCCAGGCACAGCCTCCCCCTGTCCCCATCCCTGTGCCCTCGGTCCCCTCCATGGGACCTGTGTGTGCTTGTGGGCATCTGAGAGAGACCCGCGTGTTTGTGAGGAATCCTGTGTTCCCAGAACGTGTGAAAAACACATTTTACAAGTTGCTGAGGATGCTCTTCCTTGGCCTTGTTGCTGGATTGGGATAGAGCACTGCCTGGATACACCCTCCTGGTTTGTGGGATCCACAGTGACCTTAATGATTTCCCACTGTCTCCTGTTCTCGCTTCCAGGGATGAGTCCAGTGCCAGTGGGATGGGCAGTACCTTGCCAGCAGTAGCAGAAGAGCTTCTGAAAGAGATCAAAAAGGCTTTTCAGGAGACCTCACACGGTATGTAAAGGAAAAGCAGGATGAGCCCAGCAGGCAGTGGCCAGTAATGCCACTGTCAGACCCAGGCAGTGATGAGGGGCTTTGGCCACCCCTTGTTTGCATCCTCTGCAGACCCTGTTGCCTCAGGGATGGGCTTCACCTTTGTATCCCTCTGTGGAGACAACACAAAAGGGTGTGAAGCACAGATAATGGGGAGCAGACCCTTCTCAAAGTCAAATTCAAAAATTAGATTGGTTGGGACACGTGGTACTTAAGGTAACGCTGCTTCTTAGAGCTTCTGGTGGATGTGGTTGCACTTGAGGGATGATAATTTACGTCCCTCTATGCAGGAATTTTGCTGTGCCTTCTGTAATGCTGCTTTTAATTTTAATTTCAAAACTGGAGTTGAAAGGGAAGTCTTCATAAACCTGATCCCATTGCTTGACTGACCAGCAGAGGGGGATGTGTTGGTGATCTCAGGGCAAGGAACAAACTTCCCTTTGCTTGAATGAAACAAGCATAAGCCAACAGTGAAATCCTGGCCAATTCCAGCAGCTAGTTAAGAACAATTACCTTCCCTGCACTTTGGATCACTGACTGTTTCTGTAATCTGTGCTAAGAGAGTATTAATGTTTGTGTTTACTTGATAAGTAGCACAGAATGGCTCTTCCTAAGGAAAGTGTCTGTTGAAGGAATATTTTTAACTGCACTAAAAGCAACCAAATAAGCCTTCAGAGAAGTGTGTCTGAGCACTACGTGGGAGTGAGGAATGGGCAGACACTTACTGTCTAAACTGTCAGAGTGACCCCAGTGGCAGCTTTTTGGAACACTTGCAGCATGGCTCCTGTCAGGTTAGAGCAGATCCAAAATCTACACGTGACTTTTAAAAGAGCTTTTTAAATCCTGTTGTAAATTAAGGGGAAAAAAAGAAGTCAACATTCCTTTAAAGGTGTATTTCTCCTTAAAGCACAATGGTACTAAGGCACACACACTGAGACAGAGCTGTGGAAACAAACTGATCAATCACTTTGGAGAATTAAAATAAAGTTGGAAAATTCAAACCGACAGTGCAAGTCATAAGGGATATTTTTAATTGTTGGAACAAAAGATTTTAAAGTAAAAAAATCCAGATCTTCCAGTGGGATATGGAGACATAGTACATTGTGTCCCATGGGTGATAACAGAGAGATCAGATTGGACAAGCAGAGCCTGAGCTGTTAGTACAACAAACAGACTGGGTTTTTTAAGTGTAACTTTCCAGCTTAACAAGAAGTTCCAATAATTGAAGACATGATGTTTCTGTGTGCTGCATTAAAAGCCATAAAGTAGTGGCGCCCTGCAAGTCTGTGCTGGGAAAAGAACAACATTTTTAAAGTTGAGTTCTCAACTCTTGCCAAAAGAATTTCAGGGGAAACAATATATATATATTTTTAACCAACTCCTTAAAGTGACAGAGTAAGTTGTTGAGGCCCCATGGCTTTTATTGTGTGCTTTTAAAAGTAGGATATCATAAAAGAAAGTACATGTGGGCTTCTGCATTTCTTTTTAAAATTAATCCCTGGGGTTGTGATTGCTGTACTTGGTAAGTGCCTTAGCACTACCATAGCAATAATTTTGCTGCTCCCTGTTGCTTTTTTGGTGGCTAGAGAGGATGGTTAGAGCCCTGCAGTCCTGTGTGGCCTCTGGGGGTACCTTAGGGAGGCACTGGCCTCCCTGTGATGCTGTTTCTCACAGTAGGGAAATTCAGCAAAATCACGTTTCCTTTTCTTTTTCTTGCAGTCCCTGATGAGCTGCTGCTGGGGTGAGTATCTTTTGCTTCAGTTCTTGTCCCAGGTATCCTGAAAGGGCAGTTGGTGATCAGCTCTCATCACAGCACTGCTAGTTTTCTCCTGTGTTTGACCACGTGCTGCATGAAACGTGTAACTGCTGCGTGGTTTTGCTGGTGTTGGAAATGCAGGTTCAGAGAGACCATCTCAAGGGTTTTTCCAGAAATTCATGGAATTCTCTCTGTGTCACTGCATCTCCTGTGACAACCTGCTCTAATTTAAACCCCAGGATGTTTTAACCTGAGCTCTGAGTCCACCCTCAGATGTGGAATGAGTTTTCTGTGAGAGTGGACTGTGTTTCAGGGTGACTCAGGCCGCTGCCTCTCACTGTGTCCCCATCACTGTGAGCACAGCAGCACCCTGAGGTCACTTGTTCTGAGTCATGGGCACGTGTGATAGAAAGGGAGAAGTGAATGTATCATCTCCCTGCACGAGGGAATTGTTAACCTGAAGATTACCCTGAGAGGTTTCTGCTGTTCTCAGGTCAGTGTAATCACCCTTGTGTTGATTGCAGCTTGTGAACATTTCATTCCCAAGCAAGTCTCCTAAGAGATCCAAGTTTCACAACATCAGCCCTCACTAATTGGTGTTGAAGGTGGAGAAAAGGCAGTGTCACAGTGAAAAGAGACTTTTCAGATTTATCTTTAAGTGTGTGTTCCTGCCTACCAGGAGAAGAGATCACCAGGAACCCTTTCAGGCCTTAATCCCTTTGTGTTAAAGTTGTCTAAGGTAACACTTGTGAAAGGTGTGCTGGCTCCCCCTCCTGGGACCAAAACGGCCTTTGAAGGGTGGGATTAGATTTGACAAGTCTCTTTTTGTTTCCTTCTCATCACAAAAGAAAAGAGAAGGAAAGAAATTCCCATGTTAAGTTTAATAAGGGTCGGGTGGTAACTCTTGGCAATCAGATTTCCATCAATCCCCTGTAACCACCAGATCTGAAGTATTCTGATTTAATTTCTGAATCTCTTCCAAATCTCTGAAGTCCTTGAAGTCCTGTTAAACTGATCAAATTATATATATGAGAAAAGAACTCCCTAAATTTGAAAGAGTTACTGAAACTCATTAAACTCAGCCCCCTTCTAGTCCCAGGCCTAATCATTAAGGAATGTCTTACGTTAAGCGTTCCCCCACCCACCTCCTCAGCCCTCAGATGAAGCCAGTCCTTATTGCCTTGAGTTTGTGCAACTGGAGTTTTGGTCTTCCTGGAATCAGTCTGTCTGCTTGGCTTGTTATCAATGAGCTTGACTCAGAGGTGTAGGTCAGCCTTGCTGGGCTGCCAGGGCTCTGCCTTGGTGTGTCCTCACTGGAGCTGGAAACGTTCCTCCTTCTCCTGCTCATGTTTTGTGCTATCTTTTCATCACTGCTGATTTTCTTCTTGTTTACCCTTGTAACTAATCCAGACTACACAGATTTTTCTCAGCGGATGAAAGGTCTGCAAAGTTAACTGAGTTGCCCCTGAGCAATTTGGAACACGCTCAGAGCAGCTGGATTTGCAGGTCTAGAATTACTTTTAAGCCCACAAGCTGTCTGGACAATAGGCTAAAGGTGCAGATGTCCATATTTAACATACAGCTTATCATATACCCATGCAGGGCATCAGCAGGAGATAAATCCTCCTTGCAGGGATGTGCAGGGAGTGTGTAGATGGAAGTTGCTGTGCCTTAAGGACTCACAGCTCTTTATTTTCCACTTGCTGGTGTGGAATTTTACAGCAGGGAGCACAGCAGTGGCCAGACAGAAGTGAGTGCCTCTGTGGGGCTGCCTCACAGCACTGAAGCCAAGGAGAGTCGTGTGCCTGAGCAAACCTGGCTTAGCCTTGTCTGTGCCCCATCCCAGGCACTCTCTGATCCATAAATGCTGTGCAGTAGTGCATTCCTGCCTGGAAGGAAGGGGAAAGGGGTTTTAGGGAGAGTGGAGGGACATGAGCATGTGCTGCCCCTGGGTGTTTATCTGGGATAATTTTGCTGTCTCTGAGCCCTGCTGGTAGCTGGATTAGAGATGTAAAACTGCTGCTATCTGGTGGCTCCATGTGCAGTGGAGTGTCTTACGTCATTCCCTGATAGTTTCCTGCTTCCTCTTTATGCAGTTTGGTGGGTAGAGAAAGAATAATTTATCCCTCAGTTGCGACTGTGATAGAGGAGGCTCCATCACTACAAAATGACTCATTCATCCTCCAGGGTTTAAACCAATTTCCCTGGGACAAGGAAGGAGCCCCATTGCTGCACTTCCTATTGCTCCAGGAGCTCTGTGTCATCCTGGCTCTGTCCTTGCTCTGAGGCATGATGTGTGGACCATGACTGGAGGTGGGATTCAAGGCCAACTGATCAATCACCTGATCCAGGACAATGCATCCAGGACAGCTTGGATGTACAATTAAGCTGTCCCAGACCACAAGCCCCTTTTCCCTTTAGCAAATCTGGCTCCCTGTGCTCCAGTGCTGCTCCCAGTAAAATCCCTGTTTATGCTTGTTGTGCTCAAGTGACAGTTTCACAGTTACTGCAGCAAGGATAACTGGGCTCTGTGTGTGGCACTCCTGTTGTCTGTAACCTCAGCTACATCCCCTGGGATTTCCTTCCTGCAGCTTCTCTTTGCCAGCATGTCTTATTTTGCTTTGGCTGCAGGCTCCGTAGGGCCACGTCCATGGACTAGGGCTAAGCCAGGTGGCCTCTTTTTGTGGTGTGACCTAACTAGAGACACATTCTCTTTCAGGCTGAGGTTCATATTTGGCCCATGTGCTGTCCCAGCTTTGGATTTGGTGGATCAATGTTCTGTCACCCGAGTCATGTCCCCCAGTGGAAGGACCCTGTACCAGGTACACACTCCTCTCCAGCCTTGCTTTCTGATGCTTTCCAGCTGGCACGTGAGCCAATACTTTCCTGACTTTGCAGAACATGGAAGGGCACTTGGATAAACACAGAGAGAATATCAGTGTTTTACAAACTTCAGAAGTGATAGTGGAGAGCAGCAGCCACGGACTAGAATTAGAACAGCACAGTACACTGCCATCTTCTTTGTGGCTCCCAGCCAGTCAGAGGTAATTTATGTGTTTGTGGGTGTCACAGTCAGAAGGAAGTTTTCCAGGGATTGCTAATTTTGCTTTATTACTCTCATCCTATGCAACAAAGGAAGTTCTTCCTCTTGACCAGTTGTACACAACAGAGTGTTATCTGCCATCACTGCGTTGCTTTCCCTGTTGCACACCAAACCTCTTGACCTCTGCTTGGCAGGAGGATCCTTGCTGCCTGGGAGGAAGTGATGCAGGCCAAATTCCGTGGGTTTCATTCTAGTTCACTTGTAGCCAAATCTGTGAATCACAGAAACATCTTGATAAAATGGCATTTTAGGGAGAAGAGCTCACCTTAGCCCTAAAGATCAAACTCCTCTTGCAGCACAGGATGGGAGGTGGAGCTGAGGCTCATTAGGTGAAAAGAGGAGCCTTTAAGAGATTTGGTGGAGCACCCAATTCCCACTTAGCACTCCTGACCCCCTCAGGTAGCACAGCCCCTCCACTGCTGAACCTGGGGCTGTGCTTTTCACACACCACAGAAGGGAAATCTCTTTGCTCGCTGTTACAGCAGGTAAGAGGAACATTTCTAAATATCCTTCTCTCCTCCAATGGAGGTCCTGAGATGCTCTGGGATCATTTAGGGTGAGAGAAGAGCTGTGAAGTCAGGCCTGGGTAATGACACAAACATTTCTCACATGTTCAGGGCTTGCATTGCTTCATTTGCACATCGAGTCTTTATCGCCTCTGGGGCCCTGGAGAGAGCATGGCCCCTCCAGAGAGTCATGAATCATAAACATACAGTGCTCAAGAACACAGCCTTAGATTTTAATTGAGGGCTTGCCCGTGGGTATTTGATAAAGCCTAAGAAGCTCTGCTTCCAGCACCCTTAGACAGCAGCTGCCTCAATAATTAATTGAACGCTCAAAGGCTTTTCCTTTTTTACTGTTGCCTGTCTGAATATGCCACTGGGCAGAGAATGGTCACATTCCCTTTGCAGAGCTTTGTCAGGCCGTGCAGGCTAAGGCAGAGCTTTGCAGGGCATTGATTAATAACTACTGATGGCCCCAACAGCTGGATCAACACACTGAAAGAGAGCAAGTGTCAGAACTGCTCTCCTCCTGCCTCTGCAGGGAGAGGGAGCCATGGACTCCCCTGTGGAGAAGGAACCCTGGGACAGGTAGGTCAGGGCTGGTCACCAGGAGTTAATGCAGGACAAAGCTGTAGGAAGCAGCCCCTGCCTGCAGGTTCCTGTGTGCTTCCCAGCAGCATTCCTCTTTGGTGGAGCCTGATTGCTGATTAAGGCCACACTGATGAGTTCATTAGCAGAGGAATCCGGAGAGATATTTTCTCTGGGGGTGTGAGGTTGGTCCCATTGTGAAATTCTTCCTCAGCAGCAGCTGTCTGAGATGCAGAAACAAAGAGCAGAGCCTCCCTTGAGGCCACTGGCTGGAGCAGTGACAGGAACACAATCTGGGGTCGAAGGAACTGAAACTCTGGGTGGGACACTGCACTGGAGAGCCACTTCATTTGTGTGTGTGGTGTAAACATGCAGCCCAGCTCTGCGCACTTGGGGAGAGGGGGGCATCTATGGCTGCCCGGACACATCCACAGTCATCTCTTTTAATTACTCCCCAGAAAGTCATCTCTGCCTTTTGCACCCAGATGTGGTTGAGCTGGAATGTGAGGTGGTGCTTTCACTTGCAGCTGGATCTGGAGAACTGTGCTCTTTGAGGCTGGTCCTGTTGTGAAACTCCTTTGGGTCGTTACAGCCAAATCTGAAATGTTGATACTTCCATATCACCCAGCACATCTTAGGTAAAGTTTCAGGGGAAGAAGACTCTGCTCAGACAGGCCCTAGGACTGCAGCCTGTAGTGTAGGCAGCTCTTGCCCTCAGGAGCTGAGATGGGAGAAGAAAGACCTCTCTGTCAAGTGAAAGCTATGATTTGGGCTGTAATGCCTGGGCATTAATGCCCTTGCTGCTTCATAGAGGAGTAGCACTGATGGAGTGTTCGGGGGCTGATGTTACCTCAGAGTTGTGATCATCCCAGGAGAGCCTGTGTGACACCTGCCTGTGCTGCAGACTGAATCCAACCCATGTAACTCCAGCTCAGGGATAAATGACCCTGACCTGCTGCAGAGATGGTGGATCTGGCTGATGGTGGAGCTGTGCTGGATTTGGCAGAAGTGCAGAGTGGTGACCAGGCAGCATTTGGGGCTCCCTTTAGCTCTGCCCAAGTTGCAGGAATGCTGAGCTGTGGAGTGAAGCCAATGAGCAGGGGGAGAGGCAGTGCTTTAGCCCTTTTGCCAACTGCCACTTGCATTGCTCACATCCTGCACTTTCATGAGGTCCTTCTCTTTTATGTCTTTTTCCATTCATTTCCTAGAACTGTGTGGGGTTTGAGCACTGGGCCTGGCACAGACTGTGGTGCTGCCTGTCTCTGTGTGTGTGCTGGTGGCAGCAGGAGCTGCCACGGTGCCTCAGCTGACCCTCCTGTGTCCCCACACACCGGCAGGGACACCACCAAGGGGATTTTTCCTCATTGTGCAGCCAGCAAATGCCTGGAGATGAGGGCGGCGGAAGGAAATCTTGTGGCATCTCAGGGCCAGGAGAGCACCCCTGTGCCTGGCTGGGCTGCAGCTGGCCAGGAACAGAGGCACCTTTTTCTCTTAGTCTTTGGATTTTAGATTCTGCCTTATTAGGCAGAAGCTGTGTTCTGTTCTTGCCATCTAGGTCAGGATGGGGGAACGCTAAGCTCAGCCCAAATCTGGCAGTGTCTGTCTGTGGCTTCCCCCCCTCCTCAAAGGAAAACACTTCTGAAGGAAAGGCACCATCGGAATACTTCATCTTGGAAAAAACAATCAAAGGGGCTAGAGGAAAACAAGCTTATCACAAGTGAAACAAACTCAGCCTGGACTACAGGGTAAAGGCCAGACTGAAAAAAGAGTGGTTTCCACTGAAATGGGAATGTGTCCCGGATCTGCTGGGACTAAGAGGGATTTTGAGGCATAGAAACTTTTGTGGGAGAGCCTAAACTGGATGTTACCTGTTGGGCAAAGGGTGCAGAGAGAGCTTCAGGGGGCAGGAGAAGGTTCCCCTTGCAAGTGCAGCTCTGGACTGGGAGGGACAATGTTCCTCTGGAGGGGCTTGGAGTGCCAGGAATGTCCTGGAGGGGAGCAGCACTCTGCAGAGCTCCACTGGCTTTGCACTTTTTTGTGTTTTTCTTTGGATTTAGGTGTATGTGAGCCACAAATCCAGCCAGAATCTAAAGCTTAGTGTGGGAGAGGGGTGTGTTGTGCCCTCAGAGCCTGGGGTGTGCAGTGTGCAGATCCTTCCCCTAACACAGGAGAGGGCAGAGCAGTTGGCCCTTAAAGTAGCTTTCTAAAAGCTATTTTCCAGTCTCGAAGAAACCAAAAGAGGAATAATAATCCATAGGCTGGCTTTCCTATATCCTGCAGTCAGCTCCAGCAGCTCACAGATTGCTTGTCTGTTTATCTGTGCTGGAACAAATGCTTCCCTCACCCATTTGCCTGCACCCCGTGCCCCTGGTGCAGCAGGAATACGCCTCAGGACCAGCCTGGCAGGGGAACAGCATGTGGGAAACGGAGGCAGTGCTGTTCCCAAACCAGAGATGGAGCAGGGAGGCTTCTTCTCTGGAGACTTCAACTTTGTTTATTCAGACAAATCTGGATTCCAGTAGCTGCAGCTGGTTTTGGGAGCAGAACAGCAAGAGCCTTCGCAGCCTCCAGCCGCTGGAGGTGGTTAGAAAAGGAAAGGCCTCACTGCAAGTGCTCCCTGCTGCTCTCCTTCCATCGCCAGGCCCGTGGTGGCTCTGGATCCACAACTGGGCTTTGTGTGACAAGGGAGTCTTTGTCATCTTCAGCAGTCTGCCAGTACTGGGGGAGGGAGCTCACTGGAGGGGCTGGCAGCTCACAGGGAGATCAGGGATGGTGCCACTGCCCTTCTCCTGGTCCCTTGGCAGCAGACAAGTCAGTGGAACTGGGGGTCTGTGCAAGCAGAGGTGCAGGAGCACTTCCTTACCTGTGGGGAGAGAAGCTTGTAGAGAGCATGGGGAATCTGAGGAGCCTCAAGGTTAGCTGGGTCACTGCAGTGTTTGGGGACACTTGTACTGTGACACCTGCCAGCTGTGACACCTGCCAGCTGTGAGCTGGGAATCATTGGTGGGAGGGCTCAGTCCAGGTCCAGGTTGAGTGAGAGAGTTTAAAAAGGAGTGATGCCTCTGACCCTTTGGCTGCCTTTGTTTCAGGTCCTTGGGAGCTCAGGGAAACTCTACACCTGCTACAGCTCCTGCCACTTCTGCACATGTCCTGCTTTCGGGTTCTCTGTGCTGCAGAAGAGCGTGAGCCTTCTGGTGAGTTCTCTGCTTCAGCCTGGGGCCGGGACAGGGAGCAGGGGAGAAGGCTGTGCTCTGCTCCATGAGCAGCCTGAAAGTTCCAAGGGAGCAAACACGAGTGTTGAGTTGGCCATGCAGGCTGAGCCTGACCCACTGTGTGACTGGCCTCTGAGAGCTGCAGCTGGTGAGGGGACTAGGGCTGGGGAGGGCTTTTGTTGTTCATGATGCACTCCTGTTCCGACTTCCAAGAGATTTATAATCCCCAATCTCCTGGGACAAGGGCTTGTGCCACTAATGGAACTGCCACATGGAATCTGGCTGATGGAGGGGTGCAGTTCACCTGGTGCCAGTGAGGGAAGGCTCAGCTGGCTGCAGTTGTGGGGAGGGTGTCAGGAGCCAGGACACATTTCTGTGTCACATCCCTGCATTACATTATCCTGGTGGCAGAACTGGGGCAAACAGAGCACCACCTGTGCCAGGGCTTGGCATGCCAGGAGGGGACCATGTGGTTTATTAGACCCATTCTGGCCAGGATGGATCCCTGGTCCAGGCAGAGCACAACATTCCCATAAACTTTGCAGTGCAAACACATACTCGCCGTCTACCTCAGCCAGGCCCTGGGAGCCTGCCAGGAACTCACTGTCTCTGAGGAGCAGCTCACAAGCATCTTGCTGGCTGAGGAAGAGGAGGAAGGATGAAGGATTTGAATCACATGGGGTTGTACTTTCTGTGTACCCTCCTGGAGTTGTAGCTGGCATTTTTCATATCTGCAAGGCTGTCAAATGCTCGTGGTGGCTGGCAGGTTTCTTACTGTGCTGCCAAGCATGACATTAATTAGCAGCTTTGTACTGATAAATTAATTAATAAATGTTAAGAAGCTCGTGTTGACTTCTGTTTCATTAATTAGGCTGTTCTTGGGATTTCTGAAGATGTTTTAACTAATCTGTGATATCGTGATGTGGGGATGCAAACGCTCCAGCAGGTCTCTTAGTGATCCTCAAATTAAGGAGCTGCTGTGGCTCTTTGCAGGTGGCTGCTCAGAGCAATTTCTGATCCATCACTGTCAAACCTGTACCAGGGACTAGGGCGGGGGGCCCCAGCACCTCAAGACTGATGACAGGTCTGTGCTTCTGCTGTAACACAGCATCTTTGGAAGCATCACCCTGGTTGCTGTGCTTTAAATTGATCCTTTCCAGACAAGTTGACCACCTCATGCTGGTGGGCAAGGCAAGGCATGTCAGGCACGGGGGAAGGACACTGCTGCTTCCCAATCCACACACCAGCCAGTGAGCTGGGAACCAGCTCCTTCCAGCTCTGGCTCCCTGCCCACGCCCTCCTCAAGTGCAGTGTGGCCTCGTATGAGACACCGTGTGAACGCGTCACCACGAGAAATAATGGGGCACAGGCTGAGCCAGGTTGTGTGGGTGGTAAATTAAGCATTCTGTATGTAAATAACAGTTACTGCAAATACAAAATCTGAGCAACATGAGGAAAACACATCCATCTATGTACATCAGAGCAGTGAGGAGTGACAGCTGAATGGCTTCAGCTGCACTCGCTACAGAAAGTTCCTCGGCCATTTTTACTTCACATTTTTATAGAAACCTTCAGAGCTTTTTTTATTTGGGGGGGGGGGGGGGGCAAGGGAAGTGTCCTATTTGTATTTTGCCTTGAAATGTCTTTGGCTCAGATCCACAAAGACACTTACTGTGCCTAATGACCATGGTGACCTGGGCCACAGTTAATGCCTGGCACCCCGACGGCACAGTCGGACACACTGCAGGAATCCTGGCTCATAAGAGGCAGATGAAGGTAGCAGTCGTGGATGCTGAGCTGCAGTGCAAGCTGTCACATACAACAAGTGTCCTGGGGCCTCCTCTTTTGGTTTTACAGCACTGGGAGTTTCAGTCTGTTCGTGCTGTCCAGAGTTTGGTTCGTTTTCAGCCAGCAGAAGGGAGAGATTACGTCCTTTGTTGTGAGAATAAATGTGGCTTGCATCCACTGTGCAACACTGCCAGACCTGCAGGTGAAACCCTGCTTGTTTCCAGCCGTGATTAACAGAAGGAACACGGCCAAAGATAATACAGAAGGGAAGGAATGAGCGGAGGAGAGAGTCAGACCCTGCCCAAATGGCAGGAGGTGGCTACATGTGTCAGCTGGACTGTGACCAAGGCAGATGCAGCAAAGCTGAATGGGGCTGTTAAAGGAAAAGCACTTGGGACAGTAACTTTAACTTTTCAGATTCTTCTTGGAAATGCATATATCTGAGATACTGAGCTGTAGCTAAATTTGGACATTGCATAAACATGCACAAACCCATTCAGAGCTTACTGGTGATTCACCCAGGTTTGGGGTTGGCTCTCAGGGCCGAGCTGCTACACACGGTATTGAAATCCATCACTCCCAGGGAACCATTCCCTGTGCATGGTGGGCCCTAAGTTATTCCTGCAGCTGCTGCCTGCAGGTCTTGCCAGCTGGCAGAGCAGATGCTGGGGGAACAAGATTTCATCAGATCAGCTTTTCAACTGATTTTACACCGTATTTGTCATTATATTTGCCAGAGAAGTTAAATTCTTGGGGTCTTGTCTTAACCCCCTTTTAGTGCAACACAGTTAAAAAAAATATATGATTCAAGTACAATTTTTCAGGGACAAACTGCCCATCATGCATCACAGTCTGTCCACTGGACCTGTTCTTCAGGAACTGGCTGTGTTTAAACTTCCTTCCCCGCAACCTGGCTCCAGAAGTCCTGCTCCCTCTCTCTCCCTGCATGAGTTACTGCTGAAAACCACATTTAATACCAGTCCTTGCACTCCAGCTCCTCACCAGTCGCATGGTGGTGCTGCTGGCACCGAGTGCTTCGGAGGGAGATGGAACCTTCAGGCAAGACTCCCATTTGTGAGAAGGCCACAACGTGATGGCAGGTCTGAGCTAGTCAGGAGCAGCTGCATCTCTGCACCACGATCAGCTTGTTCCTCAGAAATTACTGCACTGCTCTCTCTGCCTTTGTCTAGTTTTGGATATCACAGTTACACGTTAAATTGGTGCAGTAATTACTGAGCTGTGGTTGCAGAGAGTTATTAACCTGCAGTATAATTAAGACTGCTCTGCTGCTGAGTGGGCTTTGGACTCACTCAGAGTGAGGGCCAGGACACCTGGCCAACTACAGAGGCCAGGCTAGACAACCTGTGAGAGCTTTGCCAAAATCAGGTCACAAGCCACGGCAATCTAGCTTCTCACACACATTAGCACTTTAGCTCCCTTCCTGTCTCTTTTTGTTACTGATGCAGGTCAGCATTAGAAAAAAATAAAAATATAAAAATTACTATTAAAACAAACAAACAAAAAAGTATTCACAGCTTCTGGGGGTTACAGGGCTGCAGAGGACGCCCAGCCAGATCAAGCTTTAGGGACCAGGTGAGCTGCACATCCAGCTCTCACAGCTAAAACCTGCACTTCTGGAAGAACTGCAAGAATGGCAAGTTTTGACTTGGGAGCAAAAATCTGATTGTAGAGGTCATGTCACCAAGTCAGAGTGGCACTGACCTCAGTGACTCTGGATCAGACCAGCCAAGATCCCTGGGGCACCTCTGCCTTCTGCATTTTGACATCTGGAAACAGACCTGAAAGCAAACCTGAAGCTTTGGGCTGCACAATCCTGTAGACCAAAGTGATTTAAAGGCCATGAGACTGCTGTTCTAAAACCTTGGTCTTTTCTCAACTCTTTCAGTAAGTAGGGTTTTCATGCTGGGGCCAGAAATAGCTGGCCAGTTCTGATCTGGTTTTCCCATCCACACAGTCCCTCCCCTCAGAGCCTGGAACACAGATTCCATTTCACACCAGCAACTGGGCTAAGTAAGACTTTTTCCCATCAGAGAATACTAGCTGCATCAAACAATTGATGGAATAATTAGGGTATTACCAAAGAGCTGTCAAGTATGGACTTAGAGAACAACTCAAAAACAGACACAAAATTATTACTCCTAAATGAATCAAAATATTAAAAAATAATAATAACAATAATAATAATAATAATTAAAATAAAGATCCTATGACTTGACATGAGCAGCACAATTAGGGGAAACACTCCCAGCAGGTGAGTCTTTCCCCAGTTAATGTCCAGCCTGGAAAGGAAACACGACAGTCACCGGCACTCCCACCCTGGGGTGATGGTGGAGGGTGAGCTGCACTCAGTGTCCCCCGTCAGGTTACTCCTCCACGAGGCACTGTGTTAATTACAAAAATAAAATAAAAAAGACAGCTGCACAACTGCATAGTGGTCATCTCCGAGCACCCCCTCGGAGCCTGCCGTGACCGCTCACACGGGCACGGGGACGGGGAGCGCTGGGCACGGGCTGGGAACCCCAGGAGCAGGACCTGCGGGGTCATATGGTCACCGAGGCCATTGGGCAGTTAATGTTGGTGACAGTCAAGTGCTGGTTGTTGTCAGTGGTGCCCTTGGGAAAGTCGTCCGTCTTGCAGAGGATCTTGGAGATGATCTTGCGGAAGGTGTAGCGGAAGTCCCTGATCCTGTAGGCATAGATGATGGGATTGATGACGGAGTTGGCATGGGAGAGGATGATGGCCATATACATCACCCACTCGGGCTTGGATTTGGAGAAATCCTCGTGGAAGAGCGTGATGCAGTTCAAGATGTGCAGGGGCAGCCAGCAGAAGGCAAAAAGTCCTACAATGATGGCCAGAGACTTGGCCGCGTGCACCTCCTTCTGCAGCGTGGTCCTGGAGTTGCCCATCAGTTCAATCTGGTGCAACTGTTTGCAGGCCACCATGAATATCTTGATGTAGATCCCCAGCATGATGACAAGTGGCAGCAGCACGCAGCCGAAGAAGTTGAAGTACACCATGTAGCTCATCGTGACCACGTTCTCAAAGAGGCAGGAGATGAAGCAGCCGTGGTGCTCCGTCCCCACATCAGCCCCTGTCTCGTTGGTGGCGTTGGGACAACCACTCATGGCTTTATTCCAGCCCATAAGTGGAGTCAGTCCAATTCCAAAGGACAGGAGCCACAGCACGGCGATAAGTCCTCTCGCCCTCTTGCCAGTCACCAGGCTGTTATACCTACAGCACCCAGAGCAAAACCAGGATAGAGACATTAAATAAATGAGCACTGGTGACTTCCCTGCTGTTAAAGTCATCAGCACTTTGGCTAATGAGACAAAAGCCACACCCACACCCTCACAGGAGCCTCACCTCTGTGATCACCGGAGGGGGTAAAAAATCTCACCTGTGCTCTCCACCTCCACAAAGTGATTTGGGGGGTTGACTCATTTACTATTCCTGAGAGGCACCAGGCTCTGCCCCAGCCCACAAACAGCCTTCAATAGGAGGGAAAGGTCTTGGAGTCTTAAAAAAGGCTTTATCATTGCATGAGCCTGAACCACCAATTGCCAGGAGGGCAGGAACAGGGGAAGGCTCACTCGCTAACTGATGTCCTCTCCTGCCCTAAGCTGCCACTGCTCGCACGCCAGGACACGCTGCTGGGCTACACCAACACCTGGGCTGTCCTCGTCCAGCTGAGGCAATGCTGGTGCTCAGATCTGCACTGCAGTACCACATGTGTTGTGGAGAAGCTCTGCTGTGGCCCAGGGACAAGTTGATGCAGAGCTGAGGGGTGCAGTCACACACTGCCCCACACCTTCCCTAACCCCACAGACTGGGTGTCCTCATGGCCCCTCCAGCCCCCAAGATGCTCAGATTCACAGAGGTGGAACCTAAAGCAGCAAAATCAAGCTGGTTTGGGTGCAACCAGAGCAGATGCCAACACCAAAGCATCAGTCGGATCACTCTTTGGAGAGGGGAAGGAGCAGTGGCTGCCAGAAAGACAACATGAGAAACCCATTCCTGTCCCTTGCACAGCCAGTCAGTGTCTGCTGGCTCACACACGTCCCCTCCTTCCCACACCCTTCTCTCAGTCCTTGTTTACTCTGGCTTGGCTACCCTGCTCCTCCTTTGCTAAGAACGTTTGTTCTGATTTTCTTCCGGCCCGTGAGGCAGGGGAGGGTTTTATTCCCACAGAACCACAGCTGTGCCTGTGAATCACAACTGCAGTCGGCTCCGTGTGAGCCAAGCTCCCGCTCCTCCTGCAGATACAGAGACAGGAGGCTAAAGGGAGGGGTCTGCCAGGACATACCAGGGGGCAAAGAGGGGCTGGGGAAGCCCTTGACTCCTTCTTCAGGCACAGCCAGGGCTGGCTGGGAGGATGCAGGAGCAGCAGCCACATTTAGGCGTTACTGTAGATGTCTAAAGGGCAGGTCCAGCCACCGAGGGGCTTCTCCTGCACTTTTCTCTCATTATTACTAAGTTTCACTACTTCAGAAGATGAGAAGATATCAGATAGGGCATCAGTGAGGCCAAGCCTGTTGCTTTTGAAACTCTGTGTTAAGTTTTCAGAAACTGGAGCCGGTTCGGGGTTGCAAGGCCTGAAAACATTAAGAATTGATTCAGAGCAACTTCCCAGAAATCCAATCTCTTGGCAAAGTCTGAATCTGGAGCTACAATATTGGCCAGGCTCAATAAGTGCTGTAAAGGCACCAGGAGCTGCTGCTGTCCTGCAGCTCTGCACGTGGAAAGGGAAAACGGCAGCTCCTTGGCTTGTCTAAGCCATGCTTAGTTGATCTCTTCAGTTGTTCCTCTGCTCCATCCCAAAAACTATTGTAGTGAGACTGGAAAATGTGAAGGGACCATTGTCAGAAACAGAAACTGAGTCCAGGGTTTTGTGTTCTCAGGAACAGAAGGGAAGCCTCAGTGTGCCATGCTGAGGTCGGTGTCCACCGTGTCACTCCAGGCTGGTGACCTTCGGTGCTGCCTCTTCCTGACAACACATGACCCCAAATAAGGCTTCTTCCATCTGCTCTTCTCCTGAACTCTTCTGCAAGGATGAGTTGACTTGAAGGTTTACAAAACCCGTTAAGTAGGCACTTATTTTTCAGTGGCTGTGACAGTGGCCTGTTTATTTTAGTGCCGCTCACCATTCCTGGCACACACAGCAGAGCCAGGGGCACATTCAAGCAGGGGGCCCTCTGTGACAGGATGTAAAAATATTCTGGGCTCCCAGTCTGCAGCAGCCAGTGCTGAGCAGTGGGGAGGGCTGGAGGCCTCTCAGCACAGGGCAGAGATGGTGTTCACCTCAGTGGAGATATTCACAGTGAACAACTGCACTCCTCAGATTAGCTCCTTATTTTCACGGAATTTGCATTGCAAATTCCTCCCAGCATCTCTCCATTCAGACGATGTTGGGGACTGAGGGTGGTCACTGCTGTGGCCTCCCAGAAGGGTCTGTGCAAACCCCTGGTGGCTGAGCTGCCAGCCAGAAAAGGCCAAGGTGGGAATAGCCTGATGTTCTAGAATTGCTCACTAGTCACCTTGTTATTACCTTATACACTTATTTGGTGGGACACTGCCTGTATTGCCTTAAGTGAACAGAAGTTAAGCATGTGCTTAAAATAAAGTGCATGACTGCCACCAGATCCAGGTATGAAGAGTCTCATAAGCCACACAACAGAGCAACCCCATCATAAACCTTCATCAGCAGTGGGCAGGAGCTGTGAGACAGCTGAGCTGGGACTCAGCTCCTCCCTAAACACTATAAGCATGGTCAGACAGTGAGGAACCAACAGATCTTCACACCTCTGAATGCTCCAGCAAACCTCTCCTTCATTCTCTTTCAGGCTTAATATTATTATGTAAAATACTACTAAAGTAAATTTGCTCACCTAAGTCTGCTCAACTAATGTATAACAAATATTGAATCACCTCTGTGTTTCTGCCTAGAGGCATCAAATGCTGTTTTAATGTAAATAACAGCTGAATATTTTAAAATGATTTATTGAGATTAAATAACTTGGCAATGCATTAGTTCCTTTTACACCGCCAGGCAAAGCCTCTTTACTCACTTAATCACCATGAAGGTGCTAATTATGTCCTTGTGACAGGAAGAACTGTACCTTGGCCACCAGTGTCACAGGCACAGAAGCCCCCCTGCAGTCACCCTGGGGAGGTCACCCAAGCAGAGGCCCTGCTGCCCCTGGGCTCCATCAAGCGAGGAGTGAAAGCACCAGCCAAGGAGGAATTTGGCATTTGGGATGATGGACTTGGGGCAGAAAACAGCAACAGCCTGGAATGGGACTGTTATTCCCACATTATTTATCTCAGGGAGCAGGAATGGGGGGCTGTCCTGCCTGTCCACAGAAGGGTGAACAGATCAAAACACTGTGGTGCCACACAGCCACTCTCCTGCCCATCCTTGTCCCTGTGCCCCAGCCGGAGCAGGAGTTGCTGTGCTGCTCAAGGGCTTGGGGCTGGTTCTCCTGCTGCCAAACCCCAGAGCAGGATCAGCCTCCAGTGGGAAATTTCAGAGCTTTAACTCCCAACTCACACATGGCTTGTGCTGAGGCCACATTCCATGGGATGGGTGGGGAGACACAGGTGTGAGGGCTGTGCCAGGGATGCTGCAGTGGGTGCAGGTCCTCCCTGCACTCCCAGTGCCCAGAGCTGTGGAGGGAGCCCTGGGACTGGTGCTCCCCACTGCTCTCCCTGCCTCCCTCCCCGCTCTGCCCAGGCCTCTGGACACAGGGAGGTGAGGGGATGGAGTTGGCAGAACTCAGACCACGCAGGTGCTCTGATACGATCAGTGACAATTCATACACTTCTATTTTAAGTGTGAAGGGAAATACACAGACACCTCCATTCAAACGGGGTGAGAGCAGCTCGGCTGCCAAGCATTGTGTCCTTGTCACCTCCTCGCAGCTGTACTTTGCATCTTGCTCTTTTTTTTTTTTTTTTTTTTTTTTTTTTTTTTTTTTTGAGCTATAACAGCACGAAATAAGCTGTGCTCTGCTCCACGGGATGGAGATCACACACCAGCTGAAATCTGCTGGCAGGACGTTTCAAATGAATCGTGAATTGCACCTTGGAGAGGAGGGGGGGGGGGGGAAAGGAAAGAAAAAGCAAAAGCTGTGGAAGGAGTTGGCAGGGAGAGATGTGATTAGCGGTCACGGTATCAGCCCAGGAAGCAGGACATCTGTGTCTGTCCCGGCGCAGACAAATCACTTCCTCCCGCATCTGTCCCTATTGTCACAGGGACAGCAGCAGCACTCCCGGCCTTCCGCCGGGACGGTCCCTGTCACCACCCCGCCGGCACCCAGGTGAGCACACAGGGTTCTGTGGAGGGGCAGAACAGCCAGAACCCGGCTGTGCTTCACGCTCAGCCTGCAGGACCAGGAATGCGGGAAGGAGGAACACGGGAGAGCCAAAGCACGCTGCAAACGGCACCTGGCTGGGTAATGCGGAGGATTAATTAGGGAAAATGCAGCTCAGGCTGCTGCGAGGCGAGGAGCGGCAGGAGGGGACTCACAGCCCTGCACTTGTCGAACGCTTGACAGCACCCGCGAGGTGGGGATGTGAGTGTCGTTCTCACACTCACAGCAGCCCAGCCCCAGGGATTTGCATTCGCCACCTCAGTTACTGTCTGTAGAAGCCGCCCCCAGGCAGTTCTGGCCCCGGCAGGGTGAGAAAAGGTGACTGAAAACTGAGCTCAGACACCGGGGGTGTGAGCAGGGCGGGCTGGGGGCTGGTGCTGGGGGGCTGCCAGAGGCACACGGAGCCCGGAGCACAGGAATGAATGAGCTTTGCTGCCTGCACGTGTGCAGGGAGCAGTGTGTGATACCGGTGTGATACCAGTGTGACACTGGTCTGAAGTCAGTGTGACACCTTCATGCTGCAATAGAAGAACACGAACCCCCAGTTTTCTCTGTTTGAGAGCTGAGCTCTTCCTCAGCATCACCCTCCTCCAGGGCTCAGCAGCCCAATGTTATCTGCCTGGTGGGGCCTGGGGCTGAGAATTTTTGTCACTCCAAAACCTCCCAGGCAGTCAGACCTCAGCTGTGCAGCACCAGGCAGCTGAGTTAAAGGCAGCTGTAGGGGTGAGATGGGGACTAGGATTCAGGGCCAGGTGTTTGGGTGTGATCCCCTGCACAGAGCAGTGGTGACCACTGCCCCTCCCAGGCACCCAGTGCCCTGCTCACTCAGGCAACAGGTAAGGGTGGGGAGGTGGCAGATTTCTGCTGGATCACCCTTTCTGCAGTGAAACAGGTGACAAGCCCTTCCCAAAGGCTCCAAACTGCTGCCTTTCCATCTGCCAGCCCCAGCAAGCTGCTCCTCATCTGCCCTTGCTGCAGAGTCCTGACCAGCCTTCCCAGGGGCTGGTGGACATGGCATGGCCAGCACTGAGCTCAGCACCACCCACCCACCTCCAATGCCTTATCCCAGCTCCAGGAGCCCATCCCATCCTTTCCTCCCTGTCCCTGCACCACCAGGTTTGACAGAGCATCCAGCCCACATTCCCACTGATGTACTCCAGGTTATTTGTGGCTCCTGCCCAGGCCTGATGTCATCCATTGGATTAGAAGATAATCCACTCTTTGGCGTGTACAAATTCCCTGAGTTTCTCATCTTGGACTTCGGGGGGAGGACTGACACATCTGTAGGCACAGCTGGCGTCACTGATTCCTGGCATCTTGTGGGTCAAATACAGTAACAGGAGTCCCCAAACCCCCCACAGAGTCACCACCCGAGGGCCGGGGCAGAACACTCCTAAAACACTCAGTTTTGTGCTCTGTGCTCCTTGCTCTGACAAGCAGCAAATTTGTAAAAATCCCGAGCAGCAGCTCCATAATTAACAAAGCAAAAACTCGTAACTGCAAAATAAAACAGTTTCTGTCAAAACGTTTTGGTTTCATACATTCTTTTACGGAGAGGCCAGAAGATGTTCTGGATAAAAAGTCTGCCAGGTTGCAAAAGCTGCCTTTTTTTTTTTTTGTCTAAAAATTAACTTGTGTTTTTATAGATTGAGTTGGCCAAAATGGAAACAAGCTCCTAAACTTAAAGCTCTGGGTTCTGGCTCAGCCTGGAGACGGGTGCCCTCGGCCAACAGCCCAGAACTGAAGCTTTTGGCTGCTGCCCCCCAGCATCCCTGCAGCTCCCGGCATTCCTGCTGCTCCCGGCATTCCTGCTGCCCCCCAGCTTCTGCAGGAGCTGCATCAGGGCAGAGGTCTCAAGGACAACTCCTTTTCCTGTCAGGATTTTTGTTTTTTTTGGGAGGGAAGTGACCTCTGAGGTGCGGGGAAAAATATAAAGATCTGGGACATGCATTTTTAAGGAAACGAGGCTGCTCACAACTAAAAATAGCCGTGATTTCCCCTCTCCACTCGGTGGCCATGAGGGCACATGTGATTATTCCTGATGTTGTTATTGTGCTCCGGCTGCATCCAAAGGCCGTGGCAGCCCCTGGCTGAGCACAGCCCCCCACGTTCCGGGTGACACGAACTTCCCTAAAGCTGTGACAGCTCCGCTGCTCAGGTGAACACACCAGCCCTCCTGCCCTCGCTGAGTTTGTGGCACTTTAAGTTCATAAATCACTGATAACCTTGGCCAGGCATAGCGTTCTGATGGATGGGGAGGCAGAGCATCCCCTGCTCTGGATTCAGGATTCAGGAATCAGGGCGGATCCCCCCGCGCTGCCCGGGCGCGGGATCGGGGCTGTGCGAGCCACACACGGACGGCGGGACACGCCCGGCAGTTCAGATAGAGGGCAGTGCGAGGATTAAAGGAAATGAGGCGAGGGCAGAAGAAGGAAGAGCAGCTGCAGTTCTCTGTGTTCTGATGGCACAGCGAGTGGCAGGTGAAGACCAGGGGGATTTGCTCTCCTCCCCAGTGACTCCAGTCCTCCCACCTGCCATAAAAACCCACCGGTTTGCTTTGCTGAGGAAAAAGCCGGGAGTGGAAAGGGATCTGGGAATTCTTTGCTGGGGAACACAGAGGGAACCCCTCCTCTGCAGCAGCAGGGCGCAGTGAGGGCAGGCAGACCCCCAGCATCAGCCAACCCACCTCTGGAAAGGATGAGAAAAGAGCAGCAACAATCCAAATATAATTTGTCCCCATGAGGACAGCAGGAAGGAGCTGGATTGTTGCCTTCACCACATCAAGAGGGGCAGCAGCTCCTGTGGGAGACTGGCAGGAGCAGAGACAGACCAGGGCAGCACCATTAACAGATCCTGATCCCATTAACAGATTGTGAATCCACACATGGATTCTCTGGCTTCACGGGGGCAGCAAGGTGCAGAAAGGGAGAGGACATGGCCATGGATACCCTGTTCCAGTTCATGGCAAAGCTTCCCTGGAACATCAGTCCTTCACTCCTGCTAGGGATAAAGTTGAAGATGGGAGAGAACTAAATCCAGGGGGGAAGGACAAGCACGAGATAAGCTCAAATCACAGGGAACTGGGGATAATTTTCCCTCCACAGGTCTGAGCTGGGATGTTTGCCAGAGAGGCAGCAACAGCAGCACAACACTCACTGTCCTGCAGGAGTTACCAGCAGACAAGGGCACACACAGCGTGAGGTTGTTCAGCATTTCACTCTCCTTTTGCTCTCTAAATATACAAATACTCTTCTCCCTCCCTAATTCCTGACACATTTGTTCCAGGCACCCACCCATACCTACAGTTATTAGCCATGCCAAGGGATTTTGGTTAATGCAAATAGAAGGAAACTGTTTTATTCCACCTACAAATCTTCTTTGGCTCAGAGCTATGGGACTGTGGGGCGAAATCCAGCCCCAGAGGAAGCCAGAGAGCAAAAGCCTCGCGTCGCTCCAGTGCCAAGCGCTCTGCAGGATGGATTTGCTGCTGCTGAGAGATGCTCCATCCCCTGGCTTGGATATTCTGCTTGGAGGAAGTGCTGTGGGGGAGTGAGCTTTTGGGGGGGTCGGGCTGGCAGAGGAGAGCAGGTGCTGTGTACCTGGGCAGCACAGGGACGGGCACACACAGGCGCCAGCACTGCCAGGTTGGAAGCGCTGGAGTCCAGGAGGGTGCAGGAAGCAAGGCAGGGTCAGAGCATGTTTGAGGACCAGGAGCTGCATCCTGGTGTGATGGCCAGGGAGAAGGGACCCAGGGAAGGGCTCGGAGCTGCAGCTGCACAGAGTGGGCAGCGTGGGCGGGGGCTTCTCCACAAACAGTAAATTCATCGAAAACAAACAAACAAAACACGAGTTTCAAGGGACAGAAGGAATTCGTGGCTTCAGGTCAAATTCAGCAAATATTTTTAGCCAGAAGAGGGAGGGTTCTAAACCACCATTTTTAAATAAGATTTTTGTTCTGCAATTTCCCAGATGAGTTCCTTCCCCAGCGAGGGCGTCCCCATCTCAAAGAGCAGCACAGCCACATCAGAAGGGTTAAACAACTCAACCCAAAATCTGCCAGGTTGGTCAGGATCACTTTGTTTCACTGAAACCTCCAAACATTGTTGTTCCAGTTTGACTGAAACAATTTTCCTCTTCCCCGTGGGATTTTTTGGTTCAGCCACAGAACTGAAAAATCCATTATTAGCCTGGCTGTAATGCAAGTTCTGCTGCTCACCCCTGCCCAGCCTCTCAACAGCCTCAAACAGCTCTGAAAGAGCATTAAATAATATGGCACAGACAATTCTTAATGTCCCTGCCGAGGTTTCCATGGGGAGCTGGTGATGCTCTGGATGTGACAGGGACACTTATCTGCTCTGCAACAACCACGTTATTTATTGTAATTGCTGGATAGGGCTGGGCACAAATCATTTTCTTAAATGTTTAATGCTTCATGGACTGGTATCAGTCTCTGCACTGGCCTCCAGAGTGAGTGTTTGAATGAGAAAAACTTTTCCTGAGGTCTCCATTCTTACAAACTGATGATCAGCTTTCCCTTCCCACAGCACAAACCTCCTTCCAGAAATGCCACGTGCATCTACCTGGAGCAGGTGGTGGGACAAGTTCCTCCTCCCTCACTGCCAGCAGTACCATGGAGCATCTCAGGAGTAACAGTGCTGATGAGACAGCTCTAACCAAGCCTTGGTTGGAAAACCCTGGTGGAGAAGTGCTTTGCCTGTGTAGTTTTATAACCTCCTCTATCCTCTTTTGATCTTGGCTATACAGCTAAAAACAGCCTTTCAGTACCAGTCCCTAAATCTCCTGTTGCCAAAGCAGTGGCCTGTCCACTGCCCCATGTTCCTCACAGGGAGAACCCCCCTCCTTTGAAAGGAGTTTTGCTTGCTGGTCCCCTCTGAGAGCAATGAAATGAGCCTCAGTGCCAAGACCAAGTCTAATCCAAACTTCACACTTTACACAGCCTAGGATGGGACTGCTTGGTCTCCATTTGTGTCCAGCTAGAAAGCACTCATAGGAATAGAGATGTTTGTGCAAATGGAATAAAAGATTTGGCGTGAGATGGGGTGAGAAAGTGATGCTGGGAAAGGATCCCAAAGCAAGGCAGAACTGCCCTGGGATGAACTGCCCTCGTAGAGAGTCGAGCAAACCTGTTTGAGACCAGGACTGGGGAAAGAAAAAAGAGAGTGGAGGAAATCCTTGCCATTTTGTCAGTTGGCAAAACCACTTTCCTTCTGCAAACCCATGAACGATCCCCTCAGAGCGTTCCTGATCTGCTGCTTCCCCTCGGATCCCAGCGGAGCACAAACCCCTCTCCCAACATTTCCTCAGCTGCACAAAGTGCTTGTGGTACAGAGGCAGAGCTGTGGCCGTGCCTGACAGCTTGTGGTACAAAAATAGAGTTACAGCCGAGCCTGACAGCTTGTGGCCAGGGCTATGACTAAACAAACTTGGAAAACCCTGACCTGCTCCCACAGCTGCTGCTGTGCTGCCGCCCCCCATCCCGAGAAAGCCCCAAACTAACTAAAGGAAGAGGCACCAAAGCATTATCCGGAGCCAAGGTGGGTCTGGAAGCCCAGTCAGGTGGCTGGGAAGGTCAGAGCCAGGGTTGGGGGTGCTGGAAACAACCTGCCCTGCTCTGTGCTGGGCTGCAGATCTGCCCCCACTTACTCTACATGCCCCGGAATTTCCACACGCCGTGCTCCAGTGACACACCCAGCCACACACTTCCACTACCAGTTCTGATCATCTGCCTGGTGACTAATTCATATTTGCTCAGTGTATGGGAGGTCTCAGATGCAAAGTGCCAGAACAGGTGAAGGGGTTTTTTTTAAAGTCATTTTAAGGTGAACCCATCGCTTGTGCAAGGGAGGTGCCAGAGACGAGCGGAATTCAGGAAAGCTGCAGCTAACAGAGTTCAGCTGAGGTCCCCACACCACATCTGCCCTGCTCCCCCACAGCCTCTGCTCCTGACCAGTCCCTGGAGCCATTCTGGACTCCCCAAGGAGTCCATCAATGTCTTATTCTCAGGGAGGGACAGATGAGGCACCAAGGAGACTGAGACGAACCAACTCGGGTCACTTGTAAAGCAAAGCCGGGGTTTTGATGCACTTAAGCTTAAGGCAGCTGCTGCACCAGCTCACTGGTGGGGTGCCTGTAAGTTATATTCCATACAGTTTTCCCCATTATAATTCAATTTCCCACAAATTAGAAGGAAACCAATTAATGTCTTTGATGCTGCACTTGGATGGGAGTCTGAACTGTAAAATTCTGAGATCTGACATGTGAATCCTTTCTCTTTCCCTTTCACAGTGGGAAGTAGGAGAAAGAGTGGCTGCTCTTGTATTTAATTACCTGGGAGATGCCTGCACACCACAATAAAGGGGGCTGTATGAATACCTACATAGATGAGCTACAACTCTCCCAAATGCATCATTAAAACACTCCACAGCTCCCCCAAGAAACCACTGACCCTCCCAAGAAAAACACCCTCAAGAAACTGAGCTTCCAGGTGTATTTTGAGGTAAGAGGTGGGATACTGATCCCAGTCCTGAGGCAGCTGAGTGCAAAACCTCTGTTATTTTCATCATCACCTGTGAGCAGCAAAATTCTTGAGACTAGAAGTTCTTGAACGCTAAAACAAGGAAGATCAGACCCTGGGCTGTCAGGGAGTGGGGCTGCTGCATCCACTCCAGTCTCTTACCTCAGTGGGATCTTAATAGCCAGGTACCTGTCGATGGCCACAGCCAGCAAGCTGAAAATGGAGCTCTGTGTCAGCACCAGCACGAAGCAGGCGAAGAAGAGGCAGCTGTGGAAATCCACCTGGAACCCAATGCTGATAGTGATGGCAAAAGGGATGGCCAACAACCCCACGGCGATATCAGCCACCGCCAGGGACACCAGGAAATAGTTGGTGGCGTTCTTCAAGGTGCTGTTGATGGCCACAGCCCAGCAGACCAGGACGTTGCCAGCGATGGACAGCACGGCGATGATGAGCTCCAGCACGATGTAGGTGGTTTGCATAGTGTCCATGGCGAGAGCCGGGGCGAGGAGCAGGAGCTGCTCATGAAGGGAAGGGACTTTCCACCGGGCGCCCTCCCGCAGGTACCAACAAGCCACGGGGCAGCCAAACGCCCATCTCCGGGGCCGTGGGGGGCCGGAGGGGCGCGGCGAGCCCCGGGTCGCGGCCCCCCGCTGCCCCCACCGCCCGGCCCCCGCCCGGCATCCGCCCGCGGGGCTCCCTCAGCGCCCGCCCGCCGGGACCCGCCGCGGGGCCATCCGGGACGGGACGGGCCCGGGGACGCTGCTCCCGGGGATGGTCCTCCCGGGGATGCTCCGGCCGGGGATGGTCCTCCCGGGGATGCTCCGGCCGGGGATGCTCCGCCGCTGCCGCCGCTCCCCGCGGAAAAGCCGCTGCCGGCGGCGGCGGGGCTATTTCTGCACATGGGGCGAGCGGGGCGGGGAGTGCGCGGAGCGGAGCCATTGGCCGGGAACCCGCGGGACCGGGACGGCGCCCCCGCATCGCCCGGCCCCGGGACGGCTCCTCCGCACCCCCCGGCCCCGGTTCCGCACCCCCCGGCCCCGCACCCCATCCGGCGGTGCCGTCCCGGGGTCGTGCGTGGGCGGCTCCCCGGTGTTTTCGGGCACACTTTGATAATTTAGGAGTAAAACGCTGCGCTCGCTGTCGCCAAACACGGGGGCTCGGGTGCTGCTGCTGCGGCCGGTGGGGACAGCGCAGTTGCCACACCAAAAAAAGTCCCCATCCCCCAGCAGCGCGCTGACCCAAAGTGAGGGATTTCACAAAAATCCTGACAGCGCTCGGTCTGAGGACGGTTATCGCGCAACGGGACATTTCCTGATGTAAGAAATGGCAAAATACCACGGATTAGGAAATGCTGTTACTCACAGGGCTGCAGTGTTTGAGTTTTGGTCTAAGGAGCTTAGAAAAAATTCAAACCTGATGCAATCACCAAAGAAAAGGGTTGGCTGCACTGGTGGATCTTAGACCAACAGGGAATATGAAGATAAATATATTTTAATAACTACTTACCTTTCCATCACAGGTTTCACGCTTTATATTGTGTTTGCCATCAAAATACAGAGTAGAGGTTGAACTTCACACCAGTGCTGTAGCATCCAGCAGCACTGAAAAATTCAGGACAGAAACTGGAAAAAAATCCAAACAATTAAAGAAAATAAACTTTCCTCTAGCAAATAGAGAGTAAAGAAATTGTCACTGATTTCTTTTTCTTTTTTTTTTTTTAAGCAAAGCTGGAAACTTCCCTGTGGAAGAGAATGCTTTCTGGGGATACAAAAGCAGAGCAAAAACACATGGGAAAAATAGGGACAAAATGATTCCTATGGATGTAGTGCAAATGGAAACACTCCCATTGACTAGCAATGCTTTGGGTCAGACAGACACAAAGGGGAACTCTCAATTTATATTGAACAAAGTCATTTTTATGAAGTTGGGACATCTCAGGAGCAGAGTGTTTAAGGTTGACTAGGATGCTGAAGGAAAGTGTCTGGGGTATATTTGACTCGATGGGGACACACAGAAGGTTCCCTTTGCTCCCTTCAGATATAAGGATCTCCCTTTGCCCTCCCACCAACACCTTTGCACTTTGGATCCCCCAGCACTCTGGTGTCACAGAGAAGGACCAATTCTCATGATGGTACTAGCAGGGAAGCACATAATTCCTGTGATTCAAACCTCAGTGTCCACCTGGGACTGTGCTGAAAGAGCCTTGAGGTGAGCTCAAGGCTGCTGGCTCACAGCCCCTGTGTCAGGCTGCTCCATCAGCACTGGCTGGATCCTAAACTTGCCCACACCAGTTTGGTTTCTTTATTATTTTGGGATGAGTATAGCTTCCCCCCTGCAGAGCCTGTTATAATCACTTAAATGAGGGCAAACTACCATGGAAAAGCACTTTTTCCCCCAAAGCAATGGATTTACATCAGGGTTTTTACACACGTTGTTTTCCTAGTGCTGAAACATGTGCCAACATCCACCTTCTGCTGCTTTACAGCACCTCAGGAAGACCAGAATTAACTTTCTGCAGTGGATACACCTTATTAGAAAAAGATCTGCTTTTGTGATCATGGAAGCACTTTTTGCAGGCTGAGCCAAGGGAAATTGTGGTTTATCAAGTCAGACACGGACAGAGAAACCATTATTTCAGGTTCTGATGAATATGTTGTTTGGGCAAGGTCTCTGTGAGACAGGTAGTAAGGCACTGTGAATATGGTGGATTTTGCATTATCCAGAGATTCATGGCTCTCCAAAGCAGCAAAGCCTTTGCCAAGGTCCAGTGGTTTATTCTGGCACTAACCAGTGCAACTGAACTTACTCCCAACACAACTTCTGCAAGTGGAGCCAAGGACAAGCTCAGCTCTGTTGTACCAAACGTAGTTAAATCCTGCTGGCAGTAAGAGCAGGATGAGCCCATTTCCAGACAGAGACACCAATCCTGCCCTCCAGCTGTGCTCTCAGAGCCCTCTTCTAACACACAAGGCATCACACACCCTACCATGAAACACCAATGAACGTGCTGGCCTTGTGCAATAACCACCTGAGCGGGCACTGTGAAATCCTGCAGTTCCTGGGGCTCAGAGGATGATGAATCCACGGGTGAGAGAGGGTGCACAGTTATGTTCTGGAGTCTGTAAAGGAGCAAGGAATTCACACGACTATCGAGGTGAACACAGCCCAGAGCCTGCAGCCTGTGGAATCCATTCAAGAACTGGAGCGCAGTAACACCATGGCAGCAGGTCACTGGAGCACCGCTGGATGCTCAGATGTCAGACACAGATGAATCACCATTACTATTATTTTCCTGGATTCCGTTTTACTCCGGGGATTTGCCTCTCAGCACTCACGTAGGAAGCAGCACCAGCCCCAATCTGCTGCTTTCAAGTGCGAGGGCTAATCTGGCTCTTTTGTTCGGAGGGAAACCGATTTAAACAGATCCCACGTTCTGAATGGCGGGGCGGTGGGAGACAGGAGCAGCCCCCTGGGGTGGCCACTGCCCGTGTCTCCGTGGCTTGGCAGGAGCCCACCGGCCTCGTACGTGCCGTTCCTTCTGTCGCTGCCGTCCCGGGGGAGCGGAGCTGCCGCTTCGGAGGCCGAGCTCTTCCTGCAGCCTCTGTGATCTCTCCTGAGCGAGGCCTCTGCGCAGCCTCAGCCTCGCCGAGGACTTCCCGAGCGGCCTCTGCCTTGACACCTCCAGTGCTCTTGGCCCGGCCACAAAGAGCTGGAGAGGAGCCCCACTAACACACATCTCTCCACACACACCCAAGGAGGGGCCCGGACAGCCGCGGGGACACGGCTACAGACACAAAGAAAAGCTCCTGAGTCAGTGACAGCTGAGATGTTCTTGCTGGCCCTGCACCCAGATTTGCCATCTCAGGCACTTCTGAGACAACAGCAACCTCAACAGCTTTTGTTCCTCTCTAAGCCCATAAAGAACAAGCACTGAAGTGGGAGTGTCTCTGCTGCAAAGGGACACAGACACATCCTGGATATCAAAAATAAGGAGGGGGGAAAAAAGGTGGATGCCAGACAAAAAGTTCATCTGTATTGCTGCTACAGGCACATCCCTCATATTGGCTTTGGCAGCCCTGGGAGTGCTGCAACAGTGAGCAGAACTGGCTCTTGGGTGGTGGAGGGCATTAGCCCAGCACTTGGTGGCTTTGCAAGCAAAGCATCTGCCAACCATCCCTTCCCAGGAAGGGGCAGCTCCATCCCAAAACCACCCATGAGAGGAGACACTGGGAAATCAGGAGGGGAGAGAGAGGCCGTTCTCAGGGCTTCCTGAGCAAGCCCTGGTGTGGAGCACAGGCTGTGGCACAGTCCTATGACATGGTGTGTGCCCTTCTATGCCCAGGGGGGCTCGGAGGGTCTCTCTCTCTCTCTCCAGACCTTGCCAGCACGCCCTGGAAAAGCCTCAACACTCGTGTCTGCTCAGGAGACACTTGCAGTTACAACCTCCCTTCACTGCTTGTCCCCTCTGCAAGGACTGTGGGCTGAGGGAAGGACTAGTGGCAGAGGTGACAGCAGGGGTTGGCAAGGTGAGCAGCTGTTCTAAGACCAGCCCTGAGTGCCAGGAACAGACCTCAACCACAACGTGCTGGAGGAGCTGCCGGCCTGGCAGAGCTGGCACAGCCTCGTGAGCCACATCCCCATTCCCACTCAAGTCTTCACTAGTACTTTTCAGTTGTTTTGCAGGGCAAGACACAGCCTGTCCTGAACCTGACTCCATGAAAGGATTCCCAAGGCAGAAATACAACCTCTCGACCACGGAGCAGGTACAAAAACCCTCTTCAAAGTGGGGCTGCCCGTGACGGGCTGAGCTACACACAGTCTGCCCAAGGGAGGTGAAGGGAACAAACTTTTTTTGATAACTTGGTTATTCAAAGGCAGTGACACAAATACTCACCTCTGCCTGCTTGTTGCCCATGTGGCTGTGCTGAGCATTAGCACTTCAAAGGCTCCAGATGAGCTCTGAATGAAAAAGATGAATGGCCAAAGGTGAGGTTTGTAGCTCTATGGCTGTAGGAGTCTTGCTGGAGGAGGACACTGTGAAAGGAAAGTAGAGAGTGAAATTCCAGGGAAAGCTATTTCCATACTGGAGATTTCAGTCGGTCTGCAAAACCCTTGGAAAACAAAACAGAAAAACTACAGTAAGATCATAAACTGCAGATGACCAAACTTGGATTTTCCATATCCCCAGGGTCATTGCCAGATAATAAGAGTATATTATCCTGGAATCTTAAACTGGTGTTTAAATTATCTGCAAGAACTCATCTTGTAACAATGCAGGTGTGTGAATTCTTTATAAATGGTTTCATTAGAAAACAAAAAAGCCACCACAAGTTTGAAAAAAAAAAAAAAACCCAAACATAAACAGCGGTGGAATTAAAAAGGAAGGATTTGGGCTGAGGGGAGGCCAGGGTATGAGAACATAATTTTGAAGAAATTTTTCATTTACCTCTGTGTTTGATTTTATGTACTAACCAGCTTCTGTGATGAAAAGCCAAGTCCCTCTTCCAGCAGGATTTGTAAAGGAAAGCTGCTGCTCAAGCCCCACGGTGCTGAGCCCTCGCTGCAAGGTCTCCCAGCAAGTCCTGGGCCCAGTGTCTCCTTCACGTTGGTGAAGCTGGTCCAGCCGATTTCCCCCGAGAAATCAATAGCAAGTGTTGTGTTTCCAGGCCAACACCAGCAGGGGAAAGCCCCGGTGGAGCTGAACTGGCAGTGATGCCCTTTGCAATTCAAACAACCTCTGATCACCTCATCACTGGGTTCACAGCTGAGCTGCTTCCTGGGCAGAGCCTTCAGACAAGTTCATACCCTCAGAAAGCCAACCTGCTAAGTGCCCTCTCCACTCCCAATCAACACTCCACAGCAACGAGAAGTGATTCTGCTCCCTGCCAAACCCTGACAGCAGGGAAACGTGCTCTCACCCCGAGCCTTTAAAGCCACTCTGCTTTATGCAAAGATGTGACATTTGGAGCTCCAAATGACTGCAAAGAGAGGACTTGGACTGCTGCAACCCAACTTCTCTGAATACAGAATTATGCTCAAATTAGAAAGAAAAGCAGGATTTAATTCAAATACTTCAGCCTGCTTTCTCTGTGCAAGATGAGATCAGGATTTATAAATATCTGTTATCACTATTACTGTGATTATCTGCAGCTGTCACAGGACAGCCACAGCACGGACAGAAACCTGTGGTGTCCCAGGTCCCACCTAGAGCTCTGAAAACCACCCCTGACCTCTAACAGCCAGGCTCCTGTCACAGGCAGGGCCATGCAGGTCACTCAGGGGTTAAAGAGCAGCTTAGCTGTGGTGAAGGGAAACTGCAGAATACACACAAAAAATTCAAATCAGCCAATGCAGAGGCAGGACCAGCCTTCCTGTCCACAGGCAGCTGCCAGCAAATACTGAATTTGCACTCAAAACCTGTTGGAACCCAAATATCATTATTACACAGCCCCTATTGTATTGCTGCAGCACAGAAATGAGATTTTTGTTTGGTCCAGGCTCCATAACTACTGGCAAAAATAAACCTAGTGCTGTTAAAGCCCAAGAACTTGGTTCGTGTGGTTTCCATCCTTGCAACACTCTGTCAGAAACCCTCCTAGGTCAGTCCCTTTGAAAGCAATGCCTAATCACAGCTGAAGGGAAGCCCCTGGCCTGCACTGTCCCATGGCATATTAATTATTATTAATATTACTAACCTCTCTGCAAGCTTCAGACAGAAGTTTCCCTTCCCAGAATGGCTCTCCAGGGCCCTGGCAGTGGAATTGGTCTCCAGGGCTGAACTGTGCAGAGATTGTTTTTAATGCTTTGCTATTCAGACCCGTTGGGCTGCCTGGACTGGAACACTTGAGCAAGAGGCCACGCTCACAGCTTTCCCTGTAACTGCCCTGGATGCAGTTTTAATCTGGGCAAGGAAAATAACAGATGTTTTATAACTGAAAAAAAACAAACAGAGTCATGGTTGCAGCCTTGCTTCCCAGGAGCTTGATCCTGTTGGGAGAATGCTGGGAATGTCGTGAGGAATCACTCACCTGGAGGAGTTCCTTCGCCTCCCTGATTAGAGCATGGGAGTGCTTTGCTGGGAGAAAAAGGATGAGCTGACTAAGAAGACAAAAGTTACAGGACATCAAGGTTGAACAAGGGTTTGAACTGCTATATAGTCTATTTTTTAAGCCAAGAGAAGTGGTAACATGGACCTTTGCACAGAAGGTGTACAGCTGCCTGTGTGGAGCGGGTTAGGAAAAGCACTGGCTCCCACGTTAAGTCTCCTAATCCTGTTACTTTCTCTTTAACCAGCTTAAACTCTTGCTGTGTGGGCAAGGATGAAGCCTCAGTTATTGCTGTGTACTTAAGAAAGGGCAGCAGTTCACTTTCTGGATATATGAATAATGTTTACCCACATTGGCATTTTACAGCATCATTTTCTCCCTGCTCTGCTCAACAAACCCAGTGATTGCCCCCATTACCTGACTCTCATCTTCCCTGGGTGACATTTAGTCCAGGGTCCTGCTCCCCACAGCTTGTGTCTGTAGTTTTCCAGCACTGAATTCTGAAATACTGTACCTGTGAGACTTCAGCCACCTGGTTCTGACCTTTGCAGCCCATCAAGTTTCCATCTGGAAGACTCTTTATTCTACTCACACTGCTTATGCTTCTCTATCAGCTATTATGGCTTCTCTCTTTCACCAGTCAGGAAGGGAATCATTCTTTCCATGCCAATCCACGTTCTCTAAGCATCAGGAGACACTTGGCACTAAAAGCACACTGAGCCACAAAGCAGCCCTGAATCTTGTCATCTCACCCCATCTAAAACCACCCACAAATCATCCCCGGAAAATACTGGCCTCAAACTTCATTTTCAGTCTCTTACTGAACCACTTGCAATCATATCCATGGATATGTCCACAGAGAATCCAGCTTTCCACAACAAATAAATCAAAGCATTAGGGGTGGATTCTTGAGACAGCAGAGGCTGAGAACATCATTTAATGCCCAGCACTAAAAATCCAGGGCTGAAACACAATACTTAGGTGGGGAAAGGCAAAGTAGTTTGGATTATGCAAACGAGGACTTTTTCCCATAAAGTTTCACCTCCACAGCTGGACACAAAGATCAAACCCGAGAGGCTTGAAGAGATTCAAATGACCACTTCTTTTATCAGCTTGTTTGCTTTGCTGACTCAGTGATTTGATTGCTCTGGTATTGCCTCCACCTTCCTGAGACAAAAGTAGCCTCTGTGAAAGTATTCTGGAATTTGATCTCAGCACCTCTGAAAGCTCTGTACAAAGACTGGATGGTGGCTGGGGCACAGCCTCCAGGGGACCGAGCTCCATGAAATCACTGGCATGAAATCCCGTGGGATTTTTCAGTCCCTGGGGTCTGCAGGAGCACAGGGATCCCTTTCTGTCCCTGTGCACATGCTGTGCTCACCCTCTGCACCCCATGGGCTGTCCTGCTGCTGCTACCAGGTGGCTTGAGCTCTGTGACCTGTAACTCATCTGCCTCTTCACTTACTGGTGACTCATTTTTACACTTAAGTCACAAGTCCTTCCTTCCACTTTTTGACGACTCTTTCCTAATCCTCTGGTCCTTTAAGAGCCCCTAGTGCAGACACACGGGTCTCTTCTGTGCCCTTCCCTTCCTTTGCACTTGGATGATTTCCTACTGTCTCGCCAGCACTACTTATTTCACAAACTGAGAGATCTCTTGCACTCCTTTATCCCCAAAACAATCTTCTGAGAGCCATCCAAACGCATCTAAATTAAAAAATGAAACATGTATTTATGAAAAGAAGATTCTGAGCAAAATTTTCTTTGCTACCAGTGCAGGAGAATCAGTGAACCACAGATATCTTAAAAACTCTCCTGGGAGTCCTCTTCCCAGCAGACTGAGGAAGTATCTGTTTTCATAGATTCAAGAGAATCCCAGAATGGTTTGGGTTGGAAGGGACCTTTAAGATCATTCAGTTCCAACCCCATGTCTGTGCAGGGACACCTTCCACTAGAGCAGGTTGCTCAGAGCCCTATTCAAACTGACCTTAACACTTCCAAGGATGGAAAATATCTTGGATTTTGTATTGTATGTAGATAACTGAAACATTACAATGAACATCAGAAACAGAAAAAGATTTATTAGAAATATTACACAGATTTTTGCATCATACATTTTAATAATGTTAATATTTAAATATTAGCATGTCCAAATCTGGCAATGCCTAGTATGTACATTCTAATGTGCTCTTTGTATAAATTAGGTTACGATGTAACATCTGTACCCAACAGGGAAAGCTAAAACTGTCAGAGGTGATTATCCCACATGGCAAACTCAAGCCTGGACCAACAGTCAGTAAAAACATTGTGTCCAGCACTGCCCAGAGGGACTTGGCACACGTGCAAGTCAAAAATGCAGAGACCATCAGCTAAGAAAAAAATGTTAATTGCAGTTCAGTGAGAAGCTGTTTCTACACCGCATCAGTGAGTGAGTGTAGATGGCACTGGAGTTGGTACAAACCAACAGCTGAGCATAGTACAAGTTATTGCTGGGTTTAAAAATGCCTTAATGCTCCATGCCCTGAGTCTTTTTAGGCAATAGCCCTCTTCTGACAGGAAAATGCATAATCTCATCCCATACAGACCCTGCCTGTGATCAGATGCACAAGGCTCAGCTTTGCCAACAGCTGGCCCTGTCAGATCCTTCCCGCTGGAATACCCGGTCCCCCCAGCACAGCAGGATGAGGGAGGTATGAACAAACCAACAAGCCCAGGCTCATGAGGTCACTACCAAGGAAGGGGGAAAGTCAGGGAGGCAAAAAGGTAGATTTTGAAGAGTTGCAGGTCAGGAATCAAACAAGGAAGAACCAACTGTTCTGCCTGCGTGCACACACTCGGTCTGGCCAGAAAGCTCGCACGTAACTGAACACACAAAACAAGATAAATCATAGAGCAAACCTGTAAAAAACAAACTTCAAATCACAAAAATAAAACTGCCAAAACTCAAAGGGGATGTGCACAAGCCAAAAATCCCTCTGCTTAGCACAGCTGCCTTGCTGCAGCACAGGAAGAACTGGGAAATCTTTGTCCCCTTTGCATTTCCGTGACTGTCACAGGCACAGGAAGGGGAACACAGCAAAGGCAGCTGTGCTGTCTCCCTTCCTTATCTTCTGAGATCCACCCCAGGCTGCACTCTGAGGAGAAATATTCCTCAAGCTGACAATCCATATGGAGTCTCTGATGTCCTTTGCTGTCCACAAAGGCCCAGGTGTGTCTGTCCCACATTCCTTGCTCCTCACACGCTGGACTCTCACTCTACTCAGTCTCCCCATGTACCTTCTGAAACAGCTCTTCAGCCTTCCTAGAAAACCTTCTCAGAGGGCTGACTCTGGGCTGGCTCCTCCACACCTCTGTACCTTCCCAAGCCATGAAACAATTTGTACCTTCTACGTCTCACCCGAAATTCCAGGAGCCAGACTGTACACTTTTCACACTGTAATCTCCTTTCCCCTCTAACAGCTACAGCACAACAGTCACACGCTGCAATATCCCTCCATGGAATGTCACTGAAATCCCCATTCCAACCATCCTTCTCACATGCTCATCCAAAATCAGCTGTCTGGTTTCCTGCAGTCCAACAGACTTCCCAAGTACACACCCAGGCACGTGCAGGTGCCTGTGAGTGAGGGTGCATTCAGGGAGCACATGGTGACATGGGAAGAGATTCCATCTGCCTGCACCAGGGAAAGATCCATCACTCCTAAGAGGCAAAGACAGAAAGGATTTAGGCAGTTTAGGCAAACTTACTGCTCCAACGGTAGCCGTGCTCCTAAACACCATTCCCATCATTCCATCACATGTTCAACTCCAGGACATCTTCAGAGGATTCTCAAAACTCCTGTAAAGACTCTCCATAGCTTACCTTGACTAAACTCCCTAAAATTTAAAGGCAGCTTGAACTTTTGCATTTCAAATTTGACATGTCCTACAAAGGCCTGTAGATTCTGAAAATCAGGCCAGTCTGCAGCACCTTATATAGGACAAATTTAAATTCATATTGAAATTTTAAGGTAGCATGAAAAAACAGCAGTAATTTGTGAAAATGCAGGTCTAGAAATGTAATTTTGCAAAGTTCAAAGGGAAGAAAAATACACAATATTGTAACAGAAAAATGATCAAATAAACAGTATTCCTAATCTCAACAAATAATCTGGAAAACCATCTCTCAATCTTGAAGTATCAGCTTTTCAAAATGAGATGTTTTTCAGGTTTGAGGACTGAGCAAAAGGTGAAACTGAGTATCTTTTTCCCTGTTACAGCTCTGTGCTCTTAACTCCTGTATAAGTAAAAAATTTTAAGAATATACCATTCTAACCAGGTAGAATTAGTGTTTGGTCTATGCTACAGGGGGGCACAGGAGACCAAACTGCAAAGAGATGACAGAAACTTTGCTTTGCACAAATCATTTGGGGGGGGGGGAGGGGAAAGCTGTTAGATGCCCCAGAATGGTCTGGAAGGTCGGAGTGAGCCTTGGAGACACAGATCAGTGTCAGGACAGGGCTTGGAGCAAACGATGCTGACACAGGGGTAACACACATTCTGTGTGCACTGAGTCACATGGGACACACTTCCAGTGACCACAGGGTTAAGATTATCCTTCTTTTTACATCAAGTGGAGCCCTCTGACTTTGAAATTTTTACCAGAGGCTGGGAATTAAAACAGTTTTTCTCACCCCTGCAAGTGCCCAATCCAAAGCCCACTGAGGAATATGGAATTTTCTGTGCTGACTTCACTATGGCTCTGAACTGCAGCCCGTTGGAGAGAATTGGGATCCCTGCCAAGGGACACCTCCAGGGAAAAGAGCTGCTGCATCCACGAGGCAGTGGAGCTCTGCAGTGTGACTGCTTGGCTAAATGAACTCTGCTTAGCAGAGTTCTCCTCTTCCACCTTATCCCGTAAGAGGAGACCTGCATCTGAGAACACAGAGAGCAGCTCATCCCAGGTTCTCCATGGATGGCAGAGTGTGTGCTGAGAAATCCTGGAGAGTTCATTCCACCTGGAAAGCACTCTCTTGCAAAGATCCAACTCTGGCCAGCATTCACAGCTGCCTTCTCACAGTATAGGATGACATCAAGTGTGCAAGGGCACTGTGAGTGCGTGCCACTGTCCTCTTCTATCACACAGGCTCTCAAAAGACTGGAATCAGACTTTCCCACAGAATAAATGTCAGACTAAAACTAAGAGCAAGTGATGCTTTTCTCCTTCTGCAGAACAGGCACACACGTCCTTTCTGTTCAATACACTCACTGGCCTTGGGCTCTACCATCTATCCCTGAATCCAGCATTTTGCTGTGAGAAAACCAAGTCTGAACTAGGTTGTTTACTAATTAAATAGTATTAAAAATAAAATCAAACAACAAAACCAGATGTTGAGATCAGCCACCTGCAAAGCCCCAGAAACCCCAAAACCAAGTTTCTTCTGTGAAATCTTGTTTCTGTTTAATGAGCCTTTTTTCAGGAGTTATGAGCAGTGAGTACCAGTATTTTTTGTAGGAGAGAAACAATCCCTAGCTCCCTAAGACTAATGTTCACAAACCACCAGGTCTGGTCACAGCCTTAAACACAGTAACTAAACACCAACTTTCTCCTACCAGCATAACCTGGAGCAGCCAGGCAGCCTTCTACCAGATCCTGCACATGGATGCTCTCCCAGACCTGCTCCAGGAACAAATCAAGTGGCCTGTCTGATCCTGCCACCCTTGGAGACAAACAGAAAAAATTAACTTCATGAGGTGAAATAAGAGAAACAGTATAATGGAAATGAACAGTATCTTTCAGACCTTTTGCTAACAGCATTACTGAGGTGGAAAGCTGCTCGCTGGCGCCTTGTGTCCGTGACACAGAGACGGGTTCCAGTTACATTCTTTGTAATTTGTGGAGTGAAGATGCAACTTCCATTGGTACTAATATATCACTGTGTTCATTTACAGGGTAACATCACTTCCAAGCATGTAACAGTGCCCTGTGGACTGTATTTTATTGGACAGGGCACAGGCTGTCTCTAGATTCATGTCTCTATGCAGCAATTACATATCTGTGCTGACTAGACAGGAGCAACACAGAAAAAAAGAAGTTACTGCACTCAATCCACATAAAATATGAACTACTGAGATGTCACTGTATTGCTCAGAGTCATCACCTGATTACTGGCACCTTCCAGACTAAAGCTATTAAATTGCATTTGCAACGTTCCTGTGATAACTGTGCCTGCACAGTCAGCTGGGAAACCGAGCTCTGGCTTCCCGGAGTAACCAAGTAACAAAGTTGTAGTAGTAAATCTATTTTTCCTCAAAGAGATTACTTCTGTTTGAGCTGAAATGAAGTCCCAGCACCTAACAGGATCTTCTAGAGTTCTTTCACTAACTGGTGATGGAACAGAGGGTCACAAATGGTCCTGTTATTGTCCTGCTGATTATGCTATGAGGAGCAAACTAGTGCAGTTACTGGGTGAGGTGTGTGAGTAACTCAGGCTAAGGTTCTACACACTTAGTGCATCTGTCATGGTCTTCCAGAAAATACATAGAGGCAAGAAAACAACATGTATTTGGGATGAGTTAAGCATGTTTTGGCAAGAAGAGCATTTTTGTGAGCTTTTGTATTAATATTAATATTAATATTAATCTCCCAGCCTCCCTTTAGTGCCAGCATAGTCCACATTGACTTAGAACTTCATTCTGTAGCAGGTCTCCTGTCGAGGCAAACATTGTTAGCCCAAGGGAATCTCCAGGAATATCCCACGTGTGCTCGGAAATGCTCTGTGATTTCCACGTGGGAATAAAATTACAGATGAATTTGGCTTGTAAAGATGGACAACAGGTATTTATTTGGTTGCAGTCCCAGATGTAATCAAAGTTACGGAAGAGCTTTCTTTCCAACTAAGAGCTTCAGTTGGTTGTGGAAGAGGAGCAAGCGGGTTTTTAAAGTGATCGAGTGCATCTGTAGCATTCTTTGTTCTCTTCCCCACTTCTGTCCAGCTCTTGCTCTGCACCTCAGGTCTCGAAGTACTTGTAAATCTGGGCGACGTACTGCATCACGCTCTGCCAGTCCGGCCGGTCCGTGTACATCATCTCGCTGAGCTCCTGCACAGGACACACAGGGCAGAGCTCAGACCAGCACCACCAGGGTTCCCTGAGGAGCTGAGGCCACTGAACACTTCTGCTTCCACCCCAGAGCTCCCTAAAGCCACACACACTGGAGTGATCTACTGGCCAAGTGCAATTCTGAAACTCGTAAACAAACTGGTTAAACAGCCACACACAGCCTACAGGCTGAAAAGATTTCTTCCACCTGCAAAGATCATTTATAACTTCATTTAAGTTGCTGCTTCTTTGCATGTCTTTGCTTCTGTATTTAGCTCATGAACCCCATAATATTTTTCCCTTCATATTAAGCTTATCTCGCCCTTGTCATATTGTTGATTTTGGAAAAGGCTTTTTGAACAGTTTAGAAAGCGAATTATCTTTCTGTTTCTTCAAAAACAAAACCAAAGGGAAACAAAATGCTCTAACAGGCAAGTCTTTGTCCATGAAAATATGAATAATCTGGAGTTGGCATCCCAGAGGAGGACATAATCAATATCCTCTTTTCAATACTAGATGACCTTTGTAAGCTCATTCAAATGATATTAATTCTGTGATTCTTCATGTTCTTTCTGGAAGTTTTCCTAGCACTATGAGCTTTCAGATGATGGTACAGCCTTCCCCAGCACTATGTGAACACTTTCAGAGCAAGATCACAGACTGGCCACATGGCAACAAAGGCACTGGAACAGTGTATGAAGCAAATCCTCCCTTGCTAAAAGAAAGTCACTCACCAGACTGGGTTTGATGCCCACACTTTCAGCAGCTTGAAATGCTAACAGCAGATTTCTCTTCTGTAAAAATAAAAGTTCAAAAGGATTAACACCAAGGTATGATTCCTGAACCCTTCCTTGCATCTGGGTAATCAGTAAGTTTAAATGAGCAGGTATATTTGAAAACTGTAAACCACTGGATTCCACACTTGCACACAGATTACTAAGGTACACTCACAAGTTCTTTGTCTTTGAATAGCTCATCTACTTTGCCCAAGCTACAGCCCTCTGTTTCTTACAGAAAGGTTCTTGTGGAACTGATAACTTGGAAAAAAACCCCACTGAGCTTCTGTCTTTATTATGAGTGACAGGTTTCTGCAGGTGTTAACTAATGTAAGGCATTCCTTTATATAGTATAATTTTTGTTGTAATAGGTACTGTCTGAGGTAAATCCAGATTCCCCCCCTTTGTGAGGATCCAGACTAGTGTAATACAGCATGTGTGATGTGTGCTGCTGCCTCAGGAGTCCAGGAATGCTTTAGCCTTCCAAAAGGGATGCTGCCCACAGCACTTACTGGATTCAGCCAACCTGTCACTGACTCTTTACCCAGTAGTCCCTGCATTTCCCTCTGGGAACTCACTGTTGGTTTCCTTCCCCTGTTCATCCATTCCGTTCACTGTGAGTTCTGCAAATGCTGTAGGAGCAGGTACAACACAACTTACCTTGTCCTGGCTGTTGAGCTCCTGGTAAGGAATATGTGCAGGCAAATAGGTGTGCAGGAGAGCACAGAAGGCCAGCCCATCGCTCCAGCTGCTGCTGAAGTTGGTAATATCAATATTCTGTAAGACAAAACATGAACCATCCCTGAACAGTGCTACACAACACACACAAAAAAATCTCCAAACCATAGATTTTATGCAGTCATGGAATGAAAACCCCAAAGTTGAGCTAAACCCCAGAGCTGAGCTAGGAAAATCTGTAGTGACACTCCCACCACCGCCAGCTCCAAAAGGAGGGAGGTGAAAAAGAAACATCTGGAATAGTCTTAATATAGTTGTGAGTTTAAATGGTAAAAAAACATCTTCCTTCCCCTTGTTGCTGGACAGTGGGACTGTTCTTTGCTGGGCACATAACTCACTACAAGGGTGCACAGAGGAAGCCCAGTTTCCCTGCTCATGACAGCTGAACTCCAGAACGTGGATTACAGTGAAACAGAAAATGGTATTTTAAAGTCAGCCCATCTGTAGAGAACCCCTTTAAGAAACAGAGACTTCTGGGGGTACAGAGTGCACTCGGGGTTCTTCACAGGGACTCTCTCAAGAGGCAGAGCTGTACTTAAATCAGGCTGGTGGCCCAGTTCTGCTCCTGTGAACAAGGTGACCTTTCCAGTGCTCCTGTGGGCACTGACTGGCCATACCAGCACACTAAGGAATTCTCAGGGCTAAGTTTTGCTGCTGTAGCAGCAGCTGTGGTTCCAAATACCAGTTAAAAACAAAACAGTGAACTAAGTGATACAACTGCTGGAGTGGGGAGGCTCCAGGACACGACGGAACCGCCCCATCTCTCACACCACGGCAGGTGTGGAGCCACCCCCCGACCGTTCTCACCAGCCACATCATCCTGTGTGCTGAACCTCACATCAGGCAACCTGCCACTTCACTTTTCTTTAGCTAGTTTGTGGTTTCTCTCAAGATTCCCCAAAAGGCAAGGCTTTCACTGCATCTCTCATACAACAGCTAACGCAGACACAAGAAAACCCAGACAGGAATTATTTTAGCATGTGCTCTTTGCTTATGATGATTACTTGTCCAATCTGGACTTTGTCCAGTCAGACAGGATTTCAAATTACTAATAAATGTCCATAACCAAACACGACTCAAATTGAAGCAGTACAGAGTATTTCAGGTTGGAATATCTGGCTGTAATAAATCTACAAACCTAATGGGCTCAGGAAGCAGCCAACACCACCTCACTGCACCAGCCACCACATTGTGCTGGGCCCTACTAACATCTGTCAGTGGAGATAAAAGAAAAATGAGGCACTGGCTGAACACCATCATAAGAAAAAAATGATTTTGCTCTGAAAGCTGCCTGGGCTTTGCCTGTTCCATAAAGTCACACCGTGGAAGCCCAAAGTTTGTGTCTGTGGAATTGGCAGAAGCTGGATTACTCTGCTTTCTTGAAGTTGCAGACAAACAAGTTCCTTTCTATTTATCAATCTGCAGTTAGTGGGAAAGGACTCACTGCCAAGTTATAGAAGTGTTTTTATTGAGGCCAGTATGTTTTATCAGCAAATAGCCTATCATCAAATGCCAATATTCTCATTTTATATTGTACGACAGAAATGGAAAATGGAGGTCGTTCCTCCCCTCTGCCAAAGGCCATGGAAACAGGAACAAACAAAGCCTTAGCTGAGCAACAGGACTAGACAAAAAGGCAAGTCTTGTTTGTGTGGGAACATTTTATCTATCCTTGTTTTCATGATGCTATTATGAGACACGTGAGATCCCAAACTGCTCCTTCCTACAGTATTTCACTATCCCAGCATCAGTTTGATAATTTTCCTCCTCTTTGTAGTTCTAGCTATAATTAAAAATGTTCTCCTCCTCCCATCTACCAATATCTACAGCACTAATGTCTACAACAACCTGAAATAAGTTCAAAAATCTTCACATCCCCAACAGCATTGTCCAGCCAGTCAGCTTCAGTAACTCTTGGATCCAAGTCTTACAAACAAGCAGAAGTTCAAGGATGGGGTTCTGCTGACCAGATTTAAACCACAGATGAAATCTACTGCAAAGTGGTATGCCCTGACCAACAGAGAAAACCAACTAAAATCTGAATTTTTGTCCTCTATGAAAACCCAAAATGAATGTTCAAAGATTCAGCTCAACTGTTCAGTTAATAGTGCACAAGCAAACACTTAGACATACTCAAAACCACTTAGCTCCATTTTTACCTCCAACAAACAAGCATCAATGAATTTTGGTTATTTTCCTCCAAACAAAGGCATTTCCACTTCATACATGGCATAATCCCTCTGTGGCATTTCATCTTGGCTTCTGTGTTAACTAGTTTTGAATTTGGGATATAAGGTCATGGTAAATGGAAAGTGATCTGTGTTTTGCTACACTGCAGCTTTATTTGTAATACCTCCTCCACTACACCACACCAAGAGGAATTAAGTCAAAACAGAGACAACTCTGATTTCTCGGAAGATCTCTGGCTCCCCTGAAGCCATTTGAAAAAAAAAAAAAAATAAAAAAAGGAAAACAATTTAGGGAATGAACACCTCGGAAACTATTCACTTCTCTTGATTGTTTTGGCAGCATAACCCGTCTCAGTCTTTCTGCCCCACCTCTCTGCTCCTCAACACACAGTCCATGAATATCTGGGAGCTATTTGTGTTGATGCTGATAATGTACAGTCCCAAATTCAGCATGGAGAGCTTGGTGATTTCTGTCTCCCAGTGTGTTTACAGCAGAACCCCCACCCTAAGGTCTGAAAACCTGCACGTGGCTTCTCATGAGACCCCCGGAAGTTAATCTGGAAAGGATGGCATCATTTAGGAAGGAGATGCAGAATGAGCATAAGGAGAAATATGAAAGTGGAGTAGGGAGTGCAGATCAAACTGAGCTTTAGCATGAAAAATTTGGCATCACATTGTCCCAGTACATCTCGTGGTCATTGGTATCCAAGGTCTTCAGCACAACATCAGGGGATCCACACTGCTAAAGACACCTGCAGTGCCACTTGTCAGTGAAAACAGTTCATTCTCTTCAAATGAAAGCTCATCAGTGAGGTACTACACATACACTGGGAATAATAAGAGACTGGGATCTGGAAGCACAGCTACCAAAGTACCAAAGTACCCAGTATGGTTTGTTTCTATGAACATTAAAGTACCTGACATTAGGCAAAATTTTAAAAAAAAATCCAGGCAATGTTATTTGGAGAGCAAATGTATTATCTATGATATAGTGGCAGGCCAAGTCTAAAAGACACTAAACACCTGCAAGTGATTAAACTCAGCCCCCTGCCCCGGGAATGTGACCTTTGCTTGCAGATAACAGAGACCTCTGAGAGCCACAGGAAAGACACACAGGGAAACCTGTCTGATCTGTTCTCACTAAAAACAACTTCTTGTTTATCTGAAAAAACACCACCCCATTAGGTTTCACTAGATTTTTGACTCCAAGCAAAAAGCAACAATGACATCACATGCTCTTCCTTACAGGCTGAGCATGTTAAAATACTGATACAAGATATTCCCACTGTGCAGATGTTACTGTGCCCACAGCAGTGGCTCTCTGAGTCAGAATCTTCTCTCTAGGACCCAGAATTATCAATTATAGACTTGAAGATAGCCTGGAACTCTGTGGAAGGAAGCCTGCAATAAATACGACCTGAGCATCGTTTTTCCCACCCTCCCCTCAGCGTTGGACGTACCCTCCTGCCTCTACCAAGTTATGGGGATGGAATGGAACACCAGGAACATGCCAGAGTGGCATGTTCAGCCCATACAGAGGTTCAGAGGTTCAGCCCATACAGAATATAAACTTAAATACTGAAAACAGAACAGGTTAAAATAAATATATTGGACAAGTCAAAGCCTTGTTTTTAATAGCAGCTCCCCCTTAGGAGGCTCAGCTTTCTGCTGTCCTTCCAGCTCATCCCTACCCAGACCCACATCTCCTCACAGGCCAAGTCTTGAACAGCTCAGTGTTTTCACCTGGTTATATTTAAACACACATGTCTGAACAGGAACCTCCTTTTCGTAAGCCACATCTCTGCACATCTGAACCCTGACCTTTCTAATGTAAAATGGATCAAGGCACTTGCAAAGGCAACCTCCAAAGATGACCTAAACCTGCCCATCTTTAACAACAGCTGCATGAAACTGCCAATCTAATTTGATTTATTACACCCTAATTGGTTGGGGCCATGTCAGTAGGACTCAGACAAAAAAGTTCTATCAGAGGAAGTGTACAAACTTCAGGCTCTGACCAGGCAAGTTCTAAACACTTCCTAAGAAGTAACATGAGTGAAGAATGGCTCCTTTTAGCATGACCAATCTTCTGAGCAAACAAAACACTCCAGTTCATCTGAAATGCTCCAGCAAAGATATGAAACATTTGGGCAATCTACTGGAAATAGGGGTGAATGAGAAATGTGGTCAGGTCCAGTTAACACGGATGAAAGGCATAAATACCTGAAATTAAAGGCTGCCTGGATTCTTCTGTAATTACAGGGTGCACCCAGATGACTTGGACAATTGCACACAGCTATTTTCAGTGGGTAGCTGCAAGTCTGAAGTGATTTACATATCACATTTAGCCAATCTGCTACCAGGAACCTTTCTGAATTCTCTTACAAATCTTTTTCTGCTAAGTGGAACACATAATCAAGTAATGCCTTTTGATAAAAAAAAAAATAAAATCCAGAATAACTTCAGGAACAGCAACACTGTGTATTGTATAGAGATTAAGTGGGTAGCCAAGACTGGGAAGGAAGCCAAATGACCTTCTATCCTCCAGGCTGTATTAATATCCCTGGTTCAAATGGTGCAGGCAACTGCAGTCTCCATAAGAATTGTTTTAACCTTTCTTAGAAACAACAAGTTTCAGTCCCATAATCCTTATTTCCAATGCTTCTCCCAGCATGTCAGTCAGCCAAGCATCTTATTGCTGGTGACACGTGTCTGGAACAACAGAGCTCAGATAACGAAATGCTCTGTGAAGCTGCTGTTAAATCACATAAGAACAGCACTGTGAGCTGACAGGAAACTGGTGGTAGTTCTTTAAAAGTTCTCTCATTTACTTTTTATAAAGCATCCCTATTTCCCATCATTCCTAGGTTCTGTTTGCTCCAGTGCTGCCACAAGTGTTGCCTTGGGTTTACCATTTAACATTTGCTTCAGTAAGTGTGAATAAATGAGCCTTTTAGCAAAGACAAGACACTACAGGGTTTATGGCTATATTTTTTTGCAAAAGCATCCAACATCAATTTGCTACAGTAGTCACCTGGAGTGGGGACACTTAAAAAGAGAAAATTTAACAAGGTTATTATCATGCATCTTACACAAAGATTTTTCAGCTCCCAACTATTTTAGTCTCAAAAGCTAGAGAAGATACCAAAAAGTCAGGCAGGTCCAATTTTCTTTATTACTTTTCCTAGTTGAGGCAGAGGTAACAATAGGTGGAATGATGCTCCCTAAAGTTCTGTGCTCAAAACAAGCTCATCTGAACAGGAGTTGTCCCAGAGAAATCATTCAGAGTAAATTGTAAAGCCATTCTCAAATGATCTGTGCAGTCTTCCAGTTCAGCTTCATGAGGTATTGAGGAGGTCCAGGACCTCTGCAAGGCAGCTTAGTTCTGGTATTTTGATTACAGAAGAGGGGTAGTGCCAAAATGAAGTTTTCACAAGAATAAAAAATGAAAGTAGTAGGAAGTGGGAGACATTTAAGGTACTAGTGATAAAGTAATTATGTACCCTCCCACTTCCTCTGCCTGCAAGGTGAGTTACTCCTGACACTGAAGCCATCCCTGCAACCCCACATGAGTAACCTCCCTTAGATGAGCCAAACAGCCCCTATTTTTGCCCTTCAGGTCTATTGCTCCCAGGACTGTGTGTGGTCTGGTAAACATGTCACTATATTTTTGGTCATGTTCTTCAGGTTCTATTTACATTTCAATATATAAAAACTGACTTCTTATAAAGAAAACACATTCTGGTGAACAAGGGTTGAGAGTAGCTGCTGGCACAGTGCACATAACACACAGTGAACATATCTGAACGTTTCCTAGCAAATAATAAGAGTTGCTTTGAGTGCAAATAACCCCATGACGACATCCTCATTACTAAAAGTCACCAACTTCAAAGGTCTCACTGAAGGCTGGTGAAGTTACATATTCCTTATTTTGGATCTTAGTTTATATTGCTTTGCACAAGAGAGGGAGAAAATGTATAAAGCTGAGTTCAGCAGGAGCTGGTTGTTTGTTACACAAACACACAGGGCCAAGTAAGAGCTGGTCTAAACAGAAGCAATTTTGTCAATGCCTCTGGGTCATTTCAGAGATGAGGTAATGGTGACACCAAAGAGATTTATCAAGTGTGACTGGTACTTCTGTAATTTAAACCACTGTCATATTGCATGAGAGGGCAAAGTAAGTGTTAGCTCTGCCTGGAGAGGCAGAAGTGGATTACCCAGCAAGACCAGGGACTAACAAATTCTCCCTGTTGTAGTAATCCCATTAGATACTGGTGAGTCCTTACTTTTGCTCTGCACTTCAGTCTAAATCACCCTTGTTCAATGCTCACTTGCTGAAAGCCAACTCCCTGCTTGCCACACAACTAACACTTCCATCAGCTTTCTCAGCCTCTCCTGTAAATGACACCACTGCTGAGTGCCACAGGGACACAGGCTGGGCTGTGTCCCCTCATCCCCAAGGCTGCAGGATGCAGCAGCACAGCTCCAAGGACCACACAGATACTCTGGGGAAGGGGGGAGGGAGAGAGGGGGAGGAATTAGCTCCACTCTGTGTCCAAGACAGCAGCACAGCTACTTCCTGCCTGGAGCCCTGGTGCAGAATTGCTAATGACCACACTGGCTGCTCCCACAGCTCTTTCTAATTATCTGTATTGAGAGTTCAGAGATTAGGCATGTCCTGGAATTCCTGGGTGGAGGGACAGGCTGCAGCAGGCTCACGGTAAAGGATGGAAACAAGGTGGGGAGAGGTCCCAAAACCAAAGGTTATGAATGGACCAGGCTGCAGGGCTCAGCTGTCTCCCAGTTAAACTCCCAGGCTGGAGCTGTTCCAGGTGGTGCCCAATCAATTCAGGGTTTTCACGGATTGTCAGTGCATCCAGGCAACACGAGGAAAGCGTCTTGGACTTTGGGATGGATAGAATGCAAATGCTATTTTTAAAATTACCCAGCAGGATAGAAAGTTATGCATGAGAGAGCTGCATGGGCGTCTATTTTATCCCTCCAATCAAGAGACTTGTATTTGTTTACAGGATAAAGCTCTTTATGTGAAAAAAGGTTGGCTCAAGTTATTTGGCTACATGGGAGAAGCACGTTTAGGCACTGGCATCACTGAGAACAGGGTCTGCACACTGGTAATCATCCTGATTATTCCCAAAATGCCATGATTTGGCTGCTGCATTTATTTTCCAGACCCAAGCCCTGGGTCCAGCTCGGACATACAGAGAAATTGCACGTACACATTCAGCTGTAAGTATTTTTACTTAGGAAAAGAAAACATTTATTCTGGAAAAATAAATTGGGAATACCTTGAAATTTTCAGCCTGTATTTTCATGAATTAAAACATTCTCCAGATTGGCCTTTTTATCAGAGCATCTTTCCAAATATTAATAAACTTATCATAATCCAATTACATGATTCTGTGATCTATATTTTAACCGCTGGGGAAATCAATGCAATGTAAGACTACCAAGGTCACAAAGATGGTCCACAGCAGACTTGGGAGCAAAATTCCTGACCAATGTACTGTCAATTTTTATTATAACACTGGATGAACTCTCCTATCTCAACAGTTATTACCAAAACTCTGAAAGGAGTTCATTGTTTTCTTAGGAAAAGTCCTCTTCGTCAAAGATCAGAGAAACGCAGAGACAGTCAGAAATTTCACCCATTTCTCAGAAACTCACAGAATATGCTAACATAACTTCCTGAGAAAAACCCATTGCTCATATATCCTACTTCTAAATGTCAAAATGCAACAAGTGCTGAGGAGACCCAGAGCTCTCAGGAAACACGAGCAGCCTCTCCGAGCACAAGGGCTACGCTGGCACCGGCACTTCAGGGGACGTGTCGTTGTGCCAGAGCTGAACCTCCTCGAGTTCCTGGTGAGTCAGGGCTTTTTCCTGCTGGCTCAGCAGGCTCTGGCTGATCCCAGCACACAGGTTTGGTGTGGCAGAGGGGACATCAGATAGAAATCTGGTTAGTTTAGATAGAAACCTGAGAGAGAGACTGATTCGATTTTAGGCTACACAAACAGCAACGTAAAAAAGGGTAAGAGAATCACTCCTGTACCCAAGTGCACATCTGGTGATTAAGAAACAAGTGGGTTCTTTTCTGTATTTCCTTAGGACAGTGTATAGCTGTGCTGAGATTCCCAAGGATTTCAAACTAAGTTCCATTATATTGGTGTCAAAGGAAGTGTTTGAACGAGCCAAGTCCCAGGAATTATATTCTGCCCAGGTTCAGAGGGTTGATCCTGGGTTTTGTGCCATTCAGCTCTAATTCTGGTAAAGAATCAGCTTTACTAGAATTGCCTGCTTGAGCACCAACCCTGAGGACTGTGGTGGCATTTATTTGTATACATACATAGATATATAATTTTTATATATATATATATTATTTACACAGCTCTGTTCGCTCTCTGTGGTCCAAGATGATGCATAACTCAAGTGCAGATTGAGTCAAAGTGCTCAGCTGACACTTAAAAAAAAGATTAATGCTTAAGTAGACAGTTAATGTCAACTACTCAAACTGATGACGTACAAAGAAGTAAAACTGACTTCTTGTTTCTAAATATAACCCTTAGTTTCCAGAATAAGGAAGAAACGTTCAGAGAGGGACATGTTAAGGTACAACTGGCCATGAAGGAGTTCTTGAATGTTCTATAAAGCAGGTCCTCACAAAGTGCAGCCCCAGGAAAACAACTGCTTGATGCATCAGCAGTCAAAAAATAGTCATCCTGCCTGTCTGTCTGGGCAGAGTCCACCTCCCTAAGGAGAATGCACTGGATCCATGACCACCTGACCAAAGGGAACACACTACCTCCCCATCTCCAGCTATCTGCACCTAAACATCTTTGAGTCACACTTAATCTGTCCTGGATCTCATCCAGCCAGCAAACCAGTCAAAAAAGTATCAGGAAAAGCAAGCGGATAACAACATGGAATAGAGCTTGAGAACAAGGAGGTTATGGAGGAAATACTGTCCAGCATAAAAAGAAAAGGAATGTGAATTCCCGTGAGAGAAAGAAAGCCACAAATTCGTAAACAAAAAGCTAGTATTAGTCTGAGTTTAAACTGAACACAAAAGGATAAAGAGCTTTATATTTTATCCACTGCCAAATCACTAGTTGACCAGTCTCTTGCTATAATTACTTGATAAACAGCAAATACTGCAACGGCTTCATTTTTCTCTCCTTTTGCATCTTTGCTCGATGAAGAACTGCCTTTAGCCCTAAGCTGGTGTACTGACACTGCCACAGTCAGGGAGGTGATGTAATGCAATGGCTTGAATGCACAGGTCAAGAATATATGAAACAAACATCTCCAGGGGTATAGCTGGCATTTCCCTTTGTCAGTTCTAGAACATTCCTCATCTCCTCCTATTTGGCATTCTTCTACTTAGGACAACCACACAGACAGCTTTGTTGTAAGAGATGGTAGTTCTTCAACAAGTGGATCCCAAATGGGACTTGTTAAACCAAACATAACTTGGATAAAAAGAATCACCACAATTATGCATTGGTGAAAAGAGCCAGTTTCAGGTTCTCTTTGCACAGGATGGGTGTGTAGTGGTTGCAAAGAACAGGAAAACAGTTCTTTTAAGCAAACCATATTCATTAACATGGTAGCAATTTCCCTCTCCTCTCTGGAGAGAGTATGTGTGGCAGAAACAATAATCCTCAATTCTAATGATCATGGGTTAAGTGCCTCTTGAAGTTCTGTGCTTTCACAATACATCTGTGGGTAGCAATAGACTTAATCTAGAGAGGTTTGGCCCCTTGACAAATGGTCTCCACAGAGAGCAAACAGAATCAGGGCACTTAAATAACACCACAGTCACTAATGATGATTATGGAAGGTGATAATGCAACAAGAATGACTCTCAGCAGCTTCCAGGAGTTACAACTTGTAGGAGCACAGACTGTTAGAAAAGAGGCACCCAACTCCTACTGCACACTGCTGCTGTGCTGCAGCATCTTTTTAAATAGATGAAAAAAAACCCGCAAGACAACAGAGAAAAAGCTATTTTAACAGAAATAGCTTTCTCTCAGCAGGCTTTGTGGTTCAAAGGACTTGTGGTAAATGAGTTTCAGAGCCACAAGAGCAGTTCTCACGTCTGGTCACCTCATCCCCCTGCATTATACACCATGATGTCAACGAATTCAGAAAGGCAGAAGGAACAGTCTGTGTATGCCTGGCAAAAGAGATCCTGTGCCAGTGCACATTTCTTATAGGGAACCATACATTACATTAAGGTTAGTTTTTTTGAGCTGGAAATTTTCCATGAGGATGTTTTACATAAAGACACTGAGCCCAAACCCTGATCTCACTGCAATTCTTCTTACTGCTGAGACTTTCTAGCACCTCCCCTGCTTAGTTATTCAGAATCAATGGCCAAAATGCCAGATAACATTCATCTATGCATCAAAACATAACAATTGAAATAATATGACTGATCATGCCACAGTTTATGCAATTCCACTTTCATATTCTTTCCCCGTAGTCATTAAACTGAACTTCCACTTTATTTTCCTTCTATGATTCTGTTTTCATGTTCTAAATACTCTCTCCCCTTAGTGCTCATCTCTTTTTGATATCAAATCACTGTTTAAATAGGGATCTTAGAACTGAGAGAGCAGACAACAGAAACATAGATGCTTTCATGTTTCCCCTCAGTTACTGTAAACTCATACAATTTCTTTCTTTAAAAAACAAACAAAAGCCTCCAGGCCACTACTAATTTGTGCTGCACTTCTCTCAACTCCCCCCAGTGTCCCTGTTTTGTTTTATGAGATTGCCTCCTGGGGAACACACTGAAGTTCAAAGCCAGGGAATGTTCCCACTGTAGTCCATGCAAGGATAGTTTATGGTTGGATTCAATCCTAAAGATCTTTTCCAAACTAAATGATTCTGTGATATATGCCAGGAGCAGGATGCCAATTTCTATCTATAGTATAAGTTTTGTATGGATTAAAGCATTTAAAAAGTGCAGTCTTGTGTACTGATCTCTAGGTCTTATCCCCAGATACCTTCCCAGGTCACTAATCCAACTTTCCTCAGGGAATCTGGGACATGGGGAGTAGCTGCTACTGAGAGCATCAGTTATTTTAATCCACTTTGCTCATACTGTTTAATGAAATCATAATTTAAACAGAAAGGAATCTCCCTCTTTCTCCCCAGCTCAGATGGGGAACTGTTATCACACATTTTGCCACTGAAAACAGAAGTTAGGCAGCCAAGCAGCTTTTTATTTTTATTCTCTCATTCTACTGTGACAGGGCTGAAAACACTTTGCATCCAAAGTTCTCTGTGTTTCTGGGCTTCAAGTTAGAAACTACGTGACAGATTATCCTGGAATTTGCACAGATGATGCCTCACAGACACGGATATTATCTATGGAAAAGAAGTCATGCACGTCATCAGGGTTCTGCTCCGTGGAGTCCATTACCTCATTCCCACCCTTGCAGTGGCTGAGGCAGGAAGGAGGATGACGTTCTTTACTCCATTCCAGTTCTTGTACTCAAGAATGATAAAAACTCCCTGTGGAGCTTAACATCAGCCTTATTGTGAGAGTGCAAGGGTCTGGGAAAGGCAAGTTCAAGAGGAGTTAGTGAATGCACTGCAAAGAGTGCAATGGGAATGAGAATCTGAGGAAGAATGTCCAAGAGAGAATGGCTCTAAATGGAGCAGTGAAGGCAGAGAGGGAAAACTCTCACCGTAAATCAATACTGTGACTGTCCTTTGGTTCATCTGACTTTAATTTCTGTCCTGAGATCTTACACCTACACTCTGGGTAATAAGGCCCCCATCACATCACAATCTGAACTGCTCAGACCCTCCTGGATTACAGAGTTTGTCAAGGCTCCACCTGCTTGTTCTCAAACCCTGCTGAAAACTCACAACAGAGAACAGCCACGAACAGAAGAAGAGCATCACCAGAGCAGGAACCAAAACAACAAAGCTTCTTCTGAAACATCAGCTGGACAGTCACGTAACAACAACACTCCAGCAGCCATCTAAGAAGCAAAGACTTCCACCCTCCTCCAAAGCATGGACACACTTTCCTCCAGAGACTGATACTTGAGGAAAAACAAATAGACCCAGATTTTGCCTTGCATCCCTCCTGGGTGGCCTGCTATCCCAGGCACAGGGAGCTCCACTGCGTGGGTTCTGCACAGGAAAACACAACTCTGTTCTATTCTATCCCTGAGGAAATACTTGGCACTCTTGGTGCCAGGTTTGTACCTACAGAATCGAGACAGGCCTCTCTATTTTCAAAGCCATATAATTTCTAAAAGCAATACATTTAGTCCAACTTGAGTGTAAATCAGAGAAAGAAACATACAGGCTGATGCTCAGAAAACACTTCTAACAGTAAACTCAGAGTTAAACCGATTTAGGAGAGTGAAGGGAGCTCATCATATGTGCCATTTCAAACAGAAAAGGGAAAACTACTAGGAGAAAGTTACTCAGGAGATGGGTTTGCTTAACAGAAGTTAGACTTGGAAAGGCTGTATTTCATGAATTGTTTTCTGAGGATTGGATGGGAATGTTCCCTCACACCTTCATATCCAAGACCAGGAGAAATGTAGTAGATGGGATATAAAATCAACCAACACAGCAGAGAACACAGAATTTCAGGGGACAGCACTGTAGCCTTTTAGGCTAAACACTAATCCTGGCTTTATTCTTTCTAAGGTGTGTCTGAAGTCAGGAGCTTTCTCTGATCCTTGTCCTTCTGTGAAACCTTGCTGCAAATCAGATGAACAAACCAGTGCTAAGAAATGACTGAAACTTTCACATAGACCAGTTTACTAAAAGGGACAGCTACTGTCTTTTCTCCCAAACTCCTGCACCCTGCAGCTAATGCTTCATAAAGGGTTGGTTGTGAAGAAAAAAATATTTTATTATTTACTTTAAAAGATGGACTCTGCTTTTATTAAAGACCTGCTCCAGGGTGCATATCATGTGGTGAAAACTGCTTTTGTCTTCTGCTCCAAGTAACAAACAATATTATTCTTAAGAAAGAAAAATCCCAACACTATATCAAACCAGGACTATCCTGCACACCCAGCATGGAATATTGTCTGTAATTGCCTTCTTTGCAGAATCAAAGGCCTAATTTAACTGCACACCAGCACTGGCCAGAAAACACAGCAATGGCCATAGAAGACCTGGACAAATGATTATCCCTGTGAAAATCACTCTGCAAAGAAATGAGACAGTCTCATGCAGTCAAAGCTTGCTTTGTAAAATCAAGCTGCAAACTTCACTTGGTCAAGGCCACACAATGAAATATTTCTTTGGTTTTGCAGAAAAAGGGCCAAAATAAAAACTCACACGGTAGTGTATTGATGAGAGAGGCCTGTAGAGAAAATATCAGAATGTAATTTCAAAAACTGATGCCAAATTGAAGCTGCTGTGCACATACACTCTGTTTCTCACCATCAACAACCTCTGATGCAGCAAATATTTTGGGGGTTGCATACAAATTATTTATGACAATGCAATATTGGGGACTGCACTGCTAAGGAAATCTGAAGGAAGAGGATGGAAACACCCAGTAGAAGTAAACAAAGTAAACATGCAAAAATCAACTGGCTGTAATATACATATTTCTTTGAAGTGACATTGCTTCCTGCACACCTACTGGAAAGTGATTAATTCCTTCTCAGATTAAAGTAAAAATGTACCTATTCCCTTACCTGGTAACCTTCAGTCTTCTTTTGGCACCATTTCAACAAAGCATTCCTCTTGGAACCCCCATATTCCCGAGCCAGGGCTGCCAGGGGGTCCTTTCTCTCCACACTAAACCAGGGAAGCAAAAGGGAGAAGACAATAAATGTGCTTGAAATCTCATTTTTCACCAGTGTGTAAATAATATCTGTATGACAAAGCAGAATGGCAGCACAGAACCTAAATGTAAACCAAGCTGAAACAGCTTTTGGAGCTTGCATTCTGTATCTGCCTTCACATGAGACGAATTCAGGTGGTACCACTGCACACAAAGGGCTGAAAAAACAGCAGCCTGTGGATATTCAGTGTGTGTGTCAACCCAGCATTTCTGCTATTAATTTCATCAGCTTTACTTACAAAATTTTCAAGTAACCTCTTTGTTTTACATATGAAAAACTAGGATTTAGGGTGTAGAATTAAAAGAAACTATCTAAAGGATCTATAACAGCAAATTCACACCCAGCTGAGCTGCTGCAGAATGAGTTGTTGAATAAAATGAAAAATGAAGCTGTATTGCAGTTCAAGGCCCTGAGGACAGTTAAAGGCCAGCAATCAAAACACCCACCTCGTCTCCACTCTTCTGGTGGAAATAATGGTGGAGATCAGAGGAAAATATATATGCTCTTTTTCTCAGGAGAGAAGCAAATTATGTGTCCAATTTCCTTCAGCCCTCAGAGCTTTTGGTTTTTAACTCACCATGACATGCAAAGCTACAGTAAGATAATGAGGGCTGACCTCATTATCCTGTACACAGGATGGAATTCTTGCATGCAACTGAAAGCTTGTCATCCTCATTTCCACTGTGATTGCTCATCTTACAGATAACTGTGGTTATTACAGTCTGAATTTTGATATCTGGATCTCACACAGCCTGGAAATTCTGAACTGGACAGGCCATCCAGCAGGGATTGCACTGGAGACCGGGGTCCTCCAGACTAAACCATTCATCCTGGGGCCAGGTAATGCTGTCAGTCTTTCCAATGTGCTATTTTTTTTCCCAGGAAACTGGAGCTGTACCTGAGTTTGCTTTGGGGTTTCAGGCTGCTGGGGGTAGAGGTAAGCATCCTGCTGCTGAAGGCCATGGGGGGTTTGCTCAGGGATTCCAGGGAGGGGCTTTTGCGGAGGTAATGGTCTGGCTTCAGCTCTTCATTTCTCCCCTTCAGAAGGTCTGTGGGAATTAAAAGAAAAAGCTGTCAGTTCACAGCCTGAGGAATTTGATTAATCACTGTCCTGCCACCCAGCACACAATATGCAGTCTGTTGTTTTGATTCCAAACAAATGTACTCATTTGTTCATTAAACACACATGGGGCTAGGAAACCTTGAGCAGATTAGAGGTGATCGCAACAAGGAATGGCTTTGATGATTTCAACAGTCCAGGCTGCCTGGTTTCCTGTGATTGATACTCCTGCTGGGGGGTAGGGGCCCCAGGTGAATGAAGGGAAATACCAAAATCTACAGTCTGAAAGGTTCAAAAGCTGATCACCAGATATCTTCACCAGAGGACTGACCAGCCCTAGTACAGTACTTTCTTTTCTGCCATTAGCAGAACTGTAAAAAGAAAGCTCCTTGTCTCCTGAATACAACCCAGCTCAAGGCAGCAAGAAAAGGCACTTATTACCACATGATACCTGGCATCCCCTCTGACAGAACTTTGGGAAGTCTCAATATATTCACAGCAGATGCATCTATATTTTATTACACATATTATTTATTTTTATATCATGCAGTTAAGATATATATTTATATATGTGTACACACACATAAATGCATATAAATTTTTAGATACATAAAAGAAAACCAACAAAATTAGTAGCCATAGAATCCAATGCTGATAGGTTTTTGAAGAGAAGCCAAAGAGATCATAGAAATCAAATCACTGCATATCAGTACATGAGGTGATGTAACAGGCCAGGACTATGGCTTACATATCATGTTATCAGAAATTAATTGCATGTGGAACACAAATTTTTCTCCTCCTTTCTGGTTAACTCCCTATAATTATCAATTAATGCCACATCACCTAGAGGTGTGAATTCCTTCTTATCTCAGTTTCAACCCCCTTTGACTTATTTCTGGGTGCTAGAAAGTCCAGCATGGAACCAGTAAACTCCCTGACTCTAAGTGAAAAGATCACAACCAGCTCTCTGGGTGAAGTAATCCATTCTCCTCTCCAACTATGTAACATTTGGGTCACATTAAGGACATCACAGAACCCTGCTGTGATACTGGTCAGATGGAATCAGCCAGAAGATTATTATTATGGAGACTACTTCACTCTGAATTTCCTTGGGGATGATTTTTAATTCAGTGTTGTTTGCATAGGGCTTGGATCAACTGCCTTCTAGGATTATTTAGATTGGAACCAGAGCTATTACAACTTTACAGTGAGTAAGCCTTTGCTATGGATTATTGGAACTAAATTAAACCCAGGTACAAAGAGAAGCTGTAAATACAGGAACTTGCTAAATAAGCAACCATTAATTTTTACCATACAATGGCTAATAAAGTATCTGTTCATTTCAACAAATTTTCACAGAACAACTGTCCAGAGGTAATAACAGAAATTATCCATGGCCTGAAGTGGGATATTTATTGTTAAGCACTGTCAGGATATTACACAGTTGACAGATCACTTCACTCTGCAGTGGATGGGTAGAGACTTAAAAAGTCTTATGTTCTGTTTGGGATCATTGTATATTTTCATGCAAGACACTTTCTGGAAACCAGCTGATACAAGTAAGTAAACTCTAGCCATTCCACTAGATAGAAGAAGACATTTCTGCTTGCTCAGCATTTACTCCTGCAGGAGAACCCAAAAGCATGGACAAGATGTTACTTGTTTATGCTGCCACCTACCCTATAACCTGTTTTGCTGTTCTCCTCCACCTTTTAGTGACAGAAGGGGAATCTTGGAAAAATATCTGAAGAGTCTAAAAATGAACAGAGGTTCTAATTTCTCTCCTCTATTAGCAAACTACTGCAGAAAATCCAGTCTACCAATGAAGAGATTTCAATGGATATTTTTTGTCCCTCCCTGCAGTTTAACTACAGGAATATAATATTTCATCTGTCCTTAAAAATTCAAGAATCTGTTGTTAATAGTTTTGATTCCAATGCAGCAACTACATCAGGACTAGATAATCAAAATAAAGGGCCCTAGAGAAAATGGGAAACAAACACTGGTAGAAAAGAATATTAAATGACAAGAGAACAAAAGCAAAGTGTGAAATAAAAACAAACTCATCTCTTGAGAACTCTCAAAACAAACTATTTCAAGCCCAAATATGACTGGTCCTAAAACACTCACATTGGTATCTGAAATGTTTGATGTATTTCAAATGAAGCTCAATTTAAAAACAAATAAAGCCTCAAAAGACAGTGCTCTGGACTTGTTCCAGATACATACATGTTGAGCAAAATCCAATCCTCTCCAGTTCCACAGCATGGATTAGAGAGGTGCCATGGATACTTTGGACTAAAGAAGGCAAGTTTGTGTTGGCAAACCACAATAAATCAGCTATTTTTAAAGTTATGATCAAGATGTAAATGCAAACATAACAAAATTAATAAACTCTCTAAAACAAAGACACTGAAGACCCTTTTTCATGTTTTCTTTGACCATATGAGAAGAGGAAAAATATCCTGGCAGAGGCCAAGAGTTAATGACAAGCTTTAGCTGATAAAAAGAGGCGACATCTATACATTTACTACAACTTACCTGCAAGAGGAAGGTCTGACAGATCTGCATGTCTGGCAATGCCCTTGCTGGCTGGTTTGGCATTGTTATATACAGAATGTCTCTGTGAAATAAAGGTGCAAAAGATTATTAAAAAAATACTTGCCATCAAGCTTAAATAGGAGAGCAGAAAGAAGAAGTTTCTGCCATCTCAAGATCACAAAGCAGGTGAAGGGATACAGAAACCTTTCATCAGGGTATCAGCTGTACCTAGAGCTGGAGAAACAACTGTGAAAAATAAAAGGACAAAGGGACAGTATTTTTAGCTGGTAATATACTGGTTTCTGAACTATTTCCCACTTCTATTTGTACCATTTTTTTCTCTTGTTAAACACAACCTAGTGTCACAAACCAAAAGTAAGGATGCCTGTTCCTAATCCTAACTCTGTTCCCAGCACCCTGAGTCCTATGTCAGAAGGAAACTCACTATCCCATTTCTCTCAACTCACGTGCCAGCTCCTTAGTTTAATGTGATGTTCCTTGTAACTCACTCCCAATAACTTAAACCTGTTTTCTGGTCAAGGGTGATAAAAGTTCAGAACTGTATCCCAAAGAGTTCACATCCGTCCACTGAGACCTCTAAGCTGAGGTCAAGACAAACTCACTTTGATCCTTTTTGTTAGTGCTACAGCATTTGATGTTTCACAGCAAACAAACAGATGGGTTTCCCCTTCCTCCTGTCAGGGCTGAAACCAGGTCACGTTGGAGCAACGCTGTGTCCACCTCTTTTAAAACTATGAGGATGGAAAGGATTGTACCTGCATTGGGGACACAGCAGCTGCTGGGGCTGTCCTCACTGGAATTCCACTGAGAGGGCTCCTGGGGACCTTGTGAACTGTGATATTTTGTCCAGTGCTACCTGCAAGGAAAAGACATGGAAACATTTGGATTTCAAACCCAACTATCTCATCAGAACAGGGAACCACGGCGTAGTGACACCCCTGAGAGAGTATTTACGTACCAAGCACTGACAGAAAACATCCACTCAGAAGCAAGAAGCAGTCACCTGCTCACTGCTAGAAATTTTTTTTTAATACAAAACACAGTGTTCAAATACCTGAGCATCCCAAGTCAAATGACTTTATCAGTGACTTCACAGTGGCTGCAGACTCTGGCGGGGTGGGAGATGCTCTGCTGAGGCAGACTCCTTGCCAGCGGCTGGCTGTCTCTGACTCCAGAGATTCCACCTCTTCAGCTGTCAGCCTGCAAGGCAGAAACCACATCCAAGTCAGGGGCAAGAGGGAAGTGCAAGCAGAGATTAGAGATCTTCATAGTGAGGCAAATCCAACGATGTGCCTCTCTTACTGCAGTGCCCAGAACCTGGACCCACTCCTTGGAATATCCGTGTCCTTGTCTTGCAGTGCCTGGCAAATGTTACATCACTGAGTCTAACAAACCTTTCTGCATTGCTGACCATTTCATCCTCCTTCCAAATCCTCACACAGGATGGAGGATTATCATAGAAAAAAAGCAGTTTGTTTAGTAATCATTGATAATTACCTGAAAATGGGCTTTCAGTAGAGCACAGGTGCCAAGGGGCTACTGTGGTCCTCAGTTTATAATGAGGAAAGTCACAAAAGAGGAAGATGTTATTTTATACTGGTTTTAACTGGTGTGACCACTGCTGGAGTAACTGTTACCAGTTAAAATACCATAATTGAAAATAAAATAAGTAATTGTACAGAGTTCAGACAAAAAGCATAAAATATACTTCAGAATAAAAACTCTGACTTATCAACGACAACATCTGCTGAATAAGTGAACCTTCAATCACAACCTGTAACCACAAACATGGGGAAGAGAACTGTTAAGTGCTTCATCCTAGTAGATACAAGAATGCCAAAATCCAATGGCTGGAATGAAGAAAAAAACCCTCAAAATAAAAATAAGTTTTATATTTTAACAGGAAGGATAATTAAGTTACTTCACTGAAAAGACATTTTGAAGTTGAGATTAGGTGTTGGACTTACAGGAGTTCATCCAGGAAAGACCACAGCTGTGGTCTTAAATAGCAAATAAAATCATAAAGTGCTACTTCTAGTCCTGTATTTTACAGATCCAACTGACATTGCTCAGTGTTGACACTGTACTTACCTGGTAGCTCTCAGGTAAACTCTGAGTGTAATCACCTAGCTTTAGTTTAGGAAAGCTTCAAGCAGATAACAAAGTCTAGTCATGTAAAAAGAGATTATTTGTACTTTACTTTCCCGATCTCCCACCTGCTCAGAACCTGCACATGAGCTGCTGATCTGCAGGTTCTGAGCTATCACCACATTGCCCTGTTTTTATGTTACACACCAAGAGCTACGTGAACACAAAGCCAGAAATGATTCCATAAGAAGGCTGGAGGAGTCCATCCATAAAGTGCCTATGGGGCTGAGTAACTCCTGTGAGCTAAAAATAGAAGCCAGAGCTTTATTCTTTCCCTTTAGCCACCAGAGTCTATAAAATGCAAAGGGCTAAAGGGTGTCAATGAATAAGAGAATAAGAGTGACTCAAGTTTCTATTTCTGGCAGAGCTTAAGGAGGTGCTGTCTTTAAGCAGACATTGGCTATTTCTTTGCTAATTCATTCGAGCTCCTTGTGTGCCAGGAGAGCCTGCAGAGGCAGATGGCCAGAGAAAAAGCCATTTCAATTCCATTCTCCATTTAATCCAATAAGGAGGAAAGGCAGATTGGATAAGATTCACGGAGCTCTGAGGGAGCCAGTGTTTTGCTTTTAAGTTTCAGCCTTTAAATTTTGTCCTGTTGCTTCATAAAGCACAACCAACAAATCAGCAGGTGACAGCTTAGTTACACAAGCCACAAAAGCTAAAGGAGTCCTGCTTCTAGTAAAGTATGGAGGAAGGATAAATTTCTGCCTCAAGATTGCAAACCACCCAATGCAATCTATTACACTTTCAAGAATTATATAGGTCACTGTACAAGAGTTCTAAAGGTAGAAAGGGCATGCACAAAGTTTGTGGAGCATATGAGTAAGAAACAAATGGTAAATGCCTGTAGGCCAAGTGGTAAACCTCAAGAATAAAGCAAGGCAGAGGTATGCTCTAAGCAGCCATCACTGGTTAGGACTGAACTCTGAGAACAGCTCAGACATCACAGATTAGCCTCCTCAGTCTAGCCTTTGACTACAAAAGGATGCAAAGATGTTAAATAAACTTTGAGTAACCAGACCAGTCCCTGTGCTGTGCCACAGAAGAGTCCACTGAGAATTCACGTGCCATTATTCTGCCATTGTACAGAGTAATTGTGGAGATTTGAGTGCTGGAGCTACAAGTAGTTTCTATTTTGTCAGGATGCTTCCCGTAATCTTCAGTCTGTATATTTGTAATAGGCAGCCTGAAACAACCTCCTTGATTAAACACAATCACAACAGAAAACTGAGGCCTCTGCAAACCTTGCAATCTGTAAACCTCGGCAGAGAAGGCAGGAAACATAGTGCTGAGATCCATTTGCTGCAACTAAAACCACACAAGCCAGCCAACAAGCAATGGAGAGCTATGAAATTTGGTGAGCACATTTCAACTTTAAAAAGAATTCTGTATGGTAAGGGGATGCATGTATGTGTACAGATATGGGTTTCTTAATAGAGAAGCAGAAGAGTAAGAGCTTAACTTGCAGCAGGAAACTAATTCAGGGGGACAGTATAGGAGAACACAAATTAGAAAGATTAATGACAAGCCATGACTTCAACCCCAAAATGACTCCTCCTTATACACAGAATTTATTCAGCTTAGCAGAGCTTAGGCCATCCAAGGGGACTACACAAGCTCTGCTACAAAAGTGACGGATTTGAGCTAAATGTCATCTACTGCTGTATGCTTCCCTTGAAACAAGAATGAATGGTTCACACAGACAAATACTGCAAGTGCAGCTGGCTGAAGTGGAGCAGCTCCAGGAGGAAGCAGAGCACTGTAGCCACAAAGGAATTCAAACGTGCATCCCTTTCACAAAACCACTGCTGAGTTCCCTTCATTCACTGGTGAGAGAAGTAGATGCAGGGAGCTTTTCTTTATTAGCAAGAGTTAGTCTCCTTGTTTTCTCAGTTTGAAATATGTGGACAACTGACTAACAACAAGGTGAAAGTCCTTCTGTGCTTAATGTACAGATTTTTGGCAAACTCAGCCTTCATGTGTTTGTGAAATTTCTGAACTACTCAGTGACTTTGCTACAGGTGCCCAAGGACCACAGGACCATATTTGCAGAAATAATTACTCCACAATCTAGTCTTTGTCACAGTTCCTGTCATTCTTGTGACTCCTCCTGAACTCCAAGGGATACAAAGTAGAGACACACAGCTACTGATGCACAGAAGAGAGGCCAAGGGCGGGCAGCAGACAATTCCAGACACTTAAACATTTATTTGGCACTTCAATATATATTTCTTAAACATAAAAAACAACATTCAACACCTGCCAGCACAGAAAAGAAAGAAAGGCAACACAAGTGTGCATGTAGGCATACACTCCAGCAGCACGGCACAAAGGTGGAGGCCACGCCAAAGCCAGGACATCCCACAGGATTCTCTACTAGCTCAGCCTGCTCCAAGACCAGGCCCTTGCTAGGTCTTCACATCCAGAAGGAAAGGACAGAAATCCCACAGCCAAAACGTGAAATTCCAGTCCTGGAATGAATCCTGATAGTCTCCTGATAGAGATGGTGACTTCTGAGTTTTTCCTTAGCGTCCAAAGAAAGCTCTCTCCAGGTGTGTCCGGTTGCAAAGCTGAACTTCGAGTTCTCCCTGATCATCATATACTTCACCTGAGTTAAAGGCATGAGAACAACTCCCTTCTGAGAAGGTATTTACTAGGGGCCTGATATGTTCGATTCTTTTCCTTCTGATCTCTCCATCTGCAGTTCTTATGGCCAGGACAAACCTCTCACGGAACATTCTCTGTGAAGGTCAGAGCAGGACACGCTCCGTGGGCACCACCCCTCCCTAACACACCACCGGGTCAGATGTGCCACCCAGTGGCGAGTGCCTTGTCAATACAAGAGTAAAAACCCGAAACCACCAAAGCAGCTGATACTGAGCAACTTCATGTTTCTCTTCGGTTTTCCTGCTGGATTTCAGTGACCTACTGCCGAGTTTGTGTGCCTGTGCATGTGATCTGTACTCGTGCATGTATTTAGGCACACGGAGACAGGTCACAGAATATAACACTATATGGAGAACTCAGGTGTATGCCCATTAAATTTTACAAATTAGACATACGCACTCAGTTTTATTTTTGCTTAAGCTTAAAACGGCAGGTTCAAATGTCTGTTTCAAGGAAAACAGCTCCAAAAAAAGCTCTCAGTTATTTCAGATCCCCAAATCTCTGTGATTACTTCTTATGGCTTAGTTGGCTTTAGACTAATTCAAAACTTCTTCTGCCTCATGGAGTCTTCTGGAGAGAGAAGCCTTCTGAAACAAAGAGAGAGGCTCTTGCCCATGGGGAAGAGGTGGACCTGAGCATTCACACTTTGCAATACACTTGACTTTTGCAGGGTAATAAAAAAACCAGAGGTGCTTTCTCGAATTGAAACTTCCCTTTTTCAGCTGCGAGTTGAAGGCAAGTCCTGCAGTGTCTCACAGGCCTGGCTGTGCATCCCTTCAGGGCTGTGTTAGCTGGTAGAGATCAGGCACCTATGGAGAGACAGACAACATTTGGGGAGGTCATAAACCAACACAATGCCCACCTTGAGGTACAGTTCTCCATTTTACATCATCCCATAAATAAAGGGGAGAGGGGAAAATGCCCATGGTGTTGATAGAACAGCTAAAGGAGTGCCTTAACACCCCATTAACTTGGCTTTGGGACGTGATGAGCAACAACAATACAAAATACAAAACAAAAAACCCCAATCTATGTTGGTCAGAAAGGAAGAAATATATTATTTAAGGCCAGGGAATCAATCTTGAAGGACAGGGATGGCAGTGTTCCTGGCTTTCTCTCCTCTAATCAGGACTATTCATTCAAAATGGGTACATGAACCCATCCCAGGCAACTAGGGTTGCTCTACCTCAGCCACAGTTTCTGTTTCAGAAACACTGAAGGGGATGGAATAATCTCATCCAGTGGAAAAAAAACCACCAAGAACTCCCTAACAAACCCCAAAATCCCCCACCAAACAACTCTTGAGTCACTAACTAGAGCAAACCAATGCTCCTTCAAGGACCCTGCTCTGAAGTTCTCGTTACTCTGAGTGAGAGCAGAATGAACTATCAAATCTCTGTAAGACAGAACAGCTGCAAACACAGGCACAAATGAGCAGCACATCAGCACATACAGACTGACAGCAGGGTTTAATACACAGAGTACAAGCTCATTTCCAGGAGAAAAGCATGTGACACTGCCATGCTGTGGCATTTGAGACTTCAGGAAGAAAAACAGAAGCAAATTAGTGGGATACATCACAACCTTCAGTTTAGGCTTCCGTTTGAAGATCTGGTTAATTCTTTTATTAGAAATTCTAAGAAGTCACTCATGTAATTACAGATTTAACTTCTCTGTTTTCTAAGTACTGCTCCCAGCCCAACTGTCCTCCCTCCATGTTCTTGATTTGAGGCACAATGTTCTAGTGCCAAAATCATTTTGAAAACTTGAAGGGAAAGAGTCAAAGCAAGACCTTGAAACTTTTACTCAGGATCTTATCCTGTCTGGTCTTGAAAACCTCCAAGGATGGAGACTAACTTCCATTTCCACTACCTGTGAGAAGACAGTTACACAACAGTGGATTGTTTTACATTTTACTGCAGAGAAATAATATTAATTAGGATGTAAGTATCACAGAAGGCTGTCTGAAGCATAGGTGAAACAATTTTTAGGTTTCAATCAATATTAACTTGGGATAAGCTAACTCTTTTCTTCCTTATTCTATTTGGCTGATGCTGGTGTAACCTCCCCCCCAACATTCTTAGTCATAGAATTAGACATTTAATCTGTGTTAGAGATGCCTTTGGGAGGCTCTTACCTTCATTCAGATGAACACTGATGACCTCATCAGGGTTTTTTCTGCAAGTTCTTTGGCTGTTCCTAAACCAAAAATGACTTTTTGTCTGATTAGAAGAATGTAACGGTGAAATCAAACTTGGAGGCAGGAACTCAGGCAGCCACAGGCAAACATTAAAATGGCAGGATGTCATAGGAGATAAACTGGCTTCAAGATGAATTTATGAGGTGGAGTCTAATGACCCTCAAGAGATGGCTGAGATTTTGCCAAAAACCTTTGAGTAGCAAGCTCTTTGGAAGGTACATTTTCCAATAAGAGCTTAAAAATCAGACAGGAAACTTTCACTAGGGACTGCCAGATACTCAGCTGAGCGTGCAGCTGCTCAGCATTAGCAAACAGGAGGGATACTTTACAGACTGTGTTAAGGTATCATGCTACAAACTGTTTCCACCAGTGCTGAGCATGCATCAAAATCACCACAGGTACCAAAATCGACCGCTGATTCTGAGCAGTGGCATTTGAGGAAGCTGATTAAAAAGCAATGATGAGAATATCCCCAGACCTTCCTGGGTGACAGAAGCTGAGGTGCTGGGGAAGACAGTGACCTCAGGAATGCAAAAATATGTGGGAGTGTAGAACTGGCTCTCAGCAGGAGCTTTGGTGACTTCAGGAATTTGTTTCATAAGTCAGTAAAGCTTTAAAATGTCAGTGCTTAGCTGCTGATCACTGCTTTGTTTAGACAATGACTTACATAGGCTTCATTTTGTTCTCCATACCACTCAGTACAGAAATTTTGCACACTCCGAGTCAAATTAGTTTTACTGATAGATGCAAAATTTGGTTTGAATACCTGTCTTTGAAAGAGAATAAACATTGCCCACTGCAGACAGCATATCTAGCTCCATGACCAATGCAATACTCAAAGCAAGCTATACAGAGAGTCAACATGACACAGAGACAGACAGATCTGTGTGTGTGACAGAGAGGGACACACAAATGCCCAAACTGACATAATTAAATACATGTCTGCATATCTCCTTCTGGAACTACGTATGTATGGATTCCATGTTTCCAATTTAAAAAGCAGTATTTGAAGTTGAGGCTTCCAGTGCAGCCACATTCCTTAAACATGGAAGATGAACATCCCAGTTTGCAAATTAGCAGGTCATCTTCTATTCATTTTAACTACTATCAAATACATCTTCAGATTAAAAACTAAAAGAATAAAGACAGGAAGCTGTATGAATATGACTCCCCATCCTCATATAGGGACCCTGCTTTAAACAAGAGAAATTTCGTTAGGAACAAATTAGGAATGGAAACAGAGCCCAGAACTCAAGTACTGTCTGGTAATCATTTTGTCTGAACACATAGTCTGTAATAGCTTTTTTTTGCATCCACTTGGGACTCTGATAATGAAACTGGAGCTTAAATACATTCCTTTATTTTCTGAAATGAAGTATTTCTGTTTCTTCAATCCAGGAATTCTGATCCATACACCTCCGCACAAAAGCTCTCCCATGTTTTTAGTCCCATCTACTGCACAGCTGCTGTGGAAACTCCTGAATGGAAAACAGTGAGCAAATATGTGCAACATAAAGCTGGGTTGCTACTCCACCTGAAAGAAATGACAGGATTCACTATGTTCTTGTGGCCATTCTGCCAGTGGCCATAAATTTACCAGGAGAGAGATTAAATGGAAAATCTAAAGGATTAAAATTGACTTGGCACACATTTCTGATACACAGGACAACTGCTTGTGTTATTTTGTCTTTCTTCATTGACTTCTCTCAGGTCAAGTTGTTCTCTTCTGGATGTTCCATGGAATATCTGTGCCCAACCCATCTTTCCACAGATGCTTTAATACAGCTGCACAGAGAGCTATGAAGGCAACAACACACAGGGCAGTACCAGACTGAGAACAAAACTATCAGAGGCAGTTGTTATTAATTAGTATTCGCTGATTAAAACCCTCACAGCCCTTGTTGACAGAACTAGGTTGTCAGATAGAAAAAGAACAGAAACATCTTAGAATAAGAGACAACAAAATCTGCCAGAAGAGTTATAGACAGACAACATGCACGTCCAAGCCAATGACTAGTTACTGACAAAGCACTGTTTGCATGCGTGTTAGCACTCACAGAGATCACATCTCAGCCTTGGTAAATAACCAACCTGTTGCTGCCCTTCACTTCATCCAGCTCCTTTTGCAGCCTGGCACTCTTCTCCTCTTCCTCCTGCAGCTTCCTCTTCACCACACGGAGCTCCTGCTGAGCTTCACACTTAATGTCGTTGGCCACAACCACTGCAGTCTGCAGGTCAGCCTGGAAACGCCTCCACTCCTCTGCATCTTCCTACAAAGAGCAGTTACAACCCCAAAGTGTTTGCTGTAAAAATGCACCCACTTGAGCTGAGCACTTTAGTTACTGATCTCTCTTTCAGTCATCACAAGTGACCAGGATTTCACCACAACTCAAGATGATGCTGAGGTCAAAATAAACATTTGCCTCTTTATAGTACTGCAAACACTGCCACAGAAGCTGATTCTAAGCCTTCCACTCCAATGGAACTACAAAGAGAAGAGAATGTAGAAAGGATGTAGAAAGAAATTTCTACACTTCTTCTAGGAAAACACAACACTTCTCTTATATCTAGTACTGCAATAAAAGCTCAGCTTAGCTTTGTCCTGGAGCTTAAGCCTTACCTTCATTTGCTTGGTCAGAGCCTTCAGCTGCCTCTCTGTATCCTGTTTTTGTTCTTCCAGCTTCATTGCTTTACCTAAGACAGTAAAAAGGGAAAAGATTATTAAACACATAAAGGCAACAGTGAAAGTGAAAAAGGGAGGGCAGAGCAGCTGATTTGGTTTTGTTTCTAGTAATGCCACTAAATAGACTAAACTGAGATTAGGACACTGTGTCAACAGATCAGGAATGGAATCAACAGTAGATTTGTTACTCAAACATCTCTGAACTAGGTTGTTATTTTCAGGTATTAAACCAGACTGAAATTTAGAGAATCCCATGTGGATTCACTTACTTAGCACACACATATCCCCCAAATTGAGAGAACACTAAAACATGGAACGGGCCACTCGTTCCACCAGGTGGCAGCTCCTCGTCCACAACATGACAGCAACCTCGATTTTACTGCTCTTCCCTGTGTTTTTCCCTAAAAGCTCTTTAAAAGGCCAATAATTCCAATTTCTAGAATGGGCAATACTTCCTTCACTGAAGAACGGAGCTTGGAGACTGTCTCTAATATTACATCTATAGCACTAACTGTTAAAATAGTACTTTTGTGCATGAACAGAAGGGAACAGCCAAAATTGGAATACTAGTAAAGGACATGCTTCCTCCTCCCTGTTGCAGCCATAACTGAGCCCCCCGAATAAGTTAATTTAAATCCTTCTTTTTGAGCTCCACCTACTTTCTAAGTCACTGATGAGCTGGTTATTGTGAAGTTTTATAGCACGATGTTGTTCCACCTGGTCTTCCAACTCGAAAATGGTCTCCTTCAGGTTTTTTATATCTGCTTCATTCTCTGATGTTTTTTCCTGCAGTTTCTGGCTGGTTCTGCTCAGTTGCTCAGCCTGCCGGTCACACACCTCCTTCAGCTGACCATACTCATTCTCAGCCTGGAAGGGAGGAAACAAAGATGCAAGTCTGTCTTTATTCCTTAAGAGATATCACTCATTAGAGGCTTTACTGGGCATCTCATGGACTTCAGAACTGAACCTGTGTTCTAAGCATTGTGTACATGAAACAGCCTCAGGAAACACAGATGAGCTATGAATGTCAGTTTTCTTCCCTGGTAATGGAGATGATAAAATGAGATGCTGCAAAGGAAATTAAATTTTCTATATGATGACCATAATTCCAAACCAGTCTCTGTACTTAATGAACAGAGAGGAATTATATTCCCGGAAAGCTCCACATCTATTTATGTATCACATTATGAAAGTGATATCACTGCCTTAGGGCCAAGATCAGGATCAGTTCATCCACACCAACAGTTTGCTGCTTCTACCATGTGCATTTTCAATGGACTGTGAAAACATGCAGAGCCAGCTACTGCAGATAAGTATATTTCTGGATATAGGACATCTGGAATTACTGAAGGGGGAATCTGCTGCACTTCAGTTTGTTGGCTCAGGCCCACGGATCAATGCTTCCAGGTTTGGGGGGAGCTCTCTGAGTACAAAAAAGGTGCAGGCTGCCAATTCAGTGAGCAGCACTGGCACAGCCTGAGTGAAGGGCAGCCTTACAGAAGCCTGTGGTCTTGTCTGGGTGTCACAAGTAGCCAATGATTCAAAACAGCTTAATTCGAGGGAAAGGAAGAGTAAAAAGGAGGAAATCTGTGGTTTCCAAACCAAGCAATAAAAGTTTGGTCCAGAGTCTGAGCACTCAGCAGTTTTTCATTTATTCTTCATGAGCTGCAGCTCCAGAAAGCACTTGGGAGCTTCCTCTACTAACTCCATTTGCTGTGGTCACCTATTTAAGCTGAAAGGACATCTGGATTTTCTAAATCACTCACATCATGGAGGTGCTTTTTGGCAATGCTCTCTTCCTCTGCAGCCAATTTTATCATTCTCCTCATGATCCCTTCCCCATACAGGAAGGACTGCACACACTATCACTCTTTCTGCAGCAGTGGGACACAATCACTGGCCTGTGCTTTATTAACACTTGTTGTATGATGCCTCACATTGCAGCTCCCTTCTGAATATCCACAGAAAATGAAAATAATAACTGAGGTAAACTTGTTTGGAGCAAAGCTACAAACTACTAAATGAGGTAGAGGAAAATTGTTCTAAAATCAATCTTTTTAAATTTTTTTTGCCATTATTTTACCTATCCCAAAATAGAGTATTTCTCAGTTTTGTAAAAGTTATTTTAGTTTTATGAAAATAATCTCATCTGGAGCTTGATGCTGCAACATTAGTCATACTGCTGTAACTACCAGTTTCTCTAAGCATTAACTCAGAAGTTAATTAGCTCAGATCCTTGTGTTCTCATGATCAATGACATCCACAGTTCACTGCTAATTAATTATGATTAATTATTCAGAATTTAATATTCACTGCTAACTACTCATGCCCTTCTCTCCATCTAATTAGCAAGTGATTTACACTAACATTTGTTCACACAATATCAAAGTAATTTTTTATTGACCTGTTCTTTGCTCCAATTTTGATAAACACAACTCTACTTATTAAAAGAGTCAATTCTGCAGAAGATATTAGGACAAAATAGTTTTGAATTTATAAATACAGCTACATTAACAGTTACTCCTGGGAAAATATGCACACAGCAGCAGCAACTGAGACAACACCATACGACCCCAGCTTCCATTCAAAACTAATTCATGTAATTTAAATCCTGGAAGTTTATAATCCATGGTTCGACAGCAATCTGAAGACCAATAATTACCTATTTATGGAAGGACAGAAACAATCATTCTGTTTTACAGCTGTTACTGCTTTACCTTAGACAGCAGGCCCTGCATGTGCTTTAGTTCACTGTTTGCCTTCAGCAGCTCTTGTTTAAGCTCAGTGCAAGAAGCTTCTAACTGAGCCTTTTCTGCGTGGGCCACTTTGAGCATCTCCTGCACCTCTGAGTCATCAGGGGCACAGCCCATCACGTTGATTTCTGCAGCCTTTTGTTTCTCATTCTCCAGCTGAGTTTTGAGAGAGCCATTCTCAATTTTCAGACCTTCCAAGGCAATTTTACAGTCCTCCAGACTTTTTGTCGCTGTGCTGTTGCTCTGCTGTTCCACCTCTACAAGTTTAAGCAGCTTCTCGTTTTCTTCTCTCAGGCTTTTAATCACCTGCTGGGCATCCTGATGTTCCCTTTCCAGGCTTCGCAGGCTGCTGGTTAACTGCTGCTGAATGTTGAGCAGTTTCTCTCTTTCAAATTGTGCTTTTTCAAGAACTTCTGCACATTTCTGTTCCAGTTCGAGGACCTTCCCCTCCTGAGCTCTGCTTTCTTCATTCTTGGATCGCTCTTGGAGGAGAGTCATCAGCTTCTCGTTCTCCTGGCTCAGCTGTTCTGCTCTATCTCTGTGCTGACGGAAGGAAGTCTCCAGGAGAGCCTTCTCCTCCACTAACTTCTCATTTTCTGTTGTCAGCTCCTGCACCATTTGCTGTTGGTCCGACAGCTCCTGCAAAGTGGCTTGTAATTCTTCTGCTGTGCTGTGGTGATTCTCCTCCATTTTTTGTATTCTCTCTGTAAGGGACGCAACAGAGAGGTCGCTAATATTGTTTGGAGAACTTCCTGCAGTGGAGCATTTGGAACCTTTGAAGTGGTTGCTGTTGGCAGATGTTGGCCTGGAAGGTACATCTGCTATGTGCTCAAAATCAGATGCATCAGGGGACAGGGAAGCTTTAGTTACATCACTGCTGGAAGAACCAGAATTGCGCAGGGCACCCTCGTTCACGTGCTGCCTGCGCTCCTCCACTTCACCTCTCGATGCATTTTTGGATGGGCTTCCAAAACTGGACTCCTGGGTAGTTGGGGTTGGGAGGCTGCTGTCACCTCCACTGCTTGTTGTTGTGTCTGACAGAGGGGAGTTCTCCAGATAAAGCAATTTCTCTTTTAAGACGCGGTTTTCTTCTCCCAGGCTAGCAAGCTCTTTTTGGAAAGTCCTGTTTTTCTCCTGAAGAGACCGTATCAATGGATCTATGTCAACAGGTGATACTGTTTCTAAATTTTGGCTGGAAGCACCCATTCCTTCAGCATTAAGGGACCCTTTCTCTTTGCATTTCTTCAACTCACAGCGAAGTTTGGTAATTTCAGAATCTTTTGTCTTTGCTTCTGCCAGGAGCTCTTTAACCTGAGATTCCAGAACAGCCTTGTCACCACTTTCACTCTCTTGCTTGGACTTGCTGGTGGGGCGCACGTGTTTGGTAGGAGTTGGTGCACCAGAAGAGGTGGGGCTGGGTTGTGTTTTCCTGGCATTGGCTTGACCACGCAGCACGGCTCTCTCCCTGGAGACAGAGGATGAGATTTCCCGGGGTGCTGGGATCCCTGTGCGCTTTGCAGCCGAAACTGTGCCTTCAAGAAGAAGAAGAGATGAAGCTAATTGAGCTGGTGCATAAAGAAAACAAGTCACACAACAACAATGCTAAAGCCTAGAGCAGTCTTGGAAAAAAACCACCTGAGTGGCTGAATAGGTTTAGTCATGACTGTGTGGATTCATGTTTCAAAAGCTCCTATTATTCTGCATTTCTTCCTTTCCTACCCCCTGCAAAGGAACACAGCCTGCTTAACTTTTTCCCAGTGTAATAATATAATACACAGATGCTGCAATACATGAACTACAATCCTCAATATCAGGATATTAATTACTTGGAAGTAAAGATTCTTTACAGTACTTTGTAAAATGCTTAATCTAATTCTACTGATTTCTGGGGAAAATGTCAGTTAATTTAAGAAAAGATAATGTATCTGGAAAAAAAAGTATTTTTATGACACATAAAACTATTTGCATTTAGGCAGATCATAATATAAAAAAGGGCTGAAACATTTATGCTGACCACAGACTCAGTGAAATATAAAACTCTCTATGGCAATTCCAACACTAAGACAATTGTGATGCTGCAGCTTCTCTTCTGTCTCTTCACAGAGATATTTTCCATGTAATACATTCCCATCCTCTTACAGAGGAAGAGCAAAAGGAGGTTAGAGAGTTGACACTGTTCTGTTTAGTTGTTGGTTGGGGTTCTCTTTCCCACCAATCAACAGTGCAAAGCACTGTGTGATTATAAAGGAAATAAAGTTTATGAGTTGCTGATCTTCATTTTTTAAAGCCCTCCTGAAATGTGTGACCATGGGCACTGAAGACACAGGAGCCATCCAAACCATGGAAGTTTTAACAAGCTGGTTAAAGAAAAGAAGCTGGTTCAAAGGGAAGGTATCATATGCCACTGCAAGTGGCAACTGTGAATTTAAGAAAATCCTGCGTTCAGTACCTTATTCAAAAGGCAAAGCCATAAAGCACAGGGCCATAAAGTTTGGGGATATGGTACAATGAAGCCACATAAACAGGATGCAAGGGAGAGTTCTGCAAACAGAAGGGGTCAGTGAGACAGTGTTTGCAATAAAAACAAGTTCCAGAAGGACTCCTAGAATCAATTTCATCTCTCCTGATTTGGGAGGGTCTTTGCCTGGTGCACATGTGCACCATCCACAGAAAATCAAAGGGCATTAAGCCAAAGGGGAAGCAGCCTCCCTGCCTTACACAGCAACTTCATAACCCTCCCACAGCATTTTTCTCGCTGCAGCAATGCAGGGCACTGAGGGGTTAATATTAACACCACCCGGTTTGCTCAGCATCTCTTTTGAAGAATGCACTGGGTTTATAAAGCCCACACAAACAGGAGCCCCTCCTCCTCCCTCCCAAACACACACACTCTGCAGCAGCACAATAAACACCCGGAGACAAAGAGCAGCTGAAGAAAAGCCCCCTGAACCCAGCGCAGCGCTGGCAGGAGAGCACAGAGAGGCTCTGTCAGGGCAGGGGCACGATAAGGCCAGAGACAAAGGCTCCAGTGTTTAAGGGAAGAGATACAGGGACAGCCAGCGGCCCACACAGCTTCAGTTAGTCATCTACAGCTGGAGGGGACGGCTCAGCTCCGGGATGGGAGTTCTCCCACTGCAGCTCCAGTGGCTGCTGGGGCAACTCCAGATCTTGTCAGAGCTGGAGGCCCCTCCGGCTCACCACTCATCACATTCCCAAACCCCACTGCCAGCATCTGGCACCCGGAAACCCTATTCCAGCCGAGCTCAGCACACGAGCAAAGCTCGTGCTGTTGGTGCAGCAAATGCTGTGAGATGAAGGACAAGAGGAAAATTGAAAGGACCCTGATGTGAAGTGTCACTTCCAGTGGAGAAATCCCAGCTCAGCACAGCTCCTTCCCCCTGAGAGGCTCAGGGGAACCCCAGGTGTCAGAGCATCCGAGTGCACCCTGACCACAGACCAGGATGAGGGTCCAGTGTAGAGCACCAGTACTCACACAGGCTGTAGTCATACTACAGATTTAATACATAAAATACACATTATAAATGGCCACAGATGGAGCCTAAGGGGTGATCTGAAGCATTCTGTAGGTGTCCTGTACTTGTATTCCATCTGAGAGGGTCTTCTACTGTTATTTAAAAAAATCACGACAAAACAAGTGCTTCAAAGAACTCTTCTTTTTTCAGTGCTCAAACCAGTGCAATAACATGACTCTCATCTGGCCAGCACATGACTGACTAGTATTATATAATAGTGGACAATGCTGACTGGGCAGCATCCTATACATTACAAGAAATAATGATGCTATTACACACTAGTGCAAATCTTGTGGTACTGGGAAAACCACCTTTTCCTAACAGAAATGAAGCACTTCTGGTAGCCACACCAGCGTGCTTCTAATCATCACCAGATGACAACTGCAACATGATCCTGAACAATGGAAAACATATACACAGGGATAACAATTAATGATATTTAACTGGGATTATCTGTACTTCACCAGTTGGCCAACCAGTGCAGGCTCTGAGCTTACTCAACGTGTCTCGTGTTTTGCAAGACTCCACGCTCTGCTGACTTGTTCTGCCATAAATCACAAAGCATTTGCTATCCATCAATAACCATTAACCAACCTGTTTTTTTCATGCCATAGAAGGGCTTAGGTATTTTCCTCACTCCGCTCTCCATAAGTGCCATGTAATACTAAAAAGGATCCCGGAAAAGAAATAGTTCTAAATGCATATGTTGATCACAAAACACCAAATTAAGTATAAACACTACTTTAATGGCTATTTTATGGGCAACTCCCGCTCTGAACGACCTTGGAGTTGAGCAGTGTAGCAGTCACCAGTGAAGCTGCCAACCCCACAGCCCGGGGCATCCGTATGCAGGAACTGCATTTAGGGTTGTGCCAGTCACCCTGGTGACCTGATTAACTGTGCCCCCACCCTGGTGATGGTCTGTGGGAGACCCCAGACAGACATGTGCCTACCAGGCTGCAGGGCTCAACACAGCCTTGATTTATGCTGCTGCTGCCTAAAGTGGCTGGAATCACACAGATCTTCACTTCCTGGAAAGTGCTGCTGGTTTTGAGCAGGGAAGAGAAAAACAAAGAGCCCTGCATCTTGATGGAGACATTCCAGAAAAAAAAAAACAAACCATTGAATACCTTTCTGTTTGGTCAAAATGGTGCTTTGGCACCTCATTCCTGTTTACACTGCTCATCCACCCTGCCCAAGCTTTTAGCTCAACTCTGTTCTTGCCATCTTTGAGCACAACCTCTGTCCCACCGTTCCAGATATCCAAGCTATCCAAGATATCCAGATATCCAAGATATCCAAGCTACCCTCCAACTGTCAATGTATCTCTCATTCCCTTTGCACCACACCAAACCTCCTGTGCTCCCAGTCCCACAACCACTCTGCTAATGGGCTCAGCTTGTGTTCCCCCACTTCAGGAGTAATTTTGGGAATTACTCCTGAATTACTCCATTGAGAGTGACTGCCTGAAAAGCTGTTTTGTTCAGGCTGAGGTCACCTCATCACCACCTTCCTCACCTTGGCACCCAGGAAGAACTGCTCCATTTTCAGCATCAGCCAGACTACTCACATGTGAGGCATTACAGTGAAACACGTATATACACGTATATACATGTATAATTTTCCAAGTGCTTTAAAATTAACAGCTATTTAACTCAAATCCTCTGAAACACATAATTAAGTTTACGTTACAAGACAGGAAAGCAGAGAGAAATGAAATACCTCACCCAAGGTCACGGGAAGTCAGGATTAGGACTGGGAGCCCATGGCCACTTGCTGCCAGGGAGCACTCCCTGACTTTCCACCGGTGTCAAAAGCCAGAGTATTACTTTAATGAGATAAAAGTTGAGCCCTCCTGATGACCTTTCACCATGTTAATCCCATTTTCAGCACGCCTACAATGTTTTTCACAGAAGGAAGGATCGGGATCACTCTTCAGTTTTTCCACATTATGATCTATTTTTGTCCTGAGCTCTCAGCACCTCCCGCATCAGCTCCCACAGGAACATCCGCAACCCGGAGAAACGGACTATGGAATGGAGAAAAACACTTCCCAATCCTCCAAGGTGAAACACCTGGGATTGTTGTTCAGAAGTGACACCCCTGCAGTGCAGCCAAAGTAATTACAGTGAGAGCAGGGTGAGGGAGAGCAGGAGACGAACATTTCGCCAGTCCCGGGGGGGACACGCGTGACACGGTGGAATGAAGATTCCATGTTTACCTGCCTTCACATTCCATGGACTCTGATAGCACATATCACTGCAGTAAAACACTGGCCTTGACATTAATATAATTAGGAGTCAAGTAAATTAAATAGTTCAAGTACCTGCTTCTCCAGTCCCAGAGCAGAGGAATAATCTCAGTTGGAAGACTACGTCTGACTGCAGAAACACCTTTGCAAATGTTCTGATTTCTGCTTCCAATCTATTTTTTAGAACTGGGGTCAATACAAAATTATTTGCCTCTGGCCTTTGTGCCATTTGTGTCCCACAGCCTGCTCTTTTCTTAATCCTTCCCTCCATCAACATATTAATAACCCAAAGGTTAATGCCACGGCCTTCTGCTGTTCCACAGACAGAACTAAGAGGGAATGTTCCATTGTAAACGTTCTTCCTCAATTTTAATCCTGTCAACTCTTAAGCAATGAACAATAAAAACACATTTTGTTCTTACACATATTTAGAATTCCAGGTTAGTAATTCACTGTTCCATAGTTTAAGCAGGTACTAAGCCTCCTGCATGGAGAGCCCATCTATGTAATTTAAGCACCGATCACCGAGTCACCTCAGAAAGCATTTCAGTCATGTAAGACTAAAGCATGGAGACAGATGCAGCTTTGCTGTGATGTTTTTCAACAATGGATACCTTATCTGAACTGCAAGGGCAGGATATCAAGAAATAAAAGAAAGCTATTCATAGGACTCTGCAATGTTCAAGTCATACATCTCAGAAAGGCAAACTGTTGCCTGCAGACAAGTTTGTCCTCTTGTGATGATCTGCTGCTCCAGGAGGGCTGTTACAGCTCTCTCATTCCCGATCCTGCACTTCCAACACATCAGCAAATTCACTGCCTTGTGTCTTTTGTCACCCTTAAATCCACCTTAGAAAAGGACAGTGAAACAAAAAAGATCACAACAAGAAATGATGGGCTAACAGCCTCCCTGCCAACAGGAGAGTGCGGTTCTTCCTTTATTCTGGAATTCTGTTTCCATGTGCCAAGATGTTTTAATAAATTTTGTCACCTGAACAGAACTTCCAAGGCTCAGACAGAAAAGTGGTTCCTGCAATACGTGTTTTCTGACTTCTTTTGTCAACTCAGAGTAATGTTTTTAAGAACCTAATTAACTTGGTGCTTAAAATCCATTTTCCAAAGGCAGATAAGCCACTAAGAGCTCAAAGCTTAACTGAAAGCCCAGGGGACTGGGCAGATCATCTTCACCCTGCTCCAACATTGATCCTGAGATTGATACCGAGACTGATTAAGAGTGAGCTAGGAATGTCCTTTGGGAAATGATGACTGTACAGCACAGAGGAAGGAGTGCTGTACACTTTACTCCTTTAAAGTACTTTTTCATTAAAAGCTTTCAGAGCACACATCTGCTTTATTGAAACGCCCTATTTTCCCCTGCCCCTTTTTTCCTTTGATTAAGCAAATGAAACAGTTAAAAAACAACTTCCCTGCTGACCAGAGATATTCTGATATCCTAATTAACAGGAACCACACTGTTTTCATGGTGGCATGGAGAAAAAGCAAACCTGAGAAGGAGGGCAGATACAACAACCCTTACCTGTTGGTAAGGGCTGGGCTACTTCATACAAAACCTACACAGAGCCAAAATCCCCACACACATCCTGCTGTGCACATTAGTGCTCCTATCCTTAAACTTCCAGGCATGCCAACAGCAACTCGGTAACAAATACTGAACAGATGCAGATAACTAAATCAACTCATGAGGAAGGTCTGAATCAGCTTCTTGGGGGTTGAACTGAGAGTGGGACTGGATGCAGAAGGCTGGATTTTCAGAGATACAGGTGGCAAGAGACACAGATCAGCAACTACTGTGATTTTCAAAACTGCTTAAGCTGTTTAGAACTTCATATTTGAGAGTGAAATGTGTAAAACCTCTGCTCAATCATCAGCTTAGGCAAAAGTCAGGATAAAGAATGAATCTGTTATACTGTGACAAGTTATTATGGCTTGATCTGCTTGATACACAGAGGGAATGAGCTGAACAGTTTAGTTGTCAGCATTCTTCTGTGACCACAGCATTGGATACTCCTTTGGATAATCCTCAAAAACAGGAGAACACACCATTTTCCATCTCTTTTAGAGTTGTCCTACAGAAAGCCAAGGCTCCCTGCTACCTGGTCTTTATGCAACAGCAAGCAAAGCAAACCAAGGCTTGGCCAGTCAGAGTTCTTCTGAATTAATTAGTCTGTTTGCAGACCGTTAGTCATAGAGCCAACACCTTTACAGGTCAGCAACTCTTTGGGAAGGTTCACTTGTACTCCACCTAGCTTTAAGAAAAGACAAGGAGATGGCTGCAGAACAACAAATGTGGTTTTGATAATCTAGCACTAATTATATAGAAACATCTGCTCAAATAAGGCCTTTTACTCACTTAGCAAACACAGACTAAAAGTAATTAAAACATGAACTTTTTTCCTGAATCATTTTAATGGCCTGTTGGACTGTCTGGACTGCCTGACTACAGTGCCTGTGGAATAGGTACAATATGCACCAGAAGGAAAAACCTAAAAGGCTTAGTGCAAAGATTTTGATCTGTGTAATCATTGTGGAAAGTGTAAGGAAGCAACTCAGGTGCTAATACTTGACATGGAGTGAAAGAGACCAAAGAGAAATAAAATTATATTACAAAGTATTAGAGAACAACAAACACCTGTATTTGAAAAGCTGTACTACCAGAGGTTCCAAATAAAAAGCAGCAGTAAGCATCTAGATCTGAGCAATTCCTAATGTAAGACTACAGAGACCACTGACATTTGATCTGAACACTTGGTAAACGTTGGCTGATTGTTTTAATTAGAAGATAAAAAAATAGAGATCTGGGGTGCAAGAAGCACAAAAGAAAAGGCACTGTTTTGGTAACTCAAAGACTAAGTTATGACATAACTACCTGTCATCAATTTAAATCTGCAGATGAACTACTGGTAGGAAATTCTTTTGAAGGGTGGCCACTAGAAAGGACTCTCCCATGGCAGGAATGCAACCCAATAGTAGAGACGACCTTATAGTTGAAGCATCTCCATTTAGTGCAGATTTTAGCATCTAAACAAGTACTCTTAGAATCCACAAAAGGCCCTAGCAAGTTAAGTAGTTGTTTTAGAAGAGAAGGTACCCAGGGAATCTCTGCTGCACAATTAAGGAGTTTCTTAAAGATTGCAAACATTTTATTTTCAGCTTTTCGGATTCACCCTGATCAATAACTTTGTCATCTTGTCCTTCTTATACATTTAACTCTTCCAAAAACATGTTAAAATGCAAATAGAAAAAGATCAGCTCTACTCAGTGTCTGGTGGTTCCAAGCTCTTAGCACAGCCACAAGAACAAGAACTGAATTTCAAGCTCACATTGTCCCAGCTCAGGGCTATTACAGGGGAAACAAGGTCACATTCAGAAGGTAAATGAGATGAGATCTGATCAAAACCCTGTTCACAAAGTCTCACTGTGAATTTCAGCTGACTTTCTCTGCTCTTTATGGCCCTGTTCACATACAATTCCTCTCTGAATAACAGCAGGAGTAGTTAAAATCTCTTTACCCTGAGAGACTTGCCAGTGTCCATACAAAAGAGTTCCTCCAAGCATTTCTTAGCTGTTTACTTGAGTTTCCTGAAGGTTTGTTAAGTCTCAATTGAAAACTCAAGCCTGGATATGCCTGTCTCAAATAAAATTTTATACCCAGCACAAATGCAGTGGAGGCTGTACTGTGAGAGGGAAGTTTTGCTCAGAAGTCCAGGGCTCAAAGATGCATCTGCAAAGCCTGTTGAGGCAAGAACTGCCCCAGGCACGAGCCCCTCACTGGCATGGCCAGTCTTGGCTCCACAAACACAGGACTCTGCTCAACAGCCAAGAAGCATCCAAGGGGCTTCACTGTTCCATAAAACCCTGGCACCAAGAGTTCCCCTCTGAAAAGAGGGATACAAAACCCCATGGAATGACCATGTCTGCCAGCACGGGTGCAGATGACGAGTGTCACGGCAATCCACCCCTGGCTGCTTCGGATTTCTGGAGTACCCAGCAACCTGGCATAACAAACACCCAGCCATCCAGAGCAAATGTTCAGAGAAACCCTATATCCTACACTTGCTGGAATGGTAAACTCAACACTACTTTTTTGGGAACTGTTAACGCCAGTGGGCCTGCCAAAACCTTTAGTCACCTACAAACTATACCCCTTGTCTAATCCCCACAAAAGAATGACTAAAACTTTCAGTGTGCAGCATTATCTCAAAATTAATCTGGTGAAAGTTACAGAAAAAAGAGAATTTTCCCTTTTAAAAATAAATTATCCCTACTTGCTGCTTTAATCCAAATTTATGATTTCCACAGCCATCACAGTTCATTATTTAAAAAAAAAATAAAAATTTTTATATTCCTTAAGAGGGCCTTGGCTCTATATACCTGTGACATTAGCACACCACAATTATTGGGATTTCTGTGTACTCTGATATTTCCTGATTTTGTTTGTTCTGGAACATTTCCTGCCCATGCACCTGTAAAAACGAGATGAGATCAGGTATAATCATCTCATACCTCCAGCAAAATGAGTTTTAAGCCAAACTCTATTCTGGTGGTTTTTTAGACAAAAGCCTGAGAAGAATATCCACAAATGCCAATCTTTCTGTGGACAGAGACAAAACCACTGGTGTTTCACAGAAATAAGGGATTTTCAGTTTGATCTGGTTACTGGTTTCAGTTTGATCTCCAAACTTACTAAGTTTGGAGCTTCCTTTGTTTTCCTATCTGCTAATTCTGAGGCTTCTGCTGTCCAGAAGGTGGTTTGGGGGACATCCTTGGGGTTTACTAACACATTCCCACAGAAGGTGCTGATCAGGAAAAGCAGTGGATTTGCTCTGAGATAAAGGCAGAAAACTAATGTGTCAACTCATATGGCTGTACTAGGAATATTCCTGAGATAAATGACCACTAGCTAGAGCAAGAATCCCAGGATTTTCCTTGATTCTAACTTGCAGACAAGCAGATAATTCTCTTCGGCTCAGAAAGCAGCTTCCCAGCTAATCTAGCCCAGAACTTCAGCACTCGGCCCTTACCGGGTTCACAGTGGTGACAGAACAGCTGTACTGCCATTTCTGGAAAATACAATTATAATAAATAGAATACCAGTGTTGAGTGTTTCGAGAAGTACAGGAAATTAAAAAGCAAACAAACAAAAAACCAACTCTAAATCTAACCATATAAACTCAGCTAATAATGGCCATCAGCGAGTAGATGTAGATGTGACAACCATTGTAACCGCCCTGTGGAGGAACACAACTAAATATGATCTGTGGTTGGAAGTTAATGAAGGACTTTCCTAAAATCTCCTGGTCCAAGAATCCAATTGGAAAGAAAAGTATGAAGAATCCTGCTCTTTCCAGACACATTATGTGCTGTGGATCAGATCACTCCTCTAACCATCAAAATCGATATGACACCTCTTTATGAGCATGAAGGATTACCAAAAAGCAATTTTACCGTGGGGAAATGCTTAATATCAACATTTTCACAACCAGAAAGCTAATTTATTCAACCTGTAACTTTGAGGGCACACTGTGGATTGAATCATGGAACTATAAAGATATCATGGCTATAAAGATATCTGCATGGGGCTTTATCCCCCTTTTCCTTTCTTTGTTCGAGGTGGGTCATGATTTAATTCACTGTCCTTCCCACAAACACTTCAGCAAGTACCACAGAGGGAGCTGAGCCACCCCAGAGGAACAGAGCAGCAGAAAATGCCTTTACACAGCACTGCTGTGGAGGGAATGTACAAGGAATCCATGACCTGAGCCCTCCCATGCAGGAATGCTGCCCCACACTCCCAAAAGGCCAGGGCTGACTGAGCCAAAGTAACTTCTTCCCTCACGAATTCTCAAACCCTACTAAACCAGTAAGAATGGGGAAAAGGGCTAAAAAATGGAAACATGAAAGGAGGTTCTTAAAATCTAGAGGCCTTTTTTTTTTCCCCCAAATTGTTTGCTTAATGCTTAACAACCAGTTTGCATTGCACTGGTGTTACAACTGACTTTTGTTTACTGAAACGTGATGGCCACATAATAAACCCAGTTTTATGGTCATTTCCAGCCTGCTTCTGTGAGGGGGTGGGGAGAGGACTGCAGTTTAATTTCCACAGCTCATCCAGAGCTTCAGCCCTGCCCAGCACAGCACCAAGGGAGCCGATCAGCGCTGTCCTGACACTGGGAACGGGGCTGAAATCATTAAAACTATCAACACAGGAGGAGACACATCAAGAAAAGAAATGAGACAGAAGGGGAGAGAAGAAAGCTCGTAACATAATGAGATGTTTATCTATAAAACATTGCCCACTTCAAAGCAGGAAGAGCTTCAACTCCTTGGTAAAAAAAAAAAGAGCTTTTAATTAAAAGATCAGTCAAAGATTTTCCGCAGTCAAGCAGCCTCAAAGAAACTATGTGTGGAGGAGGCTGAGAGTAATTTCTAACATGATTAGTCCATTCTTCAAACTCAACAAGGTTTTATGAAAGCAGCATTTCTCAAGATCCAGAAGATAAAGATTGCGGAAATATCCTCAGCCCCTCAAAGAGCACTGCCCCTTCCCTTCTGATGCCTCCATCCTCACCAGCTTTTGCTCTGGAAAAGCCTGGAGATATACTCTGAGAGCTTTGTGCCTCCCCCCTTGGGGCAAGATAGATTGTAAGCCTAGGACAGAGGGATCAGCACACGGATACTCAGCTTGGGCTTAAGCAAAGTCACTGCCATGTACTTTGACAGGTCTGGAAATAGAACTTGAAATATTTCTATACATTGCTTTACGCAGCTGAAAACACACTGTCTTGAGCACACAGCCTTCCATTAGACAAAGGTTTAAAAAACTCTGAAGATTTAAATGAATGGCACCACTTTCTGGAACACTCTTTCCATCCAAGGAATATTTGCAGACGGGGATGGACACAACACCAGCACCTTGTCCCCTTCCAGCAGCAGAACACCAGCGTTAGGGCTGACATGACACGCTCTGGGGAACAAGACTTAGACCCACTTCTCCTTGGTCACCTAATTTTTTTATGCTTTTCTTTTTCTCTTCTGAAAAAACCCCCGAACAACAGGATTCTGAGAATTCATCCTGAAACAGGCAAAATTCAACACTTTCTCTACAGGCTGCAATTTAGCAACTATTTTACATTATTGCAGATAGACAACACCAGGGCTATTGCACTCTGGAGGAACTTTCTCAGAGCAGAGAATACCAGTCCCTGGAATGACTTGTGTTCATGGAAACTCAGCCTCACCCCCACTTACCAGCTGGTAATTGTGACTAATGGACCTTATTGCTGAGCTGGTTCTGTTTTGCACAAGCACAGGGAATTACCTCTGGTTTATTCAGGAATCACATGCATTTCTGTCTACAAGAGTAAGTATTCAGTAATACTTTTGACAGTCTTTCTCTCCCCTGTCCTGCAGAGAACTCATCTCCTGCCAACAAATATATCATTATCCACACCCTTGTAGAAACAACCCCTATTAAAATGATAAGAGGCATCATTATTTGATATTACAAGGATTTCCACATCTCCAGTATAAATGCTGCAATGGCAAAATGCAGAACTTTAGGGTGTGAAAAATACAAAAGAATATCCTCCAGATGCAGGGAAGAAACCACCTTTGCATTCTGCCTTGTTCATACTAATTAAACCAGCTTTCTATCCTCAGTACAGGAGGGGATTCCTCCAGTCAGTTGTATCATCCTGGTTTAGAAATGAGACAGACCATGGAAAGCAATCAAAACACATTTAACTCCCATTCATCAAATTATTCCGAATACTGGTCGCCAATCCATGGAAAAGAAAGGTTAAGGATAAACTACAGTTCAGTATGGGAAGAAAGAAAAGTCAGCCAACATAAGTACAGTATGTCAAAGGACTAACTGCACCCTGTCCCTAAGGCCCTTTCCATATTTCATACATTAATAAAAATGACTTCATTGAAGTTGCTGGTGAAATTCTTCCTTGCTTGAGTAGCAATGATTTTAACACTTTGCACCAAAGCATCCATCAGGACAAGAATATGAGAGGCACATAAGTCTGCTCGTGGGATATGGGCCCATTTACTTAATCCCTAAGAGCTTTCCTATGCAACTGAACCAATTCCAATCAAGATACAAAACCTACAGAGCTGGTAATGAATGGAAAAAATATATGTCCCTGTTTCAGCCAACACATCCCCTACGTGTGCTCAGAACTGGACCCTGCAAACTCATGTTATCCTTGCACTTTCCCAAGGGTCTATTTTTCCAGCGATGAATATCAAATTTTCCAGTAAGAGCTTCACATTTAAATTTTGCTGTTGATAAAAACATGGAGCTTGTTCGTTCTGTGCTCCACAGCCTGATTAAAAGGGCAAAAAAGTGCAGTCCTGATGGAATTTATGGCCTGAGAGAACTGACTGATGATCACAGATCACACAAGGACAGAGTGCTCTGCCTCAGAACATGCAATCCATATCTATTGATGCTTGTGGTCCATGAAATCTAATGGATGGAACATTCCAAAAGAGATCTGTGAACACATGTCTACTTTGGATTGCACTAAGAAAAAAGCTGATGCATGGAAAATCTAATGGTGGCTATTATCAGAAATCCTCAGCCTTGTATCATCTTTAATCACTGTGTTCAAATTGCCTGGAGATACAGCATGGGAAAGTTCCAGGAAATAATGAAAATATCAAATATTTGTCAATCTTCTATTGTCAGTCTGTGAGAATCAGAGAAAAATCAAATTAAGTCCTACACAAGCAATGCAGTGCCAAGGAAATCAGAGAAGTACTCTGTTTTGGTTTTACAATTTGGTGTTGTTTTGAAAGCTACATTCCCTGTGGAAATCAGGAGATTTTATGAAGAGTAAATTAGCAAAATAGGGGAGGAATTGAAACGAGGAAAAAAAAATAAGAGAAATTACTTTGCTGAAATACTAGTAGCTCCAAAACACAGGACTGCTTCCAAATAAACTCCTCAGCACCTCCAGGGCTCTGGCAGGTTTCAGTGGGAAGACCAAGGGGTAACACTTGCTTAAATTTCTTTGGCCAGCTTTACAACTTTAAGATCTTGAGGAGCCAAATATTACCCAAACAAAAAGAAGCAAGCTTTCCTTTTCCTCCAAAGTCAGCATTATTCCCTCCTCCTTTCACCCTTTCTCCTCTTTCGAGTCATTTAATACTGTGTCAGAACCAACAAAATCACAACCATCCCCCGGCTGTTTCCTCCTCACTCTGCCACTGTCAAGCCAATTGTAGCATATTAACTAAACTAATGAAACAGTCAGCAAGAAAATTACTTTTAGATTTACTATCACGTTAAATCTACTATTGATAGATCCTAGAACTCCACCAGCACTGGGGCAAAAGCAGCATCTGCAGAGATCTAACCATAGGACAAGCTCCTCCTGACAGCTCATTCAGCAGGATTCCCAGCAGCTCCCTGCCCTCATCCAAGAATGGCTTTAATTTTCATCAGCAAAAAAATCTAACACAAAACAAAATGCATAAACCACATCCTGCTGCTTGCCATGCCCTGAAAGTTCCTCTTGTAAAAGCCCATGGAGAAAGCACTCCCACTCAGCACATCCTCCCAGCCAATGCTGAACACTGTTGGGAAGACCCTTTAGTGTAGAACTTCCTGACCATCTCTTCCATTAATTCAGCATTCACTGGCCGTTCAACTTGGAATCAGGGGAACTCAGATTATCACTTCACTCTGCCTCAAACAAATAATTTCAGAGGCAGCAAGTTACTCAGACTCATGACTAAATTCCTCTAAGAGGCCATTCCAAACTGTGACATAGTCTCTGGCTGTTCCCTTTTCCCTGGCCTGGGAGCAGAGGAGACGCTGCCACCGACATCTGTTTGTCGGTAACTCCTGAACCCATTTATCAGTGTCAGCCTGGTCAAGCCACCTCACAAGACTAAGCAACAGAGCTGGCCCTAACTGGCCTTGGAAGAGAAGCTTAAGTCAAGTAAAAATTACCCTCCAGGGGAAAATAAACTTCTTCAATACCAGTTTAATCAGCAGTGTGTTACTACTCTGAAAAATGAGAGCATTTGTAAACCCCCCCCATGCAAGAATGACTTGTGGGAGGGAGAGGTGACTAAGGAATTAAACTATCCACTGGAGAGCAAATTGTGGTTTGTTGGCTCCACTGGGAACAAAAGGTCTGTGGCTCAGTGCCCGAGCTCCAAGAGGACATGACTTGCAGTCGGTATTTCCATGAAAGCTGTTATGTGATTCATTAGCTTTGCTGGCCCCTCTCTCCTCCCTCCCTTCCCCCCACACCATCATTAAACTCATCTGGTCTCTTGAGCTCTTGCTTGGCAGAAATGGTGTTCTGACACACAGCAGAGTTAAAATGAACGGCTCCCATGTTTAGGAGAAAGACAGGGAGAGAAGCAGATGAGGGAGACTAAAGAGAGCACTCAGAAAAGATCTGACTACCCCAAAAACAAAAAACAGAAACCACAAGAAATAATACATTTCTACGATACCCTTTATCTTGAAAGTCTCCCATGTTTTACAAACTATATATCCTACACTGAAGAATCCCCTCAAGCCCCTGGGCCGGGACAAAACAGACATAAGAAAGCAGATCAATACTGGCTCAGTGTATGCACTGACACTTGATATCCTCATCCAAGCCATGTAAGCATCTTTTACAAATAAACACAGTCCCAAAAAAAGTCTAACCCTTGGATAACCCCACCCGTCACCTTGTTCCAACTAGAGAAGTTAACATTTCCCATTCAAGTGACTCTTTCAAGAAAGTTTTTGTGTGTGGAGTCATTTTTTTTCCACCTCTTCCCAAACATATTAATCACCACATCACCTGCAGATGTTTAGAGGATAAACAAACCCCACCATCACCGTGTCAACCAGTGTCAAAGAATGTTAGAGCTCCTGTTCAGAAATAACAGGAGGCCTCACTGTTTCCAAGGCAAACTATGTTTGAAAGGCTTTCTCCCAATAAACACAGCACTGGATAACACTGGATTCTTCAGTACAACTCCCAGGAAATGTTCCAGCTATTCCACAGGTGCTCTGGCCTGTGTTTATATACCAATGGTTTCTTCAGCTTGGGGTAGCCAGTTTAAAAAGCACAAAACTACTCTACTGACAAACTGCAGCAACATTCACTGCTGTTTTACATCTCTTTCTGTACTACTTTATAGGTGTTTTCATCCTAAAACCTCCACAGGCTTTAGAAAAATGAATATTCAGAGCACTCAGGTATAGCCAAGGAAAGACAACTGCTTGCAAATAGCAGAGTTTTGGCAAACAAGTGATGCAAACCTGGGTCACACACACCACACAGGTTCCTACAAATGACTGAGAAAGCGGTTTAAAGTAAGTTTTAAATCAGAAGCCAGGAAAAGCCTATAGAATCTAACATTACTACAGGCAATGCTCTCAAATCCTTGTTAGACACTCGTACGCTCTTAGCAAGATGGAGATTAATTTGGGATTATATTGGGCTGTTACAGAGTCTTTAAAGTTGTCTGTTCAAAACAATCCCATCAAGCACCAGCAGTGGATTACTTTTCCCTGTCTTCTCCTCTCCACAGTCCCTTCCTCAGGTAGTCCTATTTTTTTCTGATTCCCTTGTATTAACATGTTAACTTCCATCTGCTCAGCTTGGGGGCAGTTGCTTCCCTCCTGTTCCTTGACAGCACTGACCAGCCCATCCAGAACTTACACTTAACAGGAAAACCTGTTAAAGTAAGTCTCATAAATCTATGAAAATAAGTATTTTACTGGAGCTTATAACCTGTATCATAACAGGATCAGATTTTTCAAGAATTCATTGTCCACTGACACCAAGAGAAGGAACAAGTGTTTCACAAATCTGCTCCCAGTACCCCAAGATGGTTAAGTTTGGTGTGAAAGACTTAGAGATGAGCCATATCGTGTCCATGAAGTTTCTTGAAAAGGTAAATAAACAAGATTACTGTGAATATCACGCTCAGGGAAACGGGTCACAGCTTGGGGGTTTGTAGTTAAAGCCTCAATAAAGAGGCCCATTCCTGGGGGTCACTTTGGTTATTCTAAAAGCCTGAATTTAAAGAATAAGACAGATATTCAAGGTGCAGGTATTCCTGAATGAGAGCTGAATTAAGTCCATCCCAGCAGAAACAAAATTCAGAAGTACTCCCATGTATTACACTCTAATGTGAGAAACAAGTTTTTACATCCTACCTGTCAAAAACCCAACACAAACTCAGCTTTAAATGCCTTCGTGTTATCTTGAGTTCCAAAGCCAGAGCTCTCACACACAAGGAGTACGTTGTCAGAAATTTTTTGTCAGCAGAAACGTTCCTGAAAGTCTTTTCACCATTGAACACAGCTTTGAGCACGTAATTCAATACAAGCCGCTGTTTTTCAATCCTATTAATACTTACAAATGGTGAGGACATTAAAACAAGGCATAGTACAGCCTACACTTAAAAACTGAGAATAGTTTTAAAACTGCATAAGTGCAACAGTAGTATAACTGTTCTGTTGCCCCTTCAGTAACAAAAATAAAATAAATCACAGGACAAGAGAAAACAAAGGATGAAAGAGATTTTCCAAAACCACAGGGGGTCTCCATGCTCATTTATCATCTCTGTTAATAATAATAAGCTGTTCAAATCCCACCTCTGCAAAATCAAGAGTTGGTTTTCTCAGACTGACCAGAAGTTAGCAGTGTCCCTCCCCCTGCCATCCAGCTCTCCCATAGTTTATTGTCAATATTATCCCTCCCAAATGACAGAAACATGTTTAACTCCAGCAAAACTTCTATAGCTGGCCAGCAAAACATAGTTTTGGGGGGCTGACGATGTAGGCAGCCATACTTTCCAGCCTGAAGTTTAACTTTCCCTTAGGGCAGCATTTCTTCTGGTGACTGGATACTGGCAGCTTTTGTGTTCTTCATTAGCCTGCTGATTAACATAGTGCCAGAGAGTTCTCACTACACCTCACTGCTGTTCCAGCGCTGCTGGCAGATCTATTGTGAGAGATCCCCGAGCAGCAATGCAGCCTTGTCTGCTTTCCCCAACAATACCAGAGATCAGGTATATTTGTGTTTGCTTTTAAAACAATACCTACATATCTAATCCGAAGTTATAAAAAACCCTGATCAAGCAATAACAACTTAAATGGAATTTTGTGAATGAAATTCCCATGGCAACAGCAAGAAACAGGAGTGCCAGGAAATACAACCGATTGTGGGTTTTATGTGCTTTAGAGGGTTCTGAATTCGATCAGAAACTAAGAAATAAGAAGCAGAGATCAGTGGGTCTACTGGGTTTTACCCCTCATTCAGCATTTGAGAAACAAGCAAAATAAAAAGGCAACGAAAGCAGCTCCGCGGCATCAGGAACAAATTACCAGCACAGTGCAGACATTTGGCACAAGGGGAACGAGATCTACCTGATACCAGCTCTTGGCTTTCTATGAAATCTGCTCCTGATTAACATGCAGAGCACTACACTTCTGAAAGGACAATGGTGGGAAGACCTTCCACAAAGGCATCATTTTAAATTCTAAGGCCTGGAAAATTTCAGGCCTCAGGCCACGAACAATGGGGTGAAGGCTAACGCAGCCAAGCTGCAGATCCTGACAAGTTGCGTGCACATCACTACATCAGCCTCGTAACTTTTTAGCTGCATCATGCAGGCTGTGTAAAATAATCTGTCAGCCAGCGGGGTCCCTCCCTTGCAGGCGTTCTGCTCCAAAGGATCCCTTCCAGAGAAGCTTCCCTGAGCGCCGCGCTGCGATGGCAGGTACGGGGAGCGGCAATAAAGAGCATTTACAAGGCGCAAGGCAAACAGCAGCGGTGTCCCCAGCAGGCTGGAAGCCACCGGCATTAGCTGTGACAAGAGCCCTGTGCCGGCTCAGCGGGACGCCGCGGTCCAGCCCCCGAGAACAAAACCCCGTCCCCGCGTTCGCCGCCCCTACAGACCTTGCTCGTGCTCCTCCGCTCGCCCCGGCTGGTTGCCCATCTCCGCTGGCCGCCGGGCTCCTCCCGAGCTCCTCTATGGCCCCGGCTGGGCGCTCATGCCCGGGCTCGGCGCGGACCTGCCCCTGCTCTGCGCTCCGGCCAACTCCGGCGGGCAGAGCCAGCCAGCGCCTTCCTAGTTCCTGGCGGCGGAGCCGCGCTGCGGCTCCCGCCGAGGCAGCTGTGGCTCTCCCTCCTCCCTCATTCCAATATTGCGCTCCGCGGGCCGGGCTGGGCAGGGAATGAGCCGCGGGAGCCGCGCGGGGCAGCGCCGGGGACACCCCGCGGCCGCCGCGGGAACTGCAGCGGCTCCGAGCGGGGTCGGGGGCAGCCGCGATCCGCGCCCCAGGGAGCGGGATCCGAGCTCCGCCAGGGAGCCGGGACATCGCTTGGAAGCTCGAGCCGAGCGTCCCTGCCCCGAAGCAGCCGTGGTGACTGGCCAGAGGGCTGGGTCCAGGCCGTACACTGGGATTATTTCGGAGCAAAACGCTGAAACGCAGCTGGGGGCGAAGGAAGGCAGACCCTCGGCGAAGACCTGAGCAGCCAAAGGCAGCGTTAATTTTCCCCAATTCACAACACCCGACAAGTGCTTGGAGCAAACAGACCCTGCCCACAGATGTAACTACACCGCTGAGCACAGCACTGACATGTCTGGGCAAGGGCAGCTCTCAACCGTCTCAAGAATTAGGGGACCAAGTTTCAGAAATGCTCAGCATCTTTTGAAAACACAGATATCCATGACACTGAAATGGAGATTGAACTCCTCAGAAAACCTGACCGTGATTATGAGCACAAGCCCTTGGTGACAAGTCCCATCCATCAGATCTGCTCCAATATCCTCTGGGGCTATTCCTGGGTCAGCCGAGCACCCCCAGCTGCTCTCAGCCTCCACTGGTGCTGAGAACAGTCAGCACATTGCGAGTTCACATCCATATCATGAAAGAAAACCACAATATACAGGATACACTGAATACTATTAAAACCTAATTCTCTTTATCAAAGTAAGGATGTGGTATTTTATCCCTAAAAAGCTACTATAGTTATTTCCAAATTTCCCCTCATGCTACTTCCTTTCAAGCACTAAAAAAATCCAACAACCAAACCTGACAGACACTCTAACCACAAATATGATCTACATACCCTATCTCTATCATCAGTACTTTTGTCTGTGACTGGTACTGCAAGAGCAGCTGCACAAGGCAGGCCTACCCAGAGCTTGGCCAACAGCCCATCTTCCAAAGAAATCAAGATGCTCCTCAATAATGGGAGTCCTGACATACATGGGAAACACGGATACTGAATGACTCCAGCGATCAGTTCCCATTATGTGGATAATCAACAATCATTTTAAGTCTTGGTTTCACCAGGAAGGTTAAAAATAAATTCAGAAATAATAAATGTGTCTCCTAGGCTCAAAATAGATTAATTGTGTGTGGTTTATTTTCAGGCTAGCTAGTTGTGAATCCATTGTTTCAGATAAAATACCTGGAGATCCTTCATTATGACAGAAGGAATCTTGCTAATGTTTCAGTGTAACAGGGTGAATTAGTTGTCAGTCACGGGTTTTCCATTGTTCTTCCTTTGACACTTTATGGATGAAGTGAAAAGTTTTCATACAGCTGTCTGTATTTGGATGACATTAAACAACTCCTGTCTACTTCTCTCTTATGACATGCCAAGTACAAAACGTTTTAACGAATAAGCATCTAAGTTCTATAAAAAGGGATCAGTGATAGCACATTCTTTTTCTAAGAAGTCATCTTACAACCTCTTAGGTCTTGTATCTTATTAGGATGGGCACTTGCCCTTTCCAAGGTACAACCAACCTCCAACTGCTGTTGAAATGTATTTCCCAGACAAAGACATTTTCTTCTATGACAGACTAAAGAGTGACTTCTGCTTTTCTTCAACAGGACTCACCCAAGGGGTTACATTAGCTCAGAGTGCCTGTTGGGTTGATAAATCCTGAAGCTGAGCATTTATTATTTCATCACCTGCTTTCTGTTTCTGTAACCACAAAAGGGAATAGTGTACCAGGGTCCCAGTGCAGCACGGGTGCAAGCCTGGAGTAATTATAAGATGTAATCACAGAGTCAGAGCAAACACACCTGAAATCTGAGCACTGTAGAAGAGTCAGAGCTGGGAGAACCAATCTGTTATTTTTGTCAGTGGCACGAAACTAAGTCAGAACATTCTAACACTGAGATAGGGAGAATGATGTCAGGCAAAAGACTTCTAGCCCAGGCCCACAGTGAAAGGTAAGGCATGAGTTTTAAAATACAGCTACAGCCTGAACAAAAATCATGGATAAGAGATTACTGTTTATGGAGCTTGCAGTTCAAACTGGGAGAAAAGAAAAAGGAGTAACAACAAGCATGACTTCTAGCATGGTGATTAGGTAATAAACTACAACAGACACATGGCTAAATCTTTAGGCAACTATTGGTTATCTGAACATTTTACATTACTTTCCCTTCCTCTTCAGTAAGAATGGTATAAAAATGAATTCATGAATTTCATCTCTATTAAGCAGATTAGCTGGTTTCTTCCCTGGCATGAAGTTTGACTCATCCCTTTGCACTTTGTTGAACTGCCAATAAAACCTCACAAACACTCCTCTCCTTTAGAGTGAGAAGGGGAACGAATTACTCAAGGTGTGACATACATGATTCTTTCAACTCACTACTCAAGTCACAGGACTTACTTGCCAGACATAACCTTTCTTCACATCCTAATCTCACAACACAGCAGATGAAATAATGTAACTTCTGCTCAAATTGGAATCCCTGCTCTACAGAAAAAGTGGGAAGATGCCACAGAATGATCTCAGATTTGCAGGGCCCAGGTAGCTGACAGTCCCTCCAGAAGGCTGAGATCTAAAGAAGTTACTCACACTCTACTTCTTCCATTAATGCTAAAGATTTTATGAGCACCAAGTACTTAAGTAGCAGGGAAAATAAATCTACAGAATGTGTATATCATGCACAGTAGTGGACCCCAAAGGGTAAGGAATATAACACATCTAGAGTCAAAACCCAGAGGAGGAAAAGCTTTTTTTAACCATGCTAAAACCAATTTTTTGGTGGTGAGGATACTTGGTGAGGTCATTGTTCATGGCAGAGAACTACAGCCTTCCAGGAACCCATCTGAGATGTAGCTGTCAATCCCTCCCCTCTTACTTTACAGTATTAAGATCCAATGTAAGCCAAAAGCTGCTAAAAAAAAACACAAACCAACAAACCAAACCACCAAACAGTGGGAAAAAAAATAATACAAGGAATGCCAAGCCCTCCCCTGATATGCAATACTTGTCAGACCAGGCCAGCTCTGCGTTCCTTTCCTTGCTCCCTCCCATTCTTGAAGTGCAAACCCAGTGGCTCCCTGCCAAGGCACTCGGGCTGGAGACATTCAGGCCCAGGGAATTTGTGTTAAGGATCGTTTCTCTCCAAACCAGCTGAGGGAAAGCTGATAATTAACCCAGGGCAGGTAGTCAGCACAAGGTTGTGTTGAACTTTGCTGAACAACTTCAGTAAAGAAGCCTGAAATGAAAACAAGTTGAGAGATCATAGATTTATGCTATTCCTGGACCATCCAGGCATGTTCCCCTTTCTGTTTAGGAGTCCCCAGCAAGGCTTTTGTGATCACCACAGTTTTGCTTACAGCTGTAATGGATCTTCCCTATAAATGCTGGCTTGAGCCAATTAACTGTCAACAATTTAATGAATCAAGTCATTACAGCCTTTAAGATTTAGCATTTCAGTATCCCTACCACACACTGAATCCTCTTAACTGGCTCAAGTCCCAGAGGGGTGTGCATGTGCCAGCAAAGTCATTCTCAGGGGAATATACACCAAGAAAAGGGTCTCTTTGACAGGTGGTTTTAACAAGAAGTTGCATCAGAATCTCAGAATCTGTTAATAGAGATTCAGTGCAGGAAATGTGAATTGTGCAGCAGATTAGGACAGCAAGAATACTGAAAAGGGTACATTCTGCAGTGTTGTCAGCAGAAGTTAATTCCTACTTGTTTAATAATGCAAGATGACTGCAGACAGCCTGTGAATGCCTCTCAAAAAACCTGTTATCCATAACAGGATCAGGTATCAGAAACCCTCCCAGAAAGCCTCTAAATTGCCTTGTTCTCACTCCATTCCCAGTTACCAAGGGCAAAAAGAAGCCTGAAGAACAGTCTTGTGAAGCAGCATCCATTCCCAGCCATTTCAAGATGCAGAACTATCCATGGGTTCCAGAAAGAAAGAGCAAAGCTTAGAGGAACATGAAAATTTAACGTGGCAACAAACATCACACAGGAACATTTTCAGCAAGGGCATCAGCAGCCAACAACTGTATTTCCAGGCTATCACAAGAAAAAGAATCCTTGTAAGAAAAAGTAAGAGAAACTTGACAGGTAGCTGCCATAATCTAAATCTGGAATGCCAAATTTGATCTACCTCAATTCATGAGCCTTCTCTTTAGAGGTTAGTGGATAAAGTCTTCTAACGTGGTGCTGAAACCCAGTTTGTCTACTTGACACCTGAGGAAATCACACACGGAGGAAATATTTGGCTAAGGAATGTCAGGGAGGTTAAGGTTCAGTTCATATTTGTACCAATATGTTAAACATCTTTGCAGATATTTAGAGGTGTGTGTAGATGTCAATTTGCATATCCAGCTGCACGTGGATGTAAATGCAGACACATTTCCATTGCTTTGCATGTTAAATCCCTGCAGTACTCCTTGCCAATTTGAATGACAGCCTGACAAAGCAATATTTTGAGTCTTCCTTTCCTTTTTATAGCAGTTCTGGAGCTAGACTCAATTTTTCTTTGTAAGAAAGAATAATCATGCAAGAGCTGTGTCTTGTACCTGGAAAGGATAGAAAAATGCAACTGGCTTTCCAGATGAGGTTTTAAAGCATATTTACGGTTCCTGGGAAACCCCAGATGAGCTCAGAGATTTGGTTTCCAGTGAAGCCTCGTGGAACAGAACATACCGATCTCATTAGTGTCTCTCACGCTTGGCACTATCGTTCACAAGAAAAATGAGACAGTAACGAGCCTGAATGCAAAGTGCAGCAACCTTTCACAAACCTATGGCAGCCCTTTGATGTGACAGATCACAAAAAGCAGGCGCTGTCAAAAACTGATGTATGGGAGAGTAAAAGGGCCCCAAGGTCAGAGAGCTGTCCTTCAAAAGAAATCACTTTCCTTTTTCCTGTCCTAATTGGGGTGCATTAGCATCTTATGAACTACTAAAATGTCAATTAGATATTTTCAAGGATTTTTTTCGTTTTTTAAAGAAAGCTTTTCTTAAAAAACAAATACTTTCTTGAATTTTTTGGCCACATAAAGAAGGCTTCTGGTCTAGATTAGCTTCACATGAACCTAAATTTTTACCCCACATCAGAAAGTGGCAAACACTCGCCAAGGCAGAGAAGTTGGCTGAAAGAAGGCAGTAAATTTGCTAGAGTCCACACATTATTCTAAAATAGCAAGCTCAAAATGACAATTCCATAAAACATCAGGAAGCTTTGAAACCTACAGTCTGTCACATTTTCAATTTTGCTGGGAAAGAAGTGTATCTAATGACTGACATGTGCCATAACACCACAGACCAGGGTCCCCTCTGCAATCCAGCCCAGGTGACCAAGTTTCACAAGTGACACTCATTCTTTCCCAACACTAACACCAAGTGCTGGCAGGGCCCACTCCACTTGCCCTCATTCAGTTAAAGCCTCTTTTCTGAGTATCTTCACTATCTACACAGAAAAGCTGCAAGCAACTGTTTCAGAGAAAAATCAAAAATTGTTCTTTTCATATAAACTACACGACAAGCAAACAGCGATGGGCAAATGGACTGATGGTATGTGCTCTGCCAGCACTAGGGTGGGATGGAAGATATACAGGTATCACATCCAGTCAGTGGGATATTAACTCTGACAACTGGGCAGGAATGTGGGTGACATTTCACAGAAAAACTCATCAAAACAGATGGAGCTGAACAGCTTATTGGAGCTGAACATTGTTCATCCTAAACTGTGCCACAAGAGAATGTAACATTCAGGCCCTTGTATAGCTGTCACTGATTATGCCAAATTTCTTGGTATTTTTATTTCCCTATTTAATTTACTGAGTTTATAAACAACAGCCTGTGTTGTACAGCAGCTTCATTTCTAATGCTGGCAGAGTTCCATTCTGGGATTAGCTGTAGCTTTTGTCCAGGTAACCTGCAGAGTTCAGAGCCTCAACACTAAATGCTGAGGAGATAATTGAAACTCTTAATTTCTTTGAGTTTGCCTCCTCTGTACTTCTGCACTGGCACCATCTCCAACCTTGGATGTTGATCAACTCTGCAGGAACGCACAAAGCAACACACTTTTGTTGTTTTGGCTGAAAACTCATGCCAAGTATTGAATTTCTCGTTTTGTACATAAAAATAAACGGCCATTGCTGATGGAGCAAGGGATGACACAGCAGGCCATCCCTCACAGTCCTGCTGGCATCTTGGCTTCTTCCCAGCCTCCAAAGAAATAACACATCCCACAGTCACTGTCAGAAGTTATAGCACCTGTCTCTCTGCTTTGGGCTTTTGAGAGATCCTGAGCTTGTCAGTAAAATACCCAGGACGTCTATAAATAGTAAATTAGGTGATAATAGCATTGTTTTTTGACAGGTTCCTGCTGTTTCCAAGGCAAATTCAATAAGTCTAGAGAGGTTTAGCCTTTATGTGGGAAAAAATAAATGATCTGATGAAGCAGCCTGAGAAAACAAAGTACAGCTACATATTACTTGTATTTCAAGGATAACTGATACTTCATATTGGAGCTGGCTGAGCTTGATATAAAAATCAATATATTTGTGAGAAATGGGAATACCTGAAGTATTCCCAATGCTTTTGGGTGACGTGGCCAGGCACAGCCCAGTCACACATCCTGGCTGTCCCTGCTCTCTGATGTCCAGCATCAGACTCTTTAGTTCCTGCCCAACCTGGCAGATTAGAGCTGCTGTCACTGAAACAACATCAAGGAAGCACAGGAACATGATGAAACTAGGCAGCCTTGAGGGAAGTCTTCAGAAAGTGCTTGAACTGGGAGTTTGTAGGGACTGAGTGGCAGAACTGAGAGCAAGGATTTGGAATGACTTCTAGGCTCCACTGAGAAAGTAATTTCACCTGTCTGAACCTCAAAATTTTCCATTTGCATACCACTCCTACCATGCAATGCTCTTCCTGAGAGGTATATGATCACGTAAGAAGCTTTTGAAATTCTCTGTGAAATTGCATTTTTTAAGGTTATTTGGCTTGCAAACCTCAAAGGAGCAGAATCTGAAAAGGCATTGATTTCCTACAGTCCTGAGCCTTAAAAGAGAGTCCTAGTTTCTCATGAATATATCCATTCCTCTTTTTAAACATTTTACAACCATTTATTTGCTATATGGCTTCTTAAACTGGATGGCTTTACAAGTACATGCATTAAAATCAACATTTTTCAAGATTAGTGACCTCTTCCTCCTGTTTTGCAATTTTTCCAGCTCTTTTTCATCTACCGAGACATTAAAAAAAACACCAGAGTTCTGTAAGCTTGGTTTTAACATAAACCCAAACTGCTGCTGCAGGACAGCACATAGAAAAAATAACACTTTGGATTTTGGATAAGGAAGCTGAATACAAGACATTTATTTCTCCCTGCATGTCATTTCCCATCACTTGGGATTTCGAAACTGCCAAGCAGCTACAAAGCCAAACATCAGAGTAGAGAAGTTCCAACCAGAATCAGTCTCCAGTTCCATTGGCTCAGCTCCACTTGCCAAGGATGGATACATGGGATTGGCCTCATCCCCCTTTAAAATTGCTTATGATTTACTGTGTCAGCTCCCAACGAGGCAGATGGGGGTAGTTCTGTCAACAACAGGTTGGGATGAACAACTAAACCTCCACCAAGGGCAGCATACAAACAACTCTATTTAAGCAAACAACTCTATATCCTGAGGTCAGTTATTTATTACCTGCAGCATCTGGAACATGTGCTGTTGCTCAAGGTCAACACACAAATGGTGGACAGTCACACCCAAAGAAGAAAGAAACCTAAGCTTTTTTTATTTCCATACCCTGTTGCCTTTAGTTGCTCTCACACAAGACTATAACACCAACTGAGTACCACCAGAGTGCAGCTGGAACTAATATAATGTCATTTCAGTAAAATAATCAAATCACTCACTTGAATAACAGACAAAGAAAGCCCAACCTAAGAAGCACAAACAAGGGGGAGAGATGATGCCTGCAGTCAAGACATGAAAGGCAAACACAGAACAGATGAAGGCCATCAAAGAACCCAAAGAGAGTGGTTTCAGGACAAAACTTCAAGATTTACACAGTTGGCTATGTACACAAACATCTGCATTCCCCAGCTACTGGAACATTCTCACTTGGATTAGCTCCACAGTCAGTCAGCATTGCATCTTGATCACAATCAGACTATTTGGGATGCCATTTCAATAAAAAATATAGCAGCTGAAAATGTTCTCTCCTTTTCTGCTTATGTTGCCTGGAACGTGTTGTGCTCTGTGTCATACTGATCCTTAGTTCTCCTCAGCAACAATACACTGTATTTCAGGGTGCCTATTGGTATTTTTTCCACAGTGTGACAATCTAAAAGCAGCATTCAGCTTTTTTACCTTGCTCACTAATATCAAGCACCTTTAAGTGGGCACGACAGTAACACGTCCTCAGCACACAGCTGGATTTCTAACCACCCTTTTGAACTATGAAACCACTCTAAACCCAGACATTTAAGATACAGATCTCTCCCTACACATACCTGTAATAGGGACATAACATTCTTAGCATTTATGTGCACAGTACACATAGATCCACACTTGCACTCTCTGCATTTAGCACTGATATTCCCATTCTTACTTCTACAAATGCTGATGCAAAGCAGCAATATATGAGATTAGACCCAATGATGTAATTTAAACTGGCAAAGCAGTACCCAGACATAACCTGACCTCCATAAACCATTTTATCCTTTGTATTTAAAGTAGTCATCATCATAAATCTTATCCCTCCTCCAATCCCAGTTATTATAGCTGCATGCAGAAGAGGGCTCTCTATTCCAGTGCTGATATTTTTTATCTGACAAACGTATTCCATTCTGGACTCCCTGCAGTGCTGTTTCCCTGGCTGCATTCCCAGAATCCCATGCTGCATCATCTGTACAGGTTTTCTCCCTGCTTTACTCCTCCCAAGCATCATGCCTCTTTTATTGGCTCATGAATCTCAAATTCCTTTGGATACCACTCGTCACTATTAAATTTGAGGATTTACACACGGATTAACTGCAGAACAGGATCTGGTTTTTGGTTACTGTGAAGCATTTGTGCTGTTACAAAACCCATCGTTTTCTTCCAGGGGTATATAAAGTTGTTTGGGGGTTTTTGGTTGGCGTTTTTTTGTTGTTGGTTTTGTTTTTTTTTTTTTTAACAGAAATCTCTTTCTGGTCAGTAACATTGTTCTGTCACGCAGCCAAAACCTGCAGAGGCTGTGACAAATAGGGAGGTCACGGTCAAATTTAATAAGATCTCACATTCCCTTGGAAATGCCACCAGGGAGCAGACAAAAGCAAGCGTTTGCTGAGCTCCTGGGGGAAAGCAGAGCGTTTGCACAGAAGCCCTTGGTATGCAGATGGTGTCGCTGCCTTTAGAGACAGGCTGGGGTTTGAAAGCAATGGGAACAAGCTCCCGGGGCGAAGGCTGAGGGGAGAGCGCGCCCCGCGGGAGCTCCGGAGCACAAGCTCTACACGAGGGTGCGCAGGGCTGGCTCTTTGTTCTCACGCCTGCTGCGTCCCGGGAACAGCGGGATAACCACTCCGCTCATTCAGCAGAGGGGGAAGAGAGAAGGCTATTGATAGATGGTGAAAACCCAGCAAAGCGAGCTCTCCGTGGGCTGCATTCTCGGGAGGCGCTGGGCTGTGTGTCCGTGCGCCCCGACGGGACGGGCGCGGGCCACCGGCGCCACCGCCTGGCTGCTGTGGGGGTGCCCTGACGGCTCCCGAAACCCGCAGCTTCTCCCTTTTCACTTCATTTTGCTGGCTCCTGGGGTGTGGGATGCAGGGCGCAGGGTGTGCCTGTTACAGCAGGTAAGTTATGGCTGTGCTGCCAAGGGGTGACAGGGAACGCTCCCCTGGGATCTCACTCACAGCACGTGGCACAGACTGTCCTCCAGAATCTTTGTATGTTGTCAGAGACTGAAACCGTTAATGATTTAGGCATTCTAGGACTGCCAAGGGACTTTTGCAGACTTCTGCAGAACTTTTCCATTATACCTCTGATGGCCCATCAAAGCCCACCCCCCTCGCCAATCTTGAAAGGCGGGAAAAACCCTTTTGCCAGGCCTCTCATGAAAACTCAGCACACACCAAGGAGATGTTGGAGGCTCGTGGCATGGCCTGTGACACTAACCATGGATACAGTAACTCATAACTTCTTTGGGTGTGGGGGTTTCCCTCCTTCACCCCCAAAGGATCAAGGCCACCACTTCAACTGACAGACATGGAAGCCGCAACTACCAAGTTCCATCGCTGGACCCCTCTCAGCTTTTCTTCCCTTACTTTCCCTTACCCTTATCCTGTCTTTCCTTTCTCTCCCTTATGCATTTTCCCCCCAGGGGTTATCCCTATGATAGATAATACAGATGACAACACCCAAAATGCTAACATACCTGTTAAAACAAAATTGTTAAAATAAACCCTACCTATATATGTTTTCAGACACCGATTATTCAGTGTCGTTTCACTCTAATCCACTCCAAGGGAATTATTGATAAGAACCTGGGTTACCCCCCTCCCCTTTTTCTGGGGCAGGTCGTAACACATGTACCTGTGCAGGGCTTCAGTCGACTCTCTGCAAGCTCAGAAATGGCTCCTGTTGTGATGGTCTTCTTCAGCCTCGAGACTCCAGAAGCTGCTGCTGCCCCGGGCTTGGTGAGCGTGTCCTCGCTGCTCGCCCGCTTCAGCTGCAACACAGACAGGGAGCAACCACATCAGGACCTCGAAAATCCCCATCAAGTAGTTCAAAATGCAGGGTTCCTTGGAGAAAAGGAACATTTCCATAAAGGAAACCCCATGGGAAGATTGCTTTGATAACAGTACCACGTAATTTTTGGTTTGCATTCTGGATTTCTGTGGAGTCGGTGAAGAGATAACGCTGTTCATCAGTGAAAATGGGAAACAGTGTTCAAATAGGCAAACAATTGAAAGACAAGGAGAAAATAATTTACAGGAGTAGTTTATTGGGCAGCTCTGGCTTCTCAGATCTCACTCTGAACAGCATTCATCAAAGTTCCTCACTGGTTTATGTTTAGTTGGGTACTTGGGCCTGTGCAGAGAAGTGCCAGTTATAGAGCCTGACACACTATGGCAAAGCAGCAAATAACTGGTCCTTAATCTATCTATCAAAAAAAAAAATCCTGAAGGATCTGCTGGTTCACAAAGTTTTGCCCCAAGAGTGACTTTAGATCCTCTGAAGAGACTTCTGAGCTATTCCAACAAGCAACTGCCAGTTCCTTCTGCGTTTGACAAACAGGAGTCACCAAACTTTGTGGCATCATAAACTAGGTGATATGAGCAAAGAACAGGAGGGAGACCAAGCTGAAATCTGAAAAAAAATCAATTAGCTGAGAAGCTCAGGCTTATGATAAAACACAAGAGCAAGATCTAATGCAATTCCCAGTTGGAAATCCATTATCTTACACATGACAATTGCAGCTCTTTACCTCATTGTTTACTGAAAAGTCATGAGCAAAGATGGCTGATGATCTCATGGCAGGACCTAATACTGTTTGTTCTACTGGGGACTGAAGGACTCAGTAGAAGAGAAATGGAAAAGTCTGCTCACAAGAAATGATTTTTTTCTCATTTCCTTTCATTAAGGAAATAATTCAGAGCAAAAATAAAAAATCCATTGGTTTTCAGAACGGATAAGTTGCAGAATTCTAAAGGTTAATACTGATTACTTTCATAGGCTCAGAAGAAGCCTATTTGATTTACAGGGTATTTTACAGTATTATTAAAAAAAAAAAAATCAGCAGATATCACTATAACTTACCCAGCTTTATTGTACATGAGAATACAACGGACCATTGCTGCTGTGTGGTCTTTTTTGGGAAGGGATTTCTGGTAATGCAAGTCTACTCTAAGTGCCTGCTCAAGGAACCCATGCAACACAAGCACCAGGAAGGTAAGATTCAAGGAGAAACATTGAAATTATGTTGCTTCAGCAAGTAGTAGTTTATCTCAGAACTTTTTTTATCTCAGCTGACTTTCCAGCCTCTAATTAATTTCAGGAAAAATACTTTAAGCATTTTAAGACCAAAGCTTTGGAGAGTCTCCCTAGAGCAGTACATTTTCCTATCCTTTTCAGTTTGTGGACCCCCAAGCTGTTTCCACAAATGAAAACCCACTTCCTTTGAAGCTGTCCAGTGACACCCAGGGGGTCCCTGAAGCACAGGCTGAAAACCACTGCTGGGGTTAAAAGCAAAGAGAGCACACAACAAACACTGTCCCTGTTTAAGTGGTTCCCGAATGTGAAACGCTTCAGCAAAATAAAATCTCTCAACTCCAATTCTTTCCCCCTTTCATCTCTTCCTTTGACTCAGAGCCTGTGGTTTCCTGGACCCTGTGAGCACATAAGTTTCCATAACTGAAGTGTTGATGTGCTCCAGGATACCAAACAGGGAACGTTTTGCCTCCTGGCCGAGGTTTTGTCAGCTCACTCTTAGGAGGAGAATGGAACAACCTGACTCTCTGACCTTCAGAGACTTCTGCAGTTTCTCTAAAATAATTTCTTCAATGTGTCCTCTCCTACAGCACCAACTATGGTGCCTTTTCTATTCCCTTTCCTCCAGGAAACCACTTTGATCTTGCATTTGCAGACGAATAACAGTTTGAAGGTATTAGCAGTCATTAGGAAGAAATCTCTCTACATTTAACACTAAATTGAACAAATTAATCATATCAGATTTCCTGATTAGTCTCTTCAGTAGCATTCCTTCAGAGATGTGTGCCTCAGCCACACAGCACATACTTCTGTGCTGGACAGAACCTGCCTGGAGCTCTGGACTGAAATATCCAATTGATAAGTGCATTTAGGAGTCTACACAGCAAGTTAAATAAATTAATCCTTTGCTCAAGAAACTGTGACAATTAATGCAGTTTACAGCTCCTCTCGATTAAAATACTGTACCCTGGTACATATTGTTCACTAAACTTTACTACTGGAAACAGTTTGAAGCAGGAAACCTGTGGTCTATTTTCATTACTGGTACTTTGGTCTGTATTTATCTGACCAGGTTATTTCTGTTTGCTGGCTGCAAAGGTAGAGATGCAGCAGCATTTCAGGTGTATTACTATATTTTCTTGAAAACATTACTTTACCAGAAGTATATTTGTACAGAAAGATACGATTCATAAAAAAACATCTGTTCCATTGCAAGTAATAACTTTTGTTAATATATTTTGCCTTGCAGGGAGAGGCACAGGTTTTTAGGAATTCTGGAAATTCATTAATAAATCTCTTTGAATTTCTTTACACGTGTAACCACCAGCTGAACTAAGAATTTGCCTTTTATCTTTCTCTGTCTTCAAAGTTTAGGCAATTCCCTCACACAGAGTGTAGAGATACAGTGTCCTCCCCATCACATGCAAAATACTTCCAGAAACGTGCATTAGTCTAATACACAACATAACTGTGATCTCCCTACACTTGATAAAGCAGTTGAGCCCACTCCAAGTCTCAGGGTGTATTATTCCAGGACTAAACCTAAGCTTTAACCTGGAACAGGGCTGGAATGCTTGCCCAGTCCCTGTGGGTCAGTACCTTGCTGAGCCGAGATTCAAAGGCCAGGGAAGTGGAGGACTTGGATGTCTTCATTCCTGTTGAGGTGGTGGAAAGAGATTTTCCTCTGTCAATCCCATGGCTCCCTTGCTTTGCCATTGCACTCCAAGGCCTGGCACTGCTCTTCATTTTCTTCCCAAATAACTCAGTCTACAGACCCTAAAAAAAAAAAAAAGAGTTTATATATATATTAAAAATATATATACATTCACACAAAAATATAAGTTGTCTTTCTGTTACCTGAAAGAGAGCAACTGAGATATCTGGCACCAGTTTGAAGAGCTGAAAAGGTTGTGCTAAACTTGATTCCCTCTCTTAACCACACCAAAACTCAGCCTAGAGAGTCCTTCAGAGCAGGCTGCAGCCGCTTATATTTTTCAAACCAGCTGATAACATGAAGCACCACAGAAGGAACACTGACTTTTGTTGTGACTGTCTAAGTCAGAGACTTCGATCAGGCACAGCAGAACACCTGAGAATGCTGAAGCACAATGAAAGAGTGAGAACACTGAAGTCCACAGCAATTGAAAACAACCTTGGGATAAAGAGAAAATTATTTCTTTTACTGTTATATCCAGCATCTTCAACTGAGTGAATACTCACTATTTAAAAGTCACATGAGAAGTAAGTTTCCTCAGTTAGATAGAAAATATAGAATCTGTAACTTATCAGAGTCTTCTAGAGAAGCAGCAGCTGATGTTGCCACAGTGATAAAAAGATGTTTCACAATACTAAGATTTACAAAACATGGTAAAAAATAATCAACTTCCTTGCAAACAAAGATCCAGATCCACTATTCCTCAGAGATGTGCTTATGCAAGAGAGAAATCCTGCCAGGAATCAGCAAATAGACGCAATTTCCTTTTTTTGGATATAGCTGAACACATTTAATGTGCCAGCAGGAACAACTAGCCTGTTTCTCTCAGCAGGCTGACAGCTGCCAATTAAACAGCTCCCTCAACTCCTGGAGATCTAAAGCCATAAATTTTCACCAGCTGTCGCCCAATCCAAACCACGAGTGGAATAAAAGAATTATATGGATATTTTTTTAAAGTCCCAGCAGCCTGCTGGGCTGGGAGTGGGAGGGAGGGGAGATTGCTTGATAACTCCTGCCCTCCTCCACTTCAGGATGAGCAACACTTTTCCTCATTTTCCAAAATAGACACAGGATGTAGCTGTGGATCAGTCTCGTGTAGGCAGAGGCCAACCTGCTTCTTGGCTGTTAAACAGGTAACCAGGATATCTGCACAGATCAGCCCAGTGCTCACAGGAGGAGTCCAGCTGGGCTGCTGGGGGCTTGGGCAGTGAACCCTTCCACGGAGGGGCTGGAACAGTTAATTCCTGGCTGAGTCAGCAGGAGGGCTTTGGTCACGTTTTACATCTCGTAATTTGCTTTGTGCTTCATTTCCCCTTCACAGACGAGAACACTCCTTGAAGTCCCAGGACACAAACCTGTCTGGGGCCAAGGTGTGTTTGGCAGTGACAGCCCCGTGCAGGTGCCAGCACGGCCCGTTCAGGGAGCGTTTGCTGCACAGAGGCAGAAGGGGATGTCAAGAGCTCTGCTGCTGTTTTACTGAGAACAAAGCCAGCAAGTGACATTCCCTCTATTTGTCCTTGGTGCCTCTCACAGGGGGGGCTGTCTCCTCTCTCCACAGCAATAACCTCTCAGCTCCTAAATAAAGAAATAAAAAAGTTGGTAGTTATTGCTAAGTATAGTCGTTACTCCATTAAAATTCTTAACACATCCAGCGTGGAGCCATCCCCTGATCTCATTAGAGTCTTTGGTGGTGATTATGCTGATCACTCGGCTCCTTTAAAGCCCTGGCAGATACGTAAACTATTCTACAATAGATAATAATGTTTAGTGTTCCCACAGCTCACGAGCCACCCTAGCAAACTCTGCTGCTTTACAGTATTTAAAAACCTATCATTTAATAGGCTTTTCATCTTTTTAACTGGCTTTTAACATCCACTCTATTTATATGGGTGAGCAAGCAACTACACAAGCAAATTCTCTTCCTGATTAGATCTCCAAATTATGCAGATTTTATTTTTTTTTTTCAGATCCAGTGGTTGCTCATGCATTTTGCTTTGTTATACCCTCTGGATTTCTTCATAACTATACCTCATATTTTCCTGCCTTAAGCTGTACAGATGCTTCCTTGGTATCCAAAAGAATTTAATTTTGAGTCATCCATAGCATCTTAAAGTTGCAGTGGAGTGATATGCTCATTAGAGCATGATGTTAGAAGTAGAAGAAATAGGTACTTAAAAAAAAAAAAGCAAACCACAACTCAAGAAATCCAGCCAGTAGCCTGAGGCAAACTGGCTTTTTCATGTAAAAATACCTGAATTATGTGCCATGTGGATTTAATAATATTTTACTACACCAAGCAGATGAAACTAAAATTGAGAAGAAATACCTGGATTTACTGGTGTTTATTATTAGTTTCCTATGTATTTCTGTGAGAACTGGCATTTGTAAAAGATGGAGGTAAGACTTCTCAGGTATTTGGCTAAGCTGAATTTGCCTTGTAGACAAAGATTTCCATCTCTGAAGTGGGATTCCAAGACTTTCCACAGGCCTTATACGTACTTCAAAGAATCAAGCCAGGCTGCACACATCCTAAGCTGCTTTCATTCCTAAGTAGGTGACACATATTTGAGTTATTAGAAGTACTGCTTCAGGAGTAGTACTAAATAAAACTACTTCCAAAAAAAAAAAAAAAAAGGGCAAAAAAAAGTCCTGCTGCTCTTTGATGAGAGCAGGAAACCCATTCTCAGAGTCAACATCAGCTTTCCCTCTCCTCCAAATTCAATTTATTCCTTTAGAGTAAAACACACAAAACAAAAAAGCTCCATGGAAGTGGTGAGCAGTTGGGACAACAGGAAACCCACAAGTTCAGCATTATGAAAAGGCTCCTGGCAGGTAAATAACACGGAACTGGCAACCAAAATACAACTTAGATACCCCAAATGGCTGCAGCCACTTAGCAATTGGGAAACCCAACACTGGCAAAGGGGTTTCTGTAATCCTGGTGTAGAAACAGCACACACAGGGACAGCTTATAGTAGATTACATTAAAAACATCAGATACAGCTCTTATCTACTTGTCTTAGAGTAACTCTACTGTATTTTAACTAAATATCAGCATTTCCTTCCCCAAGGGCCGCAGAGGGATTATGATTTATCTCCAGGCTACCCAGAGAGAAACTTGAAAGAGCAGCATCTTTCCACAAGGGACACAAACAAGCTGCTTCTGCAAATACAGTGCCAAAAATCACTGGGTTTACACCCATTCTGTCACAAGAGGTTTCAGATGGGACACATTCCTGTCCACTCTCACAGCAAAGGACTTGCTCCAAGCAACACCTGGACCTCTATGATTTTATTTTTCATTTCTTCACATTTCACAGGGAATTTTTCCTTAGGAAGCGAACAGAATCCTGAGATTCAAAAAGTCTTTCTCTGGCATCAGCCAGAGCAGGTCACAATCATTACCTGGCCACAATTAAATCCCTGTGGCATTCCCCACTTGGAGCTGTGCTCTGAAAACACGAGGAAGCAACTCCATGCTGAAATAAATGATGGCTCACAGCAACATGTTGCTTCAGAGCAGCAAAATCAGTTCTATTGCCACTCACTTCCAAACTGCAGAGTTTTTCTGGGGTTTTTCTAAATCTTTTACACTCAAAAGTGGTGTCTGGATAACCCCTCTCCTCTGAAACAGGTGCTGCAAATGAGATAATCAGAGGGTTTACCAAAATGTAAAGCTGGTCCTGACAGAGCTTTTTCTCTCAGTAATCCTCTGAATTCCCTGCAGCCATCAGTGTTTAAAAATTCAAGCCATGCTCTGCAGTTCATCTTTCTTACTGGTATTTTTAAAGAGTGTTTGGAATATTTTAATGTGGACTATTTTGGCAGTTGGCAGAAGTTTTACAGTTCATTTTACTTGAAATTTTACTGTTTTATTAAAGACTGGGAACCTAGACATTTCTTTATTAATCAGTCTACATGCATTTATTAATAAAAGTTTTTGGAACCAGTCTAGAATAATCCTAATTTTATGGCTAGAAAACCTGGATTAAGACTTTATCCTAACTCACAGGCAGGCAGCATCAGCAGAAACAACACCAGGTCTGTGGGATCTTTAGACTTGGCTGTCCATCAAAGGAGGAATTCACCAGTTCTGTAGAACAAACTTACAGGACACACATTCTGCTGACTATTAAAGGCTATTTTATTCTGAATAACTAAAAGGAACAGACAGGTTGATTTGAGTGATGATGAGTAATGTTATTTCACAGTCAAGAAACCTTAGGAGTTACACTATTAAATAAATAAAAATCATTAGCATATCTGCAGAAATTAAATTACATAGCAAAAGCCCTTTTGAGGGGCTAGAGATGGAAATGATGTGTAGCCCACGTCCTTTACACAGTTTGGGTTTGGTGCCCATGTCTGTGTGTGAGAACAGAACAGCCAAACTACAGCAGAGCCACGCAGCAAGCTGCCTGGGGAACATGAATGAAAGAGAGAAGTATGAAAAGCCCTCACTAAATCTGGAGAGTGATGTGCCAGATGGCAGGTTCACAGAGAGCTGGGGATGCCCAGCACTTCTGAAGAATGAGGCCAGAAGGACCAGCTTTGCAGCCAAGACCCTCAAAGGACAGGAGTCTGACTTTGGTGGGTTAAACCCCACAGTCCCCTGTGCCACTTTCCTGTAGTTCAGTTACTTTTCATTCCAGCAAAAGGTCAGACCCTTCCAGAAGCTTTATCACACTTTTTGAAATCAAAGCACGATTTTTTTTTTTTTAATGTAAAATCTGCATCATGCTTATATGATTTTCCTTCTAATCAACTTCTGCTATTTTCAGACAAACTATCAACTGGAACATAGAAATATCTAACAAGTTCAGTAAACTGTAAAGCATTTTCTGGCGGCACGTAGGAAGCTCTGTGGCAGGAGAGACAGCTGGGCTAAAATAGAATTCTTTTCTGCCTTTCACATCAATTAACTTTAAACAACAATTTTTAGGCCTGACAGATGCTTCCATATGACTCATCTTGATTTCTTAACTGATATTAGGAATCAAACCAGGGAAGCTGATAGTCCAAATACAGTCATTGGTAACTTGCAGAGAGATGGCACGGATAAAAATCCAGTTGGAAATAAGATCAGGCTAACAAATAAAAACAAACTGTTTATTCTTTTGGTCATCTTTAGCAGCTTTCCTCATACATCTGCTCCTTTCACCCCAGTGTGAAATATTTCTGTAACTATCCACCCTCCCTTTTCTCTGATTTCTATTACCTTGCTTTTAGTGTCTTTGAGGCTCTCAGTACAACCTTCCTCCGTTGCTCCTCCAAACAGAGACACTTGCTGGATTTTTGCTGGTACAAAGCTTAGTTTTCATTAAAATTAGATTAAAAAACCCACAAAAAAACCTCAAACAAACAAGCCAGACCACCTTCCTCCACCCAAACACAACTCAAACAGAGAAAAAAAAATACCCATTTCCCAAAACCTCAACTCTAAGGCTTCTCTTGCTTTTGCTGCGCAAAGAAAGGGAATAAGTCACAAACCTGACCCCAAACACAGAGCAGTTTCCTCAGGTTCTACCTCAGCAGACCTCCTTTCCAATCTCATTTGCAGCTGAATTTTCATGGTTTGCTGGGGGAGTACCAGGAGACAAGACATCACTTGGAAATTTTCATGTCCAGACAGCAGGGCAGATTCTGCTGGTTTTATGCATGCCTCAAGCTAAGGTGGTTTTAGAGGGGTTATTATTATTTTTTAACTTTTAAGAGTGAAAAAAAAAAAGGTGCTATAATAATACAGCAAAGCAGCTGTAGAATCCACGTGATTTTGCAAGGAGTGAAAAATGTTGATAAATTTTAGATACAAAACAACCACACAGAAATTAAGACACGTACATGCCCAAGGTCACCCATCTAGTCACTGGGAAAATACAAACCAAATACCAGTCCCAGGATTTGACCATCAGTGGCTCTAATACAGCTAAAGAGTCCTGTCTTCAGAATCTTCACTGTGCTAAGGCTGCCTGAAGGTTGTATCCTCACATGAAAGTTACTCTTTTGGGTTGTAGTTTGCTTTGCCTTTTTGCTTTAATTGTGCTTCTGTAGAACTCTCAAACCTCAAAAGAGCACGTTCAATGTGGCATCAGATGAGAATTGTCTTCACAGGGCACATGGCTCTACCTCTACTGTATAATGAGCTCCTGCAGAGCCAGTTCCTGTCCTTGCCCCCATGGTACCAGATGGCAACACACAGATAATGGAAACTCCTTTGGAATCTCCCAAAGACAAAGTTACTTTATCTGTGGTTAGGTTGGTAAGAGACCAGCTCACATTTTGTGGTAAGGCTTTTCTTGCTTATTTCTTCACTGTGTGTTCGATAAATCTCTAAAATTGGTATTTATTAAGTAGTATACAAGTGTACTGAAAGGTCACAAGGATGTGTAAACTCCATCAGAGATGGCCAAAGTGAGGACAGTCCCAGCTGGCCACACGTGGCAGGTTTCTGGTCCATCCCAAACTGCCAGAGGCCAGGTCAGCAACTGCAAAACCCCCTGTCTCAACACTGCTCAAAATAAAATCCTCTTCCCACAGCAACCATTAGAGTCATTGATGAATTTTCCAGACACGGAGAGCAGTGCAAAAACCTCCTGCCTGTCCTCCTCCACAGAAGTTCTCCCTGGGGTTTTGCATTTGTCAGTCTTTCACTCTTAGTTCGGTCACATGAGAAAAATGCAGAAATTTCAACAAGATCCCCATGTGTGCAAATGGACAAAGAATGGATTTAGCTGCATTGCTCTTGTCTTTGGTCCACACTACTGGTCATTTATAAGACAGGAAAATACAGATCTCTTTGCTACTTCTCTGAAACTGTCATCAGCCCAGTGACCAATGCTTGAAACCCAAGCCAAAGCTGCTCTTGGAGATGTCTGGGAACATGCTCTTCCTGTAGTTTAAATTACACTGTTTGAACACGGATTCTCAATCTCCTCCTCCTCCTCCTTCCTCACACTGATTATCTAACCACTCACCACTACACAGCTCAGAAGAGAAACTATGCCACCACCTCCTAATGACCCCTGATCTTATAAACAGGAGGATAATGAGACAAAAATCCCAAGCTATCTGTAATTTTCTACACATTAGCAACGACGTGGCAATTCTGAATCGTGTTCATCACATTCCTGATGGATGCACACAAGGAAGAACACAACTGGAAGGGCTGGGTGGCAACAGGCATTTGTAGAAAGACAGGCAGGGGCAGCACATCCTCATACTGGGAAAGGGCACATGAAAGCATCTGGTGGTGGAATGAATATACAGAGGTTCTGCAAGGAATCCCAAATTTTATCAAATCACATCAAAAGTATATCCAGGAAGTGATTCCACGCCACAGAATTTGGAGAATGCATTTTTGAGTTGTAGTACTTTGATGTGTGGCAGGCAGGGAAAATGTATCAGTTTACACAGTGCTAAAATCCACCCTTTGGAGACTGAAATCAAAGGAAAGACTCAGGAAGGCTAAAAATGATGCATTGATTCCAAACTCCCTTTTTGAAGTTACAAGCATGTTGTAAGTGTTATAAAGAATTAGGTCACTCAGGGCTTTCCCCAATATGACTCTGTCCCGAATAGATGGGTTTAATTTATGTTCAGTATATTGCAGGTTGAGAACAAAACATTTTAGAACCATTTCAAGGCAGCTATTGCTCATTAATCCAGTTTCTTTGAACTACTGTCCCAGTGAACACAGCACAAAGCAAGTGACACATATGGTCACTTCATGTTTTGCCAACCCACAAGAAGGAAGAAAAGAAGGTTTCATTTCAGATAGAGCAAGAGCTACATAATTGCTGAAGAAATTAAGAATAATTACAAGTGGTTTGCCTAATAATTACCTGTCATTACATTTTTTTTCTGTAGCAGAGAGGGTAGATCCATCTAGAAGGAAGAAAAGGAATGATGGTGTTTTTTGGAAGGGCAGAGATGCCCAGCATGTGGCTACATGATTATCCTGACTGGTACCTGCACAGACTGGCACCTTCCCTGGCCCCTCAAAGCACAAAGGGATGATATTGCAGGCAACATGTTCTCTTGGAATTCCACCTGATTCTGCCCTCAGCTTCAGCACAAGGTTATAGTCCCCCCTCAGCCATGTAATCTTCCTATGCCTTAGTTTTTCCATTTGTAAAAATGGGATAATAATTGTTCACTAAGCAGAATATTTATGAAGATACACTCACTCATTTGTCTTAGAAAGGAACCCCACAGAAAAAAAAAGTAGAAATGAGAGAAATCAACATCTGTTCCACAGCAGCAAGTGAGCAGCCTCACAGATTGCCACATGCTGGGATGTTTCCCTGGCTCCTGCTTTCCATCCATCACAATGCAGAGAAATAATTGAGATCCAGAAGCTATCCCTTGAGGAGACATTTATCTTCCATTAAAGTGCAGAACAGCTCACTTGAAGTTAATAAACTGGGAACTTCTGAGCGTTTCTATGAGTGACAGTGTGAACCCACAACAGCAAGGGCTCTTTGCAGAGATGAGGACACAACCCCAGAGCTGCAGGAGAAACCAGAGGACTTCTGCATTTTAAAAATATTCATAACGAACAGGAACAGAACAGATTTAAGAAACAGCATCAACAGTTTACAACTGTGACTCTTGGTGACCACTGGTGGGCTGAATGACCCACCTTGGTGGGCTAAATAACACAATGAAATTGGTTTAAACTGAACAAGAAAGGGAAGGGGTAGCACCTGCCTCTGTGCATGTTAGGATGGGGTATTCATGTGTTAGTTACCTGTCAAATTGTGCAAAGAACCCCATTTCAGTAAATCAAGTATCCTCTCTCTTGCTGAGGTTACAGGGGCAGAGAACACTTTATAATTTAGAAAGAGAATCATCCAAAACAGAAGGGATTAGTAGGGGACATGTAGAAGTTACACTGTGTACCAGAGAAAGGGGTAGAGAATCCCTGTTTTCAAACCAGTTCTACCAGTAGTCCTTTACTGCTACACATACAGGGCTTAATTAACATCTCTACAACTTTGCCATATTACCTGCTATATAAATGCTGTTATTATTACAATTGTTATTATGATCAAGCTTCAGTCCACAGCACAATTTTAAGGACAACTGTTAAACTGCTGTAATTGAAGGGTCCTGCTGAGAACCTGAGCAGGTCTTTGCTGTAAGAGGGTACCTGTGCTCCCCAGGGCTCCACGGACCCCCTGCAGAGGCACGAGCTGCCAAACCCTTTCACTTGGCAGCTTATTCCTTTCTGCCCTTTCCTGACTGGACTATGTGCACATGCAACACCACAGGAGAGTCTGCTCGTGCTGCTGCTTCACTTAACTGTCTGAGAACAACCGTAAATTGCCAGAGGAGAAAGCAGAAACAGGCAGAGAAACAGCTTCAACCCTTCTGTCACTAAATCTGTGTGGCTGAGCAGCAGTGAAATACAGTAGCCACCTCTCATGGAGGGATTTTTTCTTGTGGTTGTAATGGCTTTCACCCCCCCATCTCATTTCCAGCTAACACTGACTGTTTACACCATACATTTTTTGATTCAATTTAGTTTTAGAGTGAGGTACTATGAAAAAAGTGTTGTTGAGCAAAGCAGGTCCGTTCACTCCAAGAACACATCACTGACCCAAGAGTCCTTCTAGACATAATACAGTTCCCACTTAAAAAAAAAAGAAGATATTAAAATACTTACAGTAAAAGCTTGTCCTCTTTTCTGCATTAAAAAGAAAACTGTCTCCCACTAGCTTCTGACAGCATGTGCAAGCCAGACTGAAAATTCAGAGCTTGAGTGCTTCCCTGAGAGGAAAACCACATTGCAGTGAGACCCAGAGAGCTGCTTGAGAAATGATTCACATACGGAAGCAGGCTGGCTGCACCGGCGCCTCGGCATTCAGCACACACACACACACATATGCACACTTGCTTACTCAGGGGAATGACAAATATTACATTTTCATCAAAGCAAGGAGGATTTATGCAAGAAAGTAATTTGTATCCTGCGTACAAAGCCCTGAGATGCTTCAATCCTGACAGCAGATGAGGAGTTTTCTTTCGGGATCCCGTCATGCTGAGGGCAGAGCTGGACACTGGGCAGAGCACAAAGCCCAGGCTGGGCTGTGGGATCCAATCAAGCAAAAACATGCAGCACATCCCCGGGGAGGAAGGGCAAGGAGGTGGCACAGAGAGGAGGCATTTTTTTCAGAGGAAAACACAGAAGCAGCTTCCAGAGGCTTTTATATTCCACAATAATAATCTCTCCCCCAGAGTGCCAGCAATCAGGGCCAGGACACCTTACAACATTTCCCTCAAAAAAGTGGAAAAGTGTGTGTATGGAAGGAAGATACATTAAGACAGAAGCTTTTACACAAGTAACTAGAATCAGTCTTGAGTGACTTCTCTGAGCTATCCAAAAAGGGTCAACCTGTTCTTTATTTAGAAGAGAGCAAATAAGGGACAGGAGTGAACAATACTCAAGAACATTCCTCTTTCTTATGATTTCTGAAGAGAATTAAGTGTTTGAAAACAGGAAGAAAAAGGCCAGAAATCTTAAGAGAGTTAAAGAAGGCAAAGATGGTATCAAGTTGAAGGAGACAGAGGGGATGCAAAGATAAATCAAATCCAAATTTCAAGGACAGAAACCTAAAGTGTTTAGAACTGGGCTCTTTGTCCGACTGCCCAGAGAGGGGACTGGTCACACTCTGGTGTCTCTGACCAAATACATTCACAGACTGTGACTACAGATCAGGAATTCTGTCCTGAATTGGAGAGAGGGATCTCTCCCAGCAGCATGAACCTTGTATATAAACCATGTTGATGCAACAGTAGTAACCTCTAGTAGAGAAACACGGAAGATTTACAATATTAAAAAAGTGTTGCTGGATCTGAATAGTCCAACCTTACCTCATCCCCTGGAGCTCCTTATTCTGGGTGCCAAAGGGGCCTGAAGGGAGCTAATGTTATGCCAAGAGTAAATTTATGTTTCAGTTCAGCATTGGCACTACTCCTATTATCCCAGAGTAACCAAACCTTAAGACTGAGGCCAAGCCAAATCCCCTCTGAAGATTATGGATTTGGGATCCAACTTTCTGATATTCTTAAGAGTAAGGAACTCTTGCCTTCAGCTCTCAAAACACCAGAACAAGAAACAGAGCACACCATGATTTATTTATCTCTATGTTTGGCAGGTCTCAAGCAAACATTACTAGTTATTAGTCCCTGAACATTCAACCAGGTGCTATTCCAAGTTTGCCAACATCTAAAGCACCAATCCTTCTATCCAGCCTACTTTGCCAGCTTCCTCAGTACCCCAGGCCAGACTGTAACACTTACCCATTCTGTATTTTTACACATTTAACATGTAGAGTTTTTGAGATTATTCTCAGCTCAGATAAGGAGGAAGTTCTTGTAGATACTTGATCTGCACACCCTGTGTTTCTCCTCCCTGAGGAAGTGACCCTACATTCCCTAACACATGCATAGGCAATGAGGTCACTTAGGTGGTGCAGAGACTGCAAGTCACTCCCTCTGCTGGGATTATGGACCACCTTCCAAACTGAACTGATGCAGCTGAAAGACACTGGCTCGGGGGCAAACAACTGCAGGTGCCTGGACACAGAACTCACAAACAGGAGGGACATCACTTGCAGAAACCTTGCTGAAAAGCTTCTTTGTCTGAAGGAAAAACCACTTCTTGGACTGCAGCACGGTGCCTCTGCCACTGCTGGTGAGTTGGGATGGGCTCAGAGGGACAGTGGCATTGGCAGCTCCAGAGGGTTTCCTGTCCTTTGGCCAAGAGAAATAAAGAACTGAAAGGAGGGGAGTGGAGAGGGAGGATGAGCTACTGTATTTCTCTCTCAAATATATTTTTGCTAGATTTGATAAATATAACTTGACCCAAACCTAAAAATGAAATGCTTGGGCATAAGGAGACAGTCACAGCATTTACATAGCTCAGTTTGGGTAGACAGCCCGGAATAGCGGTGGAGAATTTCCCCAAACCCAAGAAGACCAGACAGTATATTTGTTTATTTAGAGGCTTTCTGGTAGCACTTATGGGTATAATTATCTGATCTCTTTACTTAGACCAAAGATTTATTCAGCACAAAACCTTCTGAATTGAAAAGCTGCCTTTCTGTTTAATGAACAAACAGCCCAGAAAATAAACAGCTCAAATGAGTTGCCAGGCTCATCAGGAAAGCCTGTGGCCTGTCCAGGGCCTGAACCATAATTACTTTCACACAGCCAGGGTGAGAAAACAATTTCAAGTAGCAATACAAACTTTTTTAAAGTATCTGCCAGGTTCTCACCCAGCTGGTGAGTTCGGCTGACAGACGAAGTAACAGTGAACATATTGCTTGCATTCTGCTCAATCCACTTGCTCCCACAATTCTGCAACAAGGTATGGGAGAATAAGATCAAGCCTCATTAATCAATGCACCTCTAAAATACTGCATTTGAGGAATTTAAAGGCTTTATGTTGCAAACTGCATTACCTGTGCAATTTCACAGGAACAAATATGGATGAGACAACTTAATGAAATGGGCAAAGGGCAGAATTTTGAGTGGCACAGCTCATTTGAGAGGCAAATGCACAGTGTGGAAAAAAGGCCTGCACAAGGAACAAGATTTTAAATATCTTTGCATTTACAGATATTTATGCCATATTTAACTGCTTTTGTGCATGAAACAAAATTACAAAGGATAGAAATTCCATAAACAAGGCCATTATGTCAATAACAATGTCTTTCTAAAGCAAGTCTCTAATTCAGTTATAAGGCTTGGAACACTGCTGTCTGGAGTTATAAACCCAAAAGTAATTACAAAGGAAAGTCTGCATCAGACAGTGGGTATTAGTGGAGTCAGGCCATGGCTTTGGGACAGCATTTACTCACTGCTTTCCTCCTTTTTGGACATAACTGATACAAACTTCTCTGTTTTCTCAGTTGCAGTGCAGATGTCGGGAAGTTGATGCCGTTAGTGGACATTTGCAGGATGAATCATGGGGCACCACTTTCCATTTGGACAAAAACAACTGCTGTTCAGTCAACAAGATGATGCTGATCAAGTGGGTGGATGCAACGAGTTGAACTCCTGCAACTGCTGCCAAAAAGGCTCCACCAGCACAAGAAATCTGTGTGTGCTGACTCGAAGAACTTGGATTTATTTTTATTTCCCTGTTCTTAAGAGACTTCTCACAGTTTCATGTTCCCACTCCTACACCTGAGGGGCTCAGCCTGGCCACCAGCTTTGACTGCCACCAGAGAAAATATTTGTTGCTGGAAAAGAGTAGATTAAATAAACTGGGGGGGGGGGAAAGGCAGATATGTTTTATGGAACATGAAGTGCTATAGGAGACAAGAAAAACAGCTTCTTCTGGTGCCTATTGCCAAAATTTCAGAAGACCAGACAACAACTTTAAAATTTCCAAGGGAACAGCCACTAAGACAGTCAAAAATAGAATTAGGAAACTGCCTGTTTCAAAAGTAAGAGTCTGCAAGATGTGCCAGCATTTTTCAGTATTTCTGTCATTTCTGAGAAGAACACTGAAGAGTTAAAGCACATCTATCTGAGGAAAAAAAAAATAGCCAGCCCACAGAAAAAGGCAAAATGAGAAAGGAAATCTATGTAGTGAAGGAATGCTCATCACATTCCATGTATTTAAAATAAAAGTCTCTGATCACTTTTGCGTACATTCATCCAGTGCTTATTTTTCTCTGCAATCTTCAAGTGTCTGCACTTCCTCAGGCATCAGATACAGCAGCAAACCAAGGACAGCTTCACTGCAGTCACCCTGCTGTTCAAAATGTGGATAAATCTACACATGCAAAAAAGGTAACACTCAATGCTCTTCCCCGAAAGAGTAAAGTAAAATTTATGTGTTCTTTTTTATTTAACGGAATTTTTTTATTTCAGTGACTAAATGTAAGACTTAAAGGGAGTATCTTTATATTTTAGTATTCCTCACTGTTAGTTTTCTGATATATAGGTTATAACGTGGCATTCATTAACAATTCATAGAGAATTACCATATTCAAGTAGCACAGCAAGTTTTTACTACCTGCACAGGCAAAACACTGCACAGCCCTACTTGTTCCCCTTACTTATTGTCCCAGAGGGATCACATGCTGGAAAACCTTGCATTTTATCACCTAACAGGGAAGGAATTCCAACAGGTATCCATTAGAACCTCTAAGGAACCCTGAACAGAAAAGCATTTCATTAAATTTTTGCTGATCACTGACAATGCAGAGCTGCACAGGAAAATTAAGGACTAGAGAGGATGTGTGCTGGAGGCTGCCTTAGAATTAACAACCCCAATGGGATGGTGGAGGAATGTCCCACTGCTTTGAACTTTTTGGTAGGTTTGAGGGTGATGCAAATAAAAGACCCAGAGGTATCAGCTTTGTTTCCAGAGGACTCACAGTGGAAGTGCCTGAATGGAAGCAGAGCTGCAGGGTCTGCCCAGATGCACGGGGAGCACCACGGGGAGCCCAGCAGCAACAAATCTGGGACAAACTCACACAGGGAGCTGATGAAGCACAAGGAGTTCAAGTCTCAGGAGGTCTACAAGCCCTCTAATGTAGATCAGGATTTCAGGGAAAAAAAAGGCTGTTGGTAAGGTTTGATTCCCCACACAGCAGTGACTTAGAGTTTCCATCTCGTTCTTCCTCCCTGCATCTTTTACAGCTGCTTGAACAGAATCAGTTGATCATTGCAGTACCTTATTAACTCATCTATTTTACAGGTCAGGAAATGAAGGTACCTAAATTACTGACTAAATATCACAAGTTATTAAGGGTCTACAGTGCCCATTGATTTTAACTGCCATATAGTAAGCACTTTGGAAAAAGTCATGCACATTGTTATACGGAGGCACCCAGAAAAAGCAGCATAAAAGTTTGGCTTTGATGATGTAATCAAATCCAGAAAAAAGGGAGGACCTAAATTAATGTTCAGCAATTCCTTCCTTCTAGACAGCTTGTATGAACAGACATGTTTGCTGCTGCTTGAACTTTTAAATCAGCTTAGCAGACTTGAGAAATTTAAAGCATACAGCTGAAGCTGGAAGTACCCAAACACTGAGATCCTTCCAGCATTAACCACAGTGCTACAGAAGAACCATTAAGAAAGGAGTAGTGGTATAATGCAAGCAAATTCCCTTCTGAGACCTAGGTTCTGCTTTCAACACTTAGTATGAAATTGTTTCCTTGGATTTCTTGGTTAGTAACCACAACTGCTTCGGATTTTAAACGCTCAGTGAAAATTTGGCATGGAATAAACCTGATAACTGAAATCAATTATAAGCATCTTTAAGCTCAGCAAAAAAAAAAAAAGAAAAATCTCACTATGTGGCTCAAAAGGCAAGTGAGGACAAATATCAACCCTTTATCAGCATGAGCTCATCCTGCAGCAGAACTCTGACACGAGAGGTGCACGGTACCTCTGGCTCTGCCATGGCAGTTGTCCCCACACACAGAAGAGAAAGTGGATGCAAATTGCTCCTCTCCTCGAGGTCCCATTTCCTTGTGCAGAACAGCCCGTTACAGGAATGGGATCCTCCCTCACCAGAAGGCAGAAGGCCTAAATGCCAAAAGCAGGAGGTACAGCAAGTGGGAGAGCAGCAGGAATAGGTGCTCAGCTTTCCATGTTTCTATAAAAGCAAGTGATAATTTTACATCTCCAGCAGATATTCAAGTAGGAGAGTAATGAAGCAAGAGAACAGATTGCATGAAAAGGAAGAAGTGCCCTATGGAGTTTGTGACCTGTTTACCATAAGTAAATAAATAAATGAAAGCAAAACAGCCCCCTGGAGAGACACAGTTTGCACGAGGGACATCAGTGAATCTGTCGTGTGGAAGCCGATAGAAACAACTGTCATTACAGAGCAAAGGAGGATTGATTGGCCACCCAACAGGAACTTGGGAAAGAAAGCAGATGTGAGAGAAGGAAAGAGGAAGATTTGGAAATCTAGGACAGCAGGAAAGTCACTGTGAGTATTACCCAACTAACACCACTGGCCTGAAGGCAGCTGAAGGTCTAGAGAGAGAAGCAGCAGTTTGGCAACGCAGAGAAATGAGAACACACAAACCAGCTCAATTTTTTCTACTCCACACTGAATCACTCAGCAACTCTGCCTGATGCTGTGGCAAGTGGAATATCACGATTTTGGATCCTTCATTAGGAATAATTAGTTCACTTGTTGACAGTATCAAAAGAAAAGCCAAGGGAGAGACATTTTTCTCTTCCTGCAGGAGCCTGCACGCTGTCCAGGGAAAGTTTGGGCTGTCCCTGTCTGTGTAACTCTCCCCTGTTCTCTGATCTGAGGACAGACTTCAACATCAATCTTCCTCCTTTCAGTGCCACTAACATCCACTGTTATTAAAAATCAGAAATGTTATTTTTCCCCCTCTTTGATCACATTCAAACCGTGAAAACAACAGCCTAAGCATTTTGCCCTGTTGTATCTCGGGGAGCTGGAAACCTTCTACCCACAAGAAACTCTTCCAGCAGTTACCATGGTGACACTGGTAATAGATATTTAAAGGCAGCTCACTCATAATCACATCTATTAGATACCAGGAGGCTTTAGTAAGAGAGGCACAACAAAGCTTGAAACCAGGGAACCAAAGAGGCTTGGTGATGGTAAAAGTGGACAAGAAATTCATGGAGAGGGATCTGCTTATACCATCATTTAGCTGAACACAAAGGGCTCCTGTTCAAAGCTGAAATGGCACTGAAGCCTGCAGAACAAACTATTTTTAGTCAATCTTTTAAAAATTGGTTCTGAAAGCCTCATTTCAATAGTGGCAGCTCTATAAATCCTTTCAGAGTGATCATTGCCAGAAATACAATAAAAAGCTGTGCTATAGCTCTCCCCCATCAGAACCAGGCTGCTGGAAATCCCCTGGCCTGCCACAGTCACCTGAAGGGGTTTCCTCCAGCAGAGAAACCAGGCTGGCTGCAGAGAATGCTGCTCTCTGTGCCCACCCCAATGTCCTGACACCACGAGCCCCAAAGTCAGCTCCAAAGGGACCCTGCCTTCCACCTGGAGGGTTAAGTAGCCCAAGGAATAGTGCCACACTCCTTTTTAGACATTATTATGCAGTGAGGAAACCTGAATCTGGACAAAGCTGACCAAGTTGAAGAGGTGTGTTTGGTTATACAAGTGTTAAATCATTTATTTCTGTGGGTTCTAGTTCTGTAGTTCCAGCCCACTGGAATGCAACGAAGGGAATCTGCAGATTCAGATCTCCAGATATGAAGCCACCTCAACTTGGCTGAGCCTGTGTAACAGTCATCAAATTGAGATTTCCTTTCTCTTTTTGCTGCATATTTCCATGACAACTTTCCTGCAGTATCAACTTCTTTATAATGGAAAGGTCTCTCAAAGAGAATTTAGGCTTCTATAGCAACAGCTTAAATCCCTGGGAGATGATGATGCCTGAAACTTTACACAGAGCTTTTTTTAGACCACACAAGTGCATTTCAAATTTCATAGGTGAAAACAAAAGTCATGTGTAATATTAGGGAAGCTGTGAACAGGAGAAGGAGTAACTTGCTGAAGTGGAACAAACACTAAGAAACCACCTCACTTTCAAAAGGGACGAACACTTTGAGATCTCAAACGTTAAAAGAGAGCAGACAGGATCAAACACTCATCTCAAAAAGCCACATCCTGTTCCTCCTCTCTGAGCTACAGAACACAGTCACAAGGAACAAGTCTGCTGATCCTAAAAGGACATTTTATTAAAAGACCTCTCTCTGCAGTCTATTTTATATTGACCTAAAGAAAAAAAAAATTAACAAAAAAAACCTGTGAGTCAGAATGCCTTTTAACTCCCATATACCTGCCAGTTAGCTGCAATCTAACCTTTTTTTTCAGTACTTTAGCTGATTGCCATGATAGTGACAGTATCCTCCAACACTGAAAGCCTTGCTGCCTCAGAAGAAAAAAATAACTGCACTCTCAAACAAATAAATTGGTTAAACTCAAAAGCAAAGGGAAGTACAGAAGCTAAACCAGCTTTCTTTCACTGAATTTAATATATTTCACAAAACACTCCTCCAATGTGTTTTAAAATCTAAAATCTCTTAAAGAAAAAAGATAAAATACTACATTCACAATCTGGATGAGAAGCAGGAAAGGATCATGTTTAATGTATAGGATGGAAGTGAAGCCCAGCAGGACCCAGCACCCTTCCTTTTGTAGCCACTGGAAACATCTTTGCTACACAAGAAGTGAGGTTGGCAGTGGGATCACCTGAAAAACAGCCACACTTTCTTCTGCTTGTGGTGATTGAAAGCTTTTCCTTTTTCCCCCTCAAAATATCCATTAATTTTCCCCCTCTTCCTCTCATTCCCCTACATCATCACAGTCCTGGTAAGGGGAAAAAAGGTGCCCACAGGTAGGAACAAATGAAAGAGGCTGGATCTGATCTAATTCTTGTGGACTTCCACCTTCATCCACTTGCTGCCCACTTCAGAAAAGGCTCTGGAACTGGCAGTTTGACAAAATAACGTGGAGTGCTGCGAAAACTAACTTTAATTTTTTCAATAGCAATGCCAAAAAATGACAGCTAGAGCCTGTTCAAAGCCTGGGAACTCTGCAGCTAAGACAAATGCAAACCCAGGATTTCAGACAAACCCCGCATTATTTCCAAGGGTTATCCTCTCTGAAGAACACTGAAGTGTGGGAGAAAGACTGAGTCACTGTAAAGGTCAAGTGAAACGCAATTATTTGGTGTCTCCATGTGCTGCCCTCTGCTGAAACAGACGCCGAGCTCGTTGGAGCAGCACAAAAACTCGGGCTCGTCCGCGCCCACTGCTGCCATGGCACAGGGAAGGGACACGCTCGCCCGAGATGAAAATGTTCCATTTCATGGCACCAGGAAAGGATAAAAATAACTTAAGCTCTTGTGCTGGACTCAGCAGGATGAAAGAGTGGCTTCAGGGACAGCAGTCCTGGAGAGGGAAGAGCACTGGATGCATCACGACTGCAGTGCTGAAGGTTCACAGGCTTATAAAAAAGAAACAGCTGAAAGTTTCATTTGAACAACTTATTAATCAAAGATGTGATGAACTCTCATATTCCCTCTCAAATCCTTAATCCTCCATCTGATTTCACCCACGCAAAAAAATCTGTTCAGGCAGATGAGATTATTCAAATACTCAAGCACAAGTACTTGTTCGTAAGTAGAACATGGAGCAGCATAAATGGGAAAAGGAGAAAACTATTAAATATCTAAGGGTGGAAATATAACACATAAATATAAGAGTATTTATAAATATATTTTATATAATCTTATTTACAAAAATATTATATTTAAAAACAAACAGTAACCCAGCATTTCCTCCAAAATCCAGGAACTGAGAAAAGTAAGTCAAAGCAATATTCCAACCATACCTATAGACTTTCAGAGCTGAAAATTCAAATCCAACATATCCTGTTTTCCCTTCATGCCTTTGGAAATTAGACTTTGCTGTGTGACTCCGAGATCAGCCCAGCAAGGTTATTTTGGATCAAGGAGAAGATTGAAATCTGAAGTTCAGGGCTCCTTTGGGAGATCATCCTGCCTGCAACCTCCTCTACCTTGTAAAGATCCTGCTGTAGTAGATTTTAACAGCGTGCTTTTCCGGGGTTTCTGACCTTAAAAAAGAGCTTAAAACCCGCCCCAAACCTCAAGAAACAAGCAAAAAAAGATTTAAAAAGAGTGAGAGGGAAGAGCAGCGGGCAGGTGGCCCCGCTGGTGCAGCCAGTAGAGGGCAGTGGAATTTAAAGGAAAGTTGTTGAACTTCGTGTAATTAAACATCTGAAGTGATAAAACCACCAGTTTACATCGTTATTTGAACCTACCTATTGTGGCCTAAACTAAGACATAAGCAGGACAGAGAGCAAAGGGTAATAGAAAAGAAAGAAAATTTATTACTTTGGGACCTTGAAAGAGTTGAACTTTGGGCTATGATGAAGATTTCAGACTTAAAGCATTATTTAAAAGTAATTATTTAATCTTTTAAATAACTTCCAATTATTGCAATGCACTAATTCAACGCATCCTATTGAAACCAACACAGCTGTTTCTCATGGGTTTAAAAACCATAAATAACTTAAAATAGGAAAAATATCAATTAAGAAGAAAGGTGTTTGCAAGACAGTCCCATCACCACTTGTGAAGATGAAAATTGGTTCTAGTCCACAAGAACGAGAAAGTAAAACAGGTTAAGCAAAACGCAACACAAGATTTTTAATGCTCACAGCACCTTGTTTAGGAAGGGGAAAAGCAACATTTCTCACCTCATCACCAAACAGAACAAGCACCCCAGAGCCAAGGCTCCTGCACGATTTGACACGAGCCCAGTTTGCATTTTGTGATGGAAAGACAGATTTTGGTTACTGTCTGAGCCCTTTTGAGATAACACAGGTTCTGAAGTAACAGCGCTGCTCCACAGCAGGGCAGACCGAGGTTTGCCCGGAAAGGCTGCCGGGGGACATCGCGGTGCCCCGGCGAGTTCGCCCCCCCCGCGGGGACACGGACAGGGAGCAGCTCAGGTGCCTCGGGCTCAGGTGACGCTGCGGGGCCGAACCGCCCGCGGAGGGTCCGGGCTCGGCACCGGCACCGTCCGCCCGCCCGTGCGGGACCTGTTGCCCTCGCACACCGGACCAGCCGCGCGGGAGGACGCGGCGGCCACACCGCGACACCTCCGAGCCTCCCGAGCCCTCCCCGCACCTCAGCCCGGGCACGGGGACTCGGTCCCGCACTGCGGCACCTCAGCCCTCCCTCAGCCCGGCGGTGCCCCGGGGGACCTTGCCGGTCCCTCGCCAGCCCTGCCGGTCCTCCGCAGCCCGAGCGGAGCCCTCAGCTCCCGTTACCCCCCGCACTCACCTGCCGCCGCTCCCCGGGATGCTCCTGCAGCCGGAGCCGGAGCGCAGCCCTCGCTCGCCTGCAGCGGCCGCACCGACCGCCAGGGGGCCTCCGCGCGGCGCGCCGGGTAATGTAGTCCCCGCGCTACCCGGCACATCCAATCACGCTCCGCGCCGCGGAGCATGCCGGGAGTTGTAGTACCTCTCCCACCATGTACTCTGGGAGGTGTAGTCCAGCGCGGCGGCGCCGCGGCGGCGCTTCCCGGCAGCGGAACTACAACTCCCGCGAGACAACGCGCGCGGCGCCGGCGCGGCGCCGAACCCCGGCGGGTGTCCCAGGGCCGTCATGGCGGCCCCACCGCCGTCAGTGCCGGGCGAGCCTCCGCCGCCCTCGCCGCCGCTGCAGTACAGCGTCCTGCTGGAGCACCTGGTGGGCGACAAGCGGCGGCCCCGCGCGTGGGATCCCGCCGTTTTCGGCGGCATCCCCTGCCCGCCCAAGAGCGAGGAGCAGAAGATGGTGGAGCGGGTCATGGAGAGCTGCCCCTTCAAGGCGGCGCTGGCCTGTGTGGGAGGTGCGGCGGCTGAGGGGGCCGGGGGCTGCTGGAGGGACGGGACAGCCGCTGTGGGGCGGTTCGGGAGTGGGGTGTCCCGGTGGAATCGGGAAAGGCTGATGGAGAAGAGGCTGCAGCCCCTGCCTTTGGTTTTCCACCTTTTAAGCCTCCCCCGGTGCCTGTCACAGGTCCCGGGAAGGGATCGCTGCCTGTCTGCCTTCCTTGGAGAGGCGGAGGTGCTTTCCCCAGCACAGCACAGGCTGTCAGCGGGTGTCCGCGGTACCCACAGACCGGCCACTCGTGCTCCCGCACTGCCCCCGTGGCGCTCCAGGGCTGCTCTGGAGCCCGCAGGGAATGTGCCGCTCCAGGGAATGTGCCACTCCAGGGAATGTGCCGCTCCAATCCCTGCTCACGTCACACTGTTTGCCTTTGACAGGGTTTGTCCTGGGAGGTGCGTTCGGGATCTTCACGGCTGGGATCGACACCAACGTGGGGTTTGATCCCAAGGATCCCTATCGCACGCCCACGGCCAAGGAGGTGCTCAAGGACATGGGGCAGAGGGGCATCTCCTACGCCAAGAACTTCGCCATCGTGGGTGCCATGTTCTCCTGCACAGAGTGCGTGGTGGAATCTGTGAGTAATAAACTCTTCAACACTGAGAATGTTTTATTGTATACTTACTTAGTAAACCTGTACTAGATGCACATAAGTATGTATATCCCCTTTGAAAAGTCCTTTTCAGTTTAAGTCCTGAATGTATTGGCAAGTGTAGGCATTGCTTTTCTAAATCCTGGCTACAAGTAGTTTTTACTTTAAAACTCAAATGGTGAGTTGCAGCATGGTAATTTGAGTGCCTAAAAATTCCATATGTAGAATGGGATCCTTTGATTAGAGTTCTTAAGTAATAGTTAGCCTGTTTTCATCTGGCCCCTACAGCAAGAAATGAACTTGTGCAGCTCAGCAATAATCCAGTTTCTTAAATAGGAAAATTACCCTGTTGTGAATTTGAGTCCTGCCTTTTAATTGAAAGACACAGCTATTTCTTAACTCATCTAAAGAAAAGTGTATCTTCTTGCACAGTGGAGCAGAACAAATTGGTCTCTACACTGATGAAAATCCAGCGTGTCCTGGCTATGGAAATAGTGCATCTTTGTCAGCAGGTGCTGTGGCTCTCACCTGTGCCAAGAACCAGCAGCTTGGCTGGGCTCAGGGCTGCACTCATGTAGTCACAGCACTTTTAAACCCTCTAAGTAAGTGTTCATGTTCAGTGCTATGTTCTGGGGATGTAGCAGCTCACCTGAGGATCCTTCCTGTAGCACTGCATTGCACCATATGGATTTGTCTTACCTCTCCCAGAGACCTGTTCCTTCCTCCTCTCCTGGCCCTGCAAGTTTGGGAGTGCAGGGCCATCTGCTGAGAACAGATGGAAAAACATCCTCAGCTGAGAAGGGGCTGGAAGGTCATTTAATCTTCCTCGCTGTCAGTGCAGATACTGAGTGTTTATTCCGTATTTACTTGTTGACTCTGATTTTTAATTCCACAGTATCGTGGGAAGTCAGACTGGAAGAACAGTGTTATCAGTGGCTGCATCACGGGAGGAGCCATCGGCTTCAGAGGTTGGTGGTGCCTGCTGGGAACTGTTTCTGTGATAAGACTCGAATTTGGTTATAGAGCACACGGTGTTCTGTGTGGAACACACACTGCAGACCTCTTTGCATGGGGACTATAGTGAAGCCCAAATGAGGATGTGCTCTGTTCTGACAGGGCTGCGCCCTCATCTTCCTGTCAGCTCCAAAGATAAGTGTGGGTAGAGAAAGCTTGGTCATACAGGCAGTGAGATTGGTGGAAAATCAACAAAATTCACCAGAAGAAGAATGAGGAGATGCTACCTAACATTCTTCTGTGGTGTAGTGAGGAGGAAGCCAAAAATATACGACTACGAAGCTACAGCTCTTGTGTGAACAGAGCTTTATTTATATCTGCTATTTCACTGGCAGTAACACTTAATTTGCTTTCCTCCTTTCTTACGTATCAAACATATGTATGGATTAGGAGCACTGGGGTTTTAGTCCAGCAGCACTAGTGGGGACTTTGGGAAGCCTTGAGTGGTAATAACATCTGGAAAAAGCCCCAAGTAGGAAGAGACCTAGTCTGCTCATCAGAAATATCAAACTTCTCACAGCTCTCCTAAAGTAAAAAGCCTGTCCATAGAGCATAAAAGAGAAGAAAGCTCTCTTGAAAGTGCTTCTAATTGAGCTTGTTAAGTTGTGTCTGTCTGCAACCTAATCCTCTTAGAGCTTTCAGAGCCGTAACTGCTCTTCTGTCCCTCCCTAGTCCCACAAAGCCACTTGCAGTGCTCAGATCAGAGCACACCAAAATCAGTAGTGGCCAGTGGCGTGTTCTCTTCTGTCCCTTTGTGGAGACTGAGCAACACAGGACCCAGCCAGGGTGTCCTGCTGGTCCCACTGGGGGGGTTGTACATCAGGCTCCCCCTCACCTTGGGCAGTGGCAGTGCCAGTGTTCCCTGGAGTTGCACTGCCACGTTCCTGCAGGTGTGACCCCTTTGAGCCAGCACAGCATAAGCAAGTTACTGGGAAGAGAAGTGTTTTTCTTATTTTGCCTCATTTCCCCCCCCTCCTTGCCTTGCAGCCGGGTTGAAGGCCGGGGTGATCGGCTGCGGGGGATTCGCCGCTTTCTCCGCTGCGGTCGATTACTACCTGCGGTAACAGCGGGATCCCTCGGGAGCAGCCTTCCCTTTAGCTCCAGTGCTGCTGCTGAGAGCCTGCACCACAGCACAACACCAGGCTTACCTTTCCACTGCCTCTGGAGTCCTGATGAGCGCGAGCAGGACGGCGTTGGCCGCTTTTCTGAATGACTAACAACGCTCTGGCTCCCAGCCCGGGCGAGCTGCTCCGGGCAGACTTGCGGGAGTACACGAGGATGGAGCCAGGGACAGAGCAGCATCTCCAGGATGGATCAGCTGACTGTCAGTTTCCAGGAAACACGCCTGGACTCTGAGCTTTTTCAGTCTGATTTTGATTAAGTCTGTTGCTGGCATCAAAAGAGGCAGGAGGACAATCTCCAAACAGAAATGCTCCAATTTAGATTACCACATTTGAACGTGCTGCAAGCATTTAACAGTTACCAGTTTGCAGCTTGCTACTCTGTTGGGGAGAGGTAAGATCCTGTGGAGAAATAAGTTTGTTCCAGGCTTTTCTTAAAATACCATTTGAAGACAAACCACCATCTGTACAACTTGTCTTATTTCATAAGTACAGAGATGAGCGCCAGATTTCTTTACCATGTCTTAAAGGGAAAAGCAGAAAGGAATCCTTAGCCTTAGAGCCATGTGGTTACTGGCAGATGAACAGAACAGTTTAAGGGGAAAGAAAAGAGGTTATTGCTGAAGTATAATTCTCTGTAGCCACTTGGCTAGCCTGATTTAACCTCGCTGTGGGAGTACAAAGAATTTTGCTACTGCTTTAACTGCCCCAGGCTCGCCCCATTAGTTCCAGCAGTTTGATAGTGAGACTAGAAAGCAGAGCTGTGAGACTAAACCACTGTTTGACAGATAACTGGGCATTCACTCAGCACACAGTCTGCTTCCTGTCACACCATCCTTTTGAGGCGGTGGGACTTCAGATGCAGTGCACACACCTAATAGGGGTTCTCCCATCCATTTCCCCTCCTTTGCAACCACAGTTTGACATCCCAGAACAGTGACAGCACGTGCTTACCTGGAGGAGCAATCCTAGCAGGGTGGTTTGGCTGATGCAGTGGTCAGTTTGGAGGCACACTGTCTCCCATTCCCACACAGAAGTGGGAAGACAGCACCATGTGATCTATCAGATGAGGTTTCCAGATCTCCTGATGTCCCTTGCTGTGCCTGTTCAGTATCCTCAGGCCAGAAGCTGTGCAAGTCAGCTGAATTTTAAGCTTGAGTAATTCTAGGCTGATTAAACAGGCTGGCTCCAGACAGTCCAGGTTGTTTTCCTCCAAAATGCAAGGATATAGCCCAAACCATAGGAAATCTCTTCAAATATTGCCTGGCACATTGCCTGTGCTTATACCACTGGCTTGAAGTGCAACTAGCAAGAATTCCATGACAGAAAGTGTAGAAGCTGTGATGCCAAGGTGATCAGTTAGTGCAAACAGCAACACCACAGGGCTTCTTTTGTGCAAATATCAGGGCTTTGCATTTTTATTAACATTTTTTTTTCTCCTCACATGGTTTTACAGCCATTTAAAGTTTATAATCTACAGAAATTGAAACAGAACACAAACAAAAATATATCCTTAACAACTTTTGAAAGTCAAATATTAATTAACAGTTCTATTCTACCTGTAGCTGCAAGAGTCCACCCCCCCCTCTTTTTCCTTCCTGTAGGAACAAGCACAAGCCAGTCATGGGGACCAGGCCTCCAGCCACTGTCACACGGGGGGAGATTTGGCTGTACAGAGTCTCCATCTGGAATGCCGGTGTCGTGGACAGAGACTTGGACACATGTAACAAATCAGACACACACAGGGGTCCGTTGTGCAGTCAGATCTAAAGCTCGGCCTCCTTGCTGGGTCCAGGGCCAAGACAGACGCCTGGTTATTTTCTGCAATGCTGTTTCCCTTCTGTTTAGCTGGTAGTCAAGAGGAGCAGGGTCTGGAGTGTGAGCCCTTTGGAGGGGGACTGAGAGACCTCCCCTCCTTAGTTGCTTTGCTGGTGCAGGGCTGGCAGGTGCTGCCTTCCCCAGGGAGGTGGGCTGAGGACATACCTGGTGCATTGGGGGCAGGGCTCTACCTGGAACAGTCCGTTAGTGGGGAGGGGAAAGGCAACGCTGCTGTCAGGGATACGCTTGGTCACTTCTCATCCATCTCCATTTGGCACAGGAGAGCACAGGGCCAACGCAGTTGGGCAGGTGGGGGGGGCTTTTCCCACAAGAACACGGACTCAGCTCACAGAGCGAAAGGTTTCGTGTCCCATCAGGTACCAACACCTACCTGGGAGGGTGGGAGGGTCGGGGACATCTCAGGAGCCAGGCACTGGGCGGCCGGAGCACAGCCTGGCAGCGAGTGCAGGCACGTGGCTGTCCTGCCTTGGGACATGGCCTGACAACTCCAGTCATCAGCCTGGGAGGGGACAAGAACTGGAGCCACTGAGACAGACCTGAGCTGGCCAGGCACGGCTAATCCAGCGGCAGAGGAAGCACTTCTGCCTTCCGATGGGAAGGCCATGAAGGCTTTCCTTCTCCTGTCCCTCTGTGCTGCTTTCCAGGCTGGGTGGCCATCCTGTTGCTCCAGAGCACTTGCCTCTGGCAGCGTGGCTGCCTCCAAGGCAGGGCCATGTGCTGCCATGTGCCCAGTGCAGTGGGGAAGGCCAAGGAGGGAAACAAAAACCTCCTCATTCCTGTGGCCACAGCAGGAATGCTGCTGCCCTGGGTGCATTCAATGCTCATGGCAGTGCTGGGCTGGCAGGGGCATGAGTGCCTCACAGGTGTACAGCGGGGACCCTGTGCCCTGCCAAATTTCCACATTGGGGAAATTTGGGATCCACGTGCCCTGATGGGACACCATCGATGCCAGAGCACAGACATGGGGTCAACCCATGGCACAGGAAGCAGACCTACCTGGCTGGCCATCCCTCCAGCCTGCCGTGGGTTGAGACCAGCACAGCACCTCTCGCTCCAGCCTTGTGTGAGGGGTTATCCCAAAATGAGGCGAGATCCAGCGAGGGAAGTAACCGCCATGCTACACACACACAGGCAAAGCACGGGATTAGGGCTGTAGAGGGGACTGGCCTGAAAACACCCAGAAGAGCTGAGGCGAGGAGGAAGCAGCACCTGCCCCTCTGCTCTCGTGGTCGCAGGTTTGCTCGGGCCAGAGCGGGATCCAGGCACGGGGTCCAACGATTGCGCAGGCAGCAAGTCAAAGCAGAGCTGGTCGTCACCATCACTGGGGAGGGAGGCCCGTGAGCTCCCAGGCCCCGGGCGAGCCAGTGCTGCACATGCAGGTGTGGGGCAAAGGGAGCTGGGCGGCAAAACAGGCACTCGTGGGGCACTGCAGGCGTCAGGGGTGCCTGGTAGGAGTGAGCGGGTGGAAAGGAGTCCAGGAGAAAACTAGCCAAGGGGGAAGCCTGTGTCCACAGCCCTTGTCAGTCACTACCTCTTCCGTTGAGCAAATATACATAAAAACAATTCTTGAACACAAGGAGGGACATAAGACACGACTACTTTACAGAGAGGCACGGCGGGACCGGGCCCCTGGAACGCGATTGTACAGGAGCTGCAGGAGGCACCGTCCTGGGTCCGGGCTGGGCTCCCTGGGAGCTGCGGTCCAGTCCGTGTCCCCCAGCAGGGAGCTGGGAGTGTTTGCAGCTGGTGCCTTGTCCCTGCAGGCTACACGTCCGTGGAGAAGTAAAGTGTGTTGCGCTTCAGCTCAGTGAAGGAGATGGGAGGATGCTGCAGGTAGTAGAGAAGGACCTGGACCTGCAGAAGGCAAATGGGGGGTGTTACTCCAGAAAAGGGAAGAGCTGCCGCCTCCCAGCTTGTCCCTGTGCAGCAAAGAGTGACAAATCTACCCAGACAGGCAGGTGAACCCCTCCATTCCCCACCCAGCACTGCCAGAACTGCTCTTACCTGGGCCATCACATCGTGGGACCAGATGTCGGAGGCCAAGGTGAGGTGTGCCTTGCTCTCCCCCTCTGAGGGTCTCAGCAGTGTCGGCCCAAAGACCGTGGCCAGATTGTGGAGAGACATTTTGTTGATAGGCTCCTTTTCAGCCACCCTGTGGGGTACGGGGAGAGAGGGAGTGTCAGCCCCTAACGCTGCTCTGGAGCAGGGCAGCCATGGGGTGATGTGGGGGGCGAGGGCTGCTCTCCCTTCTCCCAGCCCCAGGGAGGCATCTCTAGCTTGCCACTGCACTTTACAGCCCTCAGAAAACCCAGGTGCAGGGCAGGGAGCTTTGCCCCCTTCACGGCCTCCTCCGGAGCCGCCGGGCCTGGCCGGGAGCCCTGGGTGTGATGTGGCAGCAGCTGAGCCCTCGCTGCTGTGCTGCGGGGCCTCCACCCTCCCCAGCCCGGCAGGGTACAGGAGCTCCTCACCAGCCTGTGCCCCCTGCACCCACTCCCCACAAGGCTCCCTGCCCCAAGATCCCTGTGGGATCCCTGCCAGCATTGAGGGAAGCAGGACCACAACATTGCCATGTTAGGAGGCAGCTGTGCTCCCCGGCACAGGCTGCTCGCTTGAGCCCTGGCCAGGGGAGCAGATGTGGGAACTGGCTGTGCCCGGTTCTCAGGATGGAAAGGGATTTTTCCTTCCCCATCCCCCAGCATCAATCACTTTTTCTGTTTGGTTTTAGCCAAACCAGAGGGGAAAAAAAAAAAAGGCTTCATGATGCAAGTAACATGAGCCGTGAGCCCCAGTCCCAAGCTCATGGCCAGCTCTGGCCAGGCTCTGTGTGCTGCTCTGCTGCCCTCCATATTTTTCAGGCCCCCAGTGACCCCCAGGACTGCCCATCCCCAGGTTTGGATAGGCTTCATCTGGGACAAGATGAAGCCCAAGCACTGCTGACACTCACAGGGTGTCACCTGCACCTCTGGGATGTGTCCCCAGAGCTGACTGTCTCTGGGTCTTGGCCACCCAGTGCTGACAGATGACAGGGATTATTGCACCTTGTTTTGCAAGGGCTACTGCTGGAGAGGTGGCAAGGGACACTGCACTGCTCCCAATTGATTCCCTGTCCTGTGCCAAGGCCAGCTGCTCCCCACAGAGCTCACCCAACCAGCTGCCCACCGGCTGCAGCAGCCAAGAGTTGCATGTTGCCAGAGGACATGTGCTCCTTGCAGAGCTGACCCACATCAGTGGCCAGGGGCAGCACAGGCCCCAGGGGCACCAGGGGCTGCTCTGGGGGGGGCAGAACAGCTCCAGAATCCCTCCAGCATCCTACGGGACCCACAGAGAGATGTGGAAAACCAACACTGACATCAGCCAAAGGGTCAGTGGCTGCAGCCTGGCCAGGACCCTGGTGAATATGCCAGAGCCCAGAGAGATGGGGCAGGTGGGACACACCTGGGGCTGCACCCTCTTGGAGGGGCAGGGAGAGGGAAGGGACCCTCCATGCCTGCCCAACACTGAGCTGCTGTTGCTGGCCCAGGTTGCTGCCCACAGCCCTGCTCTGCACCAGCACTGCACCATCTGCTTCCAGTTTGGGACCAGCCTGTGCAGGCAGCACAGGAATCAAACAGCAGCTCTAACTCCTTTCATGTCCCATCCCCACAGCAAAGCAGTGAGACAGACCCATCCTGCACCTCCCACGGGCCCCAGGCAGCCCCCAAGCCGTTACCTTTTCAAGTGCTCCAGCAGGAAGAGGAAGGTGATGAGGTTGGGGTCAGGCAGAGAGCGGAGAAGGTGCATCATGCAGTTCTCCTTGGCAGCAGGATCTGAGAGGGCTGCAGACAAGGAGGGAGAGGGCTCAGGACGGGGTCTGGTGCAGCAGCAGGACCCACCATGGCCAGATGCCCCCCAGCAGTCAGTGTGTGGGCACTGGGGAGCAGCACCATGAGCCCTGAGCTGGCCTGGAGCCAGCAAGAACAAGCCAGGACCGAGTGGGTCGAGCTGGGAAGGACTCTTGGGAGTCTTCCAGCCCAGAGCAGGCTAAACAGAGCCACGTTTGGACACCAACCACTTCCCCATCCCCAAGGCCTTACCAATCCCCTCCATGAAGGCGGGGTAGAGTCTGTCAGTGAGGAGGGGCTCGGGCAGCTCACGGAAGTACAGCTTCAGCGTGCCAGCGATGGCATTGATGTCCATGTCACTCAGCATGACCAGGATGTCCTTGTTATCTGTCCAGAGAGCACCCACACGTGATGCCTCCTGCCCTCCTTCCCCTCTGGGTCTCATCATTCCAGCTCTCCAGGCAGGGTGCCAGCTGGAGGGCAGGGATAGCACTGCTGGGTTCACAGCCCCTTTAGCCAGGCTGAGGCTGGGAAAAACCCGAGTGGTTCCCGCCTGGCTGGGCAACAGGACGCGGAACAATTTGCAAGTCCATGTGCAACATTTCCCTGACTCAGTGTCTCCCAGGAGCCAGCCAGGAGCAGCAGCAGCTCGGAGGCATCAAGGCACAAACAAGGGCTGGGATCTCTGGGTGTTTGCTTTCCCAGCAACACCCTCCTCCTCACGCCCAGCCCCTCCCCGGGCCCAGCAGCACATTTTGCACATGTGCAGTGTGATAACCAGACCCTGAGCTTGCAGGGCAGGGGGGTCTCGGTGCCTGTGAACCCTCCCATGGGAACAGGGCACAAAGGGCAGATGTTCCCCCAGGACACTCACTTGCATCAAAGACAGCTTTCAAGGCCTGGATGTCAGTGGCGACGCCAGAGATCCTGTAGATGCCGACCTCCTCGATGCCCCTCTTCTCCACCTCCTCGATGCACTGGCGCACGATGTAAGGCACCTTGGAGCGCTCGCGCCTGGCTCGGGAAGCAGATCCGTGAGCAAAGATTCCCAGGGGACCCCACAGCGATCGGCCCAGCCCTGCAAACCCTGGGCCAGGGGCAGGATGGGCCTGCTGGCCGGGAAGGATGGGGGTGGTGAAGGGAATGGGCAAGTCCCCAGCAGAGAGCAAAAGCTGAGCTCCCTGGTGTTGGTAGGAGCAAGGGGACAACAGGGTGCAAGGATGGAGCAAGGGGACCTGGTGCAACCCCAAACCCACAGGGACCAGAGCACATCAGCCCACCCAGCCCTGCATTTACTTTGTCACGACGCTGATTTTGACCCCGAAGACACCGGTCTGCTTTTTGGATGGGGTCCTCTTCAGGCTCATGTCCCTGCTTGTGAACTTCATGGAGAACTCCACCTTGATCTGTGGGAGACAGGGGGTGAGTCCTGGCTGGCATGAAGGCACGGGGAAGGGGCTGCAATCCCAGAGAGGGGCTTGGGTCTCCCAGCCCCACTTACCCCATTCATCTCAATCACATCCATGTGCCAGTTTTTCGTCTGCACGGCCTGAGGGTCCAGCTGCAGGGAGAGATGGTGTGTGAGCTCCACGGGGACACAGCCCCATGCCAGCCTAGTGTCCCCAAACACCCTTGATCCACAGATGGTGTAGGGCACAGGACATGCTCTTCCTGGGCAACATGCTGCTCATGACAAGAGGATGGAGAGATTCCCCTCTGGGGTCTCTCTGGCCAAGCCCTGAAGCCAGGTGGGCTCAGGCTCCCCATCCTGCTCTCCCTGGAGCCCCTGCGAGGCAGTGCTTTAACATACACCCGAGCAGCAAGAAATTTCCAAGAAATTAGGACTATTTCTAGCGGCAGAAACAGATGAAACAGAACTAGGGCAGCGTTTTCCATGCAGAAAAACAACATCTCCCCATAGCCAAGGCTATTTATAACCCCTGGGAATGACAGGCTCCGCTATTTCTGGCTTTGGGGCTAGCGGGGGACTCGGTGACACTGCCCCGGCACCCGGCTGCTGCGAAGAGGTGCCGGCATTCCCAAGGCCCCAGCACATGCTATGGCAAGTTCCAGGCCCCAGGGCTGGGCAGAGACGGGTACAGTTGCCTTTTGGGGCTTTTTGGTCCCCAGCTGGTGGTATCGACCTGGCCCCATCGATCCCTGTAATGCACAGGGCGGGCAGCAGGGCAGAGCCCGGCACTAATGTCCCCTTGGGGAAGGGGATGGGATGTAGGAGCTGGCGGGGGCTCCCAGGGCTGGGGGCACACAGCTGCCAGGAGACACTCACACCAAGCACATGAGGTCACTCTGCAAGGACACAGGAGTTTCCCACAGCTGCTGGGTTGGGAGATGCTCCGGGCAAGCGCAAAGATGTCCAGAGCTGCTGCTGCAGCCACAGAGCTGCTGTTCCCCTGCCCATGAAGTCACTGCATGTCATGATGGGGGGACTCTGGGGTCACTCATGTCCCTTCTGGCACACCAAGACCCCATGGTCCCAAGGACAGGCTCAAGCTGCCCTGGCTCTCAGCACAGCCCCAGCACAGTGGCATCGTCCCATGTCCAGTCCCGTGTTGTGGTGAGCTCGAGCAGCTCCTCAGTGACCACAGTGCCACGGGAAACACTGTTATCTCCAGCAAGGCAGAAATGTTGCTGTCCCCAGCATGGCCCAGGAATGGCTCCTGACACAGAGCCCTCTCTGGTCATGGAAGCCCAGCCCGGCACATGGAAGAGCCCAGTGAGTGCCACGCTGCTTCCTCTGTGCCAGCCCTGCGGCTGCTGGGAATGGCAGCGGGGGGAGTGGAAGGAGGAGGAGGAAGGCTGCAGCTGCCCTGGGCTCCCATGGGACCCTGCAGCAGGTCTGGACACCAGGATCACGAGACTGCAGCCAGACCACTGCCAGCTCCAGCCCTTCTGCTCCAGATCCTCTGTGCACATCCGCAGCACCGGATCCCCCTGCACCCACCACAGCCAACACCAACCCAACACCACCTGTCCCAGGGCCTTTCATCCCTTCTCCCCACACATTCTCATCCTGCTCATGGCAGCGGAAGCGAAGCCCCTTTGCCCCCCAACCATGTCAGGAGCCGTGGGCCTCCCTGCTCTGCAACATAATTTTAACTGCAACCACCACACACGCCTTCCCCATTCCCATGCCCCAGGTCCCTCCGGCCCCAATGGCCCTGGCAGCTCACATCTGGAAGGGTTTTAGCAGGGCTCTGGAGAAAGCTTTAATAAAAGCCAGGTTGGCTGCCACCAGTGCTGCAGACTTTACCCTGAGCACGTCACCTCCCCGCAGCCCCTTCCCCCTGGACGGGCAGAATCATCCCCATCCAGCTCCCCGCAGCGGCCAGCTGGGCCCAAATTTCAGCTACTTCTGTTGGCCCCACCAGCCCAAGCTCCCTTGCAGCTGGGGTAGGCCCCTGAGCACCCCTGAGGCACCATCTGTGGCCTGGCCCTGGTGCTCCTCTAACCTTTCCCCCTGGCACTCCGCACAGCAGGCAGCCCACCATGCTGCCCAATCCCCAAGGAAAGCAAAGCCACGTCCAATGCTTCGTCTTCAGGCGTGGGAGGATGGATGGGAGCATCCACCCACAGAGCCAGAGGCAGCTCCTGCCCACACAGCACTGGCAAACACCCCATCTCAGCTACCACCACCATCTCCTTCTCCTCCAAAGGGAGCTGCCTTGCTCCAGCATGATGCAGGGACATCCCAGGTCAGTGGGGAACTGCTGGGCTGGGAGCCCTGGGGAGCAGCCTCCGTGCCAGCGCTGTGCAGGATGAGGTGTCAGCTCCTCTAGGGCGGGTCAGATGGCTTCAAACACCAGCCTGTGCTTGGGGAAACACCTCAGCCAGTTCACCAGCACCTCTCAGGCCACTCCCTCCTGCATCTCAGGCACTCTCAGCCGTGGTGGTATCTGTGCCAAGCCAGCATCCACTGCAGTGCTGCTCTCATCCATGGAGAGGTGAAACAACCCTTGCTCCTGGCACAAGGATATGCTATCATTCTGGTTTCCCAAATTATTCAAAGGTGTTTGCTTGTAGGACAAGGCCCCAGGTTGAGGAGGAACAGGTGGCAGCATGGCAGGTGATGAACATCCCGGCAGCCCAGCAGCACTTGGTGTGTCCTGGGGAGGTTCCAGTGGCAGAGGGACCCTTGGTCCTGCTGGTGCTGACCCCACTGCCTGCTGCTTGTGTTGTGCATGGGGTGACTCTGGACTTGAGGGGATGAGGCCACATCTTGGAATTCTGTCCTCAAGACACCTCCAGGCTGTGACACCGTGGATACAGTTCCTACATGGGCAGTGGCAGCCAAGACAGACCCAGGCAGTGCTGGGTCCCCAGAGCTCCCAGGTAAGGAACTGGGAGGGCTCCAAGCCCTCATGGTAGCTTCTCCAGAGCCCCAAGTGCCAGGCTGCTGCAGCAGGGCAGGGGCTGCCAGGCTGGGCATGTCCCTTCCTCACACCTCACGCCCATGAGGTCACCCAACTGTCAGCCTGGGGTGAAGCAATCGGAAGCAAACTGGTGACTCAGTGAGCCAGGTCATCTCTGTCACAGCCCTGGGGAGCAGGATCCCAGAGGAGCTGCTACAGCTTCCCATCAGCGCTGCATCCATGAACACCCAGGGACGCCCTGGCTCCAGCAAGCAGTTCCCCCACCAGACCTCCAGGCCAGCAGCTCCCTCCTCAAGGAACAGACAGTTTCTGAGCCGACCGGTGCTGTGGGGCAGAGCAGCCCCCCCACCAGCAAAGGCTGCCAGTGGCAAAGCACAGCCCCCAAAAAGCAATGATTCACAGCCCCATCTGAGAGCGACCTGAGAAGCAGCAGCGCCCGCGGCACATCGGGACCGCGCCGGGGTCACATCCTGCTCTGCAGCCCCAGCGCTCCCGGGCAGCAGCCGGCAGGGAAGCTGGCGGCCACAATGGGGACGTGTGGGGTTTAGAAACTAAACCCCTTCTTGTTTTGACCCAGCAACAGCCGGCGGCAGCCCCCAGGCAGCCTCCCCACACAGCCCTCGCTGCCCCTTAATCCCTCTGCGGGAGCAGCGGCACAGAATCGAGGTTAATGCCGTGCGTCACAGGCGGCCCCGCTGCTGCCAAACCGAACCCCCACGGGCCCAGGCAGCTCCTGCCCGTGGTCACAGCTGAGACCCGGGCCAGCATCTCCCTGCACAGGGGGACCCCACGCAGGGAAATCCCCAGGGGTTCCCATGGGGCTTTTGGGACGGCCTGTGAGGGTGCTGTCCCCCTCCCCTGCCCACCCCTGTCCTCCCACAAAGACGGGCAGCACTGGCTGATGTGGCTGCGACACAGCTGCGAGCTGAGGGAAGCCTGGATGGACCCGGGAGGAGGGTTTGCAAATCAAGGAAGAGGGGATACACAGGCACCGGGTGCTGTAGCACCCCAGGAGCCCACCCCTGGTCAGCCCACAAGCATCTCTACCTCCTGGGCAAGCCCCGGGGCTGAGCAGTGGGACTCCCTGCCCGTCCTCTGCAGGACCCCTCTGTGTAAACAGCTCAGCCCTCCCAGCTCCCCAGCACACAGAGGGACAGGGAAGGAAGAAAACAAGCACCTCACAGGCTGCCAACTGCATCTAAGAGCTCCCAAAGCACCCAAACAGCTCTGTGCACGGACCACACAGCACTCGCTCTCCCCACAAGCCCCCCATTGCAGAGCCCCTCACCCCACAAAACTGCCCACCAAAAATCCATGCACAGTAGAGCCCAGCGACACCCAGAGCCCACCCAGAGCCCAGCGCCGTCCCCTCCAGCCATGCCCCCCTTTCCCCCCGAGAAGCACCTTCTGCCGGAGCAGTTTGCTGCGCACTCTGCCCCAGAGGCGGGCGCCTGTGTTGGGGGGTCGCTTCCCCTCGGGCTCCTCCACGCCGCGCTCCGGCTGCTCGCCCACGGGGCCGGGGCTGCCCTCCGGCTGCACCAGCACCTCCGTCATCGCGATTCGGCTCCGGGCAGGCGAGACGAGCGTGGCCGGGAAAGGTGCCCGGGGCTGGGTTAGGAGAGCACCCGCATCCTTTCTGCTGCGGGGGGAGGTCAGCGGGGGCCGGCGAGGGGAGCCCGGCTGGGGCGGCGGGGAGGCGAGCGGGCAGGGCTCATCTTCAGGGTGTGAGCCAGGCTGTCGAGGCAGCTCGGCAGCCCCAAAAGCCTCCCTCCCCCTGCGAGGAAGTGACTCAAAGGCAGCCCCCCCCCCCGGCGGCCCCCACGCGTTTAACTCTCGCCCTGCCGCCCGCCGCCGCTCGGGAAGGCTGGGGGGGCTGACTGGGCTCCCCGCCGCCGTTATCCCTCGTTATCCGCTGTTATCCCTTCCCTGTTATCCGCTTCGCAGCGCCAGCGGCAGTCGCGGCCCCGGAGGCATCGCCGCTGGTGGCTGCAGCATTCCCGGCTCCGAGAAGGAGCCAGGCTGGCTCTCCTGCTCCCACTAAGTGGCACAGGCATGGGACTTTTGGGGTCTCCTGTCAGGCCTAGGGATAGGTGGGGACCCACCATGGCCCCTCAGAGTACCCTGGCCCTTGTCAGCCCCACTGCCAGGGGGTGATGTGGGCAGGGGGATGGAAGCCCTGAAGAGTCCCTGCCTGTGCTTCTCCTGATAGGCAGGAACATGGGGAGGTGCAGGCTTGGGGGGGACTCGCACTGACCCCCAGTTCATCCCTCAGCAGCCCCAGGAGTCCATATGGGTCACCCCGTGGATCCCTGCAGGTCTGGGGAGCCCCAACACCACAAATCTCCCCCTCCAGAGCCTCCGCCAGCGACAGACAGACGGACAGGCAGCAATTCCCTGAGGGCACAGCAGGCACCGTGCCCATGACAACACAGACTCTGCTCCAACAGCCACTTCCCCCTGTGCATCAAACGGGCTGAGAAAAGCACTGCCCCATCACCCTGAGACCCTCCCTTCATGCACCCACTGCCCACCTCCTCACACGCCCCAGCCTCTCTCCTCTGCAATATGGGCACAAGCAATCACAGCTTGCTTTGCCCACCCCAACATCCGTCTGCCACTCTACCACAGCACCACACACCCCTGCCAGCACCCACAAGACACAGACCAGCTGCTGGGAGCAACTGGGACATCTCAGAGCAAGGCTGAGCCCTGCAGCACAGGGGACACAAGCCCCCCACGGCAGCTCTACCTCGACCACAGCACATTCCAACCTTAGAAACCCCAAACAAAACGGGATTAACAACAACTAAACAGGGTTAATGCCAAACAGGAGTCATGCCTTTCCACCCTACAGCCAGTGGCACAGCACAGGGTGCCCACCCTCCACCAGCAACAGGGACAAGGCTCAGGGTAGGGGTCCAAGGCTCACCACACTGCAGACCCCTAAGGGCTCATTGCCAGGATGCTTGAGAGGAGGTTGGTGCCAACCCCAGCCACTCCATGGACCCAGCCATGTCCTCTGTGCTGGCAGGACGTGACTCCCACCCATGGCATCTCTGCAGCCTTGGGAGGCCCCCACTGCCCACACAGAGGGGCTGCAGCAACCCCCTCACACACTGACCCACTCCCACCAGTCCATGGTGCTGATAAGCTGCTTTTGTGACCAACCCATGTGCCTGCGTGGCCAGATTAGAGCTGGGCAGTGGGCACAGGGCTGGCTGCTGGGGGGGTGCAGCCATCCTGGCAGCCCCCAAAACACCATGGACCTTTGCCAAGCTCCTGATACCAGTGCTGGTATCTGGAACCAGCAGCAGCTCATGATGAGCCCAGAGACCAGACAGGGTAAGGACCACCCAGGGCAGCACCTCTGCCTGAACAGCTCAAGGAGAGGGCAGGGGGGCAGCACTGGGGCTTGGCCACAGCCCACAGACCCACGAGTAGTGCTGCCCATTCTGCTCGTAGCTGTCCTGCCCTGCCACCCACTCCACCCCTGAGGCAGAGACCAAGCTGAGGCTCTGGGTGACAGCAGGACAGCCCCAACCCTGAGACTGCTCTGTCCAGCCAGGCCCTCCTCAGGATAAGCAGCCCCAGGGCCTTCTCTCTCTCCCTTCCTTCCCCCACGACTTCTGCACAGCGGGTACGAGCTGTGCTGTCCCTGTCCCGACCCCCGCATCTCCCAGCATGACTCATGTTTGTTGATCCAGGCTATTTCCGAGAGCACAGCTGGACTGATCCCCACGGGACATCGAGCCCCTTCCCTGCCCCGGCCCTCCTGCTTGGCCCAGTGCCACCCTCACACCACTTGTTTCCCAGAGGGAGGGCAACAGATGGGTGATTTCAGGTAAGAACAAGCCACTGGTGAAGCCAAGCCCCCATCTCCCACCCTGCTGGTGCTGTCCCCCACAGCATCCCCTTCCCAGCAGTGTTTCCATGCTGCTCCCCACTCCCCTGGGACCTGCCCTCAGTTGCTTTCCCACGGAGCAGGCAGCCACACTGGGCCCTTTGAAGTGGCCTCGGCTTGAGGGCTGTGTCCCAAGCTTGACACTGTCTCCAGCACAGCTGGGAAGGCAGCCAGCCTGGTGGTCCCCACCAGGAAAACACAGGGGCACCCCCATCTCAAACCATCCTCTGCTGCCCTGGGCGTCCCTGCAGCCTGGCCAAGGTGGGTGCTGGGGGAATGAGGGCTCTGGGGGCTGCCTGGCCCTCACTCCATCCTCCCAGACCTGCTCACCTGGGAGCATCTCAGGGCAGCCCAGGCCTCCATCCTTCCCTGCCTGGCAACCACCAATCAGAAGCAGCTCAGTCGTTGCCCTGGAAACCCCCGTTGCTATAACAGCAGCTGATGGAGGCACAGGGAAGGCAGATGGTGGCAGAGGGGGACAGGGGAGGGATGGGGGGCTGCACGCTCAAAGCCCTCTCTGGGGCAGCTGCCAACCCCCTCTCCACAGCCCCCCAGGCCCACAGCACAGGAGGCAGTGGAATGGAAACACTTGAGCCCAGCTGGGACTGGATGCACATCTTGGGGGGCAGGTCTGGCTTTGCCACCTCTGCAGGACTCCTCATTTTGTTCAACCTCCTCCTGCAGCCACTGTGCCTCAGGACCATCATCCACATCCCTGATGCCCACCAACCTCACTGCCTTCAATCCCACAATCCCTGTACCCTGTTCCCAAAAGCAGAGCTGTCCTGTCCTGTCCATGCTGCCAGGCATAACTCTCTCATCCCAGGCATAACTCCAGAGCAGCCTTCCCAGCTCTGGCCTCAAGAGGTTCACTGCTGGGTAAGAAAATGCCCCAAAAGCCCCAGTACATACCTGGATCTGCCCTTTGCCCATGATCTTGTCCACGATTTCATTGTTGTCCTTGTTGAGTTTGGTCTTGTCGTAGCACTTCTCGTAGCAGAGGATGCGCAGGGACTGGGAGCCCTCCAGCTCGATCTCGAACTCCTGGGGTGCAGAGTGAGGGTGGCTCAACCCCAGCACCCCAGAGCAGCTCCAAAACTGGGGGTGAAGGGAAACAGGGAGTGCAATCCCCTGCCTGCATCCCACCTCCCTCACCTCGTTCCACTGCGGCTCCGTGGTGTCCCGGAAAACCCTGGTCTTGGCTTTGCTGACGAAGTAGCCGAAGGAGTCCACCTCCAGCGTGCAGTAAAGGTCTGGGGGAGCAGACACTGCTCAGCACCTGAGGAACATCCCCACCAGCTCCCCAGGGACCACAGAGTGGGGCCACATGCTGGACCCCAACCCTTCCGATCACACCGGCCCCTCGGAGCAGGGGGGGCACCCACACTTACTGGCAGACTGCTTGAAGCCCTTGGCAGAGTGGACAATGACGTGCAGGAACCCGTAGAGCCCAGGGGACTCATCATCTATGATGGGAGAGCAGAGGCTGTGTCAGGGCTCGGCTGACACCTCGCGTGCCCCAGGGCTGTCCCCAAGGCAGCCTTGGCCACAGGAAGTACTGGGTACCTGCAGTGGCATCCAAATGTCCCCAACCCCCTTGAGGGCTGTCCCTAAGTTCTGTATTCCCTGCTGACATCCCAAGCTCTCCTGCTGCTGGACAGCCCTGGGGGAGGTTCCCAGTAGTGCTGGCTGGGTCTCACCCTGGGGACACTCTGGTCCTGCCCAGCCCACTGGGGTTCTGGAGAGACCCCAAAAGCAGCCTCGTGCTGCAGCTGGGATGGCTCTGCCTGGGAACCCGACGCTGCTCCAGCAGTGCCACCTGGTGGGAAGCTGTCCCCTGCACACCACGGTCCCCAGCAGGAGCCAGTGGATACTCACCATCCTTGTTGCTGGTGACCGGGATGTTGTGGACAGTGCGTAGCTTGAAGCAGGATCCTGTGAGCACCTGGAGCTCCACTGAGCTCAGGACAAAGGCCTGGAGGTCTGTGAGAGGACAGGAGAGGAGCTTCAGAGGGATGCAGCCAGCGTTGGCCATGGGAACTGGCAAGCAGCAGGCTGGGATCCTGTGGGACCTCCCTGTGGCCCCTGGTGGAGCCAGGAACACCATGAGGGCCTCAGCAGCCCCAAATTTACCCTTTTTCTGCAGTTTCTGGATGGCCTCCCTCCACTCGGACCGCTCGTAGTCGGAGGACAGCAGGAAGAGGTAGCTCTGTAAGAGAGAGGGGGATGTGTCAGTCTGTGTGCAGGCAGGGCTGAGCCCGGCCCCCAGCCCACCCTCCTCACCTTCCCGTTGCGGTTGTGGATGCGGAAGGGGATGGCGGGCGAGTTGAGGAGCAGCCAGAATTCGTTTTCAAACATCTTCTTCTTGAGGCGCTCGATGGCCCGGCTCTGCCCCTTGTTGGCTTTCTGCAGACAGGGAGCAGAGAGAAGCTTTCACAGGTGCCCCTGGTCCCCATGTCCTATCCCCGACCCCAAGGAAGGCACCCACCCCAGCAGCAGCTCCCACACCCTGCTCTCACCTCCTTCTGCACCTCGCTCTTGATGGCTGAGATCTTCATCTTCATGTCCTCCAGCTCATGGTCAGGGATGACATGGACCTGCGGGCAGTGCTCCGACTCCTCCGGCGAGGGGAACACCAGGTCGGCCAGGGGCACGTACCACTTGCAGTCGTACTGCTGCTGCTTCCTGTGGACAGGGCACGGATACTGACTGATGCCTGACCCCCTCCCTGGCACATCCTCCAGCCCACTGGGGGACAGAGGATTGTGACACATTCCCCCTGTGCCCAGCACCCTCCTTACCCCACCGCCGTCTTCTTCAGCTTGGCACAGAGCAGCACGTCGGTGAAGAGGAAGACGTGCCGCAGCTTCCGCGAGCCCTCCGACAGCTCCACCAAGAAGCCATCCTTGACAAGCTGCCGGGTCTGTGGGGCAGTGGGGCTGCTCTGAGAGCGGGCAGGGAGCAAAGGGCAACCAACTGTGCGAGTGGGTGCTCCTGTCCCTCTCTGTGGCTCAGCCACCAGGAGTATGGGAAGGTCCGTGTCCTCTGGGTGCTATTTTGAGTCAATAGGGCGCCAGCAAGCAGCAAGGACCAGGTAGAGCCCTAACATTGTACCCAGAACTGCTCTGGGGGTTTAGAGGAACCCCTCCATCTCCTGGCCAAGCACCATGGAGCTCCTCAGAGTGGAGACACCAGCCAGGGGCTGGCAGAGGGCTCAGCCCTCACCCTGTGCCCTGCCACTGCCCACCCCACTGGCTCACCTCGCCCTTGGGGGTGGTGACCGCTGTCCTCCGGGGATCAATGTCCTCATTGATGCTGGACAGGAAATTCTGCGAGATGCGGAGGGCGTCCTGGAGCAGTGGGTAGTCAGGGTGGTCGGCTGGGGTGTGCTTGAGGAGGTCCTGGAAGGGGACAGGCACAGGTGAACAGCTGGAGAGCACCCACCCTGGCAAACCCCCCTCAGCACTCCCCATGGCGGCAGGTCCCCCGGAGCAACAGAGACAGAGCCTCCCACCCCAGGACTGGTGTCACACCCCTACCCCAGGACTGGTGTCACACTCACGTGCAGGACGAGGGTGCTCCGCGTCACCCGGTCGATGGGTTTATACAGCAGTGCTGAGGGGAGAGAGAAGGTGTCAACAGCCACCCCTCCCGGAGCCCTGGCCCCTCTCCCACCCTGGTCTGCACAGAGCCCTGGGTGAGCATCTGGGATCCGTTCTGCAGAGAGCCAGCAGCAGTTGGACCATCATGTCACTGCCAGGGGCAGTGGTGAGCCACCAGTGCCACAGCCTCGCTCCCTGCTGCGCTGGGGGCATGGGGAACCACGGCCAGGCTGGTGTGTGGTCACAGCCACGGACACCACTCCACCCTGACTGCTGGATGGGATGTCCCACCACAACTGTGTCAGCACATCCCCCACCCCACCATGGCAAAGGACCCCCCCGTGCCTGGTGCACCAACACTGGTGGTGGCTGTGGAGCGGAAGAGCTGCTCGTCACCCACAGCAGCTTTTTCAGTTTCCCTTTTGGCTCAGCAGTGGGTCCTATCCCTGCTCTGCCCGCTCTGCCACCCCATGGGACACCCTGTACCCACCACCCCAGCCAGCCCTGGGTGCCAGGGGAACCCAGGCTGCTTCAGCAGCAGCAAAACCCCCACCTACAGAGAATGCCTGGGCCAAGGCATCATCCCAATGCCACTGCCCTGTGTCCCCTCCCCACAGCCTCCCATGACTGCATGGGAGGTGAAGCTCCATCTGGGGCAGGGCAGCAGAGCTGCTTCAAACATGGGGCACAGACACCCCCTTTCTCCTGCCATGCAACCTCCCAGCACGAGACCAGCCCTAGAGGCTCTTCAGAGGCACATTTCACTGGAAGCAGCCAGACCCTCCTTCTCCTCCCTGACTCTTTGGGCAGGCAAAGGCACAGAGCCCACTCACAGTGCTGCTCCCCATGCCTGGCCACTAGTGTGTTTCCTCAGGCTGGTTCCAGACAGGCCAATGCCTCTGGGTTTTCCCTTCACTTTGGAGCACTTCCCCAAACTGCCAGTGCCAAGAGGAGCCAAGTTTCGAGCTGTGGGAAAGGAAGAAAAGCTGCCACCTCCTCACCCTGTGCTGAGTTGTGCCCCCTTTACACCAGAGGGTGCTGCCTTGTGATGCCCAGTCCTGAGAGAGGGATCCCCATCCTGGTGAACTGGGGGTCTCTGCTCAGGAGGTGAGGATGCCAGCCTGGACCCTAAACAGAGGCTGCATCCCCCACAACTCTGCGCCAGTGGGCAAAGCCAGAGCCCCACTCCCTGCAACAGCCAGCAAGAATCCTGCTCTGGGATAGAGGGGGACAGGCAAGGTGTCCCCCCTTTCCACCACCCTACACCCAGGGGTAGGATGGACCCTCGCGCTGCCATCGCTACAGGCACACTCAGAGCACTGGGGGGCACTGGGAGGGGCTATCCCGGCTCAGCGGAGGAGCCGACACAGTCCCGCCAGCCTGGGACCCAGACACGGGCAGCAGCAGGCAGGGGTGCCCGGCGCCTCTCCTCCCAGCCACGGAGAGACGGACATTCCAGCCCCGCGACGCTCACAGCCTCCGGCAGGCAAATAGGGACCCCCTCCCTATTCCCATCCGCGCGGCACAGCTCAGGCAAGGGGGGATCCCCCCAGCCCAGGATCCCCCCGCCCATCCCAGCTCCTCTATCCCGCTGTCGGCACGAGCCCCTGCCCGGCGGGCACGGCGAGCGCGTGGCCGCGTGTGCCGGAGCCAAGATGATTCAATCCAGCCTGGAACAAAGACGCTCCCAACTTCAGGCTGCAGAGCACGACGCAGCCTCCAGCCCCCCGCCCCGGGCAAGCACAGCCAGCCCCGGGCCAGCATCCCCGCAGCATCGCTCCCCAGCGGCACCCCCAGTTCGGAGCCGTCCCCCTCGCCTCACCATAGGTGCAGTTACAGCAGAGCCGGACAATGACGAGGATTTCCATGGCAGCCCCGTCTCCGCGCAGCCATCGCTGCCGCCCCGCAGCAGCTCAGCCCGGCTGCGACACAGCACCGGCCCCTCCGCACGGCTCTGGGCACGGCCGGCGGGCGGGGAGGAGGGGTGGGCAGGGGGTGGGGGGCTGCTGCACGCCCACAGCATCCTAAAGAGCTGCGACACCCCCCACCCCCTCCGCCCTTCTCGCCGGCTCCGCACACGGGCGCACAAAGGGCTCCGCTCGCGGGAGCCGCTCGGTAATTCCTGCTCGGTAATTCCTGCTCAGTAATTCCTGCTCAGTAATTCCTGCTCAGTAATTCCTGCTCAGTAATTCATCCCCGCCGGTCCCGCGGGCGGACAAAAGGCTGCGTCCCCCTCCCCGCGCCCGCCGTACCCTCCATGGTGACGGACGTGTGGCTCTCCTTCGAGTCCTTGGGGCCCTTCACCTTCAGCTCCTAGGGAAGGAAAGGGCCATCAGTGCAGCCCGCGGGGGGCTGGGGGTGGGGGTAAGGTCATTGCTCAAGATCATGGGGTCCCCCCAACCCTTTCTGCACCCTGATATTTCTCCCCGGCCCCAGCCTGGCCACGCTGGGGGCCACACGTGGGTGCTGGGTGGAGGTGTGGGCTGTACAGGATGCTGCCTGGCTGGGAGCAGCTCTAGCTGTGCCCAGCATTTGGGATGATGTGGTGGTGATCCCACCCAGATGAACAGCTCTGCTGTGGAGGGGCTGGAAAGAGCAGGGAGCCGTTGCAGCCACGGAGGTCTCTGTTTCTATAGGGGAGCCAGGCACGGAGCTGCAGCCAGCAGGAGACAGGAGATGAGCCACAGGTGCCCAGCACCCACGGTCACTGGATGGGGCGAGCTGGTGCAGGCTGCCCTGGCACCCCTGACATGGTGACAGCAAGGGCTGAGCCCAACCTGAGCTTGCACAAGGTGAGGGACAAACTCCTGCAACGCCCAGAGATCACAAGCCCCCAGCAGAGCCACCGATGGCTCAGTCCTTGGGGACAGTCACTGGGAGTCCCCAGGGCAGGGAGAGCATCTCCACAGGGCAGTCACAGTCAGCTCAGCCACAGGAATAGCATTCTCTGCCCTGTCCTGGGACACCCTGGGGAACACCCTTGTCCCACTGGCACAGCCCTATCCCAGCTTACCTCAGAGATCTTCTGGAACTGGTAGTTGCTCTGGCTGCACTTCTCTGCCGTCTCCAGGGCGATTTTGTAGTTATCCACAAAGGCCTTGTAGACGCCCAGCTGGCTGGCCTGCGGGGAGCGGGGGTTAGCCGGGCACCCAGCAGGATGCTGAAGCCCCCCTGCAGCACAAGGAGCCTGGCAGCCCCTGAGGGCACTCTGTCCAGAGTTATCCCCTCCTGGCAGGACACTGCCACACCACAGCCATCTGGGCAGCCACACATTTGGCTCTGCAGGGAAAGCTCTTGCCCAGGGCAGGACAGTGGGGCTCCTGTCCAGTCCTGTGCCCCCACAAAGCTCCAAAATCCAACAGAGAGATAACAAGTGCCTAGAGAGTAGAAGCTGAAGCGACAACTGCTTTCTACTGCCCTTCAACCCACCCTCTCCTCCTCCTCTCCCCAGCATGGCCACAGCACCCATGGGCACAGCCCATGCTCCCACTGTACATCCAAAGCAGCAGCAGGACCCGGCCCTCCTTCTCTTCCAAGTGGAGCAAGACCTGAGGAAGGTGCATACCAGCTTCTGGAAGAGGTGGCCCATGGTGACGTTGCTGTCCCACTGCTGCACCTTTGGGCACAGGCTGTCATAGAACTCCTTGTGGATCTCATAGATGTCCTGGATCTTATAGAAAATCGTCTCGATCTGCTGCAGGGTGAGGACAGGCTGCGACGTGGTGGCCGTGGCCTTCAGTGGCTTCATGGGCTGCCGAAGGAGAAAGGAGAGCATTTAAGATGAGGGCTGGGAGGGGAACACTGGGGATGAGGAGGATCTGAGTCAGCAGCAAGGGCTGCCCAGGACAGGTCCCAGCCAGCAGCTGCACCAAGGGGTACTTTGGGCTTGTGCATCCCCGCAGACTTCCCATGGTAGTGACCCCGCATTGTGCAGCCGTTTCTCGGCCACGAAGGTCAGCGAGTCCACAAGAGGAAGCAGGGCTATAAATACCTCCCCAATGGGCAGCAGGGAAGGCGAGATGGAGCAGCAAGGCTGGCTCCAGTGTGGCTCATGAAGCTTTGCCCCCACTCAGGCAGCACCCAGGCCAGACCTGCCTGGGGAAAGCTGTCCAGGAAGAAATTACTCCATCCATCCATCCACCCACGCCTGCTGGGGACCATCCCTGGAGGGGCTGTGCTCACCAACAAGAGGGCCTCCAGCTGGTTGATGTAGATCTCCTCACTGGCCAGGAAACCCGAGAGCACCAGCTTCCGCATCTCCAGGCCTTTGCCAGCCTCTCGCTCGCCCTATGGAACACAGCAAGGAGCCTGGCTGAGCCACCAAGTGGCACAGGAAAAGACAGACACCCTATCCCACCAACCCATCCCTGGCATCCCCACATGGGCACATGTCCCTGCCAGTGCTGGGAAAGCTCCATGGAAGGCCCGGGCATGTGCCCGAGGGGCAGCAGAGCCCAGCTGGAGCCAGCTGGGAAGCCACGAGCTGTGCTGGCTTCTCTCCCCTCCCTGCTCCTGGCTGGCCAGGAGCCCGGCACGGCTGGCAGCGCTCCAGGATGGCGCACAGCATGGCAGGACTCTCCCAGGGCAGAGTCCAGAGACGCCCAGTGAAATCATGCTTGGCATGGATGGTGCTGCCACGTGATCCGGCACCACCCTTTCCCTCGGCTGAGGTTTTCCCAGGAAAGTGCCACCCCAGCAGTCACTGCCTGGTGGCACTGGGGCAGCTCCCAGCACTCAGGTCTGCTGCAACACTGATGCTCTGGTGGCATGACTCTCATGGCAGGGAGATGGCTGGGCTGGGGGGCTCTGTGACCCTCAGTGAGGCTCTCCCAGTGTCCAGACATGGGTGCCCCAGCCCCTGGACCATCCTGTCATGCTTTAGTCTCCCCCCCTTAAAAATCACACTTGAGGACCAGGCTTTTGCCACCCAGACAGGAGCCAAGCACAGCCATGGGGGCATCAGTCACTCTGGGCCATCAGCCATTCAGAATGGTCTGAGGGGGACATTGGTCCTGCCTCACCTCTGCCCACACCAGCCCTGGCCGTTGTGCCAGGAGAGGTGACAGCTGCAAACACCAGAGGGGCACAGCCCCGAAGTGGGCATGGCTGTGGAGCAGCACCTCCCTGTCCCACTCTTAGTGTCCATCACCTGGCCCTGGGGGCTGCTGTGCCAACCAGGGTGCCCAACCTGCCAGGCTGCACCATTAAGGCTGGGCCACAGTGACTGGTGCAGCAGGAGGGTGCACAGGGCGGCCACTTTTATTCACTGGGAGTTCGTGGGCTCTTTGCCACATATTAGTCACGGGCTCTTCCTGCTTCCCCCAGCCTGGGCCCTGCGCAGGAGCTCAGGAGATAAGGGGCCCACCCACGCCTGGGGCCCACAGCTCCCCACGAGGACGATGCCAACCGGACCCCCATGACCCAGAGGAGCAACCCTTAATCAGGGTCCTGTAGCTGCCCCATGCAGGAGACCCCAGGGAGAGCAGGGGCAGAGCCCTCCTCCAGCACCCAGGCACCCCTGGCAGGGTGGGCATGAGAAGGGTGCTGGGTTGCACCTGCCAGCACAGGGGTCACCCCAGCTCCAGGGTTTGGGACTGTTTAGGCACTGCTGGTGGCCGTGTGGTGGGGCACAGTGTTAACCAGCCCCTTCCAGAGCATCCAGCTGAGCCACACAGCCCCTCCAGCAGCATGCGTGGCCCTACTTCCCCCTAGGAGGATGACTGGGTGGTAACCCCACTCTGAGCCCTTTGTACCCGATCCCTGGCACAGCCCTGCCCCCTGCCCCGGCCACAGGCAGTCCTGGGGGCGTGGTGGGGCTGAAGTGATGCTCCCGCTGCCCCCCAGCTCTGCCCTCCAACAGCACCCGCCACATCGCCCCAGGAGCTGCCCCGTCACCCGGGCATCACCAGCACCAGCAAGATGCCCCTTGTCCCCCCGCTCCCTGCCCAGCACCGGAGCAGGGTGCCCCCGCCGCCCACCTTCTCTCCGGCCGAAAACGGAGACCCGGGGCTGGTGGGGGTTCCTGGCTCAGAGTCATCTTCATCCTCCAGCACTTTATCCAGGTACCCTATGGCCTCCTCTTCCTCCTCCATGGCCGAGCGGGCAGCGGGGGAGCAGAGGGGACCCCACAAGGCTCCGGGCAAAGGGGCTCACACGGCTGAGCTGTCCCAGTCTGACTCAGCTCTGGACGCCGGCCACCACCGCGGGATGAAAGGAACCATTATGGGATTCCCCGGTGCTCCCGCCTGCCCCGAGCTCCGGCCTTGGTCCGCGGCGTCCCGGCCGCTCCCGGGGCGGCTGCTCGGCCACCTCCGAGCGGCGGCAGCGGCACCTCCGGGCTCAGCAGCGGCGCGACCCGAGCGCCAGCCCGGCCGTCCGCCGGCCTCGGCTCGGCCCCGGGGGGCCGCCGGCGGTGGAGGGGCCGCTGCCCGGCGCTCCGAGCCCCAGCCGGCCCCAGCTCCGCCCTGCTCGCTACAGGAAATGCATCTCTCTCGGCGCTGGAGGTGGGGCTGCTCCGCCGCCGGAGTGTGGTCAAGGCTGGGGCGCGCAGAGCAGCCGCCTTCCCCAACGCCGGCACAGCCTGGCGGGTCCAGCACGGGGAGGGGTCCCCTGCACCCTGCCAGGCCACTCGCCCGGCAACGAGAGAGCACCATCCTGCCTGCTGCGGCCCCTTGGATCCCTTCCTTGGATCCCGGCAGAGCCGGACCATGGGGATTGCCACCAGCGAGAAGTGACCTTGCAGGGCAGCAGCATCACCAGGTCCCGTAGGGGGACCTGACTCTGCAGCCCCAGAAAGCAACAGACCTCTCCCAGGCCAGAGGGGATGTGGGGCAGGGTCATGCAGCTGAACCACCTGCCTTCCCACATATCTGCCCCACATCCCACAGGGATCGGCGCTGGCACCTCCCTGCTGCTCCAGCCTGACCACAACCCCGGGCCAGCTGGGACGTGGGGACACGAGCAGTGGTGTGACACTTCTGAGGAACACTGTGGGCCTTGGCAAATGGGGCAAGATCAGGCTGGAGAAGGGGACACCAACACAAGAGCTATTTCAGCAGCTTTCCCCACGCTCCTCAGAAGCAAAAGGGGAACCTGTGGCCGCATGTGCTCTGCCCACAGGAGCCATCTCTCCTGCCTGCACCCGTCTGAGCCTGGAACAAACTCCTGCTGTGAGAAGTGGGCAGGGATACAGACACGGGGACTTTCCAGAGCCTGTGTCCAACCCTCTATCCATGACACAGCTCAGGCTTTGCCCAGACTTTGCTAAGGGGGAACTGTGCCAGGACAACATGACCCTGCCTGCCACAGCTGGGTCCCCAGAGTGGGGAATGGTCCCTGTTCAGGGAAATGCTACCCCCACAGTGCCAAACCCAGCAGCACCCAAGCAGGGGCTGGGGCAACACCCAACATCATTTCCATGGCACTCATGTTTCCCAGGTGGGAGAGGGAGGGTCAAGATGTGTCTGCATCAGCAGTCACAGGCCTCAAACGTAGCCACAGCTGCCCCAGGAGCTCGCCAGATGAAATGCCCCACCAGAAACCTTCTCCAGCCCTCTCAAAGGCAGTGACACCAGTCCTGCCTCACCAGAGAAGAGCAATGGAGTGAACCTGGCACCCTGTGCCATCAGCCACAATGGGACCCCCATGAAACCCTGTGCCCCTGGCAGGGCTGGACACACAGGGACAGAATTTGGAGGGTGCTCTGCCAAGCCCTGGCACAAGCAGCTCTAGAGATGGAGGCAGAGGCAGCACTGAGCTCCAGCACTTCCCAATCCTGTTAGTAGCAACCAAGTCATCATCCCTGCCTGTGCCCAGACCCACTGTGCCCCACCAGCCCCCAAGATCACCCCTTTGCCAGCACCTCCCCTCCTGCTCCCCAGGGCCACTCTCTGCTATCCCTGATGGTCCTGATGACGGAGCTCAGCGCTCACAGATCCGGCACCCGGAGTGTCAGGGCTGGGGCTTGAAGGGCTGTGCTGGAGGACAAGGAGCCCTAAGCCTGAGTTTGGAGCCAGCCCCGGGAGAGGGTCCCTCCCACAGCGGCGAAGGGCAGGACCCCCCTCTCCCTCCCCGGGGGCTGCCTGGAGCGCTGGGTGCCTGGAGGACGATGCTGCTCAGAAAGACCCAGGGGAGGAAGCCACACCTCTCCCCCTTTTGCCTCAGCATCCGGGTCAGGAGCTTAACTCTTTCCACGACAAAAAAAACCCTTAACTTTTCCCAGCCCGGGCGGCGGCAGCACCGAGGGATCCCCCAGCCTGGGGCCAGGCAGTCGCTCCTCACAACAGCCCCGCGAGGCCGAGACCAAGGCCTGCCTGGACCCCGCAGCTCCCGGGCTTTATGGAAGCTTTTATTCTGGAAAAAAAAAATCCCTTTTTTCCCTTTGCAGCTCTTCAGGCATCCATCCTGTGAAACACCCTGGGAAACCCAAGGGGTTCGAGGGGATGCGCTCGGAAGAGCAGGGGTTAAATCTAAGTTCTCCGGTGGGGGGGCACTTTGTGTCCCCCCCGGCTGGTGACTGGGTCCCCGAGTGCCGCTAGATGGAGCCGGCAGCCCGGCGGAGCGGCTGCGCCCCGTCCCAAGGGCTCCCGGAGCTGGAGACACCGGGAACCCCCCCGCTTCCAGCACGCCCGGCTGGGCTCCAGCCCCGTGACCCCTCTCTCCGTCCATCCCGTGCCCTTCCAGCTCTGCCACCGGCGTGGCACGGCGGGGCAGGGACACAGCGTGTCCCACAGGCACGGCATCCCCGGAACTGCTGCTCCCCAAACGGCCAGCAGGTTTTAGGATACCAGGAATACTCCCTCAGGTCACAGCAGCACCAGACCACCACTGACACACCGAGCCGGACACCCGCATGACCCAACTCACCCGCCCCGGCGCCCCGAGCACCTACCCCTGTGCCGAGGCCGTCGGTGGGTGTGGGCGAGACGCCGTCCCCGCTCTCCTGGCCGCGGGCGCTGAGCTGGGGGGACATGGTGGGCGACTCATCGATGTAGGGCATGGTTTCCGAGCCCTCTGGCAGCGCCTTGGGCTCCTCGTTGCCCTCGGCGTCGTACTCGTCCGCACCATAGTTGAAGTCTGACGGGGAAGAGAGGGCGGCCGTGAGCATCCCGGCACTGGCACGGCCGAGGGTCACCACAACCACCCCGGCCTGTGGTCACCTGCGGGCAGCTGACCCCGTGTCCCATACCCAGGGCCACGTACAGACACACATGCCCATACCCACAGCCCAGCCCAGCCCTGCTGTGTGTTCAGCCGAGCAGGCAGGGCATCACATATCACACGGAGCATCCTTGCCCTGCAGGCATCCTCCGCTCGACACACTTCCCTATATTTGAATAATTAACAGAACCGAGAGGCCGAGGGCCTCGTCTGCGCAGGGACAGCTGCTCTGCCAGACGCTCCAGCCCCATGCAAGCAGCTCTGCCCTCCCTGCCTGCCCGCTGGCCACTACCCCTGTGCCATCCCCGGGCAGGGATGGAGCTGGGCTGGCAGCCACAGCCGCCGTCCTCCCCGCTTCCCCGCACCCACACTCCTCGGAGCGTGGGAATGGGTGCCAGGACGCCTGGATCTGCAGCACAGAGGACAGAGCCACCCCCCTGGAAGAAGGGGGATGGTGGCAGCTCCACAGTGGGTGGGCAGCTCGGCCCATGATGGGAGACCAAAGGGGGCTGCATTTCCTAGCACAGGATGAGGCCCCCAAAACGCCAGGACAGCACCCATTTTTGGATGCCCTATACTGACCCACAACCCCATCACCACCCACACACAGACCAGGGGAAGCCAATCTGGGGAGCCAGAGCCCCAAGGGGTAGTGAGGGGACTCCAGAGTCTGTGGTGGGGCCCTGGGGCACAGCAGGGGACTGGGGTACATCCTAACCTGTTACCATGGGAACAGCAGCGGCTCGGTGGCAGCAGGAAGAGGTGGCTGCAGCAGCCCCTAGATGCTGACAAAGGGGAGGGGGAAGGGAGCCTGGCTGCGGGAGGGGTGGCTGTGGGGTGCAGCCAGCACCCCCACCCTGAGCTGCAGCCAAGACCCCCTCAGCATCCCCCAAAGAGGCAGGGGATATGGCTCAGCCAACACAACCCTGATCCCACAGCAGCCCCCAATCTCCTCCCATCCAGCAACCCCATGGATCTCTGGACCACACATCCCCACACATTTCTGGGCACAGACAGCACGGAGATCCCAGCTAAGACCCTGGCTGATAACCTGGCCAAAACAGGGTGCACTGGGGCTGGAGCAGCCATCCCAGACCAAACCCCACACTGTTGCCACTTCATGCTCCCACGGCCCTGCCATCCTGGCCAAGGACTCCCCTGGCTCTCACCAACACTGCTCAGTGCATTAATATTGCATTCAGCTTCCTAGTGGAAGTGGATAAATCTTTAAATCAAAGTGTTGCAAAGCACTCAGGCCAGGAGCCCTGCCAGTGCCAGTGGGGAGGGATGGAGGTTCCCACCCTGCACTTGAGGGGGATGAAGGGGAGTCCTGACAGGGGCCAGATGCATCCCATCTCTGCCAGAACACCACAGCCCCTCTCAGCCCTTGCTTCATTAGCAATTAGCTGCTAATAATCATTAGCACATGGGGCCACTCTCATCGGGCCACCACAGCCCAGGTTCAACCCAGGAGCTGACTACATGGGCAGAGGAGGTGAAGCCCATGATTCCTCAGCTTCCAGGGAAACAGGATCCCTGGCTCTAACCTGTCCTGCCTTCTCATGGCGGGATGTCCTCAGTCTCTTCTGCCTTTGGCAGGTGCCAGCTGTGGTGCTTCCAGCACCATCCAGGAGCATGGCAGCATGAGGTTCATTAGCAGTGGTGTCCCCCATGATGGCCACCTCTCCAGTACACCCACCCCACACAGCTCCCCTGAGTCCCCTAAGCTGAGCACTGTCCCCAGGCTGGGGATGTCCCAGAGAATCCCAAACCTCTCACCGAAGTGCCCTTGCCCATCAGGTGGGGCCTAAGGAGGAGCCAAGGCAGCAGAGAGGGGACAGAGCTGATGGTCCCCACCGGGAACACCAGCTCAGAGGCCACCAGGCTCCCCCGCCCTCCCTCCACCATGGCCAAGGTTCTGCAGCTCCAGGCTTAACCACAGGGCAGGCAACAGGGACACCCAGCATGGCATCGTCACTGTGGGCGTCCTGGCAACCCAGGGGTGGTGGCTCAGCAGCCAGGTAACGAGAACACAGCGTTAATGAGGCAGCTGGGGACCCTGGGAGGTGACACCCAGAGCAGTGCAGGGGAGAAGTTGGCATCGATGGCACAGAGGGGGGAGGGACTGGCCTGCAGGGACACAGAAATTGGAGCAGATCTACATCCCAGTCCCTACACTAGAGCTGGGGATGAGATCTATAGGCAGTGCCCCAAAGAGAGGGATTCTGCCTTGCCTGCAGGATGGAGAACAAAGCCATGTCCTCGTGACTCCAGCTGTGCCACCCGTGGCTGTGCATTATTTATGGGGCTCTCACCTGGGGAGCTCAGGAAGAGGAACCTCCCCAGCACTCCCAGAAGCCACTACAGGGAGGGAACCAAGCACCACCAAGTAGCCAGGACGGGCAAAGGGGACATTGCTGGGTGAGGGGACATGGAGGGTCTGGCCCTGTGTCTCCCTGCTTGTGGGGTGCTCGTGCCACCCAGGCAGCCCAAACCCAGCACGTCCCTCCCTCCTCCCCCACAGCTGCATTGCCCCTGCAGCCTGTTCCTGTGCCCGTGCCAAAACCCAGAGCTATTTTTGCTCCTGCTTTTTAGCAGCAGTGGAAATCCTCCTGCTCCACCCCAGGGATGGGGACCAAGGAGAGGGAGGCAGCCTGGCCCCGGGGAGCCACTCTGGGGGGCAAAGACACCCCGACTTGAAAGAGCCTTGTAACCCTGACCCTGCACACAGCCCTGGGGTGCTGAGCTGGATCCAACCCCACAGTGCACCAAGGGCTGACACCCATGGGATGCTGACACCCATCAGGGCAGGGCCCTGTGGACTGGCACATGGACACAGCAGGGTGACAGGGCCAGGAACGAATCCCCATGGGGGATTATTTTCCCCAGAAAATTGTTTCTCCTTTGCCACATCTTCCCAGGACTGACCCAGGCTAATGCCAGCACGATGGTCCCCAAAAGGGAGCTCAGCCAACAGCAGCAGCCAGCTCCTGCCCAGCTCAGAGAGGCAACACAGTCACAGCAGCTCACGGTGGCATTTCCTTCACTTTCCAGCTGGACACGTGCTATTCCCTGACACCTCGGCAGTGCACCAGCACACCCCAATGCCCACCCATTCTATCTCATTTCCAGGAGAAACCCAACATCCACAGGGAGCCTGGGAGATTTTGGGGAAGCGCCATGGTTTCCCTGTGCCTGGGTGAAAATTCACCATGACAACACAGATGCGTGAGCTGGCCTCGGACCTGCCTCCATGGGCCTCCTCCAAAGGGTGGCTCGACACAAACAGCACCTCCTCCACACCACCACTGCTTTGCCCAGTGTGATGAAGGCTGGACTCTGCCCTGCATCTCCCAAAACGTGGGCACCCCAAGCAGCCTCTCCCACACCTTGGCAAGGGCAGCTGGAAGAGGATTTGGGATGGCAGAGCTGTGGCTTTGCAGAGATGCCGTGGCTGGGAAGGAGGGTGCAGTGGCTGGGGCTGGATGTGCCCCCCGGGCTCCAGCCCACACACCTGCACAGGCTGCACAGCCACGCCAGACCCTGGCACTGCCACGGCCAGATGCAGCCTCCAGCTGTGGACATAGAGGCTTTGGGCTGGAAAACTTGGGGAGGGGGCTCAGCCCTATGCAGTGTGCCCCCGGTGGCCCCTGCTCCCTCTAGGGCATGACAGATGCCAGATCCACACATGGGCATGCTCCAGAGCATCCCACCTTCCCACGCACCTGCGCCAAACCTCGCTGCCCTGCAAGCACCAGGCTCCGAGCTCAACACTGCACCCCAAAACACACCCCCAGGGTGCCCACGCAGCTCAACGCTCCCCCAGAATGAACAACGGGGACCCCGTGACCAAGCCCCCTCATCCCCAAGCCATGTCCCTGGAACCCTCAGCCGCCGCTGCGACAGCTGCCGAGGGATCAGGACCGCCACTGCTCCGGGGTTCATTCCTCCCTGCTGCCCGTCCGTGGGACCGGGGGGATTCGCACCCCCCCGGCTGCTGCAGGACGCCCCTGGCCCCACCGGCCGCCAGCCCCCGGGTACCGGCACCGCGTTTCCACAGCATCCTCGGCACAGCGCCTCGGAGCTCGCTGAGAAAATCACGGCTGGGGGAGATGTGCCTTCCCACCACCATGGAGGGACGGGAATGGGACCTGGGGCAAAAAGCACCCACATCCCCAAGGACTCCCGTGGGCAGTGCCAGCTGTCAGGCTGCTGCAGCCCCAGTGAGCCCCACCGCGCCGGGGCCACCGTCACCGTCACCCATCGTGCTCACGCAGCCCCCAGAGCGGGCAGCAGGTCCCCAGAGCGTGGGGGATGCTGGACAGATTCCGGCCAGCGCCGTCCTGCCACCGGGACACACGGGATGCTCACGGAGGGGAGCACAAGCCCCTGCCACCATCACCAGCCCCCTGCCCGGTCTCGGCCCAGCCCGGGACCCCCAGCACAGCATCCCCGGCACAGCACCCCCGGCACAGCATCCCCGGCACAGCATCCCCGGCACACCATCCCTCCCCAGCGCGACGCAGCGTTACACAACAGGTAGGGGGGACCCAGCCCGCCGCCCCCCTCGCCCACCGCGCAGCCCAGGCCACGTACTGCTGTAGAGGGTGTCGATCCAGGAGAGGCGAGGCAGGCCGCGGTGGCTCAGCGGCTCCATGCTCGGAGGGCTGTGCCGGCGCTCAGCCCCGCCAGCCCGCTCTCATCTCACAACAAAGGCGGCGGGCGAGGGCGGGAGGCGGGGGGCCGCGGGCCCAGGCGGGGGCTGGATGGCAGAGCCGGCCACAGCCGCCTGCCCGGGCACACGGCCGCTCTTCTGCCAAGGGTGCCCAGGGAAGGAGGTGCCGCCTGGCAATGGCAGCGCGTCCCGCCTCCCGCCCCTGCCTTGCCGGGGGGAGCCGAGCTCCGCATCCCCCCGCACGCAGCCACGCCGACCCTCCGCAGGGGTCTGGGGACCGCGCAGGAGGAGGAGAGGATGTTGGTGGCACAGCGGCCTATGCGGCTGCTCCCCGGGCCACCCCAAGGAGAATGGGGGGAAGGGGGAGCTGGTTCCATCACCCCTTCTACCACGGTCTCATCTTCTTCCTATAACCCGGGGATACTGTGCCCACTTCCCAGAAAAGCCTCAAAGGCTGAAGGACACAGGCTCCTCCTGGTCCCGCTCCCCCTGGTTCTGGGAGCCAGGGCCTCCAGGAGCTGGGAGCAGCTCTGCCCTGTTCAGCCGGGGTCGGCAGAGCGGGACGTGGGCAGGCAGGGGTTAAACCGCCCTCCCCAGCCGCATGTAGCCAAAGGAAATACAAAGTGCCAGAGTCATCAACCCCAATATGTCAGGGCGCCAGCCAAGCGTTCAAGTGCAGAGACTGCCCTGGTTCAGCCTGTGCCGGCACCGCTGCCCCGTCCCGGAGGATTGGGCAGCATCCCCTGCCAGTGCCCTCGGCCCCATCCTGCCTGTGGGCTCAGTGTGAAGGGAAGGGCCTGGACCAGGCACTGGGGCCAGATGGGAACTGGGCAGGAGGGATAATGCTCTGTCGGGCACAAGGGCAAGGTAGAGCCATCGGAGCATGAAGTGCCAGGACGCGGGTGGCATTGGCAACCAGCTGGGAGACCTGAGAGGACCCTGTCAAGGCACTGCCACCACCTGATCCCCACTCCCAGGGGTGTCCATAGATGCAGCATTTTGGGGGAGTGCAGCAATGCCAATGCTGTGATTCAGCATGGCTGGAGCACATGGAACCATTGGCACCTGGCATCCAGGATGAGGAGCCACTGCTGTCCCTGGCAGGGGCTGCATCCAGCCCCGGAGTGGCAAGGACCCACATCCACAGCCCACTGCACCCACGGGCTCTGAGTCACCGGGTGCTGAGTCAGTGGCGCAGGGTGCAGCCCTACAGCTGCCATTTCCCACCCCTTGCCTGACCCTCTCCCAACTATTCTGGGGAGTCAACACTCCCCTTGCCCCCAAGCCATTCCCATGGGTAGTGCCCAAGGGTGGCTACAACATGACAGTCTTTGCTGCTGTCCATCTCCCACCAACTCCCCCATTCACTCCTGCCTTGGCTCTAGCTCAGCATGTCCTCACTCCATCACTTAAAGGTTCCAACTGAGAGTTCTTTCCATATTCCACAGCAAACCCTACGCCACTGCAGCCCCCCCAGCCCCTCACAGCAAGAGGCCCTGCCAGGAAGGCAGCAGTGGTTCAGCAGAGCACATAACCCTGTTCACTAACCCTGTTCACAGCAGGAAACCGCGCTCCCTTCGTGCCCTGGGGAGCCCCCGCAGCAGCACCAGCACAGGGTGCAGCTGCTCCCCCCCCGGGTGCAGTGGCTGCAGGGCCACGGGGGCAGCAGGAAGCTGGTTTTCCATGCACAGCTCCCTGCATACATGCAGGGTTTCTTCCACATGCTTTTCCCAGCCAGACACACCTCCTGGACACTCCTGCCCATGGCACCAGCCTCTCTACACCACCATGCCCCCTTTGCACATCTTCCTCTTTATCCAACAGAGGGCATGACCTGAGCACTTGAAAGAGCTGTCAGATCCCATGGAGCCCTCTGCCAACTGGCCACCCTTGGCCTGATAGCACAGAGCACAGCCATGGCCAGGAGGACCAGGCCAGCAAGTGCCTCACAGACCCAGGGCCACCATGTGCTGCACCCGATGGCAGCACACACCAACCCAGGCAGGTGCCCTTTCACAGCCCACACAAAACAGCCCCACCAAACCACTGGGCTTTATTTTTACTTTAGTTCTCGTGCTTTTTTCACCTTTGCAAAAACAACAAAACCTCAAAACCTGCAAAGCAGCTGAACCTTCCTCCTCTCCCCAGGAGAGCTGGAGGGAGCACCCACTCACACCCTGGCACCCATCACCCTGGCACCCATCTCCCCGCAGTGATACAGACCAGTCCTGGGTGAGGAGATGCTGCCAACCATGTTCTCAACCCCCGTCAACCACCCCCAGCTCCAGCTGGGAGCATCCCTGCGGCAGAGCCGAAGCCTCAGCTCCACAGTTTCTCCCCACCACCAACCAGCCCTGCACAGCCTGCCTGGTGTCTGGCTGTCTGCCTGGCATCTGCCCAGCCCCTGCCCGCCAGCCCACGCATCGCTATTTCTGGGCTCTTGTGCAAGAGTCCTCCAGTCACAGCCACAGGAGCTGCAGGAGCCTCGGCGCTTGGCCAGGGCCGGGCAGGGGCTGCTGGTGGGAACCCAGGGCTGAAAGCAACCAGAGAGCAGCTCCAGAGCCACCTGCACCCCCAACACTGGCACAGGGCGGTCTTTTCCCGGAGGAAGACTGGAATGGGAGAGGGTGGTTGGGGAGCACCATGCAAGTGTTAAGAGCAGCCGGAGTGCTTTAATCAGGAGAGGCGAAACCTCTGTGTCCTGGAGCCATGGCAGGGACACAGCCAGGGCTGTGGAGCCCGGGGCTGCGGTGGGAGATGCCAGCCAAGAGCCTGGCTGTCCCAGCTCCTCCAGTGCCTGCTCTGCCAGGCTCTCCAGAAGGTCCAGGCTCTCCCTTGCAGGTGCAGAGCAGCAGCTACCCCCTTGCCAGAGGCTGCAGAGAGAGACGAGAGGAACAAATGAAAATGTTTCCACCCTCCCCGCCAAGGAGCACAGCAAGTTCTTCCTGCTGGATGTCCTGAACATGCTGCTCCTGAGTCCAGCATTAAACTTCTCCCCCCGTATCACTTCCCTGTGGGATGGAAGCCCTGAGGTCTGCACTGCATTGGCCCCAAGCTGCACTCACAGACCTGGGCCATGGCTGAGCAGGCTGCCTGCCTGCAGGGAGCACAGGGCAGCTCAGCCAGGTTTGCTTCCCACCACAGGAGCTTCGAAGGAGAAGGAAGAGGTGTTGGTTTGTAGCCTTAGAACAAAAACCGCCCATGGAACAAAAACCCTCCATGGCAGAAAGCCCCATCCCAGCATCCCAGCACAAAGGTCTCCCTATCTGCTAGATCTTCAAACAATCCCTGAACTTTGCAGCTGGGACTTATCTCAAGGCAGATCTGCAGGAGTCCTCTGGGATTCTGCTTAGGCTGGCCAGGCTCCACTCAGGCTACAGCCAAGGGAGCCAAGAAATGCTGCTGCTACTGATCTGCATATGCCGATTATCCTGCTTAGCAAACACTGAAGAAGTAACTTGGAGTGGGAAACCTTCTATTTGGAGATGTCTGTTGGGAATGGGTGAGTTCTATGTGCTCTCTCCTGCTGGCTCCAGGTGCCTGCTCCAGGTGCCCTCAGCAATGCCACGAACCAAGGGCATAGGTGCCATTTTCCTGGGAGGGATGCACACTTAGTGAGCTGCCCTGGCTAAGCCAGGCTCCCCTCTCTAAGAGAAGGAACTAGAGCACAGACGCAAGTCTCTCCCTCTGATCCCTGCTGCAGGGTTGGCCCCAGCAGACAGCATCCAGCAGAACACAGAGCAGAGCCATCCGCTGGGATCCCAACGGGCGGCATCGCCGGGCAGGAGGGGAGGAGGAACCGGCGGAACAAAGAGCCCCGCTGCACAGAAGTGTCTTTCCAGGGAAAAAAACCCAACAAACCCAAACCAGATTTCAATAGACTTACAATGCAAATGTATTCAGGCCCCGCAGGGCACTTCTGGCTCTATCCAGCCACCTAATGAGGGCTCCTTGCCTGCCCTGCTGCTGCTCCTGCCTGAGGCCAATCACCAGCCACCACTGCACCAAACCTGGGGGCCACCTCCGTGCTGGTCACCCCATGGTGGGCACAGCCCGTGACACTGCTGGCACTGGAAGACAAACTCCATCCCCTCCTGCCTTTCTGCAGAGCACCAGGGCAGACTGTGCAGCCCAAGAAATGCTGCCGAGCTGGGGGAGCTCAAAATTGTCTCTGCCCCAAATTATGGGGAACAAAACCCAGCCGGTGGGACTGTGCTCAGATGATGGAACATAAGGATATGCATCCACAAAGGGATGCACAGGGATGCTGCAGCCAAGCCCACCTCCTCCAGGTGAGATGTTGGCATCTCCGTGCCAAGGAGAGCAGGAACCCCAGCTGTGCCGGGGGAGTACCCCTGCCCAGTGAGAGGGACAAGGACTCCCAGCCCACTGAGCATCCATCCTGCTTGGTGGTCACAGGGTGCTGGCACCAGGAAGGGCTCTTTCCTAACCCAGTAGATGCAGCTGCTGCCAGCTCTGCCCCAGAGCACAGATCCTGGTGGTGCCCGTGGGCAGAGTTGGTCACAGGTTTCCCCTTTGCTCTTCCAGCTCCTTTACAAGCCCTCCATTATGTGCCCATCACAGGGCAAACTCCAACAGCCAGCACGTACTGCTTTCACCTAAAGCTACACTTTAAACAGCAGCTCTTGTACTCCAAGGCTTTTTAACCTCATAAACCTTGCATTTATTTATGGCTTTCTTTAACAGCACCAACCTGCCCCAGCGCTAACCCCGCCATCCCCCTCTCAGGCAGCACCACCCTTCGGGGAGGCAGCCCCACATCACACAGGGGTTGCTGTCACAATGCCATCAGGGGGGTTTGTGGAGAGAAACCACCTCCCGAAACGCCACCGGGCCCCAGAGCAGATGGAGACGGTTCAAAGGTCCCCAGCAGGCGCACACACACACACACGCTGCGGTTTTGTCCTCGCCTGAGCAGTTACAATTAAACACTGAGACTCTGCCTGGCCTTCCCTGGCCAGAGGAGGAACTTCCAGCATCTTCAGAGCCAAATAAGCACTTTCCAACAGTGGGGAAATACGATGAAGTAAAAAGCAGAAGTGGCAGATGGGCTCTCGGGGAGAAACAACTCCCCCCACCGCACCTCCCCACTTGGGCACCAACCCCCAGATGCCCCCCTAAAGGAGGTGCCAAAGGAGGGGAGGTGGATGCATAGACCATGCAACACTTCACCTTTCTCTGGGAGCTCCTCTGCCTTCTGCATGCCGTGACCTACCCCAAGTAGAAAGAGATGCACCAGGATAAACTCTGGACTTTGGTCACTATTTTCTGTTCTTTTCTTTCGCTGAGGTTTCAGGGAATATTCCAAGAAAGAGATGAGGAACCAGCAGGGTCCAAGGGTGGCTCAGGACAGTAAGACAGAGACCTGCCTGCAGCACTGCCCCATCACCTCCCTGACTGCAGGGAGTTTCTCCAGGACAGAGATGCCACTTTTGCAGTATCATTTATTTGCCAGGAGTAGCACAAGCTGAAAGCAGGGATGGAGCAGCAAGAACAAGCCCTGCCTTTACCCAAACCATTCCAGAAGCCCCCAGCATGACACCCATAGGAATCCAGCCCCAAGCTGGGCATGCAGGGATGAGGCAGCCAATGCCCCAGGGACTCCAGATGCCCCGGGGCCCCTTCCCCATCTCAGCCCTTTGGTGCACACCCCGACACCGCTGCCCTTCTGTGCTCACCGCCCTCCGAGGCAGGGACCCCACTGCTGCCGGCAGCTCCCTTCCCATTTCCCAAGGTACCAGTGAAGGCAGTGCAGCGGGGCGAGAAGAAGAGCCCACGTGACTCCAGAATATTTCCTTGGGAGAAACTGTAATTCCAGCTAAACAGAGGGCTGGGGATTCATTTACAGCACAGCTTGCAGCCGCAGCATCCTGCTGTAACCAGATCCATCAGCCAACGCCATCATGGGCTATTCCAGCTATGCCAGCGCTCCCCACCCCAGAGCTCACGTTTCTGGGGTGCAGGGCGCTGCACAGGGCAGGTCAGGGGCTCCCAAACCACGCAGCCTTCACGAGGAGCTTCAGGAGCTCCCGCAGCATCCCAGTTCCGTGGCAAGGCCAGCCTCTTCCTCCGCTTCCCAAGGACAAAGCGAGGAAACCCAGCACCGAGTTCGTTCCACCTCCGCACGCGCTACCTGGCTGCCGGGCACAAAGCATCTCCGACGGGCACCGCCGCGTCCCTCCTCTCGGCCGCCAGCACCGCCGCCTCCCTCCTGCTCAGCTCACCCTCTCCTGGCCGGTACCAACCCGCAGCACCAGACCCCTCATCCCTTCCGTGGCAAAAGGGAGGTGATGGAAGCAGCACCCAGCCCAGGCACCGCCGCGCCCCGGCACACCCCGACCACCTCCCGGCACGGCACCGCGCATACTCAGCTGCGAGGCCAGCTGCGTGTTTGGCCACAGGGACAGGTGACGGCCGGGATGAAGGGAATTTTAGTCCTTTCCACGCTTCGTTTTTAGCCATCTGCTCGCTGACGCTCAGATTTTGTTGGTCCCGGGTGAGCTGGCACAGGCGTTATCTCAGATGCCAGGATCGAGTATCTGGCTGTCACACGCGCTGCTCTCATGCAATGGCCGCAGACAGGGGCATCTTGCAGATTTCCTTGCTTTAAATCAGATTAATCACAAGCTACTTAAAGGAAACCACTGGTAATTCCCATAAAGACGCTCCTTCACTTGCTGTCCAGATAGTGCTTCCATAGGTTATGGTGACACAGCTGGGGACTGACGCGTTCAACCACAGCCACGGCACCATTACGCTCCAAAACTCACATTAAAATACTGAGGGACCCAGGCAGAGCAGCACTAACTGAGTTACACACCACCAGCGTGCTGGCAGGAGAAGCAAACAGCACCACGATCAGGAATTTTCAATTATATCTGAAAAATAGAGAGAAGTGAGAAGAAAACAACAGGAGCACTAAGTCAACCAACTGCCCATGAAAAGGGGATCCAGGCAGTGACCTCACACGTCTTACTGGACTCTCAAATCTTGCTTTTAAATGTCAGCGCCGTCAGCGCACACAGGCGCCCTTATAACACCCAACAAAGAAAAGTGCTGATGCTTGGGAAAGGCTCGGGACAGGCTCAGGACAAGGCTGGGGAGGGCTCATCAACACCGCTGCCATCAGCTGACCTCCGTGCAGAGCCCGGCTGTGTCATGGGACAAGGAGCTGGGAGCTTGGCAGAGGGGATGCTTCCTCCTCTGATGAGCGCTGGAGCTGGTGATCCTGATGAAGATCCATTTAGGGAAAGAGGAAGAGGCCACATTTAACCACAGCATATGCAGCCTTGGACTTCAAGGTCTTGTCCGAAAGACTCACCAGGACCAGCTGCAAAGCTGCAGGGTGGTACTGGGCTGGAGGATCCCTCTGGCTAACGAAGCTGGGACCCCTGGAGGTTTATGCTGTGCTCCAGGGAAGTCCCTTTAAGAACACTCCCTGGCCTGAGAGCAGCCTTGCACAGTCCTGGGTTTGGAAACATTCAGGAACATTACCCAGATAAAAATACAATGCAGATCCAAGCGTAAATCAGAAGGATTTGTGCTTGGTCGCTCCGACGCACTTGAGCCACTTCAGCCACTGAGCAGCTCTCCAAGAAGTACAGCCAGTGCTTGCTGATGGGAGCTGGAGAAGGACTTGGAGCAGCCCTTTGAAGGCAGCACATGGAATGCCCTTGATCCTCCCCACAGGGCTGGGACCAGCTCCCACAGCCAGTCCCTGCCAACTGGGGAGCGGCACAAACACTCACACGTGTGAGCCTGGCACAGCACAGCAACAATGCCAGGAGCAGCCATGCACTTGGGACATTTCACCTCCAGACAACCCAGGAAGGTGAAGTGGAAACCGAGCTGTTCTCCAGCACTGCAGACTAGTGCAATAAATATAAATTAACTAAATATTAAGCACAATTTGACATCAGAGCACTTACTACGCAGGCAATCTTAAACCAGCACGATACAGCCTTGGGGGAAAACCACCACCCCAAACAATCAAGCAAGAACAAAATTAACTCAAGTCAGCTGCAGAATTAGCAGCATTAAAAGTGACATTCCCTAGCTGCTGGGACTGTGTTTGAACTGGGTTTAAAGCTGATGCAATAACAACTTCCAGGCCGCTGGAAGTAGGACACCGTGATGGGTGACAGCGCTAGCTGGCTGCACCTTCAGTGCCACAAAACAGCCAGGCAAAATAGCAGTGTCCTCAATCTGCCCAGAAAAACGCCCCAGGACATCTTACCACCCCGGGAAGCTTCTGCTTTAGCACCTCCAGGATTTCCCCACAGGAGGTCAGAGGGTGTCACCTGAGCAGAGGTGTCCCCGTGAGCGAGGTCACAGCACGAGGAAGTGAGTTCTCCACAGTGTCCCAGCCCCAGAGGTGGCTCCTGGGCCACCACCACATCGCCAAGACCCAACTGAGGGGACCAGCAGCCACCCTCCCTCCTTGCACACCTAATGATGGGGCCTTGGCATGGGGTGTCCTTGGAAGTCAGACAGGGAGGAGACAGAGCTTGGGGTGGCCTTAGTGGTGGGACAGCACAAGGGCTGGGGGTGGCATTAGCTGTTTGATGGGGATGGCACAAGGAGCTGGGGCATACTCTGCTCTGTGGCGACATGGGGTGCTCCTGGGTGCACGATGGGGACAGCCTGGCGAGACCATCAGATCCCCTGCTGTGCAGGACGGGGTGCATCAGCTGTGTAGCGGGGATGGCACAGGGGCTTGGGATTGCCTTAGCAGTGACACAGCATGGGGACACAGGGACGGAGTGGCACGGGATGCCATGGGCATGGCACGGAAGCACAGGACAGGCAGCGCGAGGGCTGGGGATGCCCTCGGCCGCGAAGCGGCTCAGGACGCCCTTGACCATGCGATGGGGACAGCGCAGGGGGTCTCGGGGCACCCTCGCCGCTGGGGCGCGGGGTGGGGACGGCTCCCCCTCGGCCGCCCCGCGGCACCCACCTGCCGAGGAAGCGTCCTCCGCGTCCGAGCTGCCGCCGCTGCCTCGCTCGGGGGAGCTGCCGGCGGGGCGGGGGGCGGCGGGCGGCGGCGGCGGGAGGGGGGCGCGGGCCAGCGCCGCCTCCAGGTAGCCCACCTTGAACCGCTCCTCGGCCAGCGCCCGCTGCAGGCGGCGCAGGTGGCGGCGGCAGCGCTCCAGCTCCCGCTCCATGGCCCGCACCGAGCCCAGCTCCATGCGGGGCGCCGGCTCCCCCGGGAACTCCGCCTGCCAGTGCCGCGCGAAGTCCGCCCGGGCCGCCTCGCCCGCCGCCATCCCCCGCCCCGCACCAGAGATTTTTCCCCCTCCCTCCCTCCGGCACCGCCGCCGCCTTCCGCCCCCCGCCGCCGCCGCGGGGCCTGACGTCGCTGCCCGCCCCCGGCCCGCCCCGCCTCGGCTCGGCCCCGCCGGGGCGGGATCAGCGCTGCCACCGCCCCCCGCACCCGCTCGGCTGCGGCCCGCGGCGGGAGCTGCGGGGTGGGATGGGATGACGTGGGGTGGGATGGGATGGAGGGACGCGCACCCCACTGCTCCGACCCTCGGTCCCTCCGCCCCCGGGTCTCCCCGAGAAGCTGCGGGCCGGGGGATGCGGGCGAGGGAGCGCCCGGTGCCGGCAGCGTCAGAGCAGTAACAACATGATAGCTAGTGCCAGAATCCATCCCACGCGCTGCGAGGGATCCCTGAGCCAGGAACAACGGAGCCTTGAAGGCACGGGGTGGCTACTGTGCCATGAGGTGGCTACTGTGCCATGAGGTGGCTACTGTGCCACCGCTGAGCTGCCCTTCCCCATCCACTGTGTGCCCTGGCCCTCACTGTGGAGCTCTGCTCAGTCTCCTGGCCGCCCTCATCCTCTGGCCAGTGAAACTCTGCCTGCCCTGTTGGTCTCAGGATGGATGGGCCATTCCCAGCAGATGGAGGGGCAGGCACAAGCTCCTGTGGTGGGCAACAGAGTTCTACAACTCCCTGAAAAGAGGGTGTAACCAGGTGGGGTTGGTCTCTACTCACAAGTAGCAAGTGATAGGACAAGAGAAAATAGCCTAAACCTGTGTCAATGGAGGTTTAAATTGGATACACTGAACTATTCTATGATTCCATGAAGGCCCATGTAAAGCCTTTGTGCCCACTCTGCCACACACGCTGTGTTTAAGCTGCCAGGCCAGCACGTGCCCATGGCTCACTCACACCTAAACAGACAGGGCTTTCCAACTTTTGCCCTGGGCGGGGCTATTTCCCTGTGCCATGCAAGGTGCTGGAGGACAGGACCTCCCCAAGGCGGAGGCAGGAGCCTCCAGGCAGCATGGCCTCAGGGCACTGCCTTTCCCTGCCTCCTGTGCCCTGCAGGATGGCGGGCTGTGGATGGATGACTCACCAGCCGCGTCCCTCGTGCCACCTGGCCATGCCCCAGCAGGAACAAAGCGCCCTATTTATTTACCCACGGGGCCCAGACTGTGTCACAACAGCCACCTCCTCCTTCCCCTCCGTCACCAGGGGTGGGCACCTCCCTGCACCCGATCCCTGGCTCTGATGCTGCCCTGGCACAGGATCCCTTGCTTCACTCTGGCGCATCCATGCCTCCCAGTGCAGCCTTCCCAAGGAAGATGGATGGTGCTGGGACACTGCCAGGAGCTGGGCAGCCCCCCCAGGCCGTGTCAGCTGCCTCCTCACCCCGTCAGGGTTTTACCTCCAGTGAGGGCTGTGCTCCCAGATGGCCCCGGCAGCTCTCACCTGGAAGCAGCAGTGGTTTGGGGGTGCTGGATGGGTGTGGGTGAGAGGCAGCCAGTCCAGGGCTCTTTGCAGGAGTTAAGGCCTGGCTCAGCAGCAGTGTTGGGGCAAAGACACCCAGAACACACCTTTGGGCTGCGGGACCCACGAGAGCTGTGACAATACTGGGAGGTGCCCAGCACTCAGCAGTGCCCCAGTCCAGTGTGACACAGGTGGGGTGTCCCTGCGGGCCAAACCACTTCTTAGAGGCTGGGGAGGAGGACAGGGGTGCCATGAGTGGCCTGATTTATGTGTGGCGACAGATAATTACGGCTCTTTCATCATCTGTCAGGCAAACTGGCCCAGCAGAGCCCTACAACACGTTTCTGGCTCCCCATCTCAGCCCATAAATCTCGCCAGCACATGGTGATAAATCAGCAGGGACCGGGGGAGCAGGGCCTGGGTGGGCGTTCCTGCTGACCTCCCACCCTGTAATGGGCACCTAGGTAGGAAGCGACCAGGACGAGGTGGGGATGGCCCAGTGGGATGCACTAATTACAGGTGGCATCCGGTGCCCCGTGATTTATAGTCTGGTCTTGCCCGCTTCCAGGAGCTGGGCCTGGATCCCTGCAGCAAGGGCTGCCCAGAGCTGAGACACTGAGAACCCCTGGCAGCTCTCCCCAGCCAGCTCCTGGGGGCTGGGGGCAGGATGGGGGCAGCTTTGGGACTGCTCCTTCTGCCCCTCCCTCTGCCCAAGCATCACCCAGCTGGGACTGGCTTTGTGCCCAGCTCAGCCTCCTCCGTGTATGTTCTGTACTGCACCTCCTGACCTCCCACACCAGCAAAAACATTCCCATGGCAAGGATCTGTGCTGCTTAGCTGGGTTTTAGACAGGCACGTCTCTAAGTGGGTCTGACATCCATGTCCTGCTGGCATTCAAGCATCCTGAAGATCCCCTTGCTCCTGAGCTGAGCTCACCGGGTAAGTCAGTGGTCAGGGAGCTTCCAGTCCTGGGTAGAACAAGACTGGGTGGTGAGAAGGATGCTGGGGAGAACAAGAGGGCCATAGTGAGCACAGGTGAGCACTCAAAAATATTTGCAAGCTTCACCTCCCTTTGAAGTCCTTGTGCCTCAACCTCCTCTCTCCCTGAGGCCCTGGCTCCTGATTTATTGGGTTCCTGGAGGAGAGGCACCTAAATTAGCTCAGGCTTCAAAGAGCCAAGAGAGGAGACGGGCAATAGACAAATAACCCCCCGCTAATTGTGGCTATTGATCAAACATGAGCCAGGACGATCAGATAGGAAGGGATGGATCAAGGGGGGCACATTCTCCAGGGGCTCTGCTTTCGCACCAGTCACCCCAACAATTTGTCAGACCCGCTCCTGGGCTGTTTTTCAAAGCATTACCTGTCGCACAGGAAGGCATTTAGTGACTGGTTGCTAATGAGATGATGGGCAAACACACGTGGCTGTCCCTCACTGCTCTGAGGGTGGGGACCTGGCTCTGCCCATGGCCTCCGGACCTGCTGCACCTGGGAAGTCCCTCGTCCCACCAGCTTGTGGATTCAGGAAACAAGGAGCTGCTTTCAGCATCGTTTTCCCCAAGTAAGTGCCGGTCAGGCACGTCAGCCCAGACAGCTCTGCCCCCAGGCTCCTGCTCTGCTTCGAAGGGACAGGAAGGCTCTGGATGCAGGTAGCACTTTAGCTCTTTTATCACCTGCCCCAATCCCCCCTGACACATTCCTGCTTCCTGCTCCGCAGGGCAGAGGCATGCCAAGCCCTGCACATTCCTGTACCGACCCCTGACTCCCTGGGGCTGCTCCTTCCCAGGCACCCACCTACCTCAGTGCCCACGGATGCTCCCGGCTCACTGGGGTGCAGCTGTGTGGAACCTCCAGCCCCAGTCCTGGGGCAGGAGTAATTTTGCCTTCTCCTGCACTCAGCCACAAGACTTGCTCCTCTCTCAGCAATGTCATCATTCTGTGCCTCGGTTTCTCTTAGCTGGGAAGTAACAGAGATGCTGCAGCACCCATGAGCTGGGGGGAAAGAAGAGCCAGGGTGGTGATGCCCCACGGGGTTCTGTGTCACAGCACCACATAAAACCCAGGGATGACCTGGCCCAGGCTAAGCCACCAGCCCACCCAGCAGAGGAGAGAGCAGAGCAGCACAGGAGAACTGCAGTGCCCAAATTCTTAGCAGAGACTAAAGCAACCACTGCATCTCACTGCAAGCTCTGGGCACCCCAGCACTGATGCCCCATGCTCCAGCCTGGTACCACATGCTCAGGAGCATCCCCAGGGGCAGGAACCAGACAGGACTCGCCCTGTGACTCTCTGCAAAGCCACACCTGTGGCAGGTGAGGAGGGTCAGGGGAGCCACGTGATGAGCCCTGTAGTGGGGTTTTTTAGAGGCGGCTGTGTGTCCCTGGAGGACTGTCTCCCACACCTTGCAGGAGGCAGGACCACAGCAGCACCTCTCCCGCTCCCCCTCGCTGCTGTCATGTCCGGAGTAGCCGTGGGGAAAGGCACAGAGCCAGAGCCAGAAGGCGAGGAGGAGGAGCTGGAAGCGGGGGGCACACCCCAGGCATGCTGTGGGCAGAGTCTGTGGGTTCCCCAGGGCAGGGAAGCAGCCGCCTGCCTGGGGGACACTGAAGGGATGAAGGTGAGGAAGAGGAGCAGGCCGGTGCGCTCCAAGGCCAGGAGGATGGCTGCCAACGTCAGAGAGCGTAAGAGGATTCTGGACTACAACCAAGCCTTCAACGCCCTGCGCCTGGCCCTCAAGCATGACCTCGGTGGCAAAAGGCTTTCTAAAATCGCCACCCTCCGGCGAGCCATCAACAGGATCACGGCTCTGTCCCTGTCCCTGCATGGCGCCGGGTGCTGCTGGCCCTGCGCCCACTCCGAGTGCCACGGCCGGGCTGGGGTCCCCGTGCAGGAGCCAGGGCTGAAGGGCAGCCGCCCCCAGCTCCCCTGGGAGCCCGGTTCTGCAGGCACACGCTACCCTCCGTCTCCTCTCTGCACTGAGTTCTCCCCTCAGAGGCAGCTCCATCACTACGAGAGCCCGAAGGAGGATCACTCCATGCCCAGCCCTGCCTGTTGCTCCAGTGGGAACCCCCACCCTGCACTCCGGGGCACCCGCCAGCAGCGACTCACGGGCAGCCTGCAGGACCCCCTGGCTGGGGCAATCCCCTGGCAGCTGGGCTACTGCCAGAGCTGGGGACACCAGCAGTGCCTCCCCATCCACTGACCTACAGGGCCGGGGTGGCAAGATGGTGCCAGGAAGGTAATGGATCCATGGGACAAGTGGGGGGAGTGGGAAGGGAGTGTTGGATGAGAGAGAAGCACTGCAGGATGTGGAGCTTGGCTGCAATGCTGCTGAGAGCTGGGAACCCCCAACAAGCTGTACTGGACCCGACCCTAGCGCTGCCCAGGTCTCTGCTCTGTGGGAAAACTGTGGAATGTAGGAAGTCCTCTGGAAGTGCCAGCTCTCTGTTTCTTGTGAGTTCTCACTGTTGCTGATTGCCACTGTTATTTATTCTCTCTCGCTTGCTCTGTGAGAAAATACAAATTACAAACCCAGCACCAGGGCACTGGCTCTTAATATGTGTGGGATGGACAGATGGGCCGTGGGGATCATGCTAAAGCCCCTGGCTGGCTGGTCACTCTGGCTCCCATCGGTGAAGGAGGGGAGCAGGAGCAGGGAAAGGTTAGTGCCCTGGGACTTTTGATGCTAAGCTCATTGGTACAGACGTTTGTGCCTGGCAGATTTGCGAGGCCGTGAGGGGAGACAGATGTCAGCTTTCATAAAACCCACCCATCCAATTGCAGTTTCCTCCTGATCACAGTGAAGTGGCTCTGGTGGGACAGGCCGGTAGCACGTTCCTGGCCAGCCCCCACAGCAGGGAGGAAGGGGGAATTTTACTGGAAAGGTCCCTTTTGTCCCTTCCCTCTGGCTTAGAGAGCTTGGACCAGCTGGGAGGGCTCCCTTCCACCCGAGGCTCAGCAAACTGGAATTGCTGCAGGAATCAGGCAGGGATTTACAGCCACACTTACCACAGCCAGCAGATTTTTGGATTGGACCAATTGCACTGTGTGATTCCCGCGGTGCTGAGCCCCACAGAGCTCCCCCAGCCCCACTGCTCCCACCCCAGTGCTCCCAGCATGGCTGCCAACATAAAAGGGCAGTCTGAGCTCCTTCCCTGCTGAGGGGCACATGCTGGAACAACCATCTCAACCCTCTGCTGTTGTGTGCCAGGCCCTCCACAGGGTCTCCTCCTCCTACCTTAATCCCCAGTGGGACAAGAGAGCTGGGCTGGGAGCAGGGGAAAGCTGGCAACAGCCAGGAGAGAGAGCTCTTTGCTCAGCAAAGGAGCCTCTTTAAAGTGCTGATGATATGAGGCATCTTGGCTTCAGCCTCTGACAGGTGTTCCCTTTGCCAGAAGAAGGCCTGCAGCCCTGCCCACGGAAGGAATCCTGCTTCTCCCAGCAGCATCCCTGCTCTGGGTGCTCTCCCTGCTCTGGCTCTCCCTGGAGCAGCACACGGCCCTGCTCTGCCCTGTCAGCAGCCATCATCTGGGGGTTGGGAGCCCAGCAACACCAGCATTCAAGGAAGGTTTAAGTGACACCCTAACTCAGACAGGAACCCCTCCCTCCTCACAGACTTGCATCTCCATGTTTTTCCCCCACCAGCTTTGGTGACCAGCTGAAGTGAGAGATGGAAACAGCTGGTCACAGAGGCAGGAGCGAGGGGGATGCATAACCCCACAAGACCCCCCCAGAGCTGGGTCACCACACTGCTCTCAGGTTCACATTTACAAAACGTAAGTCCTAATTCTACCTGGAGGCTGCAGGATGGAATAAGGCTCTGGGCAGGGCTGGGCAGCAGGTCCCGGCTGGCATCAGGCTCTTTGGGCACCTCTCAGGGAGGCAGAAGGTGCTGGGTGCGCCTCGTAGATGGCGCTGACCCAGGGCAGCCCCAGCCCAGCTCTGCAGCGATGAGGGGCATTGTGAGGGTCTGCTCTGTGCCGCACGCCCCCCACCTGCCTGGGGAAGGGCTTTCAGCCAGGAGGGAGGCAGGGGCAGCAGGGCTGTGTGTACCCAGCACGGACCCACCCTCGGCATCCCCCGCGCCGTCGGGGCTGGCGGCGGCCCCGACCCCGCCGGCACAGGCGGAGCCCGGCCGGGGCTGGGCTCTCACGTACCGCTGCAGCGGAGCGGAGCCCGTGGGAGCCCCCGGGAAGAGCGGGGGGTCGGTGGGGCGGGACAGAGCTCGGGGCTGGGCGGGTCGGAGGCGGCGGGGACACCCCTGCTCTCTCACCGCTCCGCTCCGCCCCGCCGCATCCCCGCCAGCATCCCGGGGGGGCCGCGGCGCCGCCCGCACCGGGACGGGCGGAGGCTGAGCGCGGCTCGGGGGTGAGGAGCGGGGGGCACGGGGACACCCCGGGGGCGGGCCGCGGCCCCGATCCTGCCCCGGGGGCCGAGCCGGGCTGGCCCCTCCTCCGGCTCGGCCTCCCGGGGGGCGGCGGGCCCCGAGCGCAGAGCGGCGGCGGCGGGGCGCTGCCGGAGCCCGCTCCGCCGGGCCATGGCCAGCACCGGCTCCGCGCCCGGGGGCGCGGGCGCGGGCTCGGGCTCCGGCTCGGGCTCGGGCACGGTGCTGCCCACCCGCTTCCAGGAGACCGAGAAGCTGCTGTCGGCGACGGAGGGCCGGGAGGAGAAGGGCCTCCGCGGCTCCAAATCCTTCACGGCAGCCTTGCCCGGCGAGACGGAGCGCAACGGGCACGGGCTCGGCTACAAGTCGGTGTCGGTCGGGCACCTGGAGGCGCCGCCGCTCTCGCCGTCCCGGCTGAGCCTGGGCAGAGCCTCTTCCACGGCCACCAGCACGGCGGCCCCGGAGCAGGGCCGCCCGCGGGACTACCTGGTGCTCGCCATCTTCTCCTGCTTCTGCCCCGTCTGGCCCCTCAACATCGTGGCCCTCGTCTTCTCCATCATGGTGAGTGCGGGACCCGCCGGGCTCACCGACCCGCCCGTTCCCCCCCCGGTTCTCCCGCCGCCCCCGACGGCCGCCCCGGAGCTGTCCGCGGTGCTGCACCGCCGGGACCGGGGCGCGGCGGGGCGGGAGGCGCCCGCACCGCTCCCGCAGCGCTCAGCCCGGGGCGCGGGGGCTCGGCCGGGCTGTGCCGCCGCTCGGCTCCCGCAGGGCGCTCCGGTGCGGGTCCGGGGAACGGAGGCGGGAGGAGGCGGGCGGGGAGCGGCGCCGAGCCCGGGGCAGCGCGCGGGGAGGCGGCGGGATGGATGTGGAAAGGGAGGCGGTGGGATGGAGATGGAGATGCGGGGAGGCAGCGGGACGTAGATGGAGATGGGTGGGGGATCCCAGGGCAGGGCTCCGGGAAGCCCGGTAGCTCCGGGAAGCCCGATCCCTGCCACCAGGCAGCAGTCCAGAACGACTCGCCGGGCTTTCCCGGGAAGGAGCTGCGAGGCGAAGCAATGACAAGGGATCTCCCTCCGCCCCTCCTAGCCCAGCCCTGCAGCACTGGGGAGACCCTGGCTGGATGCTGGTTCCCGTCCCTCAGGCACTTCAAAGGGTCAGGTGCACCTGCAGCTCTTTTAGTTGCCCCGGAGAAGCAATTTTCGCCATTAAACATTCCCCAAACCTCAGCAAATACACCAACAGCCGAGCAGGGCAGAATGAAGGCAGCCAGCCTCCCACCCATCTCGGGTACAGGTGGCTCAGTCAGCACAGCCCGACAGGCACGGCCACCCCCTTACCCATCAGACGCTGCTCTCTTGTACAGCCCCCCCAGCACCTTCTGTGCCTTTGATTTGCAACAAAGGCAAATCTTTTCTTTGAAAAATCATCTCAGCTACCTGCTTAGCACACAGAAATACACCGAGGGGCACCTGCAGCCAGCACTTCCCCAAAAACCAACAACAACTTGGAGGCAGACACTGGCAGTTGCCACAGAAAGCCCTCTAGAGAGACCCATTTCCATTTTGAGGAGGAATCATCGTTTCTGCCAGTGCCAGCTGTCATCTGCGTAGTACAGTTGTGTGGCAGAGCCTGTTTAGGCAGCATACAGGGAAGCCAGCCAGCCTTGTTTGGCTTTGCACTGCAACGAGAGGGAAAGCAGCTGGGTATTGCATATCCATGGTAATAAACAAGGTCTCTCACGGGGATTTTCCAACCACATTAGCCTTCATGCAAAATAGATTCTCACACTCTCCCTCGCAGGCGTTAGAGCCTCCAGGGCAGTGGGGATGTGCCTTGGGCCACACGAGCCCCATGGAGTAGAAGAGTAAGCAGTGAAAAAGGAGCAGGAGTTAGTTAATCCTGCCAGACAGTGAAGGACTGGGTATAGTGACTGTGTCACACCCAAAGGCAGGCAAGGCCAACAAAGCAACAAGACTGTTTGGCTGCCCTCTGCTTCCAAGGCCCTTGGTCACATTGACCAGAGCTCATCCAGAGCTGGGGAAGGGGAAGCCCAACCCCAAAGGCAGAGGTGCACTCAGATGAGCTTGTTCTCCAGGACAAGGTTTATAGCACACACAGTTCACTTAATTTATTACTGCCCTTTCTAGTTCTGGCCCTGCCTACACCATCACCCTCTCCACACACCCCCACCTGACAGCCAGGGAGCTCCACACGGCACCGGCGGAGCAGGATGAGGAGTGATCCTTTCTCTGTGCTGACCCTGGGGAAACAGCAAACATCTATCTGGGTCCTTCTGCCAGCAGGAACAGCTCTCAGGGCATTGGCTGATGTTTTACCTGCTTAAATTTAGGAATTTAGCTCCCAGTGACCCCCCAGGTTCCCACAGGCTTAGTTTTTCTCACAGAGTAAAACCCGGGAGTGCCTGATCATGCACAAATCTGAGCAGGAACCAGTTTTTGTGATTCCTGTCACCTGGAGGAACAGGAGGACCCTTCCACAACGTGCTGACATTCCTTTAGCTCTGCAATTGTGCCTTTCTTTCCTAAGTCAATGCTTTTGCACATGAAAGCTTTTTTTCTGGGTAATAAGCATCCAGAGAGGAAAGCAAATGAATGCTTCTGAGTTTAGTGCCTCATAAATCATTTTCCAAAAGCTGCTCTCAGATCCCAGCAGGGCCTATAGCCAGAGGTGGAAAAAACCCCCTGCTTTAGCCTCCAGCCTGTTCCTGCTAATGCTGGTCTTGTGGAAATGAGCTACCTGGAGGCTCCTCCACTGATCCTTGGATGCATTTTCTAGGCCAAGTGAGGATCTGGCTGCACTGAGGGGTTCAGGTCATTCCCCAAGCCAGAGAGTGGGACTGGTGGACACAAGGACAGTGCAGCCCCATGGGACCCATCTCAGAGGAGTGAAGGGCAGATCTGGGTACCACACACACACACACACACATACACACTGCATTTCTATTGTGAATCCCTTTCCCTTCCCACCAAAGTGCAGCCACATCAGGGGAAGGAGCAGAGAGGTCACAATATACAAAACTGAACAAATAAGGGAAGTGAAAATATCCAGCCAGAAGAACCATATATTAACATCAAGCCAGAAGAACCATATATTAACACCATATATACCCTGCAAAGTACTTGGTGTCCAAAATAAGTAGTGTCATCCCCAAAAGATGTGGGAGAAGTCGGACTATCCTTACTCATTTTAAATGCCACAGTCATCTATCTGAGCCTGGAGCTGACTTATACCCCTCTCAGAATGTTTCCTTCAACAAAACACAAGTGTTGAGGATTAGTGATTTATTTTGAGTCATTGGTGGAAGGCAGCAAAGAGCACCCAAAGCCAGTTCATAAATTGGGAAAGATTGCAGGGAAGAGGACGTGATGATTTGTCTTCCCCATCCCTGGGACTAGCACAGAAAAGTAATTGCCTTCATTTGCAACAGGGCCACTTAGGGAAAAAACCCATTTTGAACAGTAACTGGGACAGACAGCAGTGGGAAACAGGTAAGATTAATAACTTCTGCAACAGCCAGCCTTACCTGGCTCCACAGGTGCTGCAGTACAGCACCCACTTCCAAGGCCCTGGGCTCTAATAGGAATCCCTTGGCTCACACACAGTGACTCACTCCCCCGTCGCCCTCGAGCCTTTCTGAGATGTTCTGCCTCGGCGAGTCTCCATTAATAAACAAGATGTTAATGTTTTTATGTGGAAAGCAAAACACAGGATTAGTGATACTAGAGAACTATAATCAAACTGTTCCACACCAATGAATAATATATGTACAGTACCAAATGCTTGCTAAACACCCCATGCCAATGCTGATGTGTTTTTTTGTAATTGTTCAGGATAAACGAGCAATAAACACTTGCAGAAAGCTGTAGTGATAAATACATTGAATTCGTTAGCCTATATATTTTCCCTAGAAGACAGCTAAAACTGCATATTTCACTGCAGTCTAACCCACACCCTGCCAAAATATTACACTTGTTACAAAAACCAGAGCCTAAAGAGATAAATCCCCAGTGTTGGAGCTTTTGGCGAGCAGGGCAGGGATTCTGTCGATCCCTGGGCTACTGCATCCTCCCCATCTCTTGCCACCAACCCATGAGGCTTCATTTTGTCACCTCCTGTTCTGTAATGAAAATAGCTCTTGGCTGCATCCCATCGCTCTTAGAGCCAGTCTGGCAAACCTGCTGTTGGGACCAGGAGGAACGAGGTCCTGAGCTCTGCTGGTGTCACTGCTGATGCACAGGGTGGCACTGAGTGGAGCAGGACATTTGCAGGGATGCAGTGGAAGCAGTGGCCCGCCTGTTTGAGGCTCTGCTGTGTTATTTACGTGGTGATACAAACTAAAATGAGTACATGGAAACCTCCAAAGCTGCATTTTTCCTATGGAGCAGCTGCCTGGGCTGGGCATGTTTTGATCATGGTGCTGCCAAGAGGCAGTGGCATTAAAGTAAGATTAATTGGAAATGGGAGAGTAACATCACATATTTGTTTGTTCAGACTCTCAATGATGTTTCATGGTTAGTGCTGGAGCACGACTAGGCCTCCTAACCCTTAATTAATTAATTAATTAATTTAAAAAACATGTGGCAGGGGACCCTTTCCAGCACAGTTATTTCTGAGATACACATTTTTTGAAAGGCAAGTGGGATTGCTTTGATCCACTTCCACCTTTAACTTTTTTTAACTCGTACATTTATTTTCCTAACTCAGAGTTTCCCCAGTTTTAGCAGGCACGCCCCAAAGGGAGGAGCTGGCAGATGGCACAGGGAGATGCTGGCCCTACAGCCTGCCCCAGATCCCCTTCTCCTGATCCCTGGCTCAGCCAAGGCAGCACAGCTGGAGATGGATGGGGCAGGGGAAGAAGCCTTTAACCCATGTTAAAATGTAAAATACTTAAAAGCACCTCTAAATAAAGAGTGACTGCTCAAGGCAGTTGAAGTATCTAAAAAACCCTGTTCCCAGTGAAGTCGAGGGGAGTTTTGCCCGACTCCTCCACTGGATTAAGGCTGCTGGGCTCCCTTCTGCCCCCGTCCTGCCTTGCTTCCCTTTCCCCTCACTCCAAACCTTCCCAACCACGTATAAATATTACCAACGGTCCTTAAAACCCCTTTACCCAGTTTTCCTCCCTCCAAACCCCCTTCCCAATGGGCTTCACAGGAGGCAGGAGGGCACTGCACAAATTTGGGAAGGCTTTTCAGCCCGGAGAGCCGGGCTGGTCACAGCCCATCTGCCTCTTGTTCCACCGACGGAGGGGCTCCGGCCTGTCCACTGCACAGGCAGCAAATGCTGACGCACGGTGAGTAATTCCACCACAATATCCTCGCGTGGGACTGCACAGCTGCCCTTTGCTAAGTGCTGGGAGCTCCCTCAGCCAAGGGCAGGACGCCCAGCACACCCTTCCCGGCAGGATCAGGGGCGCTCCGGGCCCTTCTCTCAGCAGCAATGCTTCTCCCTCACCAGGAATTCTTATTTCCAGTGTTTTTTTTTCACTCGGGAAACAAATGATTTGCCAATTAGAAGAGCAAGAAAGAAGATGGGTAATCACTTCCTCTGAGAGTTTATGATGCCTCTGTGTGTGATGTTTGTTGATGAGCTGTGCTTGGCCTTCAGGAAGCTCTGTGTGGTTGGTGAGGGTGGAGGCTTCTCTAGCCCAGCAGGTCAGCAGTGCTGCTGAGCCCAGGGCTGTGAGCTCAGAGGGCTCAGGCCGCAGCATCACCCTTGCTGCCCTGTCAGGTACCAGGCAAGGTTTTGCTCATCCAATCTTACATCTTTCCCCTTTGGGTGTGACCCCCAAATCCTGCTCAACCCACCCAGCCCCAGCAGCACTGCTGGACAGACCCAGGGGAAGCTTCACTAACCCCCTAGAGATGCTCCCAGGGACTGGATCTCAGCCAAGCTCATGGGTGGCCATCCCTGAGTGAGCAGTGAAAAGCAAAATTTCGAAGGGAACCTCCAAATTTTCTATTCCATCCCCCTGAGTGGCCACTTAAAGACAAGGATCCATTTAGCCCACTGAAAGCCTGCCATAAAAATGCTGGTGCCCACCAACATCATGGAATCACAGAATCATTTAGGTTGGAAAAGCCCTCTAGGATCATCAAGTTCAACCATTAACTTAACACTTCCATGTTACCACTAAACCACGTCCCCAGCTGCCACATCTACACATTTTTTTGAACACTTCTAAGGATGGTGACTCTACCACTTCCCTGGGCAGCCTGACCACCCTTTCAGTGAAGACATGTTTCCCAATATCCAACCTAAAACTCCCCTGGTACAACTTGAGGCCGTTTCCTCTTGTCCTATCACTTGTTACCTGGGAGAAGAAACTGGCTCCCACCTGGCTCCACCCTCCTTTCAGGGAGCTGTAGAGAGAAGGTCCCCCCTGAGCCCCCCCCAGCTCCCTCAGTTGCTCCTCATCAGACCTGTGCTCCAGATCCTTCCCCAGCTCCGTTACCTTTCTCTGGACATGTTCCAGCATCCATCAGCACCAGACAAATCCTGTTCTAGCTCCAGCTTTTGGGGATCTCTGTTCATCCCTTAATGACTCCACACAAAATGATTTCCAGCCACCTACTCGTGCCTTCCCCCATCCCACTCCTTAGCCCTGCCACAGCCAGGGAAACCCTGCTTTGCCTTACAGTGCAGGGGAAAGCTCTCACTGAGCTGCCTGAGGAAATCAATAGAGCAGCAGGGGAATTCACAATGAAACCAGGACCAGAATAGAGAAGCTCTATGGACTATTCCTCCTCTCCCTACAGTGCACACGAGAGCAGGAATTCACTGTAGGAGGACTGCATTTCAAAAGAGAGATGGAGAACACAACCTGTCTGTGTTCAAGCAGAAATTCAGGGTGATGCAGAGGCATCGAAGCACATCCCATCATGAGGGGAAAGCCAGTGGTTACCACTTGTTTTATCAAAGCCTGTTCCTCTCACACACACATCCAGCTCCAAAGGCACAGAGGCCTCACGCTGCTTTGGAAATGTCACTGCTTTTTGGTCCAGTTTGTCAGTGCTGGTTAAACTCACAATATACATTGCTGCTCAATACATATGATTGCAGAAAAAGAGGGAAGCAGGATGCTTGTCTGTACAAAAGCTGCAGAGGGTTGGTGGTACCCCATGGAGATGCAATTCTCCTGCACAGTCCCATAGAATTGAGCTGCTCCAGGGACTGCAGTCAAAAGTTTCAGGGTTTTCCATGAAAGACTCAGAGAGGGGCTGGTGCTGGCTGGGGCTCTGCTGTGCCTGCTGTCCCATGCCAGGGTTATTTCTTAGTCACTCCTGCAAAAGACAGGCTTGAGTCAGTGCAGCTCCTACCCAGGGAAGCAGAGCAGCTTCCCAAATGGATTGTCCAGGCATATCAGTTTAGCAGGACCATGGGCTGTCAAAGCCATGGGCTCACTGAGGGGATTTGTGTGTCATCCTGTGAGAGCTCGGGGTGGCAGGTCCAGCCCCCGGGGACACAGAGCTCAGTGTGGGGAGGTACAGCCAGGGAGCCACTCTGCCATTCTCAGGAGCCTCTCTCTGTGTCCCCCCAGTCGAGGAACAGTGGGCAGCAAGGGGACACGGACGGAGCCCGGCGGCTCGGACGCATGGCCAGGCTGCTCAGCATCGTCTCCATCGTCCTGGGGACCATCATCATCGTGCTCTACATTTCACTCAGCGTCAGAGGTAACACTTCCTTCTCTTTTCCACAGCCCAGCAAGAGCAGGAACCTCACCTGGCTCCAACCCAGTGGACAGGACACACCTGCCCACCATCCACCACCCTTGGGTAGATGGAGCTCCATTCCCATCCTAACTGAATGGGGAGAGCACTAAACCCCTGCAGTCCAGGCTGGTTTGACCATCACCAGCTGCACACACACATGCAGAACAGCTCAGAGAATGGGCTCCTGGTAGTAACCACACACACTGTCCAAATGACCAGCATGGAAAGCCCTCCCTGTGCTGTCCATAGTGCTGTGGTGACCACACAAGATCCCCCTGGTGAAAGGTTTTGCCCTGGCAAAAGCTGTGGTGGGTTTAGAAGAGTGGAGTGGGGTATAAAAGCAGAAGGGTTTCAGGTCACAAATCAACTTTCCAGAAACACAATCCCAAAATGTTTGGGGAACATCCCAAACACAAACCCACCTGCCAAACCAGCATGACCAGCACAGCTCAGGCAAGCAGGGGCCTCAAAAACACCCAAAGCCCAAACCAGGAGCGTAAGGGAAACATCTGTGACCACTGCCCTAATACCCTCTTTCTCTTCCAGTTTCCTAGAAGACGTTTCAGCATGTAAATACCTTGAAGAGGAGGAAGACAACTTTCCTTTTGGGGTTTTTACTTTCAGCCTTGCAACAAAAAAAAAATTGTCACAGTGTAGGTGGGCAGCCCTAGACAGCCTGCTCTGGAGCGCCGTCGGAAGGAACGCATGCTTCTATTCACTCTTGGAAATGAGTCTGTACAGGTGATGGGATAAAAAACACCGGGAGAAGGAATGGGAAAGGCCATCGGACACCAAGCGGAGAGGAGAAGGGGGAAATCCACTACCTCATTCCCCTCCAGCAAAACTCACGGAGTGGGGAGACAACTAAAGTACAAGAGGAGGAGAGAGTTTCAAGAACGAAGCTTGTTTTAAAAGAAAAATCTAAAGGCGAGAACGGGACATTTCGAGGAATCCTCCTAAGGATTTTGGCACAAGTCACTGGACTTTTGGGGGGTTGTTGGTTTTTAAATCGTCAAATTCTCAGTCTCTACAAAACAAAACAAAGCTCAAACTGCCATCAGGAGCTGAGAGCTGTTCCACGGAGGAGGAGGAGGGAGGGCAGAGCTGCAGCAGGACCACGGCTCTGCTCCGCACGGAACGCAGCCGCAAAAGCTGGAGGATGTGGTGGGTGCTTTTGTATTTTTGATGAAAAAAAAAAAAAAGAGACAATGACCATTTGCATGCCTTTGGGAATGTTCTCCATGTCTGTTCCTATGAGCTCTTTTATCACTTAGGGCAGATCTCAGAGCTGGCAGAGCAGGATGTTGCTGCATGAGAACCCCAGGCTCCTCCTCACCCCGACCCCATGGTGGGCTTTTTAATGGAAGGAAAGATAACATGTTCCCTGTGAATCCACACATTTCCCTCTGTGCACCCAAAGGGAGGTGCTCATGGCACCCAGACAAGAGCCTGGTTAACCTGTAGCAGCAGCACCAAGGCACAGAGAGCACATTCCATCCACTCACACCTTGATGTCACATCATGACGCCCATGCAGAACCTTCAGCGTGATCCAGCCCCTGCCACTGCCACTGCTCATCTCCCTGACCCTTTGGGGCTTCAGCTTAGGGCCTTCCAGGGGATTTTCAGGGGCACGGAGGAGTTTTAGGTCCCTGCTCTTCTCCCTGCATCCCTCACATGCTCTTCTGCATGTCTGGAAACCCCCGGTGTCCCCGGAGCTGTCCGGGGTCAGTTCCACAAGTTGTATTATTTTGTAATGTTTTGTATTTAACATAACAAGAACATAGACTTTGCTCCTCCCATTCTGCCTATAGGTACCACAGGCCCCACCATGTCTTCCACACCACACAGCCCCCTTGGCCATTTCCCGTGGGATACAATCACGACACCCCCTGAAGCCTCCTTCCAGCCCCATCCCTTCTCCTTCCTGCTCACCCCATCCTTGCTGTGGGTTGTTCCTGGGGTTGACCCTCTACCCATCCACCCAGACTATGCAAAGTTTCATTGCCTGTTGTTTTAGTCAGGCTTTGTAGATGACTTCTGGCCATGTCCACTGGCTCCCTATTACCTGAGTCTCTTTTATCCAAACTTTGCTGACACGAATACACGACCAAGAGCTGCACTCCCTGGCCTTTCTGCCAACCTGGGACCCAGAAATATGGACTGACTGAGAAATGTGGTCCTTCAGGGCACTTCTGCTCCCTAACATCCTGAAAAACACCCCAAACCTTCGACCAAATTTAATGCTTCCAAGGGCTTGTCTACATGGAGAATCCACTACACACCATAGGAAACTTCACAACATGGCAACTGCTTGGCACTGACTTCTTCTCTGGGCTGTGAATGAGCACAGGGGGTTAGCACAGGGTAGGGGTGAACTGTAAATCCACACTGTAGTTACTCTGTAGTAACTAATGTGCAAAGCCACGGGCATGGCTGTGAAAATTCTCTTGTCCCCTGTTTGCTTGCTCCTCTTTAAAGTGTTTTCTTTCGCTAGACATTATTTGAATCCAGGGGGTGAGAAAGCCAAATCCCCCAGACATGCTGTTAACAATTTTCTCTACACTAAAAGGGATTCCAGGGACTCACAGCAATAGCACTTCACTACAGCACTTTCTCGGGCTCCATTCCCATCCACTCCTTTGCCAGCACTTTATTACAAGCAACTGGCTGCTAAAATGGACCAAATCCGCAATTTTTCTTTTCCAATTTATCTCTTGTGAGTTCAACAAACAGGAGACCACTGGGGGCTGCTGGATGGGAGCTCCCACCTGCATCCTCTGTCCAGGTGCCCCTTGGCACCAGACCTGTTCCTCCCAAGTTTTTCAGAAACCCTCCCTTGGACATTCCAACTTTAATCTCGCGGCTGTTGAAATCCCACCGAATCCCCCACACGTTTCCTTCTTTGACTCTTGAACCCAAAAGCTGCTTGCTGGCAAACAGGTGTCATTCTTTTGGGGCTACACAAAGGCAGTGCTGCCTTGTCCATGCATCTTCTCCCTTTACCCGCTGAGCTGCTGGAATTCAGCTGATGGGAAGAGCTGGGCAAGCTCCTCCTCAGGCAGGAAGGGCCGACGGTCAGGGAAAAGTGAGGTATAGGACTTGAGAGTACCAAGTGTTTATTAAGTAAGAATTTAAATGCTCTTTTATCATTATATAAAGCCTTTCATCTAAAGTGCTTTCCCTCACCCAAAGGATTAATCCCTGCCACCCCCCACGAGGTGGGTTCACATTACGCCGTTCTAATTGCGCGGATAGCAAATGCTCAGTCACAGGCACTGAACAGCTCCAGAAACAACCACCTTTTTCCTTCTCCTCCTTAACAGAACCATGCATGAACACAGATTTGCTTTGAACCTGATTTTTCCAAAGGGATCTAGACAAACTAAACCCCACTACAGTTCAAAATGGACTGGGATACCTGCAGTTATAAGAAGGAAGGGGGGGTGGCTCTGTGAAGCAGTTGCAGTGGTCCTTGCCAGGGGAAGTCCCAAGCCAGGGGAACACAGAGCAGTGGAGGTACCAGGATTCCCCTCAATGCAGGAGAAGGCAGAAACATTCCCCCAAAACCCCATGGTGATGATTTGTTGCATGCACCCAGACAGGGTTTGTTCCTCCTGTCTCACCAGACAGCTGAGGGAATGCTTCTCACCTCACTATTAAGTATAAAAAAAAAAGAAAAACTAAGAGACTTAAATCCCTTTCATTCTAAAATCTTCTTTCTGATTCGATACAACTGTACTGCACACTCTTGAACATAGCTTTTTTTCTTATCCTGCATTTAAATCCAGAGAAAAGCCTCTACAGTTATCCCTGACAAAATATTTCCTCTGCTTGTAACCTGGCTTTCCAGTGCTGGAGAAATAAACCCTCCAGGGATATCTGGAAAGTCCCTTCTCTCTGCCAGCTTCTCCACACCTTTTCCAGCCTATTTTGCAAAGGTTTTGCCACTTTGCTCTTCTCCACATCACACACGGTTTTATCCCAGCTCAGCTGCCTCTTTGGCTCTTTTGGGGTGGAATTATCTTATATTCATGAAGGGAGAGGTTGCAGAGCCCCCAGCCCTTGGCACACACCTCACCTGTGCTGTCCTACAAAGAGGTAGATGAAGGCAGAACTCTGAGGCCACCAGCAGGCACAGTCACTCCTTTGGTCTCTATCCAGGGAACAACAGCATTCCTCGTGATTATTTGCTGCTTTAGTGCTCATCTTAATGCAAGCATCTCTTTTTCCATATCCAGGCACAGCCACTTCTCTCCTTAACTTGGCTTTTAGCACAGGAGGGCAATCACAAAAACTATGTCACAAGACCTTCCCTCTCCATCCCCATAAACAAACCCTGTTACTTATCCCCCCAGCTCTTTGCCACCTGCTGCAGCCTCCTCTAAGCACACACGTCAGAGTGGAGTTTTCTGTGTTTGCAACTCTGACAGTCATGAAATCCTCAGGACCTGCCCAACTTGCACCCCCTGGTGAAGGAGAGGTAAGAGATCCGAGCAGTGTGGTGGCAATCCAGCCTTACCTGACAGCAAAGCTGAGCTGGTGGGAGGAGAGCTCGCTGAAGGGCTGGAGAAGGTGGGAAACGTCTCTAAATGTAAGCTGAAGTAGGAGTTACAATCGACAAGTGTGAGGTCCTGGTGGGGATATAAATACACAGTTTGCACTGCTTGGGAAAGAGCCTCTGAGCAGAACACGTGGCTGTGGCACCTCTCTGGCACTGGTGGCCCTGGGCTCCTTTCCTGGGGTTTGGGGCAGAGCTGGGCTCTGTGGGGAGGCACAGAAGGGCCCTTGCTGGGTGCAGCAAGGCTGGATCAAAGCCTTAAGCTGAACCAGCAGTTTGCTGCTGCTGAGCAGATGAACCTGCTTGGCTTCATAGCAGCTCCTCGTAGGATGCAACAGCCGAGGGTCAGGAAAGGTCTGGCACAAGTCAGTGGGTCACAGCAACACGCTGGCTGGTGCCTGCAGAGGAGACCAAAGGGATCTGAGCAGCAAGGGAGGAAAGAAAGCAACAAAGGAGTTCAAAGTTTGCTGTGCTCATGATGGGTTTGCTTTTTCCGGTCGGTATTTCACCCTGTTCCAGTTTACCCCTCTGCCCCCATCTCTGCTGGTTCACTGTGCTTTCCCCTCAGCATTTCTACCCCTGGAGCAATGTGTGAGTCCCCCAGGCTCTTTCCTCCCATCCTCTGCCTCTCTTTTAACCAGGACAGGTCTTGCTGGCAATGACATGTCATGGCTGGGCTCCTCTGGAAGGGGTTAGCGAGGACAGGGAACCTCTGACCTGGGCTCCCTGCAGAGCCCAGCACGTAGTACCTGACCTTCCCAATACACTCTTCTCCATGTAGACAAGGGGAGCAGATCCTGCCTTTTATAGAAAATTAAAACCCCATTTCTGTTCATTCTGAGCCCAGGAATAGGCTGCAGAAATGCACCCACTAGGCTGCCCCCATGACTTCTTCTTTTTCCTTCCCCCCCCAATACCCTCACCCTTGCCCTGTCGCTTTGTTACTTATCACAGAACCACAGCCAGGGTTGCACTGTCAAGCTCAAATAATTCAGATTTAAGATTGTTTTTCATCCTTTAATTTTGGCAAAACTAGTTAGGTTTGGACTGAAAAAACTCCCCTGCTTGGGCACAAGCCAAGGGGGTGGGGGGGGAAAGCAGCCTTTTCAAAGTGGGAATATTTGTAAAGCATTTGCTGACACCAGTAGATAGCGAAATTCAAACCTATAAATAACCATCCAGGATAAGAAACATCAGAAAGGGAACGTGTGCAGGATTCAACAAGGCAACCCTGATCCCACCTGGGAGCAGGGGCCCTTGTTAGATGGTGCCAGGACATGATCCTTGGTGTGGAAGTGCAGGGTCCATCCCCCCACTGCCACAGCCACCGTCCATGCACCGGCTCCTCCTGTTCCAAATCCAAAAGGGAAGAGCCACCATCCACACACAGCATGAACACACCAGGAACTGCAGCTGGGTGCTTCTCTTTGCTGATAAATGTTTCTTTTTCTGCAGGATGGTATGGTATATCTTATATACTTTCTTTGTATTTCTTGGCATGAGAAAAAACAAATTAAAATGTAACATGCATGGTCAAAGCTGAACTGGTTTCTTCTGTCTAAATGAGAAAAAAAATTATCCAAACTACTCATTTAACTGTTGCTTCACACTCCAAGAGCAACCAGTTGGTATTTTGGGTGCAGTGGGCTGCAAATAATATATACAGGCAAAGAGCAGAAGAAAACAGCACAAGTCAGAGCAGAGAGAGGTGCAGAGAGATCAGCCTCGTGCTGCAGAGACAGGCAGCACCTCGGGAAGCACAGCTACTGTGGGAGGTCTCTGCCAGCCAGGGCACAGGGAAGGAAATCAACCCTCCTTCCTTGCAGGGCACAAGGATGGGATGGGGAACAGTCCCTGGAACTGCTTCTCACCACAGCCCTGCCACTGCAGGTCAACAGCCTGGTGCACAGCCAAGAACAAATTCCTAATCTGCTGGAAAACCAAAATTATTGAGCAAAAGCCTAGATTTCAGGGTTGCACAGCAATATTTGGTCTCCTCTCACAGAGTCTAAATGCAAGCAGCTACCAGGAATCAGGCCCTTGCAAAGTTTCATAAGCCAAGGCTTGAAATTCAGCCATCACCAAAAACACTGGCTGTGGTCTTTTCCCAGGAGGAGTTTCTCCAACCAGACTGGAAGGCTGTTGACTGTGTATCACACCCACCTGGGGTCACTACCAGAGTTTATCTGTGTGTAACAGCACACTGGTCAGTCAAGGCTACTGGTCCTTATTGAAGCTGAGGGACACAACCCCTTCATTCAGCTGAACCCCAACACTCTCCTCTCGCTGTGCATCTCTGGCATCCTCTGGGAACAAATGGCAACACAGCTCCCAACTCAGCCCAGCCTGGAGAGAAGACCTGCCAAGTCTGCAATGAATTAGTTGTAGCACACAGCTCTCTGCAGCAAACACTCAAGCTGTCCAGATTTCAGCACGGGGCAGGACTTACCAGAGGTAACACAGTCTCGCAGCTTCCTGAGGACAATTCCTTCACAGCTTCCTGAGGACAATTCCTGTGCTCTCTCAGCAAAGCAGGACACACATGGGGAGGAGGTGCCACCAGCAGCAGCAGGGATCAAAAGTGAAGCTTTGTGGGCCCTGGCATCAGGCACAGCACTTCCACTTTCATCCCTGTCTGTGATGGAGAAAGATGGATGTAAATCCTCTGTGAGGTTGGCAGGCACAGAGTGATTCAGCAACAAAGGGGTTTAATGGCCCTGCCTGGAGCACATCCTGCCCATGGAGCACATCCTGCCCATGGAGCACATCCTGCCCATGGAATTCCCTCCAAGGTGGGGGCAGGTCACTTCCCACTGAACCAGCCAGAGGCATGGAGGAGCACTGAGGCACCAACACCGAGGGGGGCCCTGACAGAGCCCACCAAATAAGTCATCAGCAAACACTGCAGGGGAACAGATCCAGCTGTGGGATTTGCTGTGCCCACGTTTTGGAAGTGGTTACAGCCATATTGGTGAGGCAGAGAGTGAACAGACCCACCTCTGTGGTCCAAACCCTTCTGATGTGACACAGTCAAGCTCTGGCGTGCCTGTCATTTTGATAAACACCTCTTTGTCCTTCTTAAGGATGCAAACTGTAGGGGTTTTGGGGTATTGAAAAATGAATAAATAGGAAAAACCTGCAAGTACTCAAGAGGATGGAGATTAAATGTTTGTGAGCTCACAAAACCCAGATCTGTTATCCTCTCAGCTATCCATCCAGCTCAGAAGCTGACCAAAGGAACAGTAATTAGTCCTTCTAGATCAGCTGCTGTCCACAACACAAAGCCCAGCCCCTATAAGCCAGGCTCAACACTGGATCTGTCCCAAAGGTTTCCTATGGATCAGGCAGCCCTGGTGCATCACTGCCCAAGCAACCAGTGAGACAGAGCTGCTCCACAGCCTCCAACACACCAGCAATGTGCTCAGCCTTCCTGTTTATCCCACAGCCCTTCTCTTACACTACATTAGCCCCCCTCCCCAGCTCTGCAGCTCACTAGGGCATTTTTAACAAATTAAGACTATTCCTTTGGTGTGTCCATTCCCCATTGCTTTGAAAACCACAAGTCTAATTAGATCTGATGGGTCTTACCCCTAAGCACCCTCCCCTCGTAACACCACCTAAATCAGTGCTCTTGATGTTTAGTTTCCCATCCCAGGGCTCACATAGCAGCTGCTCAAACCTCTAAGCACCATCAGCCAAGATTAATTACTCACAGCCATGCAGGTCCAAACTTACACCACTACAGCTACTCCTGTTTTACACCAAGGTTGGACTATGCACAAAGCTCGTGTTACTCAACTGCAGCATCTCCCCACTGCCTCTGCTCACCCAGCAGGGCAAGAGGCATCACTGTCTGCACAAGGGCTTCGGCAACACAACTGGGATTACAGGGCAGGTTCAAAGAGCCACATTTATTTGTCCTGATGAAGAGACAAAATGTAGATGGTTTAGGAAGTCCAGTGTAATTTCCTTCCCACTATCCAGCAAAGCAAAGGGGGTTGTGGTACCTGTGCATAACAAAAGGCTGGGATGGAAGGGTCGTGGTGGGGAAAGCTTTCGAGGAACAAAAGCCATTTAGATCCCAGCACGTGATGTCTGAGGTTGCTTTAAACCATCTTTAGCCTTCTTTGTGTATTGCTTAAAGAATTCAGCAGGCGAGGAGATTGAGCAGAAAAAAAGCTATGGTTTCGTTCTGGAGGAGGAGGATTTGACTCACATAAACCTCCCCCAGCACGGAGAGATTCCCCTCAGTGGTGAGATTCCCCTCGGAGCATCCTGACCATGTCACTGAAGCAGCCGGGCAGATGCAAGTTCCAGACTTCAAAGGCAGCCTGGGCTCTGATGTTTCGCTAAAGAGGAGGCAGAGCCAAGTGCTTTAGCTCCTGTTTTATTAATACCCTGCTCTGATGGGCTCATGTATAATAGATTCGCAGAGGAACAGCAAGAGGTTTACATCCAATTTCCATGTTGCATACGTTTGCTGCTAAACATTGTAGGCTCTCCCTTTACCTCTCAATGTTTGTCTCCACTAATGAATTTGCATGAGTTTGTGGTTCAAGCAGAGGACAAAAAGTTGGCCACCAGTTCTTCAACTGGTTTCCATGACTTTGCTCCAGTCAGGAGCTACAAATTAAAAGCACAGGGAAAATATTTCCATTTTCTCTCTCACTCCCAACAGTGGCTGCTGTTGAGAGAGAGCTGCTCAGGAATTCCTTGGGCTCGCTGAAAGCCATGCAGAGCCTCTTGGGAAGTCATTTGGGAAGTGCTGGAGCCAGAGCCCTGGGGCAGCAGTGTGGTGCAGTGGCAGTGGGAGAGCTCAGGGCTGCAGAGGTGCAGCAGCGAGTCCCTGTGATGAGCAGCACACAAACATCCTGGCTCTGGTGCAGCTCACCCTGGTCTACAGAGATGCAACACCCAACACCGGGCCAAAAAAGAATGGACTGCACCCCAAACTCCCCCCTCAGCTCACAGAACAGCTTCTTAGCTGCAGAGATTTAAAAAAAGATGAAATTTAGATACGTGGTTCCCTGAACACACTCCTGGTAGACTCCAGTAAAAGAGCAGAGAAAAAATGAATTTGACTTTGTGAGGGTGCCAAAAGACTCTGTTTTCCTATTTTCCTACCCAGATCAAGCAGATCCCACCCCTTTCCAGATGAAGACTCTGCATGCTGCCTCCAGTTCACAGCTGTCACTGCTCCCCTGCAAACGCAGTCGGAGCAACGCAGCCACAGCTCCTGCATCCACACAGAGAGACATGGAATCAGGAGTGTGGCTATCACAGAATCACTGGAGTTGGAAAACACCTCTAAGATCATCCAGTCCAACCCAGCACTGCCATGTTCACCACTAAACCACGCCCCCAAGTGCCACATCCACATGCCTTTTGAACGCTTCCAGGGACGGGGATTCCTCATGATCTTACTTGGTAGATGTTTCTATCACATCTCAGACTCATCTTTTTAATCAGACAAGACATATTTGACAGACTTTGCAGAAGTTTGGATTAGGTGGTGAGGATCTAGGATTTATATAACGGAGGAGAGCCTGGGAATTGCATCAGCAGATCAGGGCACTGCTCTAAACAAGGACCTTTCCTTTATGGTGGTTACTGCTGGATCCTTCAGAAGATGAAACCTCCTAGAACACCTAAAATAGAGAAATGGGGATTTCTCCACGAGCTAAGCTACCTAGTTTACATGCTAAAAAAAACCCAACCAACCCACAACTGCTGGCCCTCATTGTTTCCAGCTTAGCTGTGATGTGAGATGCTATTCTTGGTCAAGAGCTGCAGAAAGCTTCTGAAGCTTGCAAAGTTGTTTGCTTTAATAGCACACAGCATGAAACAAAGCAAAGGCTTCCCAGCAAAATGCTTCCTTCTGCTGAGCTCACTGCACCTCGCTGCTGCTTGGAAATGTTTAATTATAGGCTACGGAATCCAAAGCATTTTATTCCAGTTATTTGGTCTCAGGTACAATTTAATAAAACCTGTGTTTTATCCTCCTTCCCAGCAAGGTTTAATGCAAACAGATCACTTTGCCAATTCCAGATGGGCAGAAAAACAAACCAGCACCTCATGCCCTGCACTGTTATTTGTTACTGGTCTGCAGAGGTACACGGGTACACAACAAGCAGCAACAAAACAAAAGAAATGTTGGTAAGACCTGCTATCCTTAAAGCAACGCTCTATTTTTACCTTGATGCTTGACTGCAAAGCACAGAGTGGGTATAAGCTGAAGTGTCCCAAAAAACGAGTGAACAGCTGAGGAACAGCTCTTCCTCCCCTGCCCAGAACTCCCAACCACAGTGAGCCCAGCACTCACCTCCCAAGAGCACTAAGAGCAGGACAATTGCAGAAGGAATTTGGCTGCTGAGTTAAGGAACATCTTTCCCTGAGGAAGCACAGGAGAAGCTCACTCCCCTGGGATGTGGTTGTGGTGGTTCAGGGTGGCCAACACCTGCCATGGCAAAGGCACAGAGATGCTCTGCTGGCACAGACTCAGCTGACTCCAGGACCTCAGGTATTCAAGACCACACAGACATGGGCACCTGAATGAATGAAAGAGATCCAAATACTCAAATCCCCACAGCAACATCCCTCCCATCCCTCCTTTCCCCTCCCAGAGGCACTGCAGCACAACTCCACCTGAAGCAACCCTGAAGCATCAAGAATTGATCATCCCCCAGTGTTTGTTTTTTATTTTAAAACAATTTCATCTAAGCCAGAGCGTGGGCTTGAAAAATTATCTACATTTCCTGAGATGTTTGGAAACAAAAGAAGAGCTGGCCAGCAGATCCCTCAGTCCTGCTGCAAGGAACACACACAACCTGAAGGCACAGTCGCTACATGAATATAAAGACCTACTTAAGTTGAGAAAGCACAGACACACCAGGAATGGTCTCACTGCAGCCCAAGCCCCTCCAGCCTCCTGCCTCTTTCCAAGCTGTATTGCTTTACATAAGCAGTGCATGCTTTTATAGACCTGACTCACAAACCTCCCCACCTCAGTAATATTTTGAAGTAAATTTAGCACTGGTGATACATGCCTGACCTAGAGGGAACTTCATTTAAAGCACGGCAGGGAAATATCCACCTATTCCCCCTTCTGCACTTGGATGTTCTCCTGCATCCAGGAGACAGGCTGATGAAGCCCCAAGGTCAATCCAGCCTCCCCTGACACTGGAAAGTGGGAGGAAACTCATGGAATCCCCCACTGGTTCAGCACCACAACACAGGTACCCACCAGTGCCCAGTGGGGACAAGGACCCTGCACGGTCCAGTTACTTTTTAATGTAATAAATTACGGTTTGTGTTAAAGCTGGACCTGCCAGGGACACCTGATCAGCACTTTCCCAGCTACTCACAATTTCTTTTTACACCTGCAATATTCCTGAGCATCCTGCAGAGTCCTGAGAAAAGGTTCCCTTAAAAATTTGACGTTTCAGCAGCATTTCACCCTGAAAGCAGCCAGCTCAGCACCGGTCTGGAGGAAGAGGGATCTGTAGGAGATGACATGCCCAGGGCACAGGTACCAGCAAACATCTTAGGGAAGTTTCCACTGTACAGCTGGCAGCTCAATGGGACTTTGCAACCTGCAGCGAGGAGCTTCTATTTTCAGTGCAGCTTTAGAATGACTAAAAGAAGAATAACATTGTTCCCACTTCCAAGAATTCCGCATCATACGGATGGGTATGGGCAAGGAAGATAAGAAAAGAAACAAAACAGCACCTAAACCCTACCTATTTACAGCATTTGTGGGAGAGCACCACACTGTGCTCGTGCACCAAAGTGGTTACCAGTGATTTTTCTTCAGGTGTGGCTTTTATTGATAAGCTTCAAGTCACCCTGGACAGCCTGTGTGGACTTCAAAGTAAGGATGGATTATTTTTTTTAAAAAAGAAAGGAGAAATCATGAAACCAAAAATAAATTCATGTGTTTGAAATGTCTGGTTGAAGACAAACACCCAGGAGGGAAGTGAGGGGAACTGGATGGGCAGTGAGCAGACAGAGCAAGGCACAGCAACACAGGATGTAAGATCTAAATGACCACAATCACAGGAGACCTCTCAAAATCACACCCCTGGCTGACAGAGGGCTCACAGGGTGCAAGAGTCAAGACAACCAGAAAATAACCCACGATGAGAGAATTGCAAATGCCGTTTCAGAGGCACAGACACTCTGATTGCAGCCAGGCTCCTCCTGCCTTACTCAAAACTGGGTTAGCAAAGCCTCAGGGTTCCATTAGGAACAAAGAACACGGAGGGCTGCGACAGGGAAGGACTGAGCCAGGGATGAGCAGCAGCACACACGCTCCAACAGCCTCAGCAGCTTGCAAGGAAGGGGAAGATGAAGGCAGCAGCAGGCTCTGAGTGTTTAATGAGCACAGCCCAGATGCCAAGGCACGAGCGCTGGCAGCACAGCTTCTGTACCTGGAGATGGTGGATAAAGGGCTGGCATTCAGGAAATGGGAATGCCCACTGTAAACACTGAGGGTTTGCTATTAAAACAGTCAAAAATCGAGTCCAGGGAGCTGCACATCGCCCACGTTCAGTGAAAGGGGGAAAACAAAGACACTCCTGTCTCTCCGTATGAATTTCTAATGGAGCGCTCGGGCTCCCTTTCAGCAGGAAATCTGCTCATGGAATGGCACCAGGACTGAAGGAGCAGAGCAGGGCTCATCCATAATGCAGGAACACCCACTGTGCCGGAGCCTGTCAGGAAGGACAGCAGTTTTCAATATGAACAACGGGATTCTGGGAGGCGGATGGTTAAAAATATATATCGTATGCCTGTGCCACTATAAATTATTGACTGTACAGGGAGCTGGAAAAAGGGATTCAGTGCCATTAATAATTTATTTTCTAATCCAAACGAAGATGGAATTTTATGCACCACTTATTACCAGCGCCACAACTGGAGAAACCAACTGCACTTCCCACTGTCTGAAACCAGAACTGCCTTTCCATCTCCAGAAGTTTTTTTGAAGTTTCTTCTTTAGCTTGAAACATGCAGCCAAAGCTTTCCCTTGGGAAAGCATCTGGTCACTCCTGAATATTTAGCAGGCATTAAGGATACAGAAATGTATCTCTGCTTTAAAGCAGCGTTACAGGCACAGCTCTGCCATGAGAAATCCCTGTCTCCACTCAGGGGCTCACACAGACGGGTATCACCTGCCAGGCAGCTTCGCCGGTTTGAGGAAATGAATTTGAGTGACACTGAAAGATTTAGCATTGAAATATTCAGATCTTTACAGAGATTGCAAGACCCCCAGGTACAGATGGATCCTTCAGGCACGACACTGCCTGGTTTGAACACCTGGGGGGGAGGTGGACCAGACCACAGCAGTGCTGGAAAAGCACAGGGTAACAGGCTCCTGTCTGTTCTGAACACAGAACTTCACTGAGAGAGATTTTTAACACTTACCTCTAAAGAAAACCATCCTTGTTCCACCTGCCAAAGAACAGCAAGAATAAACATCATGACTAGAATCAACTCCTTCACAGGCAGGAGAAGATGAGTCCAGGTTCCATCACACCAAGCATTTTGGGTCAGGAAGTGCTCCATCACCTCTGATATTTGGTATAAAACTGCAAAACACACTGATATGTTCAGGGACAATTCTAAAGTGGTGAAATGAATCTTCTCTGCATCTTCCCTAAAGTTGACATTTAAGCAGATTGTCAGAGGGGGAAAGAACCAAGCACCTTGCTTAGAATTCTAATTTATTATTAAATTACATATCAAAGCCTTTTTGTTTAATACATATAGAGAATGCACAATAGGTGAGAACAAAAATAGTTACAGTTACAATAGAAGTTCCAAGAAGGTATATGAAAAGAAAAAAAAAAATCAGAAAGTGCAATCAGAAACTCATTTACAAGGTCTGGGATATTTTGTGAGAAAGGGCTTTGTTTTGGGTCTAGAGTGTTTATTTAATTGCTTTCCTCACTCAGTACCAGACAGACCAACAGCTGCTTCTGTACTCAGAGCTGAAAGCACCACCACTGGTTCAGATATGCAGTGACAGGAGAGGTGCAGGGCACAGAGATGTCACCTAGAACGTGGCTCAGTTTTGGCTCAGTGTGTCTCTCACTGCAGTCTCCTGTCCTGCACGTTGCTCTGAAGGATTTCATAATTCAATACTGCCAAAAGGAGTTTCAGAATTATTTCCTCCTTCAGCAGTGACACAGCTGTTACCTCTCCTTCCTGTTTCTAATGAAAGCTTTGGGACAAATAGTAAAAATAGGAAGATTATGCATCAAGTGATCTTGGGAAACAAGTTGCTACATTTAGGGTTAAAACAGTTGTGACTAAAGGAGCTGCACCATCAGAAGTGGTGGACCAGCCTTGGTTCCCTGCGCAGCAGTTTTGGGAATGCAGCACCTCAGGGGACACAGGCCTGGGGGACAGGCTGCCAACAATTTATCTGACATTTTCACACCACTTAAAAATCCACTTTTGCTCTTTCATTTTCAACATCCAGCAAGGAACTGACTCTCCTCACAGTAATCGTAAGACCATTCAAAGAAAGGACTTCCAAACTACAAATGAGAACTCTGGTTGATATGAGAATCCAGCAGGAATTCATCCCTCACTTTGATATGCTGAAATCAATACTGGTTCAGAAAAGATGTTGTGGCTTCCCAGGAAGGGCAAACTCACCTCCCCAGCAGTGCCTGGTCAAAGTCCTGCCTGCCCCTCACTCCTGCCCTGCCCCGAGGAGAAGCCACAGCTGCACCCCAGGCTATGGACACACAGAGCTGCTGCCTCAACACAGGGGTCTGGGGGCTGCCCAAACTCCACTGCCCTGCTCCAGCAACCAGAGACTGAGGATCAGACAAACAGGAACACAGGTAAAACCATTCCCATCCATGTGAAGCATGGCAAAGTTATCAACACCATCCCTTGTGTTCCAGTGCCTGGCCAGCTTGGAAGTAGCTGCTCGTGTACCAGGAATAATAAAGCAGAAATTTAAAAACAGTGTGTGTGTGGGGGAAATGTGCCCTGCAGAAATATTATGGATTTTCTCCCTTCGTTTCAACGCTCAGCAATAATTTTCTTAGCACGGTTCTAACTGGTTGAGTTACGAAACTGCTGCTCTGCCAGGAATTGCAGAAATGAGAATTCTTTAACCACATCTTTTTTTTTTCCCCCTTAGAGCAAGAGGAACCACACAGAGTGAAAAACTTGGAGGACATATTTAGCAGCAGGAGACACACAAACCTATATTTTGGGATTTGAGATTAAATACTACAATCCACTGTTTTCATTTTCCAGCCCATTGCTCCGACCGCAGGTCCGGGATATTAGAGATGAGTTATTAGGCTGATCCTCCTGAATTAGCAAGTCTTTGCCTCAGCCAGATGCAAACACACACTCCAGGGAGCACAGCACAACACCCGCTCACACTGCCAGGGGACTACAACATGATGATGAAGGGAAAGCTCCAAGGGTAATTAAATGTCTTTTCAACACAAAACTGACTCAGAACCAACACAAATAAAAACCATGGAGGGGCTGCCAACACCGAAACCATTTCCAGTAAAGCTTTATCAGAGATAATTCAGCACATTTCCATTATTTTATACTAAAATATATCAGTTCCTCCATAACATTTTCATAACATGAAAAATCAATTATGTTTACATATTTATTATAATCTACATATTTCCCATAGCAGCTTTTTCACACAATAAGATTAAATATATGCACCAAATAATCAGTTAAGTCCAGTAAAAAGACTTGTTATAAGATTAAATAAATGAACTTATTTACGGTACTGCAGATCTTATATTGCCAACTGTACAGCAACCAAATCCTACAAATCCTAAACAGATGCACAAGTGCTGATCAGGGTCCCTTGGGGTGGAGGAGGAATCAAAGAAAAGGCATCAGGGAGAAAAGATTTGATCTCCCAACACGCAGATCCAGTAATAAACCTCCTTTATCCATCGAGCTCTTGCATAAACCCCTTTAATAAACACTTCAGCTCCAAGCAGGAACATTCCCAAATCAACCAAATAATCACCCTTTATTTAAAATACAAGCCCCACAGTTTTACATGTATTAATTCCAAATGCTTCCTAATCCCAACGATGGGATGACTGATTAGAAGCCTTTGTTGACTTTTTAGCACGGAGTTATTAGTCTGCAAAGAAGCCTCCAAATCCAGACAAACATTCTGGGTGTAACAGTGTGGTTTTACACACTACACAGGCACAAGTCTCTACTCCCCCCAACAGGTACTCACTGACACTATAAAATGCAGTAAAAAATTGCATCTGTCCCGCTGGACTCTATTCCAGAGGAGAACCCAGACACTGTGTGACATTTGTGGGTGATGGCAAACATGGAATCTGTTAGGAGCACTGCCAGTGGATTGTGAAAAGAGTTAATCAAGTTCTTAGAAAGATATTTCAGTGCCTTGGCTTGAATTCACGGGGTTATGATATGAGAGATGGAAAAGTGCTGTTGAAAGAGCAGAAAAATCCGTTAACTGGGGAATCTGCAACGTCAAAGCCATTCCTGACGTCAGCTTTCTTTAGGGACACGAACACAGCAGGAATCTTTTTGCATGTCTGGACCAAAAAAAAGTGTTTTCCCCCCCAGGTAACGGTAAGTAATACTTGTTTCACTGTTCATACATTCAACTCTTTACTAGGAGGAGTCATGTCCAAACCCTTTGCACAAAGATATGTTTGCCTCAGGTATAACCATCATAATTTTCATTTCCAATTGACAGTTCAGATTATATCCTTCTTACAGTGTAAAAATATCAGCGCTATCAGAACAACTTTACCTAAATTACAATATAGACTTTGCATCGTGTCTTCATAAAGACCTTTATGACACCAGCCAAAATCAAAGTATTTACACCCAAAAGATACCTTTAGGTGAACCCATGTTTGGTCACTTTTCGGATGACTGAACACCAGGGTAAGCAGCTGCTTGGACACTGTGCTCCCTTTTCCCAAAGGGGGACTTGTCAGTCCCTTTAAAGCCACAAGAAACCTTATGATCTCCCCTCAGAGGGTACTTTATTCATATTCTGTGCAAAAAAAAAAAAGAATGTAACAACCCTTCTTTTTTAACTTCGAGGAATTTGTGTGAAGCACAGTTCTCACAGCACAGATTATGCAGAAATAACCAGAATCTCAACCGGGAGTTATAAAGAATTACAGAACATGTATTTAGTAGTAAAGCAACCTGACGGCTTAAAGCTGCAATATTCTTCTCTCAGGGTGATAGTGTTCAGTACTGGGATTGGATTTCAGGGAAACAGGCTTCCTGCTGTTTCCACCCAAGGCAAATTTAACAACAATCCTTTTCCACTCACCAGCCAGCACTGGATCTCCTCAGCACCGCTGAGCACTGAAACTGTTCTACCAGTTCTGGTGAGCGTCCTGTATTTACTTACCTTGCAGGGAGAAAGGGAACTAAAGACAAACAAATCCCACCAAATTTAACCAAAGATGTGTGTGGCAGGGAAGGAGAAACACTGCAGCTTCAGCCCAAACCCAGTGTCACAGTCTACCATCATAAGCTCTAGACATCATGCTGACAGTCCCAGCCACGGAGAGCAGGCTGTGGAAGTCTGTCGCTTCCCCCACTCACTTTTCCTTGACTGGGAGGAGGGAAGGTGGTGATGAGTTTTAGCAGAGTCCAGGGGGGAAACATCCATCAATGGAAAGCGTATAAGAGCAGTAGGATGGTACAGACACCGATAACGCCGCCCAAAATGAGGGAATCTCGTCGTTTCCGAAGGTTGATCCTTTGAATCAGGCTGTTCACTGCTGGAAACCGGTCTGGGAGGAGTCTGAGTCAAGGTCATACCCAGCAAATAGCAAATTCACTAACAGGCCTTAAAAACCTGGATCTGGAAATCCCAATACTGCAAGAAATGCAGAACTACTCCCAAGCTGGAGAAAGCAGGAGCAGTAAAACCTGATGGATAGTGAGCAGGATTACAACTGTATTCACTGATCACAGAGCAGCAGAGAAAAGGGAGCAGCTCAGAGTTCACATTTACACAGAATTCATCACCTGATCACCTAAATCACCAGTGTTTAATGTATTTAATCTCCAGTATGTGAGGCTTAGTTACTTTTAATAATTGTGTTTAAATGAGAATGAAAAAAAAATGGGGCAGTTACATAAAACATCTGTGGAATTTCTTTAATGGAATTCTGCTACTGGTGAAGGGAACAACCAAAGGCATTTGACTGAGAAAATCCTGCACTTTTCATGGCCACACACTGTGCAAGTACAGCACATAAGGAAGAATTCCTACTGTAAAACCATGAGGATGTAAATCTATTTTTTAATGTACAAAATACAACTGAGAACAAGACAATCAGCTTTAGAGCTTCGTGTCTTTAGAAGCAAGAATCTTTTAAGGCCAAAGCTTATTTAACTCTCTTTGGTGTTCCTGCCAATTGCTAACAACTGTAATGAAATATATGGGTTACCAAGATTCATCTCTCCAGGACATGATGAGTCTGATCAAACGATGCCCTTATGACAGAAAGGAAGGAATAAGTGGGAAAACAACAAACATGCATGACTTGACAACCTGGTACATTCTTTAGCCATGGCACAGAATATGAAGAGAAACCAACACCACAGAATTTTCAGATCTGAAGGACTGTGACAGACAAGAGAAATCTCAGGTCCTGGATACTCTTAGCTGTGAACCACAGCAAGCAGTGATGTACACCAAGCTTCAGCTTTTCTGAAAGCAAAAAGCAAGAACTGAAATGAAATTACACTTCTGCAGAAAAATGCAGCAGGGAAGGCCATAAAATGCTGTTGCAGATCTCTACCTGAAAATTAAGCTCCATTCTGCAGTGCCCCAATCTGAGCAAAACCAACCTTTTCACCACATTCCCAATAAGAAGCTCCAGTCGGGTTATCAAATGAGACTGGTGAAAAATTGGCCTGTTTGCCACTGAACAGGTTATACAGCCACTGACATCCCTGATCCCCAGATGACAGAGTGAAAAATTGTACCATAACTCTTCTTCTGCACTGGCAGCACACATTTTTAGGAAAGGATACTAGCCAAGGTATTCATCTTGCTTTGTATTGACTTCAACATCCCCCTCTGCGAAGTCATATTTTCTTTAGTTGCCATGGCAATGCTGGAGAAAGAAAAAGAGGATCAAGTTGTTGGTGCTAAGAATAATCCACAGCTCAAACAAGAGGAGAGCAAGCAGGCAACGCTTCTTTGGAGGACAATGAATGAGGTGAAGCAACATGAATGAAAGCACAATTTTTCCATTAATCTCGATCTTTTACACTTAAATGATTTCTCTTTTATATAAGCCATTAAAAAGGAAAACACTGAGATTTCTTGAAACAGGCAGGTTTGGCAGATCTCCTCCAGCCCCAATGAAAACTGGTACAACCTTATAAGCAATATAAGAATATTGCTTAACTTTTAAGCAATATTCTTAAGAATATTAACTCTTCTGGCTTAAGTTTTAAATTTAGAAGTTTGTTTCACCCCAGAAGCCCCATACTCACCTTCACTCTAGAGAGCACATGAGATCTGTGTGCCATCAGGATACGATGGCCACACAAGTATTAAGCAAATAAGAGCTGCCTCACAACTAAAAATCAATTTGCAAAGCGAATGTGCTGCTTGAGGAGAAGCAAGAGCAGACTGAGACACAGCTCAAGGAGCCTCCCTCCAAAGGTTTCTGGACAACCAAGCTGGGACATGCAGTCACCAGGTCTCTGAACATGTTTAAACACAATGAAGTGTTGGGATGTACTTGCTTTGCCTCAAGATTGATGCTGTTCCTTGTTTGCAGGTGAGTGGGCAAAGCTTGGATTCTCCTGCACTGTCTCTTCCCAGCAAGCCCAGCCTGACTGTTTTCCATAAGGTGGAGCTGAGGGAGCTGATGTGAGGTCTTATCAAATGATGCTCCACCACAGCACAGATTTGGTCCCATTTCTGAGATTTGGTCCCAATTACAAATATTCTCCATGGGTATATAAGTTTCCATTCTCTGTTTCTTTACCAGTACATGCCCTAGCTGTACAGATTTTATCCAAATACGAGAACACAACATGGGTGGAACATGAACCCAGAATTTTCCATTTCAAATTTAACACATTTGAGAAGCCAGAAAAAAGCAGCTGTGCTCTTAAAAATAAGATATTAAATGAAGATTAGAAGGAAGTGCTCAGTTGACAAGTTTATGCTCTGGATACAGTGATTAAGGAGGAAAAATATGGCAAATACTGCTCTCCTTGCTGGCATGTGTTTCAAAAACACACAAAGTAGGACATAAATACAACAAGGCTGGATCATAACTCAGAAAAGTCACCTCTACTGCTGTTGAGTTTAGCTACAGTAATAACAATGATTAAAACAAGTTCTTGGACAAGTTTTTGAGCCTTAAATATGGAGGGGAAAGGTTCTGGAAGAATAAAAGTAAAGTGGAACAACACGATACAACAGATATAAATACAAGAAAAGGGAATTAAAAGCTGTAATTTCAGAGAACAGGCAGGAAAATGTAAAATGCTGCTTTTACCAGATACAGACACACAAGTTTTTAATACAGGTATTTTAGTCCTCTAAAGTAAAAAGCCACAAACTCACAAAACCACTACACAGCACACAGGGAATTTGGAATTACTAGGAATCAAGTTGGAAACCAGAAAATTTCCTATCTGCACCCAGGAAAGCTTGTTCAATAACCTACAGCTTAACTCCCACCACCACACTGACTTGATGCTTGCCCAGATGAGGTTTTAATACAGTGTCTCTCAAAGCACTCCTGGATTGAGCCCCCTGTTTTCATAAGATGCATCCAATGACTCATTGAGACATCCATTCATTTACAGAAGTGAAAATACAAGATGACTGCCAGTATATAAAGTGATCCTGAGCCACCTCCAAAATGCCTTCGGAAATAATTGTTATAGATTATCATGGAACACAAGGTTCCTGCTTTAACATCTGAGGAGTGAGACTGTTCATCTCACAGAAAAAGACAGGATGGAATGGCTTAAGTTTATATATTACAAGACTGAAACCATCTTCATTTCTTTCATCCAAAATTTTGAAGAATTTAGCTCAAAGGGTTGGGTCTTACTGAAGAGCTCTGAAGAAAAAAAAATTGGAGTAATTACCATTTTTATTATGACACGGTCTAGTAATGAAATGTAATTTTGATATCCATGAACAAGGCTTTAACTGGATTCTATCTACTATTAACAAGCCAAAATTCAAGTAAAAAGCACTGCTGTTCATGTATTCATGTATTCATGATTACTCAAAACATGAGCTGGTTTACCTCTAGATTTGTAAAGATTATTAAATTTAAGAACCAGCAAACACAGAGTTCCTGGGGACTAGTCCAGCGATTGGTCTTGTACAGTCTCAAGCACTGCAGCTCCCTCAGATCCTTCATCAGAGAGTTTTGGTTTCATTCCCATCCCTAACATATGTTCATTGACTTGCTGCTGAAGCCATTGCTTCACTGACAAATGCATGTTTTAAAAAATTCATCCCCTTCTTCCCATTCACAACAGTGGCCCCACTTGGTGGCTCAGCACCGGGATCTCCCCGGATCACCACGACCTTCCTCGGGTGTTCTGTAACGCGACATTTACGATAAAAGATTAAACGTTTCTTCCCGGAATCGAGATGACCCTGATTTAACATTTCACTGGGAAACCAGCAGGAACTCTTCTCAGAGCTGCACTGGCTGGAACTACTAGAGCTGGGTGTAAACCAAGTGTCTAAAACCAGATGGTATCTGTGCTGCTCTCCATATCTGATATTAAAGCACGGCTCAAGTACAACATTCAAGGCTGCTGCACTGCTGGAGAAACCTCCTGTAGGTAACCCCAAAGCCACAGCCATAAAACACCCACCTATCTCTTCCCCAGATCAGCAGCAGGATCTCAAATTCCTGTGCTTGCAGCTGTATTTCCTCAAAATTTCACTCCCATTTCAGGTTTGCCCTCCTCGATTGTTCAGCAGTGCTGTGGGTATGTGAGCAACCACATTTCTCTCCAAAAGTAAAATAACTGATATTTGTACATCGTTTGCTGTTTTCACTGGCATAAAAACACAGAGTAATAAACACCTCCAGCCATTATCCCAGTTGGAGAAGTCTAACATGCAGAGATGCACTTTTAATGCTGCCTCACTTGGAAGTGTTTTGACTTAGAGGAATGTTGAAGCTGTCGGTGTCACCCCACACAGCCACATCCATCCCGTGTGTCACCCAGGCAAATGCACCACAGAAATCAGCTCCTTGCTTCACCCGTGGAGACACATCAGTCACACCTGCACCAGTGAAGAACTAAAACAAAAGCTCTAGGGGAAGGAGCCACGTTATTAAAAATCAAATAATTCATATATTACTGAAACTTCTGCTTCATTTCGTATGCCATGAATCATACTTGCTTATTGAAATTCATGACAAGGTCTATGATTAAGGGAATGGACTCTGTGACTGTGCATAGAAATGCAAGCTCGAGCTTTAAATTGGTAAAAATTCTGATTGCATCACTTACTCTTTGAATAGAGCTATATATATATATTCATATCTTTAAATATGCACATGTGTGCGTGCATCACACACATAATCTTTCAAATTACTTTAAAGACTATTGTGCCTTTTGATGAAGCCTGAGATGAAAACAAAAGGGCAAAATGCAAGTGATTTTGCCTGGACACTCTGACAAGGTGCTTCTGAAAAGAGAGAAGACTCGAGAGAGAAGAAAAAAGGCTCAAGCCTCTCCATTCTGAAAATTCAATGCAAGTGAATTTTTTTCTTTTATTAAATCCTAATTATAACCTAAAGAAATACTACCAATACATGAGGAGAAGACTTTTTAAAAATTAAATCTATGGTTTTGGTCTGGTTTCAGTCCAATCTGTTAATATACAAACACTGACAAATCAGTGAATGAGGCCTCAGAAACAATATTACAATAAAACCCTAAGAAGTTGTCAAAACTGTACATGCAAACCCATAAAAATTCCAACTGAGCCAACATAAAAATACAAGTTGTTAGAAAACAAGAAATAAATCGTTTGCTATTTTGGAGAAGTGATAATGTTTGCAAAATGAAAACCTGAGAACACCAAACATATTAAGCAAAATCTATGCTTATATTTAAATCTGGCCAAGAGAAGTGAACGCTGTTCCAAAAGAACTGCAGTACAAAGTATCACATCCCACTCGCTTCTGGGAAGAAAATATGCTGCAGTAAGAACCCATGCCACGTAATTCATTTAAAAAACTGATTAAAAGTTTAGTAATGACAACACATCTGGAGCCACAGCCTGCTCATTGCTTCACCATTTCAGCTCAGGTGCCCATTTATTCCCTTGCAAGGACGTTTGTTCCGTGGAGGAACCACCCAGAGGACGAGAAAGGCTCCCCAGTTCTCTTTTCCACAGAAAATCAGGGCAAGGGGGTCATAATTAGTGGCTGTGGTTTGTCAACAAAAGCCTCTGCACGCACCAAAATATGCTTTCAAGTGTTTAGAATCGCTGCTTAATAACAAGCCCTGAAGAAATAAATGTGATTTCTTGACTTGCTCAATTAAAAACTAAGTAATGAGCTGCAGCAGATGCAAACCTTGAAGACAGAGCAGTATGAGTAGCCAGAATTAGCTAATTACATCTCACTTACTCAAGGAATCTGCACTCAAACAGCTTCCCCTGCACAATTCCCTCTTTTATTTGGGTTACAACAGACAAAGCAGTTGGGTAAACTTCCATCTGGTAAATTCACTTAAAACCCAGCAGGATTTGCCCCCAATTAATGTCATACCCCAACACTTCCAATTACAGGGGGGACAAGAAAAAGAGTAAAATTAAAAAACTCACCCTGTTTTCAGCAGGGGTGGAATTGAATTAAGATGATATAAATGGAACTACATTTCCTGCTCAGTGTAGTTGCTAAACAGGCTCTTTTTGTACCAAAAGAAAAAAGTGGAATATTTTTGGCAACAACTAGAGCAAGAAGTTCATTTACTGTAGATAACAAATGATGCAAGGGTGACAGCAGCAAACAAGAAATCCAACAAACTTTGTGCATTTTCAAGGTGGAATAGCAGGGACACAAGCAAGGAGAAGTTTTTAATGACGAAAAGACTAGAACACAAAGTAAAACAAAGACAACTGTGCTGTTTGACAAACATCTTTATGAGGCTGTGGTGGGATTGTATCCACATTTTCAGACATAATTCTACTGACCACTTCTGGTTCACCACTGCACACTAATGTGGTTTAACACATTCTTCCACCACGTTAATTATCCTGAGCCCACTGTGTGTACTTAAGCCAGCCAGCCCCTAATGGACACAGAGCCTTGCTGCACCTCTAATTACTCTTTTTGATCACTTATGCCAGTACATGCATTATCTGAAAGCATATCTTGCTTTTTTTCTTCCCTTTTTTGTTTTGGTTTTAAAGCAGTAATCTAAAACTTAAAACCATTAAGTTGACATTATTATAACAGTCTGAATTATTGGTTTGCAAAATTGCAGAGTTCAATGAAGATTGGGAAGGGCACAGATAATTTATGATGCTCCAGTTCTAAGCTTTCTATTTCAGTTCAGGGAAGCTATCACTCAAGTATTGGAACCATTTGAAAAACCCAAAAGATAAATAACTATATAACAGCAATAACCTCTCAAGCACTTGTGGTAAAAGCCACATTACCTGTCTCAGCTGCACACTGAGGTGCTGGATACATGGAAGGATTACAGAAAATCAGGTTGTAGGTGAGTGTCACTGTGAGAAGAAGCATCTTCACTACTGGAATAGCCCTCAACAGCCCAACCTGAGCCCCACCCTGCTCCAGGGTTATTCACCTTCGCACAGAAACACCAATTTTCTAAACTAGGATCAATAAAGTATTTAAGCCACACCACCATTAAGTCAATATCAAATATAAAAAACCCAAACCAAACCCTCCACCAATTCATTGTAATACTGCTGAGGAGTTATAAATAGTTACTGTATAAATACAGTGACTGATATATTTAGACACAATTCAATGTAAACATTGATTGTACAGAAAATAATGAAAATTTTTAAGTTAATTCCTACCTTATTGTTTCTTCTATCAGTCGATCTGAGCTGAAAGCCAAACAAAGAAAGTGAGGTTAAAAAAAGCAACAAGCACTAAGTACCATTTTAGATTACTAATCAATGATCGTCATCATACAAACCTTAATAAATTTGCCCTTAAAATGTTTTATTTTTGGATCTTGTCACATTTTGCTACTACATAGATTTGGTTTATATATAGCCTTTGGAGAAGATGCTCCTCCTGTTCTCTGGAGCAGCATTTCCTAAGTGTGTGCAAGAGCAGGTGCCCAGGAGAACACGTAAAGCACCGAGGAGACAGGAAAAAGGGAATGGGCACCATGATTGATGGGAGGCTGCTTGGAAAGGAGTATTAGAGAAAGCAGTACCTAATTTTATTGCTTTTTAATCCTGGCCGTTCCTTTCCAACCCTTCAAAAAAAAAAGTAATTAATGATAAAAGCTGAGACTTGGATCCAGGTAATACCATCTCAGAATCTCATTTCAGGGGTGCTTCAACAAACACTGGTTTAGGCTGGTTAACGAGGCAAATTCTTCCTACAGCACCACCAGTCAGATGAGAACTGAGTGATGCTCATGGGAAGCAGAACACACACCATGGGTAAGAGAAAGACCTTGATAACCCGTGCCCTGCCCTTGTTTTCAATCGAGTTTCTGTGCAGCAGCACTGGGAAAAGGGCAGCTCAAAATACAGCCCCAGAGGGAACATTTCATTTCCAGAGCGGACCTGCACGACAAAGAGGACAAACAAGATCCTCACAAGACTGGAGCTGTTTCTCTTTTTTCTGTACTCAACTTATAGGCAGGGTTTTAATCACTGTTTTGCAGCCAGTTGTGGAATGCCAGAGACACATCTCCTGTCAGAGCAATCAATATCTCCAATGTAACCCTGACACAGGAGAGGTGGCTGCATCCCTGTTTCCCATAGTGTGTAAACAATGATTCTTCCCCACAGTTGCTCTGTTTACCCCACAGATTTATACAAATTCTTGGAGAATAACTGAAAAAAAAAAAAAAAAAAGAGAGTTTGCAGCTTGAGAAGGAAACCAACCTGATATAAAGCAGTTCAATGTTGTACTGGATAGTTCTTACAGTATTAAAGCAGAGTTTACTGTTTTCAAACTAAAAGATACTAAAAGAGCACGACTGCCTTCCTCTCCCACCCTCCTCGTTCCAAGTGTTTTCCACCTCAGAAGGGAAGGTACCAACAGGCACAGCACAGTCCTGCCTCTGACTCAGCCAGAGATTTGGAGCTTTTCTTCTACCCCCAAGAATTCTGGGGATCCCCATCCAGCTCCAGCTGGAAGGGGTGGAAAACTATCCCAGGGGGTGGGGAGACACAACCAGAGTCCCTGTTTTTCTGTGGGGAGGAGTGAAAACACGAAGGTTGCTATTTCAGTCCACCCGTGGCTTGAAACAAGGAGACAGAATAGAGCACTAAAAATAATTTTGCCCAATTTTAAGTTGAGAGGGACTCAACTGGGGCAGCAAAGAACAGAACACACCCTTCTGCTCCCCAAACAGAGCCACACTCCGAAGATTTTCACATCAGCTGCGAGCACGTTGGGTTAATCAAATAAAGCCACTTTTATTCACTGTGTGGTGTTTATTACACTGGCACAGAGAAGTAAAACACCATAGCTGTGTACCCAGAAGGATGTGAGCAGTCTCACAGCATCTCCTGACATCCCCAAGGCAAGGAGAACACAAAAGTAATGCATTAAAGATTTCTGTAATCGCTGAGCCTCCAAGATACACAATTCAGCTGAGAACGTGCCTTTCATAGATAGTCTCTAACAGACAAGTGTGTTAAGTGGGCAGTGCATAATAAGAATAAACTGCAAAACCACCAGAAAACAGCCTGAAAAGCAAGAGCAGAGCATAAGAATTCATCATTTTAAAAAAGCTCTGATTTTTTTTTTTTTTTAATTTATTATCAATGAAAAAGTATCTGAAGCTTTGCCGGAAATAAGTTACACTTAAAAAAATTCTGTGGAACAAAACATTGCTAGAACAGCCCTATCAAAAAAACCTGCCTTAGAAAAACCATTACCAGCTCTTTGACCATTTAACTGATGAAATTAGAGAATTTTCATGCTGATGAACTGAAGATGACAGGGAAGTTGAACAGTTTTCCAGACCTCAAGCGAATTAGGATGTTCTCCAAGGTTTTTAGAGCACAAAAATTAGGATTGCCAGTTTGCAGCAGAGACACTCACTGCTTTTTATGTTGGAGAAAGCTGCAGTTGGGCAGTTTTATTGCTTAATCAGAAACATAAAGAGTTATTTAAAAGCTTCAGATTAAATTATACTGCATTATTTTTATATGTGTGTGTGTGTACCTTTATAGACATATAAAATTAAATCCTGGAAATATAACTACCTGTAAAATGATGACAGAAGTTAATAAAAATATATAAATCCAGACATTAGATTCAAATGCCAACACAAGGCATTTAACAGGCATCTGAAGCCACAAGATTGATTTTCTCAACTTACTGGACATCACCCCAACTATTTGAAAGGACGAGATGCACATGAATTTTCTTCACAATGACTGACATGTAGGTAAGGGCAGACTAAATTAATTTTTAGAGTCTTAAATAAATAGCTGGGAAGCACAAAGATTTCCTAGACACAGCTCCCAGTGCTCTTCCCACCTTGAGAAGCATCAGCTCTTGAGAGGATCTCCAAACACACCTCTCCTTGCAGGCCTCCAGCAGGTGAATAAACTCTGCTGAAAACAGCAATGACATTCACTGACATTTTGGTAAAGGTTGTCAGTGTGAGCAGGAACATTTCAGGGATTCTGATGTGTGGATTTTTACCATCAGAGTTCTGTTAAGTTTAGTTCTTCCTGCGAATCAGTTCAGGGGGATGTCAGAGGCTTTTCCAACGTGCACTCCCGCAGCATCCCTTAAAGTCTTTAAGTCTCCTTGGCAAACACAGACTGTAAAGTTCACTCACAGTGATACCCAAACAGAAGCAGCTGTTTCATCATTTTACAGCTCATAACCATAAAAATAAGTCAGATTTAAGGAAGATCAGGAACACGAAGTACAACAGAGCCCAGGGACCCAAGGGAAGCTGGCAGCTCTCTGGCTATTAATAACCTGTTTTACACAAATAGAAACTGTTCTCACAATTACAAATGTTCATTCCAACTGTTTGTCAGAATAAAAAAAAAATACCACTCAAAGAAGTAATTTTGCTTAACTTACTCATTCAAAACACTACAAAAAGAGGCTCTTAGGAAAAAAAAAATAAAATTAAAACCTACTGACTTTGTTCTTCTGTTGTCCAAGTAAAGACATCAAATCCAGTGGCCATCTCCTCGTGAACATCCAAGCAAGCAAACAATGGTTCTGGGCACTATTAATCTGACTTGCCATCTGTTTCAATAAGCTCTGCATTTTTGCCTGTCCAGACAGACAGCACTTTGACAAAGCCATTTAAAAATACTACAGGAAAGAAACTCTGGAAGATGCTGAGGCAATCAGCTCCTGTAATGAATGGCACAAACCCAAGAGCAGCAGCAGCAGCAGCAGCCATGCACATGAAATAATGAAATAATCAGGTCTCTGTGCAACTGCTGCCTGGGAAAGATTGCACAGTTTGTCATTTAAATATGCAGACAGGTAAAAGAATCCCAAGGAGAAATTAAGTGAAATGTGCCCCCAGGATGGAAGAGAATCCTGCCCATCACATCAGGCTTTTATAATTAAAGGAAGTTTTTTATGTTCTTGGGGTTTTTTTTAAAGCAAACATCTACGTCAGTTAAATATAATAAACAGACAAAAGTTAAATAAAATTCATTAATATAGATGAATACTTAGATGAGGACTGGCTTCTCCCATATCCATAGATTTTGCTGCTGACTTCCCAGCTGGATACCCAAAACAAGCACTTGTCAGAGGAACAAGATACAGCAGCAAGACTCATCTGCACACAACTCATTTCACAACTCACTCTAAACCCTTCAGATGAAATTAAGGGCAATATTATCACATAGAATAATTTAAAAGGAATAGGGAAAACCCTGTAGAATAAACTAATATAGCACTTGATAACTATTTTCCTCCTTTCATAAAGAGTAACTACAGAAATAATAATTTTACTTTGTTCTTTCTCTAACTGCAAGATCAATCACCAGTCTCTGCTCTCTCAAACTGCCTGCAATAAATCTTTTCACAGTCCTGGATCACCAGGCAACGTGGAGCTTCCAGGAATGCAAATCCTGCAAGACATACTTGATTCTCTAATACACATAATACAGGCTGTGATGAAGCAAATCTGACACATACAGGCAGTTATTTCCATCATCACAATCACAATAACAGAAGAATAATAATGAAAGAAACCCTGTGCACACACACACACACAAAACCCCATCTCCAACTCATTTTTTCTGCTTGCCATCAGTGTTCCTTATCGTATAAAAATTCAGATCATTAAGCTCTTAAAAAAACTTAATTAGAAGAAGGTAATGAAGAACACTTTTTTCCCCCTGGGATAACAAATAAGATATTCCAGATTTTATAAGACTCATCTCAAACTTGATTTAATTTAATGTGAACGAGAGAATTCCACTGGAGCTGCTTTTCTAATTTGGAAAGGAATCAAACCGAAACCACAGCACAAACGTGAGCATTAACTCAATGTATAAATTTGCTCCAAAGGAACAATATGTTATTAACAACATCACCTCTACAAGCTCTAAACACCTAAGTAAGCTTATTTCTGCAAATCACTGTACTGGGGAGTCCAACACTCAGTAATCACTTCCAATAAGAATGAGGAGTAGGTGCAAAAGTGGGAAAGAAAGAAGCACAAATACCACATTGCTTTTAATCAATGCAAGTAATTTGTTAAATCTGGAATGAAAGGCACTGGAACATAATCCACTGCTCCAGGCAAGAGTAAACCAACGTTATCTGGTGACAAGTTTCTTTCCAGATGGTTCACATGTACCTTGTGCATGAGGAAATAAAATACACAGAAGGGAAGGATCTGCCAAAGGATTTCCAGGAAAATAACATGGTGAAACCTGCTCCCTCCAACTGCAATCCTGTGACTCAGAATTCACTAAAAATTGGACTTCTAGCTACATCCCTAAGCCCGTGTCTCAAAAGCTTATAAATTCCAACAATTTGGGATTAAGATACACTATCATAAGTACTTTCTTTGCAGCTAACAACTGTAAAAATGTCTACGTGAAACCAATGAAAAGATTAGTTTTTCTAACTCAGTTTAAAGAACAGCTTAAGGGATGCAAACAAATACCAGGGATCCCCTCCCTTTGCAGGGAGATCGCTGAACACACAGATCCACCTTCACAGGTCTGAGAACACAAACAGGTTGTTTCTCCTGGATTTCTAAAGTGTCCAGTCTGCTCCTCCTGGATTTCCAAAGGGTACAGTCTGCACCTCCACTGAACTCCATGGACTTGTGTGGGAATTATCAACAGAGTGAAAGAAATGTTTCTCCAGAAGAGGAGACAGCCAAGAAAGCTCTTTGGCACAGAGGACTGGGGAGAGTGCCTGATGCCTGAGAGCCCCAGGAGGGGGAGCAGCAGCAATGCCACTTCCTTTAAAGCAAATCTAGGAGGAAGTTAGGAGCCTTCTCAATAACCTGCAAGTGCACAGTCTACCCAAAAGCACAGTTAAAAACTTGAGAACAGCTCCTGTTGTGTAAATGAAGTTGCTGCACCACCCCAGTGCCAGGATGGCACCACCGGCCACATTACGAGGGCTCCATGAGGCTCTCGATTCACGGCTGGGAAAGTTCCTGGAGAGACTGGCCCTCCCCTGTAATTGCTCCATATTACCCATAGGAATGAAGTGAAATGAGCTGAGAAGGGCAGGTCTTACTGTAAGTCATTATCAGCAACCACAACTGTCAGAACAATTCCAGTAACTTACTAATGGACTCTATCGGCATTTCCTCAAATTTTACATCTGCACACACAACCAGCAGTCAGTGGAAGTGCTGTTTTTCATTATTTCCTCTGGTTTAAAACATATAATTTAAATGAAACCTTTAACTAAAGGGAAAAACCCTCAAAACCAAGCAACACAGCCTTCAATATGCAACACTGACCCGACAAAAAAACGAGCTCGAGCAGCATAACCTGTCATTACCCATTTGTTGGGCACACACAGACAAGAGAGATGCTCAACTTACAACAAACACAAGCTGTTGGTAATCTGTGCTGTAACAAAATAGACTGTATCACTTTTCCAGCTCAGTGTTTTCTGACTAAAGCTTGGCAAAGCTAAAAAACTGGTCTACTATTCACACACTCCTAAGTAACCAAGAGAACAGCAGGGGGAACTCCTTTCCAGAAGAGCCCCGTCATACAAACAACTTCATAATTAATATCTTTTTAATTTCCAGTGAAGTTAACACAGAAATGAAGTGAGAGTTATCCCTAGGATGACAACCCAACTTTAATGTGGTATGAAACCCTAAAACACACACTGACAGCCGTGTATTCAGCTTCCCAACTGCCTTTTCACCTGCTGTGGTTTTGAGGGTTTGCTGGTAGATGCAGAAAGCTCTGTGGCTTTCAGCCAGGACTTGGCTGAGGTACCTAATTTACAACTATCTACCTATATGTTTATTAAGTTTCAGAAAACGATTCTTAAAGCTGCATAGTCGACTCTGCAACATAACAAACACTTGTGGTTCAAAATTTCAAAGTGCACGCTGCTTTTAAAACGTCTACGAGCCAAATTAAGGATGGAATCCAACGAGTAAAGATCTCAACATTTTTCTTCTGACCCAATTTCCCCCTGTTCTCAGGCCTGTCTTTTTATCTGAGACTGTACAAGATGCATTCTTCCAGAAGTGCAACTAATACTCAGTATAAACAAGCCTCTCAAGTGAGAGGAAGGCACTCTGCATCTTTCAATTCACAACAAAACCAAGGTCCTTGAAAAGTTCTAAACAAAACTGTACTATCAGGATAAAACAGAGATGCTTTATGGGGAATTTGGATCTAGTTCTGCTTACCATCGTGGATTTGATAGAACACTAAGATATCTGCATAGCAACCATTCAGCCAAGAATGAGGAGAACCTAATTCTGATGCATTAGTAGAGGCTGAAATTAAATAAACTCAAGAATGACATTTATGCAGCAATGTGGTAACTTTCCAGAGGTACACTCTGAGAAAATGGAAATAATCACTATTTAACATATCCATACACATCAAATTGAGTTCAACAGCTTGTTTCTACTGGAGGATCCAATAGCAAATAATGAGCAAGCAGTTCTGGCCCTAAAGAACAATGAACAGCCACAATAACAAAAAAGAGTAAAATGATATGCTGCATTAGAATAATAAGTGATTCTCATATTGCACAAAAGAAACTCTATAAAACTTCACTACTGTTGATTCTGTTCAAAAGCTGCACCTACTTTTCAGAGCCAACCCATGTAGGAATGATTTCAGTCCTGTCAAAGCCCTAATTTCAATACCAGACTTGGGGGGGGGGGAAGAAGCTGTCCTAGTTAAGAAACCGTGTTGAAAGGAAAGCTAAAAACAAATAAAACATGCATCACCGACTTGTTTATTTCTGAAAGGAGCAACAAACTTCAGAAGCAAACAGAGCTCTGAAGTTTGAAGTATGGGTTTATATCCTTGTCTCTCCCCAAATTAAGAACAAAGTGCTGTTTCGAAGGTGAAGCCCAGAATGGAGAAGCAGAGCCCAGTTTTAGTCCCAAACACTTTTCTCCCCATGATGTATTCAGGTAATCTTTCACTCTGAGGGTTTGCTCTTTAGTTTCTTCAGACAGTAATAAGGACCTAAGGGAGTTTCTGTCGCCTCTTTCCCAGGGGAACACAGAAGTTCATGCACAAACATGTCATACAGATAAAAAGCAACAATGAATCTGAAGTTCTTAATGCTCAACGTGTGGCTGCATCCTTTGTCACCTGCATAATTTAATTTTGTTCTGGAAGTTACAAAGGAAATCCCCAAATTAGGTTTTGTGCTCTGTGTGTGATGAGTTTGTTGGGTTTATCATTTGATGTTCCCCTCCCCTCCTCACCTTTCTTTAAAAATCATTTGTTTTAGACATACTGAAGTTATAAAAATATCTCAATAGCCATTGTTGTCAGGGAAATTACTGATTACAGAACTTTTTAAACCAATCCAACTATAAGGAAAGCATGCAAATAAATGCTATGAAACAAATTCAATCTTTTGCTTAGGTAGGTTTGATTTTTTAAGTCCTAAATACAGCCCAGGAAGATGAAAAGCAGCAGTAGATTTTACTCTAATGAAGCTCAGGCTATTTTTAAACGAAAAACCTCTTAAATCCTGAAGTGCTTGGCTGATTTTCATGTTCTTTTATTAAGTTATTTATAAATAATAATAATACCCAGAAGAGCAACTTCCTTCATTGCCTGCAAGCTTTGAACCTCCCCAAATTCTCATTAAACTACTTCAATAACTTGCTCACACAGTAATTATTACACGTAATAAACAGTGAAGTTCTTTTTTTCCAGAAGACATGAACTGTCTCCCTCTCTGAGCAGTATTTACCACTAAAATAAGAATACAGCAAGTTATGCTCAGTCTGGTGCTGCAGTTGATCTGCTCAAGTGTCATATTAGTCTGGGGCTGTTACAGGGGAAGCTGATCCAGCCACTTAGAGAGTGGCCTTGTGCCCCTCTGCCATGGATCTTCAGGAGACAGAGGCTTGGAGATAAAACCCATTCAATCCAGACAGAGATAAGGCTAAAGGAAGGAATCACTGATGCAATCAAGAAAACTCTGCAGCAATGGGAGACAGAGCAGAGAGAGAGAATAGAATCATATTTTGAAATGGGATTACAGTGCAAGTCATTGTGCATCTCTAAGTAAGCCTTTGCAACACTAAAAATCCTCCTGTGCCCAAATCCCTTCTTTGAAAACCATTTCATTTGTGCTGCTGCTCAGACAGAGCACAGAGCCCTGCCCCAAAAGTCTGTGTGGTGGATATTCAGTGGTAAATCAGGAAGGGAATTGCCACAGCCATCCTGGCTGGCACTGGCAGGCACGTTTAATGCAGTAATTTCTCAAACTGCCCTATTCCAGAAATGAAGAAAACAAGTCAATGGCTTTTGGGAAAACAGGGTCAGACCATTGCCAGAGCTCTTGCAATTAATGGCCAGCAGAGAAATGTTTTAACCTAGATTCCTCAATCCCTCCTTGCACTCTGTCTTCCAGTTCAATGGACAAAGTGCTGCAGCACCTTCCACTCCCCCTGCACAGCAGGTCTGCAGCCAAACTGCACCAGATCTGGTGCCTCTTGGCAAACCCTCCAAACCACAGCCATGGGGAGCGTGTCTGTCCTGTCAGGGCAGAGCTGTTTGGTTTTTTCATAACTGCTACACAGCAAACAAGATTATTCATTACCAAGTGCTGTTTCAGTTAAATCTGCATTAAAATGGAGAGAATGGAACCACAAAAACACCGCATTCTGCTCTGACACAAACAAAAAATAAGTTTAATTAAGAGGCAGGTTTGGCAATTAAAAAAAACCCTTACTGGGCCTGACTAAAGTGGAGCTCAGCAGTTCTGAGGCTGCAGAGCAGGCACCCACAGGGAAGAGACTCATCACACTCCTCCCTCCCTGCTGCTTCCCCAACCACCATGGGAATGAAAAAGGAATTGGTGAATTAGCTGTTTCTCCTACAGTGTCTCTCTGTCCAAGAGAAAACGAAGGAGATGCAGTGGTGAACTGTGTGTCAGCTGGAGCAGTTACTGCCCAGGCATCTGTGTGTCCTCCCCTCCAAGTGGAGGTGAGGGAAGGGATGGAAGGGAGGCAACAGCAGTTCTCTGGTTTCAATCCAGTCCTGAAGGTCCCACTCAAATCCACAGGAACCTGAGCAGCAATAGCACAGTGAGTGGAAATCAGGGCGTGCAGAGCAGAGAGCAGGGATAACAACAGAAAAGGAAATTAAATTAAGGTAGAAAACCGGCAGCTTTTTCCCCAAAGGTCAACGCACCTGTAATCAAAAACCCTGTAAGGTGTCTCTGCATCTCATTAAGCTGATTTCTCTGTGCAAATCAGTGCTGAAGTGAAAATTGGTAAGCAAAGGCAATATTTAGAGGAAAAACTGTCAGTCAGTCACTCCCTCCACTAGGACCTGGCCTGTATCACCAACAAAGTTGGGAGCAGTTTCCTGGTGATTATTCTCTACTGAATGTGCCCATTTCTGCCCAAACAACAACAGGAAATTTCAAATAGCCCTGCTATTGAAAAATGAAATGCCATAATCAAAGTAACAAAAATATTTAGTACTCCAGAGTACTCCACACAGGTGAGAGCTGCACAAACACTAATTTCCCCTAATCATCCCAGGTATGTATTATTAATACACCATTACGCAACTGCTGCAGATTCCCGTTCGTTCCTTTGCTCACTTCCCTTATTCCTCTTTTCCCTTTCACATGCAGAACACGTCCCTCTGATTTGTTTGCTCTTCTCCTCCTTCAAAGTTTCTTACCCACCTCCTGTGGCCTTCTCTGTCCCAGTGCTAAACATTTTAAGACACACAGGGCTGCCTGAGCACAGGTTCATCCCGTCTACCTGCATCATTCACACATGGTTTTCCATCTAAGATTATTTTTTTTTACTGAATAGATTCTTAGGCTGCATAGCAACACCCACTAGAACCATGCAGTCACCTGACAACAAGTAAAAACACAGCTAAGGATACCTGCACCTGCTTCCCCACCAGCCACTTCTGTTGGAAAGGGATAAATGACAAATTTCTGAGCGCTGGAGCTGAGTAATAAAGCAACAGTCACAGAGTGGCCCTATAATGACAGAATATATCTACCACAGCAAATGCTGGTGACCACTAAGTGGTCTGTATTCATCTAGTTTTACAAGGAATTCATCACAGGTAATACAATCTGTAGTTTCTATCCAAACTTTGGAAGCCTGCACTGATTTTAACACAAATTCAGCAGTATCACCTGATACCACTCACAGAACAACCCAAGTACCAACACAAGGGAAATTTTCACTTGCATACACACACAATATTGCAAATTTAATCAAGCACATTAGTCCCCTCTTCGCTGACTTAGACTATAACTCATCAATAACTGCAGAATTTCTCAGAGCAGACACTAAGTTGACAGAATTCTTTCCTCTGAGGCAGCACTTTTCAGAGCAGTTTTTAAAATGCTAAGCTACATCTATTCATCAAAATTGCTTCCTTTAGATGGAAAACAGCATCACATGAAAAAGGATGACTTGTTTGCATCCCTGGCCAAAAGCACACAAACAGAAAAGATTAAACACCTTCAGGGAATGGCACAGACCCAAGAAGTATTTCTTCAAGCATCTGACATGGCAAAAAGTCTGAGGTATTAAGTAAAAATATTAAGAGGGCATCAATATTCAACAAGATCTGCCAGCCTTATTTTAATTAAGGAGGGGGTTAAAGTTTCTATTAAAAAATGTAGGCATATTGTTTGTCTCTCCAGAGGCAGGTAAAGCTCTCCTTGAATTACCTGTATAGAACTTCAGTAGGAAACGGAGTGACCTGTCCACAGGCAACAGAATTTCTGGACAAACCTCCTTTCCCATTAAAACTCACAATCAGATGATTTCTAAAATGAACTGAGGCAGCAGTGAAGCTTTCAAAGAGAGAACACCACAATATGTGCTCCCTAACCCTCCCAGAAGGGGGATGCAGCAGCACAGAGCCCTTTGTGCCCCAGCAGCACCGGGATCCCAATGTGGGAAGTGTTCCACACACCGTGCCAGCAGCACTGACACAGCAGCCAGCCCCACCCTGGGAAAGGGACTCCAAATGGATCCAGGATCCTCACAGCTTAATGGAAAGGCAGGCACAGCCAGGGTTTGCACAGAGCTTCAGCTGTTGTCATTCCCTTGGTGCTTAATGTACGTTGGGTCCTTTAATTCATCGACATTTTTTACTCGCGGATTTTTAACTTCCCTTCCTTTTTTAGGTTCACCTACATATACAACATTAACACACAGATTCTCCTTCAGTTCTCTTCCAGAAGAGATGATGTTCAAAAGGTGACACAAAAATAAAAAAAGGCAGATTCAGGTAAAAAAACAGAGATCCAGCTTCTCTCCAAAGTCCATCTCAGAAAAAAGGCTTCCTGGCTCTCCTCCTCTTCCTCCCCAGTGAGATGCCCCCACAGACAATCCTGCCCAGGGCTGCCAGCAGCTCTTTAAGAGCACTCAGGGAAAACAGAGCCAAGAGAAAATTCCAGTGGCCATTTATCCTGTCTCACATGGTTGTGCATAAAGAAAAGGGCCAGGACTCTGCACTGGGGCAACAGCTCAGCATCCTCCATCCTCAGATAATGGGATAAATATGTAACAGGTCAAGGTACTTAACGGCATAAATTAAGCAGGGCCGAGACTAGGTGAACACTCCAGTATCTTACAGGAATACATCATTCCTGGGGCATTAGTACATTCCTCTGCAGCATGTAATAACACACTTGTGAAGTTTGTGCTGCCACCTCCATTTCTCACGCTCTTTTCATTGGTTTAACTTCCCTGAAAACACGTTTGGATTTTCAGTGTTGTGTCTTTGTGACAACGTAAATATATTCCCCATGTAGTTCTGTCAATTAGTCTGGCACCAGGGTTTACTGCACTGCAAATATTCAGCGTCATGACTCACACAAAGCCTGTCAGTTTATCCTAGGAGCATGTTTGGTGTAATCTGCCAGCTCCTGGTGATTTCTTGGGACCTTTTCCTAGCTTTTACAGCTTTTTGGCACAAATAGCTCATTAACTGTTTTCTTTGAAGACAAATATGTTGAAACTCTCTAATAATTTTCCTCTGCCAGTATCTCTTTCTGAGCTTACTGATTCTCAATTCAAAAGTTTTGAACATCCTACAAGCTTTGATTTCTTGCCAACGTTGTATTCTGCTTCTACACTGGATTTCTTCACAGTCCTTACAGTTATCTCCACCTTGCAGTGGTATTCCATGATTAGTTTTGGCCCTGTTTCCTAAAGACCCCCAACTCACACTTATTTCCTGTTTTCTTTTTCTCAATGTCATGGTAGAGGTTTTTTTTTAAAAAGTCTTGATATTTTCAAATAATCACCCAGAAGATGGTTTAACTGTTTCTAAACTGCCTTATTTCACTCTATTTTTCACGCATTTTAATTGTAAAAACATACAGTTTTAGAGACTTTAGCATGTTTAAAAGATCAAAATAATCAATACTTCAACAAATGTTAGGCTCAAACTCTGAAGACATCTGCCAGATAACATTTACAAAATGCTTTAAGTTTTCCTCTCTTAATTGTTGCAAACTTTCCAAAATAGTGCACTCAGAGCAAAGTCAGTTTCTCAGAAGTTGTATTTTACAATTCCAGAAATATTTAATTTGTGGCCTTTTTTAACAAAATGCCAAATGTCTGAAAGTATTTACTGCCTCTCCAACAAAAATAACAAAGCAAAACAAAAAATCCCAAACACAGCATCTGGAGGGAATCAGGTTTACTCATATTAACTGAGACTGATTCTTTGAAGTACAACATTTCAGGTAAGATTCACCTCTGGAATATTAAGATTGGTGGTTTTTTCCTGGAAACTTTCTATTTCATGACCAAGCATGTTTAGTAATAAATTCAGCCTAACAGAACTCAAAAATCAAGCTTTAAATCCATTAATTTCTAAGTCTTAAAAATATTAAAGAAAACTGACAATGAAGTGGTGTTAAGCCACAATGGGGGAAAAATTGCTTAAATTTCCTGTTAAAGCTTTTTGTGCAGTTCTGGCTACAAGTTTTTTATAGGAAAGCACATTTGAGAAAGCCACAGGTAATTTTTTATTTAATTTGGTTTTTTCTAAGTGCAAGCCTGCCCTCTCGTGTGAGACTGAGGTTTAGCACCACTACAGGCAAGGGGAGAGGCAGGAAAATCAGAGCTACCTCTGGACTCTCCAAAGAACACAAACCCTGCAGTGCTCTGCTCTTGGCTCTGCTGCTTTTGCTGCACTGGGGACACCCAAAGCAGCTGCTCACAACCTAATGCCCTCTCTGCAACAGGAATAAAGTGCTTTCTATTTTGCTTGTTATCTGGGTGAATAAAGTAGACCAAATTTGCAATATTTAAGTGCACAGGTAACTTTGGAATTAGCCTCTTCTGTCACCTTTTCTACACGTTCAGTAGAGACAAAAGGCAAAGAGGTTCTTCTCTGTCTGACTCTGACAAATAAACAAAGACCAAAACCAGCCAAATCATGGGAGTTTTGTTTCTTAACCCTTATCCTAGTCAGTGTGTAAAGGCATCTACTCCCTTGGGAGGAGGAGCTCTGAGTCACAAGTGATTTGTGAAAGCCCACTGAAGACAACACAGAAGTCACTGACAAGATCCTAAAGCCAAAATCACTGACAAATACCCTGATTATTACCTACCACACTTCACACTCAGCATGACCCACAAATGTTTACCCAGCTGCAAAAGCAGCAGCACTGACACAGAATACACAGTGGAAGGCATTCCTTGTGCACATGTTATTGTCCCAACGGACACAGCTTTCACACACACTTGAAATTCAGAATGTTTCATCCCCCAGGAAAGTGAGGCACCTCCAACATAAGTAAACAGGAAACAACACCTACTTTCGAAGGTGTTCGTGCTCCTTCAGGAACAGTTCTGTTCTTCTGTTGTTCACGCCAGACCCGCTTTTATAGGACCTAAAACCCAACAAAACAGAATCCTGTCAGAACCTGAATAAAAATTGTGAATTCAAGTAACTTCTTTTGCTTTACTCAGAGCATGGACAAGTGAGCTATGCCAAGCATTCTCCTCCAGAAGGGTTTCCACCTTCTCCCTCCGAGGACAGTCCCATTCCACTGCTGTAACAAACACAACTTACTCGATGTCTTTCCGTACCGATCCCAACAGATTCTCCCTTTCTCTTATTGCCAAGAAGTTCGCTTTGGTTTTGTGGAATTCGTGTGTATAATCCTGCAATAAAACAGTTTTTCCAAAATTAGGATCCTGAGGTTTAACAACACAATATACCCAGGGAAGATCCGACCACTTTTTCAACTGCCAAGTGTTCTCCAATACAAAGTGCAAGACCAGCTTATGAAATGAACAGCAAAAATGGCCAGAAGCTAATGCAAAGTATTTTTAAAACTCACTGCTCTTACAGTAGTTGCTAAATTTGATAGCTACAGACAAGGTCATGCAGGGAACCCCACTGTAATTCTTTGTCCCAGTGTCACATATCCTCGCCTCTCTGATGAACTGGTTTGTGTTGGAATTTCTCCTTACTGGTGATGGTGCCGTGATATCAGCACTGATAATAATTCTTTTAAACTATTACAATTAAAGGATTAAATTATCTTTAAGAACCAACCCAGAGGCAGGGGGGAGGCCCGTTCTGTTACCTGCAGGATGTCTCTGTGGCGCTGCAGCGTGTGCATCAGCGCCGCGTTCAGGGACGGCACGCCCGCACTGTTGGTGTACTCTGCCATTTTGTCATTTATCCCAGTGAGCTACAGGAGGGAAAACAACCCCAAAAAAACATGAAATGGCTCGTTCTTGTATGAAAGATACAATGCACAAGCTGAAGGAGCTGGCTGGACAGGCACACCTTGTCCAACACCCACACTCGCATTTCCAAACGTCCCTCACACAAACCCGGACCGTGACATTTCCTAAACGCCGCACTAAAGCCACAGTAACTCCAGTTACCTTTCCCAGAAGTTGTTCAATCTCCACGGCCATGGTCTCAAACATTCTGTCCTGGCTTGATCCATTTAAGAGAGGAGTTGTGTCAGAGCTAGGGAAAAGGGGAGGAGCAGTTACTGAAAAGTGCATCATTCCACGAATGCAAGAAATAAGGAAACACTGGGGACAGGGGTTGGAAAGCTCCACTACCCAGGTTTCCTAGAGGTGAATTAAGCTCAGGAAAACTACATTTTCTTATCTCACATTCCTTTAATTCTTATCTGAATGGATGACACAGTATCACCTGGGGGAAATATAACCTCTCCTTGGAAGACATGCCTGACACCACACACCTTTATCTGGCACAAATGTCCTTCTCTCCCCAACTTTTAAATTTGATTTATTTATTTACTGTCAAAAGGGAGCACTGCACTGTTACAGCAACATAATCACACCTTAATAACATGGTATTAGGACAACCCACTGACTTATTAAGCAATCAGTGCTCTACAGAGCTACAATTACAGTTTCACACACAACTACACTTTCACACACCTTCCCTATTTGCTTTTTAAGATAAACTAAAACCACAAGGAAAAGTCACATCTAAGACCTGCCTGTAAAAGTGTGACAACTAAGAACCCTCAGAGACAACTCATGGCTTTGGTAATCTTCCTTAATCTTAGTAAGAGAAGTTTTGCATTGGACAACAAAAATAATGAAAACAATCAGATTACACATCAAGTGACAGCACAGAGCCAGAAACAAAAGTGAAACTCAGGGATCTGGTGCTCTCAGGCTTCCAGAACCAAAAATTCAGGGAAAGGTTCAAAATGGATTAATTCATCAAATTAAAAAAAAAAAAAAAATCAATACACACACACCCCTACAGTAATCACAGTCCTAACTGATACAGTTAATAAGCAAAGAATGGCATTTTTTAAAGGTTGCACTCGGACAGAGAAGTTCATAATTCCTGCTGTGGAACTGCAGGGAAGAGCTCACCTTTGGCCCCCAAGATAGAAAGACTGGAAGAGTTTTATCAAAGTAATTCTTCAGTCAAACATAAGTCTGCCTAAAGCAAACAGAAACTACTCATGTACATGCACAAGTACCTACTTATCTGGTTCATATATATATATCATCATATATATACACACATATAAAAATACATGTGCAGCTCTCATCATTCTCATTAACACTGTCCCTGCCCATGGCAGGAGGTTGGAACGAGATAACCTTTAAGGTACCTTCCAACCCAAACCATTCCGTGGTGCTGTGATTATCACTCACCTTAGGAGAAAGCCAGGAAGAAACAGCCACCCCTGTAAGAGAGGGCTTGTTCCCTGTCAGCCTTGCACCAGCCACAGCTGCTCAGTGCTCCAGTTCCCTTAAAACTGGGATTACAAACAGCACACCTGGGAGGTGTAAGACTAAATTCCCCTAATAATGAGGTCCTGAAAACCTCCTGCTGGTTCAATACAGTAAAAACTGGGAAACAAGACGATGTAATGAGCATTAAAAACTTCTATCACCAGTTCCCTCTGACCCCACACAGACTGAACTTTAAACTCAGGTCTCCCCAGGGACATATGTCACCCACAGCCCTTCCTGACTCACACCCCGAAATCACATCAAGGCCAACACCAGCAGCAAGTGCTGAAATGAGCCACAGGTGGGACCACCATTCACCAAACGATAAAAATGAACCCAGCACCAGGAGCAGCGTTTAAAACATAAAGAAACGGGCTTAGTACCTATACCTGTCGCGCCTTCCGTCTCGGCCGCTGCTGTAGCTGGTGCAGAGCTTGCTGAAGGAGACCAGCTTCAGGTCCAGCTCGTTCTCCAGCTGCCTCGCCTGTTTCCTGAGATCTGCGCGGGGCGGGGGGACAGTCACGGACCCGCCCGGGGCACCCGCGCCTCGGTGGATCCCGGTCCCACAGACCGCCCGGGAGCCCCGGGGAGGGGAACCCACAGGGGAAGGAGGGACCCTCATGGCTGGGGGAGCGCCCCACGCCCAAAGGGGGTCACGGCTGAGCACCCTCAGCCCTGCCCCACAGCCGCGGGGCTCCGCGGGCACCGGTGCCTCATGGCTGACGTGCCGGCACCGCCCGCGCCCGCCGGCCCCCCGGAGGCGAGCAGAAGGGCCCCAGCGGCGGTCCCGCCTCGCCGTGCCCGGGTCGTACCCCGGGGGAGCCCCGCGGGGCGCGGCCGCCCCGGCCCCGCCGCCCCCGGCCCCACTCGCCTTCCCAGTAGTTGCTGCTCCCCGCCGCCATCTTTGTTGTCCAACGTCAGCTGCGGGCCAGCGCCGCCGAGACGGGCGGGACGGAGCGGCCCCCGGCACGGGCGGGCCTCCCACCGCAGCGCCGCCCAGCGGCCCGGCGGACACAGCGCCTACGCCGGGCGGGACGCGCCGCTCCTGCTCCCGCCCCCATCCCGATCTCCCGGTGCAGATCCTGCTCCCCCGCCCCCGATCTCCCGGTGTAGATCCCCCTGCGCTGATCCAGATCCTGCTCCCCCCGACCCTGATCTCCCGGTCCGGGTCCTGCTCCCCCGGTCCCCGTCACCGTCCCGATCCCGCTCTCCCGGTCTCGGTCCCGCTCTTCTCCTCGGTCCCTGTCCAGATCCACTGATCCCGGTCCCCCAGCCCCGCTCCCCCGCTCCCCGGTCCCGCCCAGCGCCCTCCTCACAACCTCGAGTCCCCCCTGTCCCGCAGCAGCAAGAACGAGAGAACCCACGTGGACATCAAAATAGTTTTATACAGATTATTGATCTCAGTATAACAGGTAAAAAACAGGCGGCGCCCCAGGGCAGAGCCGGGCCCGGCCCCGCGCCGCCCCCTCCCCTCCCGCTGCCAGGAATTGGCGATTCAAGTCCCTTTTAAAATTACATTTGAAGGCACAAGTGCACGGAGCGACAGCGACAGCGGGGACCGGCTCCTCGGCCCGGGGACGGGCGGACGCGCGGACGGACAGACGGACCGAGGGCTCGGGGGAGCCGCTCCTGCCTTCCCAAACTGCTCAGGAACAGCCCCGGCGCTTGCGAAGCTCTGAGCACAGAGCCGGGGCCAGAGCCAGGCACCCCCACCTGGTCCTGCTACGTAGGAAAAGTCTCTCAACGTTTGCAAAACATCTCAAATCCACTCACCTTAAATATACACACCTACTCCAAGCTAACTGCGAAATTCACTCTGAGGGAAAGGGCCAGGACTTATTGCTAGAGGGACAAAGCACGGCCAGCTCTGCCCGTTACCTGCTGCCAGAGCAAACAAAGCCCAAACAGAGCCCTAAGAGCCATTTGCAAACCCGACTTTAAATAAAACCTACTGTGTCTCTTGTTAAAGGAGGAACAGTTCAGAGATGAGGCAGGATTAATGCTTTTGTGTGCTGGTGTCCTGCAGCCTGGTACACATGGAAAAGGGACATGGCCCAGGACTAAAACCAATCCCCTGCTCAGCACGATGAGCTGGGAACAGGCTCAGAGATGTTCATGGTTCCTGCAGAATCAACAGGACAGGGGGGACAGGGGTGTGGGGAATGCTCAGCCTCATCTCCCTGTTCCCAGCACACCACCTCACCTTTTCGTGTTTTGCAGTAGAATTCCCTGTGGAACAGGGAAGAAGGTACACTGGTGACTAAGGGTTATCTCTGTGCCCCCAGACAGCTGCACAAAACCAGATGAGATGATGAGAATGACAGCACAGCCACGTGGTTCTGGCAGGGCATCACCATAGGCAGAGGTGAGGAACAGCCTCTTCCCCAGGTGACACGGCCCAACAGCCTTAAAAGGGGAACACACTGTGCTGTTCCCCCAGAGGAGAGCAGGTCAGAGCCCTGCAGAGCAGACCCCATCATACATTGGGGTGCAAACACCCCCACCATGGACACCACGTGCAGGTTTCTCTAGTGAACATCCCCAGGCTGCTGGAGGACAGAGCAGCTCAGGGCAAACTAGAGGCCTAAGGCTCCTGCACCCCAGAGATCAGGTCAGTGGGGCAAGAATTAAAAAAGAAAATGAGCAGCAAGGAAATAAGTGCCTATTCTAACCCCAGCCTTCTGCCCAGAAAGCACAGGAACATCAGAGATGCATAAAGGCTTTAGAAATCAAACATTTCAGCCATTCTTCCCTTCTGGACATCCCTTCTATTCCCCACAAATCCTACATGTCCTGGGGATGTGGGCTGCAGCTCCTCTTTACAACTTCCTGCTAAGTGCTACACAACAGAATTTGGCTGCTTTTCCCTCCTCCTTCAGCACAATTCAGCCCTTCCTCACATCTTGCCCCCAGGACCCACAGCAGCCTCAGCTGCAGCCACACACACAGGTGAAGCTCTTGCTCTACACTTCAGGGATGCTGCAGGAGCAGAGCAGAACCAAGCCAGCAGCTAATCTGCTGCCTGCCATCACCAGAGCTTGGTGACTGAAATGGTATTATGTGTAAATTGGCAAATGGTGCAGCTTTTCTTCAAAATTTAGTGCCAAATTTTGAAGAAATTTGGGCCATGGATACTCCCATGACCTCTCCCTGCTGCTCCAATACAAAGCAGTGGTATACAGATTTCACTGTTTCCTCCTGAACAGAGGTGGATTTGAGCAAAGCTGATCAGGTGGAGCAGTAACTGACTGCTCTTCTACAAATCAGTGAATCCATTCCCTTAGAACAATCTTCAGCTGCTCTTGCAGACACTGAGCTGTGGTAACATTAACATGAGACCCCCACAGCCAAGCCTATTACACAAACAAAACACAACCAGGGGTGACGGGGATAAAGTTTCTTTCTTCCCCAGAAGTCAGGAGCAGCCCTGTGGCAGAGCTGGCAGGCAATGGAACTCTGTCAGAGTGCACTGAGGCTCTGACTTTCTCCAGCTCACATCAAGAATGATGTCATGTCCTCCAGCTTTCAGGATGCCAAGTCACCCCCTGAAACTAATGACACATAAGAGATGCTCCACAACCACTGCAGATCACACCAGGCCACAGCATCCCATGGCAGGAAAAGCTCCAAGGGAACAGCTGAGAATCAAAGGCTTTTTTTTTTTTTGGTCTTTTACCAAGGGCTGCCCTGTGGAACATTGATTCACGTGAAGGATCTGGCTTCCCACAAGCACAGAGTGGAAAATATCAAATCAAAACAGGTAGAGAAACCTTTTTGGAGTGTTGTAGCCACGACTCCAGGCAGGTCTTGGGGCACTTCCCCACCATCTATTCCCTGTGCTGAGATGCTGGGGAAGTGCTAAAAGCTCTGCTGGCCACCCTATTAAGTTGCCTTTCAAACCATGTCATGTGACCCTCCGGATCTTGACCCAAAAATGTAACAAAACTATGTCATTATCCCAGAAACAGCCTCCAACACCCACTGATTTGCAGGTACATAAGGACAGAGCAAACAGAGGGAAGTTGGGAGCTGCCACCTGCCCCTCTGGAGGACACACCCTGAAGCTAATGTTTCAAAACTGAACCACAGGGACCGCCCCCCACCACCGGCTCTGGTCCATGGCAACCTCCTTTCCTGCCCGGGAGGTGTCAGTGTTTGCTGGAGTACAGTGTTTCTTCTTCAGTGTCTGTTTCATCCTGGAATTCGTGGCTCAGCAGGGACTTCTTGGAGCCAGTGGACATCATTCGGATTTCGTCCTCGTAGTCGTCGTGGTGCTGCCGGAGGCGGTGGAAGCCATCCTTGTGTCTGTTGGACTTGATTGAGCAGACACACCAGATGATGCAGGCAGTGAGGACCAGAGCAGACATACTTGCACCTGCCAGAGAGAGGACACTAATGTTAATGCCATGTTTCCTCACCACAGAGGCTCCCAGGCTTGATCCATCTTCCCTCCTACAGTTACAGCCACTTTTCTCACCTCACTGTGACCCTGCTCCTTCCTCCTAGGCCATGGAAGATGGGAGGGCTGATCCCAGAACAGAACAGCACTCACTTTATTTTCTGTGCCTGCAATCTAAGAGAGCATCCCCGAGCTCCTCTGCAGACCTAAACTCACCCCCCCCAGCTGCTTCCACCTTGATAACATAAAATAATCTCTTAATGCTCACCTAGTGCCACACCACCCAAAGAAACCTTGGGGAAGCAAAAAGATCTCCTACCTCCCAGCTCTGCACACAAGCTCTCCCCATTCCAGGCATCTCAAAGTACATTGTGGACTCCTCAAATCCCTGCAACACACTTCCACTTCCACCCTCCCTCCTGCTAGCCCAGCATCACTGGACCCAAGGGCCATTGGACCAGTTTGCATGGAAAAGTGTGTGTTCAAAAGGGAAAGCTGGAGATGGTTTAAGTCTGAAGGCTGCTTTCCCAGCTCAGTGGAGGGTCACCATCAGCATGAACTAGTACAGAAAGCAAAGCTTAAAGCTTTGATAAAAAGTGTCACTTCACCTGCAACAGTTATAACCAGCTCCCTTGGCAGTCCAAAAATCCTGTTTTCTGTGTCAAATATTATGAACACAGAGCTGGGTGCATCATCACGTACAAAGACCTGCAGAAAGACAGGAGAGATTAGATCATCTCAGAGTTTTCACCTGTGTTGGGTGTCCAGACAAGAGAGACACTTGTCATCTGCCCAGTCCTGTCCCAGTCAGCAAAAACAAGTGCAATGAAAAGAGAAGCTACTGCTCAAACAACCCTGCTGTGCTGGAAAGTTGTTCTCCATCCATTGTACCAAGGCAGAAAACAGCTCCTGATGGCACATAATCAGCAGCTAAACAGGGAAGTCTGTACTGCAGGGAGTGGGGGAAGATCTCTGACACGGACATTCACATACCTTGACATGTTTCTGCTGGTACCCGTTGGCTATTGCATCGATGCTGTGAAAACCTGGAGCCAGGAGCACGTGGAAATAGCCCCCTTCTTTAGTATAGACCCTCAAACCTTCATTCAGAACAATGGTAGCTTTAGAAATTGGCTTGCCACTCTTGTCTTGGACAATCCCATGCACTCCCTTATGAACCTGAAACGAAGCATTACAGACACTTCATGGTGACCAAGCATACAGTGCACTTGGAACTAAAATAGGATATAACCTTCCCCCCAAAATACAGCCCCCTCCCCAGCCCTGACCCCCACAATAAATAACAGTGCATGACACTGCAAGGCAACACAGCACAGATCTTTAACTCTTGTGTCAACACATGTCCTGGTCACTTGCTGCCTCTGTTCAGTCCATTCCTCATGCACTCTAAATTATGACCGTCTGTAATTACACAGCACCGACAAAACCACAAAGACTCTCCATGCTGTTCTCTTCCTCTCCCCCTCCCCACTACCTTCACTCCTTGCCAGAATTTCCTCCCACGGCCTGCAGCTCACCTCCACAAGCATGCTAAGGAGAGATTTCCTGTGGTCTGCCCACAGGCCAGGAAGCTGTCCAGCGCTCGGGAAGTAGCAGCAGCTGGTATAAACAGTGATCTCAGGACAATGACCAAATGTCACGCTGAAATCCTACAAAAAACACCATCACAGTTACAAAAAAAGAGGTATTAAAAAAGCTTTGCCAAAAGCAGCCAAAGGTGGGGAAGTTTAGCCCAGATATCAGAAAAAAATATGCTTTTTATTGGTCGTTTAGCAGATGTGGAAAGCCCTGTGCCATGCAGCAGTACCTTCATACTTCCCAAGTGACTGTGCCATTCCGAGCCACGGATCACACCACCAGGAATATTCTCATCTGTGAGAGCAAGAACACAGCTGTCAGACAGAGCTGCTCCAGCAGAGTCTGCCACAAGCTGACAGGGGGCTAAAAGATTCAAGCAAACATACCTGACTTATTTGGACAGCCTGGCTGGCCCAAGTGCATCATTGGGTGGTTGTTTGCATACAGAGATGCCAAATGCTTTAGTGTTTCTTTGTTCTCCACTACAACGAGAAAAGTGAGACTTTGAGAGTGCAGCTCCCATTCCCTGGAGGGGCAGATTCCCATTCTAACTCCACGATCCTGTACTAAACAGTGACATACATTGTTCTAGGGGCATTCCTGATTTCCTCTAACACTGAGGGGCTGTATTAAAAGTAGACTTTATACTGGCTTTGGCAGAGGAAAGGTTGAAATACTGCTGTAGGATCAGAAGTTGTAAGTGTTCTGATCCCTAGCTGAACCCTGAGAGGTTTTATAGCTTTACTTACAGACTGTCAACTCCACATACAAAGGGCTGAAAACAAAGGAGGCTCCAGAACACCAGCAGCACAAAAAGCTCTTACACCACAGGGTCACATGAACTTCTGGAGAGACAGCCTGAGGGTCATACCTGACTGGGTTGGCTTATCATAAGGGTAAGTGACAAGAAGGGATCCTCCATCCAGGGCAACAGAGAGGCTGAAATCCTGCTTCAGTATCAAGTTCTCCATGATGGCTTTGGTCTCAGGCTCCCGTGTCCCAGAGTACCGGGTGTAATTGCCTGTAAATCAGAACAACAAATAGAACCAGTTTCCTCAGCTGTTTGAGAGGCCGGAAGTACATCCTTTATGTCTGAAATTAAGTCTGCTGCATGTATTAAAAAGCATCTGTTAGATCTCAGCAGATGCACCTGACTGACCAAGTAAAGCACCCAGTCCTCACTACCCACGGGGGGAATTCATCTGCAAAGCTAAACAGATGTGAAACATCACTACTTCCCCAGGCTATTTAGTTTTGTGTTGCAGAGGGTATTTCATGTGTGTCTGCTCACAACAATGTCACAGTACTGACATTTTGTTAAGAAAGCATTTGGAATGATCCCAGCCCAACTTGGGCACAGAACACTTACTCCTTAGGGAGAGTAGGCATAACACTGACACAGTGCTATGGATACAGTTACATGGAAACCAGAAAAGCATGAAAAAAGGAGACTGTTTCTGGGAAGCATGAACAAAGAGCATTTTTTCAGAGATGGAAGAAATCAATGAAAAGTAAAAGTATATTAGGTGTTATCTGACCTCTGGACTATTCCTAAAGAACTCTGCTTCGTCTCTTGCACATAAGAGACTGCAAATTGCTGTCTGTAAGAGGGATTCAAGCTTTGGAAGCTTCCCAGCAGCTGTGCTGCCTGGTGTCCAGGGCAGGAGCACTGCCCTCTTTACAGGCAGGCCCTGTAACTGAACAACTCCACCCAACTCCAGAGCAGTCAGCAGGAGACTCCTGCAGCAGCCTGCATGTCTGCAGGGACACTACACACCACTGCTGTGGTCTGCTTTACTTGTGAAGTCTGTGTCCAGATCTCTGCCATGAGCGTTAGTCCGGCCCATGTTTGATGTGCAGCCCCTCTCCTGGGCGATCTCGCGTCCGTCTGGGTTCAGGGAAGGCACGATCACAATCCGTGTCCGGTCAATCAGCTGAGCAAAAGGGGAAACAGTACATAGAGTGCAATTAGTAGGGTTCATTCTCTGTGCAGCTCATTTCCCTGGAGTTCATCCTAGGAACAGCAGTTTGAGGTTCCCATTGACTCCACGGATCGCACACCTCCCTGTTACACACGGGATCACCGCAGGCCCCAAGCCAGGGTTAGCAAGACAAGTCCCTCCCAGTGGGCACTGCCATCTCAGGAAGGCTCAAGATGGTCCCTTGCATTGGTCCCTCACCTTTGTAACAGCAGCGTTCTTCTTATAGTTCATGCAAAGGAATTCTGCCAGTGTCAGGAGCAGCTCTGTCCCAACAGGAGCATTGCCATGGATACCAGCAACAAAGCGGATCTTGGGCTCCTCAGGCTCAGACTGGTTGGGCTTGTTGGAGATTTCAAGGGACCAGATCTGACGGAACTCGACGCTCTGACCCAAACTGCCAAGAGATGAGAAATGGGAGTGTCAGCTCAGGAACAGAGCTGCAGCTCTAGCCTGACCTCATGGAGAAATCTCACTGTGGAAAGGAATCTCCTCGAGGAGGCTGCAAAGGCAAGTGAAACACAACCACATCCTGAGGACAGATTTGCAGCAGCACTGAACAGAATTCACCAGGAACATCAGTTTGAACAGCAGCATCTGTGGAAGAGTGTATCCAGGACACCCAATGCGCCATACATCTCCACATAGCCCATGAGATCATGATAAATGTGGAACTGCTGGATGCCTCTGTGCTGCCAATGGTGGTTTTTGGTTTGTTTGTGTGTTTTGTTTTTTTTTTTCCTTCAGACCAGGATACACCTGGACACCAAACTAATTTATCAAGCACCCAGTGTGGAGGATAAAAGAGGCCTGTTCCCAGTAATGCAGGAGCTGTTGCTACAGTCATGCCATTAAGCTGGCAAATTGAATGCAGGGAAAGCAGGGAACAGACTCAGGGCTGATGCAACTGCAGGGACAATAGAGGCTACAGATCAGCAAAGCAGCCTTGGCACCAGTGGGGACAGCACATGAGCACATTGTGCCTGGTGACAACAAGCAAATGAGGTCCTGGGACAAAGGGATTTGTGCTTTCTAAAGCTGACAGAGGGTAAGGTTACAAAGGAAAGCAGAGGATGGCAGCAGCTGGTCTCCTGCAGGAGGGCAGAGACCTTGGCTCAGGGCAAGCTCACTCAAACATGTCTCACACTACCGAAATAAAATCTGGAGGCAGACAATGAAAAAAGGCCATCTGAGATTTGTAAGTCAAACCAGATCATTTTTGATGGGGGCTCTTTAGCAGGGTGGATGTCAGAGAGGATTTAGAAAGAAATGGAGAGCATGGAACAGAGATATTTGCAGAAGCCTGGGATATCAACACTGGGAATACTGCCAGTCCCAGGCACACCTGGGGAACCAAGAGCACTCCAAGTTTAAGTCAACAAAATGATGTCTCAGAAAAAGCACACAGATACAGTCCCTGCAGCCACTGCCCTGCCACCATATCCTTACACACAGGGCTCCCTCCATCTCAGAGAGCACAGGGAAGGGATGAGCTCCCCATCTGTGTTCACAGCTCACAATTGCACAACATCCCTACCCCAGGCTGCTGCTCAGGGAGGAGCTGAGTACTGCTGCTTTGTTTTCACCTGGTGAGATTTGTGATGTGTGGGTAGTTCAGATAGAGGCCTCGGAGGAACTCGGAGAGGTCCTTGTACGGGCGGTACCGGTACGGAGCCACATCCCGGGAGGAGGTGAGCAGGAGCCGCTCCAGACCATTCTCAGCAGAGAGATCTTTGATCAGGGTCTCAAACTCCTTCTCGTTGGGGTTGCTGGTGTCTGGGGTGTTCAAGACCAGCACCTTTCCCTCCTCCACTTTGCTGTCTGTCCGTGAAAGAGTGAAGTTGACCTGCACCCCACCTTTGCTGTCAACTTCCACCATCTTAGTGACTGGATCATACCTGCCCAGGGAAAAGAAGGTACAAGGAAACATCAGGCATTTGAGATCTCAGACAACAGGCCATCCCTATCCTTACTACATGGGACTGCTATTGCTCCCCAGCCCTAGGTGAGAAGGGTAGAAACGAGGAGCAAGAGCAGTTCAAAAGGACATGGGAACGGCAGGAGGACAGGGAACAGCTCAGGGCCCAACATGGCGTTGAGCTGCTTTTGGCTCAGGTGTTGCAGGGTTACGTGGCAGACTGGCAAGATAGCAAGTCAGGCTGCTTTAACACAGAGCTTTGGCAGCAGTTGAAGTGATGAAGTCATTTCTGTGGGCAGCTGCCTGGAAGAGAATTTCCCCTAAGGACGCCGAGTTATCCACCCCTTCACTAGATCACCTCCAAACAAGGGAAGATTGGGACAGTACACCAGAGCCAGGTGAGCAGTCTCTGACATCAGGGTAACCTCACACTGCTCTCTCTGCACAGGCCAGAGGGCAGGGAGAAAGGCCCATTCCTACATCTGCTGTAGGCAGAGGGATGGGATACTCCTGACAGGACAGTCAGTCACGCAGCCGTCGGCCCTCGTGCCGTGCTCGCTCACCCTCGGGCAGACGCTGTGATTTTGTACATCCCCGGCACCAAGAGGCGCCAGTAGTCTCCGTCCTTGTAGGTGGTCACGGGGTGGTTGATGTCGGCCACGCTGATGGTGGCGTTGAGAATGCCCCTCTTGTCCACAGCATCCAGCACAAAGCCCCAGACGCCGATGTGAACCTGTGCACAGACCCGAGCCCTGCTGAGAGATGGCCCTCGCCGACACCCACACCCCACCACCTCCCAGCCCGGGACTTCAGCGTTCCCAGAGGAGCAAGATGTTCCAAAAGGGTTCAGGTTAGACTGGCCAGTAGCTGGCGTGGCCAAAGATCACCTGATGAGTACAATGAGCAATTGTTTGGCTCAGGGTGCCAGCACGGCACTCTCTGCTCCACACCTTTGTTTGCACGCCCCAGGTGTGCAGCAGCCCTGGCTCAGGTAGGAACAGCATGTAAGGACCACTCCAGCCTAGGGAAAGCCAAGGCAGTGGTACATAAAAAGCCCACACCTGCATCACCTGGCTGCTATTTCCATACAGATTTTTGGTATGTTGAGAAGGAGGGGAGAGAAGGAGTTGTGACAGGTTCTGATGGGGATGATTTCTGCGGAGCAGGTACCTGGTCCAGTGCTGGTCCAGGAAGCAGCACTTGCTTCAGCCCACAGATCAGCCTGTTCATTGTGGCATGTCTAAAACAAACCCCAGAGGCAGCTCACATGATTGCCTGAGGTCCAAGTGTCCCACCTGTTTCATGAACTGCAGCAGCGATCGGCGGTTCTGGGCCCAGTACTTGGGCAGCTCCTCAGCTTTTGGGTATTTCACACAGCCCAGCTCAATGGTCAGTTCAAAGCAGTTTGTATGCAAGTAATTCCAGTCTTGCATCCCACCTACAACAGGAACGTAAAAAGAATTTTGACAAAGTCTTCTGAAGTATCACAGTTAAAACAAAATATCAGACAGTAGAGAAAGATGAAGTACAAACTTGAAGGGAAAAGGCTTTTACACAGGGCAGGATTCAAGCTTCAAAGGGATGCCAAAAGAGCAGACAAATAACCTTTCTTCTTGTAAATACCTTTCATGCTAATAAAGTGCTGTAAAATTTTATGAAACCATTTTGCTAATAGCCAGGAAAACTACACTATAAATTCCTTCCCCTAGGAATAACTTTATCTGGGTACATTATTTAAGAGGTTATAAAAGAAGCCCATTAATCTGGGCTGACCAATGCAGAGCTCCTGACTGATCAGATTAAATTATTTAAGCTGCACATGCATTAACTTGGAGACAAAGTGCAGGAGATTTAAGGTGTACTTTACCTGGAACATTGTACCACTGAGCCCCATTAGTGATGCCATGTGGGAAGTACTCAGTGGGGTACATATCCTTACAAGGGCTTCCCTGGTACATCTGTGCATTTTCCTACAAAACAAGATGCAACATGTGAAGCTGAGTCTGCACTCCACAGCCACTGGCACTTTTGTTCTACCATGAGTCACATGCTTGGTGTTACCAAACAGAGGTTCACGAAGAGGTGTGTCTGGATGGCTGCAGCACCAACGGCATCCACACCCAAACACTACCCAGAGATATCCCTGCCCTCCTCCCAGCCAGTTAACAGCATTTTCCAACACCCTTCAACGTGTTGTTCCCTGAGCCTGCACAGAGCTCTCCTCCCTCAGTGTCCACAGACGGAGCGTGCTGGACATCACTCATGGAACAAGAGTCTCCTGTGGGACCCTTCTGCTGTGCCTGCACCCACAGCACCTGTGCCCACCTGTACCGGCTGCTCAGGAGGTTCCCTGGAGTTCACCCCTCAGGATGATCCTGTTAGAGCCTTACCTTGGAGTAGGCAAGTGCCAGCTTCTGGAACACAGCATCGTCTGGGGATTTACTGTATATGGCTATTCCTTGCTCATCATCATCAAAGGGGTAATTAACCACCAGAGAACCTGCAGGCAAAACAAGCTTTGGCTCACACTTGTGTGCTTTCCCAGTCTTCCCTCAGCATAGTAAGGGAAATTATTCTCCAGCAAGCGCCAAGTCTTGTGTTTCTCAGGACTTGGCATCAAACAAAGCATTAAGCCCAGTGGATAGAAAAGACAACAGAAGCACAGGAAGAGATAACACCACATCTACATGGGAAGGTGAACCAAAGCCACAACACATCAAAGCTTTGGCTCCTACATGAAGGAGGGCTGAGCACAACCATATAATAATTGCTTTCACAGGGAAGTGAAAGCAAGAGGAGGAATTTCCTACAGCATACATGATGCTTTTGACCCAAATGATGCAGTTTTTCAGCCTTCTGGAGTTTGTTACTGAAGGTTTTCCCTATGGAAGCTGTACTAATAGCACCATGAAGCCCTAGACACCGCAGCTGCTGGAGACCTGCCAGCCCCCTCATCCCCACACACGGCACTTCTGCACTCCAAACAAAACATGCTGGCACAAAGCAACCACCTGCAAGTTACCACAGCTACAAGCCAGCAGACAAACTGTCTAGGGAATAAGCTGTAATACACAGAGACTTAATTTAGATTATTCCAAAAAAGATAATTAAATTACAGCAAATTTCATAGTTCCGCCATGCGATTCAAGGCATGGAACCCTCAGGATTGTATTCACTTTATAAACATTGTGAAGCCTTTAACAGCCACAGCTCTGCATCCCATTCCCAGACCAGCTGCTGAGCAAATGCTGACAAGAGTCCATCCCCATCTGCCATGATCATTCCCATCTGCTCCCTTCAGAGAAGTGGTTGGGATCTTCCCAGCAGCCTCTTCAACTCCCCACAAACATGTTTGGGGACATGGTTTTTCACCCTATGTTTCCACCTTCTCCTCCATCTTGCAGCAGGAGAGCTCCTCAGTGCACACCTGGAACACTGTGGAGATATCCCTGCAAACTCCCATCCCACAAACCCCAGCACAGAGGAAGGAGCTCGGATTGGTCGTGGTACCTCCATGCAAGTTTGCCGAGAGCACAAACGGGTAAGACTTCAACCAGGCCATGACAGCAAGAGTTTCTGGCTGTGGAGGGTCTGTCACGTGGACAAACTGATCTGGGAAGTTCCGGTTCAGGTCATAGTTGTTGCTGTTGTTTCTGCCAACGGTACCTCCTTTGTCTCCTGAAAATTAAACACAAGTTCAAGCTCGTGCCTAGTGAAGCTCCCACTTCAGCACAGAGGCTTCACCGAGAGAGGGGCACCCACACTCTCCTTCAGGGAGTGACCTGCTCTGCACAGCGGTGCCTGGGGGCCCTTCCAGTGGATGTTTGCTCAGGCTCTCGGTGCCACTGACACCTCAGCCAGCAGAGAGGCACCGAACCATGACCAATCTCTGCAGCCGGATGTCGCGACCACAGAAACCGCAGAGCTCCCCTTCTCAAACCAGCCGGACAAGTTCTGTGTTAGACCCGAGCAGAGCTCTGCTTCCAGAAAGTGATTCTGGACAAACTTTGTTCTGCCAACCTGCAAGAGCCACATGGTTTTAAGACTTCCCTGAAAGATGTTTTTGCCAATTCTAACCTCATGATAAAAGTCTACGTCATCCATGGACAAGTGCTCTGCAGACAGCCTGGCTCCCACAGCACATTTACTGGGAGAATGGACCAAAGCACAGCAAGGCAAGAGCTGCGTCAAAGAAATGTCTTTTTTTAAAATAAGCCCTGGATTACCATAAAAGGGCCCAAAGAGGGGCAGCATATAGCTCTGCTGAAGCATAAGGGCTCTCTCCAACAGCTTCCAGCATCCATCAAGCACCCACGTCCTGCAGTGCATGTCCACCCACTCATCCCACAGCATCAAGTCCCTTCCCAGCCTCCCTGTGCAGAGAGCACATCTGCTCCAGCACAGCTTCCAGATTTCCCAGAGGTACCACGAACCCAAAAGGTTTATTCTCAGAGCTAGAAACCCCACAGATATTTCAGCACAGACAGCAATACCTTCCTGGGATCTCTCATAGCCATCAGGGTTCATAGACGGCATGATGTGGATCCGTGTGCTCTGGACCAACTCAGTCACTTCAGGATCTGTGCCAAAGTTCTTGCAGAGGTACTCGATGAGGTTCAGGAGAAGCTCTCGCCCCACAACCTCATTCCCATGCATGTTCCCGATGTACTTGAACTCCGGCTCACCTGCAGACACACGGTGACACCAAAGAGACAGTTACAGCCACTACATTGCAGCTTGGAGACACCTCACCACCCTGAGCATTGCTCTTGCAGGTTTTGCTGCAGGGTATTTACCTAAAATTTACCCTTCTGCTCCCACGCCACCAAAAAGAACAATGTCTTAGGGAAGCCCCGTGCTCTTCTGTCCCCAGAGCTTCATGACCAGCACAGATGTCCCCAGCAATGCTCTTTAACACACAAGTGCCACCCACTGCACTTGCACTTCTTACACAGGATATGCAAGGAGCAGCTCAAACTCTATTGAGACAGGGGCCAGCTCTACCCTCCTTTCTGCTCTGCCCACACTCTCCCATGCAAGGGGTCTGTCACACATCACCTGCTTCGTGGACGCCGGGGTTGTCAGAGATCTCCATCACGTAGAGCTCCCGCAGCTCCGCGGACTTGCCGACAGAGTAGAGCCGGGTTATGTTGGGATACTCGTTGGCATAACGCCGCAGGAAGATCTCCATGTCCGAGAAGTGATGGTGGCGGAAGTCCACGGGCTGGATGGGTTCATGGAGAGAGGTTGGATTTGGGGCCTCTGCCTGCACAGGGGTGGGGGTGATGGTAGTGGCAGGAGCCGGTGCCGTCATGAACTGTGTGACATTAAGAGCTGGTGGCATCACAGTTGGCTGCAAGGAGAAATTCACTTCTGTTGCATCTCCCTCCTTCACCTCGACATTCTCTTTGGTCACTGGTGTGTAACTGAAAAAAACAACTGGCTTCAGCAAGGAGGCTCTGCAAACAGAGGGAAAAAAAACCCTGCAGTCCCTCCACCCCACCAGCCCAAACACACTGGGATATTAATGACCTTGTGAGAGATTCACCAGGAACAAGCTGATGGGACATATCCCACTACCACTGAACCCAGCTCCGCTGCTGTCCTTGCTGTGTCAGAGGCATGAGTTCCTTTACAGGCTCAGCAGGGAAGGTGTTTCACAGAACTAGCCAAGAGGCAAGTTACACATTCATACCCAGGCTTGGGACAACACAAACTCCTACTGGGGTGACCCTACTCGCTTTCTCCCTTTGCACAAAAGTAAGATGCAGTTTGATATAAGCAGTCAAACAAAGGTGACAAAAATTCTGTGTATTCAACAGCACCCCCCTGCAACAGAGCACAGGGTGAGCAAACACAGCTGCAGCTCTGAGCTGGAGTCCTTTACAGCCAAGCCCCTTAAACACATAAGGTGTTTTGGGGAAGGAAAACAAGTGAAGGAAGAGGAGCAGTTGGCAGTGTGGACACAGGCTGCCACAGAGACATTACCCCATGACAACTGCAGTCACGTTGTAGGTCCCAGGCACAAGCAGTCTGTGGTAATCCCCAAATTTGCCCGCTGTGATGTTGTGAGCGATACCGGCAACAGCGATGGTCGCGTTGTCCAGGCCAACTCCAGTGATTGCATCCTTGACAAAGCCTTTCACACCAATGTGGACCTGAGGAAAACAATGCATGGGCATGGCTGAAGACAGACAACATCAGGGGAACCGTGTCCTCAGGCAGCACCCATCAGTCCCTGTAACACTGCACCTCACAAGGCCCTTCTCAGCAGAGCTCTGCTATTGTGGGGGTTGTGGGAGCTGTGGCAGGACCACAGAGATACACAACAGCTTTGTAGCCACCGACCTCCACACAACAGCTGCTGCAGCTGTGTTACCTCACACAGCAAACAGAGCCACAAGAGCACCTGAGCACGGTGCTCCCAGCCCGTCACAGGCACACGGGTTTCCCAGCTGCCGCCCCCACACCCATCCCAGCCCACACTTACCTTCTCAATGAAAGAAAGGAGAGACTCCCTGTTGTTCTCCCACTCCTTCTGAAGCTCAGAGGTTGGAGGATATTTGCAGCAAGACAGCTCCAACGTGATCTCAAAGCAGTTGGCCCACACGTAGTTGTAATCCTGCATCCCACCTGGGAAAGGGAGGCAGAGACATGTCCCAAGGGCAATGCACAGACATCCTACCACAGGATGCACATTTCTCCTTGTCCTTCAGCCCCCCTCAGCCTCTGCCCAGGATGTTGCCCCAGCTCCAGAGGGAGCAATCTAAGGAGAAAAATCAGGTCGGATTATCATGACAGCCAGGGAAGATTGAGCTCCATTTCTCCCAATAACCAGCACACAGGGCCACAGGTCAAAGTGATGGTCCCTTTGGTCTCACTGCTCCATCAGCTGAGCTTGGCAACACAGCACTTGGAAATTCATATGGATTCGTTTTACATTTCCAGACACAACAAACCCAGTATGCCAGGGCAGGCACACGGGACTTTGAACGTTCCCACTGCTGAGTCCTTCACTGCACATTCCAAAACACCTTCATATTTGTGAAGGCATTCTCCTGTGCCTGCAGGAGAAGTTACTTCACCCGAAATGAGCTTGAGGTCTCTGATACAAAAGAACACAATGGACTATTAACTTGGGAGGTGGTAGCTCAAATCTGCATGCTGAAATCACTTTAAAGGACAACAAAATTGATCTCCCAAAAGCCTCTTAGCAAAACTCCAGACAAGATGAGAGCAATGCTTCCCCTTCTCTACTTCCTCAGCTGCAATTTTCCTCCAACTCCTTATTAGAAGATCTGCATTTACTTGATATTTAGGCAGAAAGTCTGACAAGGTCTGACATGGTGAGAGTGTGCAGTGAACTGCAGCAAGTCCCCTTCAGGAAACTCTCTTCTCAGTTTGGGAGGGCAGCAATGCCTCCCTCATTGCTGACCTGGCTGCAACCCCACAGCAGCCAGGTCCTGCAAGAGGAGTACAGGACAGATTTATGCACCTGAGAAAGGCTGAGAAACTTGTTCTTGGCCAAGTCACCAGCCTCCTCCCACATTTTCTCTTTAAGGCAGCAGTCTCAAATCAATTTAGGGATGCTGCAGCACCTGGAGACAGTCTGTTAGCTTAGTGCTAAACCAGCCAAACCTCTGTGAGCACCACGAAACAGGAGTGCACGGAGCTGTTGCCCTGTGTTAAGTTCACCTTGTTATCCTCGCCCTTCAGAGAAACCACAGGCACTGCTACGAATCAAAAAGGTCACCTTGTCCCAGCAAGTGTCCTGACCCCATTTGCTGAAGCTTACATCCAACCCTCAGTAAGCAAACCTGTTCCTCAAACAGGAATGAATCACGTACCAGCAGGACCCGAGGTCTGCAGGTATCACCACTCACGATCTGGAGCCCAAACCTGAGCGTGCTGCTGGACACTGCAAGTGTTCAGCTCTCTAAACATTTATGGGAGCTTTCAACAGCAAAAAGGACATTCCAAAACCACCACAAGTCTGTGGAACAGGTTTCACAGTCAGCCTGACAAATCCCACCACATGACTGTAGCCAGACGTCATGACCACATGAGAGGATTGTTCCCACCACCCACTCAGGCAGTTGGGTCAGTAGGAAAGAAACCCCACACTACGTTTTATGCATGCTGATGATGTCTTCTGGGTTACACAACCTTATCCACTTACAACCCAGTCAGACTGGCGTGTCACACTGCAATCACCGAGCCCAGAGACCTCCATACCCCAATGGAACAACTCCCAGTGTCAGCTGGACACAGCAGCCCAGGCAATGGGCCTCTTCTGGATGAGCTGAGGAAGCCAAACTGGCTCTCAGAAGCCCATCTCAGTGAACAGCTATACATTTTCTCCACAGGAGGCAGATGCAAAGTCCAGGAGAAGGAAAGCAGAAGGCCTGTGGCAGGTGTCCTGCAGAACCCCAGCAGGCAGGTCTGTGAGAAATGCAGGCTCTGTACTCCCATCCTCAGCCTGGGCCACCGAAGTGCTACGTTAGTGCTGTGCCAACAAACCTCACTTGCTTAGTCTGAGCAGTTTCCTAATCATTCCCAAGCCCCCTCACAAGCGAGGGACCCTCTGTGGCACCAGTCAATTAACTGCCCAGAACCAATCAATATCCCAGTGCAAATGCACTACCTGGCACTGGCAGAGCCTGTGTTAAGGCACAGCCAAGAAAAGCCATCGGCAGCACTCTGCCAAGCAGGGGGGCTCACAGCACATGTGACGGCCCAAAAAGTCAGGGACCACTGCTCTGAATTCAACAGCCCCACTGCAGTCCAGCAAAGCAGGGAGGAATTGACAGCATAAAGTAGGATTTAGAACAGACCCCTGGGAAGATGTGCAGGATGGTACCACAACAAAGACGTCCCAGTTCCTCTCAGTTCCCCTGGGAGTCTGCTGCTAAGGGAACGCAAAGCTTTTATTGTAACAAATTAAATGTCACTGGCGGCCAGAAGGAGAGCACTGCAGCTCGTGCACGGGCTGACAGCAGAACAGGAAAGAGACTTTTCTGTCCAGTACAAGGGGCCAGAAAGTGTTTGAGGGCTTTATAACTCTCCAACCCAGTTCAAGGGGTTAGAGAAACAAGGCCTGTGAATCTGATCCCCCCCCAGCTCTGTTCAGCTCCCGTTACCAAGCTCAGAACAGCAAAGCACAGCAGGCTCCTCTCTCGCCAGTAAACACCACGCGAGTGAAACAATTTGCCAGCCCATAACCATCTGCTCATAGCAGGATGCTAATGCATTTGAAAACATCCATACGTAAACCAGAGCCATTATGAAACATATTTAGTGCTTCATCTGCCATTCAAGCAAATTTAGGACAGATGCTCACCCATAATAGAGCAGCAACGGACTAAATTAGAGCTTGCTACATCGATTTTGGTAAAACTGTCTCTTGGAGAAAGTAGTCCACTGCATTCTTGAAAATTTGGATTGTATCCATTGCACATATTTGGCCTTCACATGGCTCTATTGCAGAGCAGGACAGTTATTTTTACAGCATGTGGAATTATGTATTTTCCCCACATACCATCTGCACAACCTCTCTTGGCTCTGCAGAGATCTGGAGGGGTAAAGAGAGACCTGTGCTCAGGCAGGAGTAGAGCAGAAAAAACACACCTGAAGCAGAGAACTGTCAGACTAGAGGACAGTCCTTCTACTCTGCTTGAGTAATAGCTGGGATAACCTGATGGATTTATTTCAGCACTTTTAATCACAGGGTGTCTTTTAGCAAAGACACTGCAAAAAGTTGGGGTTTTTTTTAACACTGCAAAAAGTTCCAGCCTCCCCATGAAGCACTATACCCATGTTGTCAGTGAGGAAAGAAAAGGGAAAATGAGCACCTTAGTGTCACAGCAAGCCAGTCCCTGGCTAGCAGTAGGTCACAAATACGCTCAGAACAAACCTCTCTCCTGCTCTGTCCCACTCCCTGAGCATCAGAACTGTGCTCCAGGCAGGGATCCCAGACCTCCTGCAGCACAAGCACTGCAGAGCTCACACTGACAGGCAGGGCTGCCTCTGCTCCCTGCCAAGCTCAAACCAGGGGAATGCAGCTCTCCAGAGTCGAGCCTGGGGATCCAGATACCATAAATACTCCACGTGCCAGGAGAAGCCTTCCAGGCCAGCCAAGAAGGACTCTATTTTCAAACTGCACCATGCAGAAATGTAATTCCAGCTCTCACTGGAGCTGACATCAGGAGATAAGAGACCTGCAGTTAAGTTAAAGCAGAGCCCACAGGTCGTGTCTGCTCTGCAGAGAGAGTAGATGGCACCAGGCAAGCTGGAGATGTGATTCAATATGTGGCATAAGTTGCTGACTCTGTGGATAGAAGCAATTGTCTCACAGCAGGAGATCAGGGGAGCACCAGGAGCAGCACCAAAGAGGCAGAGGAATGTTCTGGTCTATTAGTCTGCAATCATTAAAACTCAGAGGAGGTGAGGTTTGTTTGAGCCTCCAACTGAAGAAGCTGCATCACAGCCCAGAGCAGCAAAGCCCTGCAGCCTTCTCTCAAAGAAAAGGGCAGAGTTTTCCCAAGAGCTGCACCAGCACAGCACTGCCCAGCAGTTCATGACAGACATGAAAAGAGGCATCAGACCCTCAAACCATCAAGCCAATGTTTTTCGCAAAAAGAAAAAGAATTTCAGTAAGAATTTTATGAAAACACAAACACAGAAGTGCAGTAAATTGTGCACAGCTCAGAAAGATGTGGCTGAGAGCTTCTACCAGAGCTCACTCTGGGCACTCCTTGCCATGCCCAGGAAACAGAGGCCACCACAGCACTGCCATGAGCACTCTTTTCAGTGAGTGTTATCAGCACTCATTTTAACTGCTCTGAGTTTGATGCCACCAAAGTCTGTTTGGAAGCTCAGTGTGGCTGCTAACCACAGACAAAGCAACCCAGTCAGCACTCAGGTAACCTAAATCCACTTTCAACCTCAGATGTGCCTTCCAGTAGAGGTCAGAAACATCTCAAACACTTGGGCATCAAAGAACCCAACTAGCAAGAAAATAACTTCTAGGAAAGGACTGCACATAACAATAAACTTTCCAAGGCTGCCCACAAAATACACTGCTGAACTTCATGATGAGTTCAGTTTCTGAACTGGGCTCTTAACAACAAAAAGGCAAACCACATCCTGCCCACAGGTAAGACTAGAGAGGTTTCTTAACTGCTTTCTATACCTCAGTCCATGGGGGTAAATGCATGCATTTACTTGATCTGAACCAGCCACTTGGCAGTTAAAACCCTTTAAGGTTAAAAAGGAAGGAAGAGAAAGAGCATGCACACCAGAGATAGCCTCTGAGAAGCATCCCAGTCACAGACACGCTTATCTACAGCAGCTGGAATGCAGGAGCCAAATTCAGCTGTTTGGCAGAGATCCATCTTTCTCTGTGCACACTTGACCTTAGCAATTACTCCCATGGTTTGTACTTGCCACCTCGATTTGACACACATAAGAGGTTGTTTGCAGACTCAAATCAAAGTTAATGGGGACTGGCACCAGCATGGCCCTGAACTGGTAACTCCAGGACAATGAATCCCGTGGCAGTTTGCTCTCCAGCATGTTTGATTTCACATGATAAAATGTGGCAGGAAAATTTCCACCTGTTGAAACACCATGTTCTCATTTCTTTGTTTTTCCTGGCTTTAGTTCACTTGGAGCCTGCAGGAGTCTCTCCTGGCACAACCTGGTCTGGAGGCCATGAGCACATGCCCTGCACTGTTCAGTGAACCATGTATTCTGGTTATCCATCTCTAGAGTTCAGCCCAGGAAGCTCCTGCAGGGGACTGGGATTTCCCCATCCTCATTTCATTGCACATTTAAATTCTGGAATCACTGGGAAAGGCCTCCTGGTCCAAGTACGAGCCTCCACAGTCCTTGGCACAGAGCTGAGCAACTCGGCTCAAAACAGCCCCTCTGGTGGTTTTGCTCCTTCTGTCACACCACTTACAACTGACTCCCCTTTGCCTGCTCTTCATCCACTACTAAAAATAAACGTTAAAACCCACAACCCCAAAGGGACACAATAAATTCACACAACATCAAATTACACGTGTACTGGCCTGGGTATCAGTCAGTTCATCCACGCTCTCCCCCGGGTTACACTTTACATGAACTCCTTGGCTGGGGAGCTGCTCCAAGGGCTGCTGGCACCCTCCACAGGGGCATCTTTAACAGCAGTGAGATGTAAATTACTGCTTAGGGAGAGATCACACAGATGCCCAGTGGATCCTGTCTGCAGCCTCAGCAATGTTCCACTCAGTTCGTGTCGGTGCATCCTCCCTGTAATCTCAGCCCGTGAGTTGCCCACAGCTGCCAACGCTGAGCCTGAGGCTGTGACTTGTCACAGTGAAAGGGTTTATTTCTGCAGATGCTGGAGGCTATTGGACACAAAATAAACCACAGTGATGGCAGCACAGAGCAAACTGGTCTGCAGTTCACACCTTCCCACTTCTTGTGAAACGAAAGTAGGTGAAACCTCTGCTCGCTGGCAGGGCAAAGGCAGCATGAAAGGCTCACACGCCAGCCACTAATGCCACAGCCTCTAACCAGCTGCCTCACATCGAAGCTGGGGGATGAAATCAACCCTGCAGCAAAAAATACCGCTCTCTGGGGACAGAGGGACGTTAAGTCCAAAGCTCTGGAATCACTTTCCCTTCAGAGCCCATCCATCCCACTTCATCACAAGGGCAGAAAAGCTCAGGGCTGCAGTTAACAAAGCTCCCGCCCGAGGTGTCTGCTGGTAACAAAAGCCACCAGAACACACAGCACAGACCGTCCAGGATATCCTGTTCCCTCCTAAGCCAAGTCACCAGATTACACAAACCTTCCTCCTGCTGGACTTCTCACAGCAGCAGAGTGAACCTTGTGCCAGCAAACACCAGGGCTGGTGTGCTCAGCAGGGTGGAGGGAAGGAGACAGGTGGTAGGGAAAGAGATCAAACTGCATCTTATTTGAACACAACATCTTATTTGGTCAGTGAAATCCTGGGGAATGATTCAGCCACTGCTAAAAATCAAGACTTCCTCTTCCAGCACAGAGCTGATGTGTTCAGGCCCAGTAATGGATCCCTCTCCCTCATTCCCAAGCAAGCTGGATGCAGGGTTAGCACAGGATTCTGCTCCAAAGCCCCTGTTTCAGAAAGACAGTCTTATTAGAAATTGTTAAGCTGTAAGCTCTGAGGGATAAACAGCACTGGATGTCACTGCTTGCTCAGCACTCCTGCCATCATCCCTCAGCCCCAGCATGAGGAAAAGCAGAGCAGTCAGAGTCCAGCAAAGCAACACAACTTCTTGGGATCCTTTCTGCAAGATTTTTGTTGTTTCCTCACCACAGAAGTTCCTGCCCTGTCTGGTGAGGCTGATGTACAACATCCGCCGAGGGGGCACAGCAATGGGGTAACTGCTTCTAATGACACAGCCAAGATTTCTCTTCCCCCCCAGCCCACAGAGCATCTTCCATGAGAGCCTCTCATCACATAAACTATTATTTAAATTCCATTTTCAACAAAACCAGCACACACACAGCAGCCCACTGAGGTGGCTGAGCCAGCCCAGCCACCTCCACCCAGGCAGAGTGGTGGCACCAGGAGGTCACTTTCTCCTATTCAGATCACTTCCCAGTGATTCAGGTTCCCTAAGGGAAGGATTAGGAGCTCTCCTAGAGGCTCCAGCAGAGAATTTCAGATCCCTTCTGGATCCTCCATACAGTGGATGAGAACAGGTCATGCAGGCTGTCACCCTCCACACAGGTCTAGGAGCAGAGCAGTCCATAGAAAAGCTGCCAATCCCACTTCCAGGGAGAGCACCTTGGTTAGCTCAGATCATCTATCTAAATTTTATATAGCCTTACAGCAGGCTATTCTATAATCACAAAATCACAAGTTCAGAGATTAAAAAACCTCACAGGACGCTGGCATTGGTTTAATATCATTAAAAATAATTTCTTCTTTCCTGTATCAAAACTTAGTAACCATCAAGAGACCTAAGGAGAATTCATTTGGCAACTGAAGCCTCCCATATGCAGGACAACTCTCCACCACTTAACAGGGTCAGGAAGAATCCTCCAGTTTGCTGTGATCTCTTCCCTAAAAACACCTCCCAAGCCGTGACTCATCAGGTGCCTATTGGTGTGCCCATGATGCCACCTCTCTTCATCTCAAGCTGCTAGAACGCATTCAAAGCTAAAAATATCACTTCACCCACCGTCCCTTCCTCTGTGGTAATCACCACTGGTCTGGGTGTCAGTTCTCAGAAACTATTCCTAGAAGATCCTGTGTCAGGGGAGCCAGCAGAGCCAGCACAGCTTACCTTCCACGTCGTACCACTGGGCCCCGTTCGTGATCCCATCTGGGAAGGTCTCTCCCTCCTCGCCAGGGCAATTGGGTTTGCCAGTTCTCATTATGGGGTGATGAGATGCATAAGCTTTTGCCAAATATTTGAAGACTTCATCATCAGCTGATTTACTGTAGACTCCTGTGGGCCTATGTGTGGGAGAGTCATCGTAGGGATAGCTTGCCACCACGGAGCCACCATGGAGATTGCCAGAGAGCAGAAACCTGCGGTTGGGAAGGAGAGTCATACTGGAACAATTTCAACAAGAAGCAGGCTACAGCCACCCAACCAGTTATTCTGCTGCTTTCCTACCCAAACCAGGCTCTCAGGAGCCTCCACGCTCTGTTTGAGATCAATGAGGCAAAATGCACTCATTGGATGAGGTGCCCAGCAGGAAGTTGGGCACTTTGGAAGTGGAAGCGATCGGACCCTGCTCCACCAGCCCTGTGCAGGGAGAACACCTGTGGAGCTGCAGCTACACCAAGGTTATGTTAACAGACAGGCACCTGTTCAACACCCAGTCAGCTACTGTTGGACAGGACACACCATCCTGGGAGACATATCCCAGCCTCCAACACAGCGAGCAGGATCATCAGAGGGTCTGAACAGTGTCCAAGTGGGAACTCAGTGGGGAAATCTGCAGATTTTCTGCAATAACCAACTCTCAGGACTGGTTGATTGGCTCCCCAAACTGACATCTGACATTACTGGAGATGGAACAAGTTCCTTGCTGCAGCCTAAGACTCAGCCCTCAAACTTTGTGACAGACGAGCAGTGCCCTGCACATGAACCGATGTACACGGCTCTTCGTCAAGCTCTGAGCAACTCCTGGTAGGTACAACAGAACCAACCCACTCAAATAAAATCTGGATGTGAGACAGAGCTCTTAAAATCTCAACTCAAAAAACACAGGCCCTATATCACCCTTCAGTTTGATCACAGGCAGCACAAGCATTTCAATGAATACCAAAGGTAATTGTCCCTGCTCTTTTTCTTCCCACCTAACACAGCGTTGAGGGAAAAAGAGCTCTCCCGTGCACTCAGTCAAATGGGATTTGGTTTCCAAGCAAAGGTAACGTGACCGATACTTTTACTCTGCTTAAAATAGTGCCCATGAATTGCATTACACCCACTATCTCCGTTTTTAATCAAACAGTTCTGTTTACCCATTCATTTTTCTATCAGCAGTTATGTTAGTCTAACAATCACACCACTATTAACTGGTGCTGCCGGGCAGAGGGATGCACAAAGCACCGCGTTTTTCCTGTTTCGCCCTGGCCGAGAGCAAATCCCACCTCAAATACTCACAGAAAAAAATAAAATAAAAAGCTCAAGGTGTTTTCAAAACGATATCAAGAACGCACAAGTTTCCCTAGTAACCCATTTTGAGCTGAACCAAATCTGGGGAGATTTTAGTGGAAAGTGCTGCATCAGAGCTTTCCTAAAGGATCCTTTGGACAAGCAATTCTGGGGAAGTTCATGAAATTTCTCTGGAGCAGCATCCCCATGGACACTGCCATCCATCAAGTTTTAATAAAGATACTTAATAAATCCACCAAGATTTAATAAGAGTTCAAGCAAATTTCGTTTCCTAAAGCTGAGGAAACATTATACAATGCTGAATGTTGTGTCTGTTGGTTGGAGTCAACCAACAGCACACTGTGGCCATCAGCCACCCCCTCTCCATCTCTCTCTATCCCTGTTTTGGGAAGAGGGCCATAATTTGTTCAAGTGTGTTGCCTGTATTCGATCACACTTTGCATTCCTGCTTTCTCTGCACAAATTCTCATGGTTGGTTGCACTGACCTTTGTGGTTTGGACCTTCCACAGTTCTCCAAAGTAGAACACACAGCAAATCAAAAGCCACTGCCCATCCTGGCCACTGAGCTTTCCAGGGCTGTCCCAGACCCTCAAACCAGGGCTGGGCTTCAAAAGTGCCATCTCCTCTCCTGGGCTGCCCCATTCCAAGCACAGCAGCTTCCCATTGCTCCCCTCCTTGGAAGGGGAGAGCCAAACAGCTCAGCCCTGTGTGCTTCCACAGGACAGACGGGGAAGAGGACTGTGAGAGTAGGGCCTGCATTTGGAAACGCTGCTGCACAGAGTATTATTGCTAAATCCAGGCAATTTTCCATGAAACACAAAGATGGGGGGAAAAAGCCCAGTTCAGTGCAATTCTGTTAACATGGTCGCACACAGACTAGCTGCTCACTTAACCCCGGATATTTCCAGCATCCCACAGTTCATGGTGAAAGCACTGTCAGCCCCAAGAGCACGGCACACCGACAAGCTCAAGGCTAGACGGGAGGGAAGTTTCCAGCCACAATCTCCGGGAGGTGGGACACGCGCAGATGGCCATGGAGGCCGGGAACACCTGGGCGTGTGCAGGGCACAGGCTATGCCCTGCGGGGCTGGTGCAGCTTCTTTGCAAGTGCACAGAAACTGGGGCCACCAAATGCTCTCCTCAGGGCCAGCCCAGCGCAGGATGGTACCGGCTACGATGAAAGGCCTACGCGTGGAGGCAGGCTGGGGAAAAACAGGTGGAGAACGAGCTTTTCCTTCCCCCTAGGCCCTCCTGGGAAGCACCGGGAAGGGTTGGACCCGGTTGACACCTCCGGGGAAGCGGTGCCGAGGTGCGGGGCGTCGGGCGAGGAGGAGACCGCGCTGCACTCACTTGTTGCGGCGCATCCAGTCGATGAGCGCTTGCACCTCGGGCACGGGCTCCAGGTCGGGCTCGGCGGCGCCGAACTGGTCGGGGAAGCTGCGGTTGAGGTCGCGGCCGCGGCTGTTCTCCCGCCCGCCGTCCCCGCCGCCGCCGCAGTCGCCCTCGCGGGCGCGCTCGAAGCCGTCGGGGTTGAGGCTGGGCAGCAGGTACAGGTCGGTGGTGTTGAGCAGGCGGACGATGCGCGCGTCGCCGCTGGCCCAGCCCCGCACCAGCTCCCGCGCCAGGCGCAGCAGCAGCGGTCGCGCCAGCGGCTCGTCTCCGTGCATGTTCCCCACCAGCTTCACCTGCGGCCGCCCGGGCAGAGCCGCTCCGCCGGCCGGCTCGCCGGGCCGCTCGGGGCCCAGCCCGGCCGTGAGCCGCAGCACCCACAGCGGCCGCTTCTCCACCGACTGCCCGATGCTGAAGAGCCGCGCCAGGCCCGGCGGGGCCGCGTCCGCCAGAGCCCGCAGCGCCTCGCCCAGCTCGGCCGAGTGCAGGTAGCGCAGCGCCTCGCCGGGCTCCGCCGCCGCCGCCTCCGCTTTCTTGATGTGGCGGGCGCGGGCCGGGCTCGGCAGCGGCAGCAGCAGCGGCAGCAGCGCGCAGAGGAGCGGCAGCAGCCGCGGCATCGCCCGGCCGGGTCCCCGCGCCGCGCTCCCCGCGGCCATGGCCCCGCGCGCGCCCCGGTCCCGCCGCGCCGCTCCGGGACCCGCCGGGGGGGCGGAGCCAGCCGGGGGGGCGGGACCTGCCGCCGCGCCCGCCAATTAGCGGTGCGGGAGGGGGAGGAGCCGCCTGGGAGAGGCGGTGGGGGACCAATGAGGGGCGGCGGGAGGGTTGCGTCACTGCAGGGGGTGGGTGGTATCGAGCCCTGCGGCGCCCCCTGGCGGCCCCTGGGCCCGACCCCGCTGCGGGGCTGAACTGGGGTTGGAGCGGGAGCGGGATTGGGAGCGGGATTGGGAGCGGGATTGGGAACGGGATTGGGAACGGGACTGGGAACGGGGCTCAGTCGCGCTCCCTGGAGAGGTGTTTCCGTCCCCCATCCTTGGCTTTCCGCGCTCGCTATTTGCCCTCCCGCAAACCTAAGCGGAGCCGCTGCACGGTGCGGCTGAGATGGATAATAATCCAAGAGCGAGTTGTTGCAAACAGCAGACCCTCGGAGGAGTCACGACAGGCCGCCCCAGCAGCCTCCTCTCCGGAGGATAAAGCCTGGACATAAACCAGAGCCTGGAGTGGAAGGATGGGGTGGCCTTTACCTGGGCACAGTGACAGGCTGCAGGTCAGAGGGCACAAAGTGCAGCTCCTGGGGCCTCCGTCTTCCTGGCGGGAAGTGCATGTGACCAGCCCTGGCCACGCTACCTGCTCAGATCACACTCTGGGGATTAAACACATTTTAACCTGATGTTTGTATGTTGTGTTGCTGTGCTGCGAGCAACTGCAGAACTGTGGGCCTCAGAAGAGATACAAATTGTACTTTTGGGTTGCCTTCATCTAATGCCCTTTGGGAGGCAGGTAAGATGACTGAAAGCAGGACACCTTACTCTGCAAAAATCACCTCACGGTCCATAAAACATTGAAAATGTCCATCTCCAACAGCAGATTCCTGTCAATTCCTGTTTAACTTTGCAGTAGTATCTCGTGAACACATCTGCTTCCCAGCTCTGGCATTTCCTGTTGGAGGCACAAGCTGCAAGTCCAGCACATAAAACTGACGTTCAGGGGAACCATCAGTGGTGTGACTCCTTCACGTCACGGCATTCTGGGATCCTTTGCACAAGAGATCAGATGATGCAAACTCCTGTGTGAGCATCAAAAGGGTCCTGAGGAAAGGGAGAGTAAATTGGCTTATCTTTCTTGGGTCTCATTAGGAGAGGGACAAGCGGGGAACAGGGATTATCCATCAAAAAGATGCCCCAGATCTAATTAAACTGGAAAAGCCAAAAGACCTCGGTCATCAGGATGTTCTTAAGTCAAAGGGAGGAAAGAACATCAAGAGGCAATTTGACTGTCTCAGAAGTGTTCACCGTCACACAGCTTTAAGTCCTCAGTCTACAAACAAATTGCTCTGGATTTACCCAGAGTAACTGAGCTCATTTCCCTTTTTAGCTGATAAAAGCCCCGTTGTCTGGAACTCCAACAGACCAATTGTAAAAGCAGCATGTGGCAAAGGCTGATGAGTCACCCGCTCATTTGCTCAGCAGCCAGTAACAATAAATCCTTCACATTTCCTTGGAGAGCTCTGCCTTCCACATCCCTGAGGGAGCAAATCCTCAGGTTAGGGATCGATCTGCAAGAAGTCACCTCCTCCTGCTCTTCCTCCTTCTCCTCCTTCTCCTCCTCATCTCTGCCCTGTGCCAGTGCTTGCCGTGAGCTTCAGCCCTGGCACTCAACAAGGTGGTTACTCAGGAGCTGTGGCTTTTGCCTCATGACACTCTGCAGTGATTGCAACCTTGGAACAGGAATGCATTTTCATCCTGAAGGTTGGCTGCAAATGGTTTCCCATGAACTGGAAAGATGGAGCAGCTCAACCTTTGCAGACTCCTCTCAGAGGGAATGAAGGGTGATGCCACAGCAGGGAAGTTAAAACTGCTAATATTGTCTGGCAGCACTTCACAAGATCAAATCAGCACTTGGTTTTCCAGCAGAGCACTTCCAAGAAATCCCACTGGTGATGAAAGTTCCTAGGTAGACAAAAATATCTGACATCCAGGCTGCTCAGCAGCCACAGTGGAATACAGTCTTAAAGAGAAGCAGATCTGGGAATACTGCTAGGGAATGTCCTGTGCTGGCCATCAGCATGAAGCAGGAACTAAGTTTAGCATCCTACCTAGTAATTTTTGTTTCCCAGAGGAAACCTTTGAAGCCCAGCCCACCCGTTCCAGAGGTGTGTTTTCTGTCCATAAGACTAACAAAGTCATGGGAACCTGGCAGGTAATCACAGCAATGATACACCCTGACCCCTGGCTGAGGCAGGAGCCCACCTGGAAAATTGGGTCAGTCAGGTAGAAAATGGAGTTTCATGAGTGGATGGCACAAAGCAAAGAATAACAGCATTGATTTCCCTGAGTGCTGCTGGGTGTGAGAGCTCCAGGCTGCCAACCAGGGCTCCCGAGGCGGGAAACTACAAGGGCCAACATTTAGGTGGAATTCCACACAGACAAGTCACTTTTATCTCCTGCAGGGGACCTATATTGCTAATTTAATGCCAAGCTCCTTTCACATTTCCTTTTATTTGAGACCATGTGTCAGGATAGGACAGCAGCAGCCACACTAATGCACTGTCTTTAGTCATGATTGGTGACTGCAGCACCCACCAGTGCTGGATGTGACCCAGAGCAGGTGGGAAAGAGGGGCACCAGTGCTGACTGCAGGTAAGAGAAGCTGTGCCTACTGCAGTGCTTTCTTCTCAGCACAGGAAACATTGGCAAGTGCCTTGATGCTCCTGATTCAAGGTTGGACTTGCCCTCCTGGAATGTGGTTCCATTCCTTGCACTCACTTCAGAAAGGGAGAGTTTAAACTATCCAGGAGCAGTTGTCTGAAATGATGACTGAAGTTCTCCAAGACTAATTTACTCACACTTCTGGAAAAAGTACATGAGTACAGCAATATATATATATATATATCAGTAGAAGCCCAGGATAAGCTTCCTTATTGCATCAGGAGCACAGACTCCACAGGGCACTTCCTACAGCACAGATGAAAAACACCAGTGGAATTACCATCTCAGAGACGCCTCCTCCTCCTCCTCTGAGCCCAGAGGTTTGAGCAGACCTGCCCATGAGCGTGGCTTTAGCCTTCTCCAGGGTTTACTGTCTCTGAGTTTGTGCCAAGGTGTTCACAGGGATCTCGTCCAGTTTCCAGCACTCCCAGGTGACTTTGCTCCCTGCCAGCTCTCGTGGGTGGGTACCCAGCAGGTGGCATTCACATCCAACACTTGTGCTGGAGCCTCACCTTCCTGAAGGCTTCTCTTCCACTGTATTTATCCCAGAATCTGTTTGTTAATTAATTAATGCCTATTTTTCATTTGTATGTTTAATGCCCTCTAAGCAATTTATTTTAAAATTACACAATATTCACTGTTTTGGTGCTTCTTTTGCTATTCTTATTCCTTCCCAAGAATAAAATTCACTTATCATCCCTCTGCATTCAGGGGCACAGTATGTGACCTTTATATAAGGACCATCAGAAAACAGAATGATTAACAAAATCATGAAAAAAATACTTGAGATCAGTCCTTCTCAGCAGTGGGAAATATGTGGGGTATAGGCTGGGAGTCTGGGAAATCAGGGCACATCACAGCTCCATAATTTTTATACTTGGGAAAAATAGGCTTTGTGGGAGGGAACAGGAGTGCTGAGTAAGTTCAAGCAGTGTTCCCTGACAGCCTTGCTTTCCATCCCTGATATCTGGCAAGCGGAGGCAGTGGATTTGGGTGTTACAGTCATCCTCCAACAATGGAAATGTTGCAAAATATGTAGCACCACGTATTAAGAAAGGATTAGGAGTGGGGAACCACAAGGAGTAGGAAGACAGGAGCAGCCTTGGAGCAAGCCTCGGGCACTGTTGCAGAAACGTTTTCTGGAGCGGGATTACAGCCGCGTCACAGGCATTGTTTGCTTGACAAACCAACCCATGGATACGATCCCGGGCTTCCACACATCTGTGCAGATCCTGCCATGCCCCTGATTCCAAGAGCAACCATCAGCCCTCACAACTCTGCTGTATACAAACTGGGCTCTCATCTGCCAGTGAGACTGCGGGGGAATAAGAGTTGTGTCCCTGAAGGCACTGAGGAGATCTGTGCTGGGAGAAACTGCTGGGAAGTTTGAAATCAGAGGTTAAGAGGTTCCACCCAGTGGAGAAGAAATTTCTGCCCAATCTCTATCATGTTCTAAATCTTCTCAGGTTTCTAAGGCTTGGATTACACCCAGGAATAGACTGGTGCTTATTAATTAATTCCCTTTGAGGCTGCTCAGAGTCATATTTGACACCAGTCTTATTCTGGGTTTGTTGGTTCAGCGTTGCCATAAGGATGACAAGCAGGAGCTGGTGTGGTGGATTACTCTGGCTTTAGCTCATGGTCTGTCGGTCTAGTGGTTAGAGTGCCTGACTCTCACCACTGCGACCCGGGTTCAATTCCCGGCCCCCTGGGCAGGTGGAGCTCGTCAGCCTTGGTAGGCAATCCACCTAAGAGAAGGTCACTCTAAACAAACCTACATCCTGGGGACCTCACTGCCACTGTCCAAGCTTTGCTCGGCCCCGGCAGATGAACCTCAGGACTAAAGGGTGGGCTCAGTTCAGCGCACGCTGTGTCTCACCTAAAAAATCCACTGCGCAGGCTGGAAGGGTTAATGACCTTTCCCAAAATCTTCGCTCGCGAAGACTGGCCGTTATATATATATATAGCTCATGGTCTGTCTAATCCAGCCTTGGCAGTGCCTGATCCAAGTGCCTCAAATGTGAGGGTTGGATCCTCTGCTGTGGAGAGTTACAGAGTATCTGCCTCACTGAGGAGGTTCCTCCAGTCCAAGTCATTAGTGGATGCTTTCCATTCTGGAACATGAGGTTTATGTCCCTCCAAAACGTAATGGAAAGGTGGAGAATGCAACCCACAAAACTCTAGACCTCAGTAATTAGACACCCACAAGATAATTACACCCTATATAAAAAGAAAAGTGTAAAAAGTCATTGCGAAAGCAATTCTTACCGGTTCCAAAAAGCTGCCTTTCGGTGCCTTGGGCCAGAAACACCTGGATTTTCTAGTCCCTCTTCCTTCAGCAGATCTCAGAGCCCATTGCAAAAGAGGACACTGCCATTGCACCAGACGAACCCGAGCTCACCTCACTGCCTGTGTCAGGGACCTGCTGGGACAGAATTTTACCCAGGTCCTACTTGATGCTCTGCCCAATGTCATGACAACCCCCCCACAGAACAGCTGACCACCTTTTCCCTTGCTCTCATTTTTAGACTCAAAACGTGCCCCCAAACTCTATGCTTTCCTTCTTTACATCCTCACTTACTCTAATCACATCCTTCTTCTCCCAGAGTGCCACTGCAAGGCACTGATCAGAGGGATCACAGACCTCCCCACAGTCCTGCCTTTGTCTCACATCGTGGCAGGAGCACAGGAGCCATTTCCCAGCCCCTTCCTTTGCATCCCTCCCTATTGCAACTCAGCCTAATTCCAAACCACAAAGATCATTTCACTCTTAGGAAGAGCATTTGGATTGAAGTTTGTACTGCATCATAAGCCAGCATTTTACAGTTAGTAGAATACTACAAGCACAGGACATATAACTTCCTAAAAACGTTGGAAGAAGCTAAATTTATTTCTTAAACTGAGTTTGAGGGTAAAAAGTACACTAAAGGCTGGACACTCATTTCTAAGTTTTCTGAAAGGCAGACTGAGACTGTCTCTTTAAGGAAGTTTTGTACACATTTACTTTTTAACTGAAAATTATTCCCTGTTAAAGGTAAACCAATAAACAGAAAGAGATATATTAAGAAACACTCAGAGGTGCCCCTTGTTTGCAGCAGCCCCACAAATGACTAGTGCTGTGTGGTCCTGTGCTGTGTGTACAGGCAGCCCTGGAGCAGGAGCCCTCCCTGCCCACCTCCGTGCTACAAAGAAAACGCCAAGGACGTGTCCCAGGCTCCTCCTGCTCATGAAATGCACTTTATGGCTCTGATGAGCCATTGCTGATGAGTGATGTGCCCTGTGCCTGCCTGAGAGCAGTGAGAACACACTGCAGGGATTGCAAGGTTCCTGTGCTTTGCAACCACGTCACCGTCATCCTGCCGAGGTGTAAGCAGCATTTTCAGGCAGTTTTCCCCGTAGCCAAGTGCTTCAGTTGTGCCCTGGGCGTGCACAGCCCATGCACAGCTGTCCCAGCAGCAGGGACAGCTGGGACAGACCCCCTCACTCCATGCTGGGGGGGACAAGGGCTTAGCTAAGCACAGGAGCAGCCTGGGGGCACACACTGGTGAGCAGGACAGTGTCTCTGACCTCTCCTCTGCCAACACACAGCTCAAAGTCTGAATCTGTGCATTTTCTTATTTTCCACTCAAAGGAGGACATGGCAACAGCACTTTGGGCAGAGAGGGGCTAATTGGAGTCTACTCCTGCTCTAGGATAACTAGGATAAACTTCCTATGGCTTGAAACAGTGTTGTGAACACCCAGAAAGCTGAGAGGTAAACGTATTATTTTTGGCTGAAAGTCTTTATGGCTGATGCAGGAACTCTCTTGTTAGTTATTCATTGCCTTGGCAAGTCTCATAAAACAGCCAGCAGAGCCCAGCAAGTGCTTTTCTTCAGTGTTCTGGGAGCTCAGAAATCCAGGAATTGAACGAGGCCTTGAACCCATTTTATGGGTTCACTTCTTACCGAACTACCATAAAATATTGAAATTCAGACCCTATAAATAAGGAGGGGAAGGAGCTGTGCATTTCTCAGCAGAATCAGCCTCTCCAGAGACTCTTCCCAAGGTAAGTCTGGTGCTACACGGCCCAGAGATGGGTTCCCCTGACAGATGATTAGGGACAACAAACTCATGTAATGGAGATTAGAGAGATCCAACCCCCTTGAATCTGCTCCTAACTGGAAAATGCCCTGCAACAATCAGCTCAGTTTGTTCCCTGGTGACCCTGTCCCTGCTGTGAGGACTCTCCCCAGGGTGTCTGATGGCAGCAGGGATTAACCCCTGCGAGCCCCAGCAGGGGCAGCAGTGCTGTGACCCTCTCTCCACAGGCACCAGCTGGGCCCCTCCGAGATGGCACAGAGACACAGCCTCCCCATTCCCTACGGAGCACCCGTCCTTGCCATTTCCTTCCTGGCATGTGTAGCCACAGGTAAGCAACAGAAAAAAAATCTCTGGTGGCTTTGTCCAAGCCCTGTCATGCTGACAGCCGAAACTGCCCGGGGCTGGGTGATGTGCCACAGCAGCATCCCAGTTTTGGGGTGTTCTGGAGGTCATGCCCAGAGGACTGTCTGAAAACCAGCCTCTGATTTTGAGAGTAGCAGAGAAGGGAATGGGGGAGTTTCAGCATTTTGCAACAGTATTGTGGCAGCTGCACGGGACTGATGAGGGCACAGTTTCCAAACCTGCTCTAAGCAGTGAGAAGTGGTGATAGCTTTGGCCACCTGGGAACACTAGGGAAGAGACAGCTTCAGAATTCTTTATGTTCACAAGACTTTATATTCCAAGCTATATTTATAGTTCATTAATCCATGACCCAGGCTACAGCAGTGAGTTTCAGCCCATTACAAAAAGTTATTTCCCTTACTTATTTCATTTAGTATGTCCTGAGGTTTGTACAACTCTGCAGCTGCCAGACTCAGCTTGTCCAGGATAAAGCTGAGGGGCTGATTAACTAATTTATACTTCCAAGGACATCCAGCTCCAGCTGAAAAACAGAGTATCAGTGAGCAGAAAACCCGAGGGCACAGTGGTACTGCAACAGTGATTGGTGGCAGGAGGGAGAGGAAGACCAGCAGGAGGGTGAGGAAGACCAGCAGGATGGGGATGATCTTTTGCTGTGTGTTACATGGTCACTGCTGGTTTTGAGACATTTTGTTGTCACAGGTCAGGCCTTGGTGTTCTGTTGGTCAGCTGCAAAAGCCTGACTTTTGTTTTAAATAACTGTAAAGGGAGCTTTGTGATGAAGACTTCTTGTCTCAAAAACTAACACCCCACCTGAGAACAGCTCTTATGCTGAAGACTGAAAGTCTCAGTCCCTCCTCCAAGGCTGAGGCATGGACAAGTGAGCAGGGCAGCTTTTGTGGGAAGGGTATGGCTTAGGAAGTTTACTGTCCTTGTCCTCCTCCTCCTTCTGCAGGTTTGGAGCTGTCCATAAATAACCACGCTGCCGACTTCCCCCTGTCTACAACGCGTGGCAGTTCAGTCTCCCTCTCCTGCCTCGTCCACAACAGCAGCCAGGCTGAGAACCTGCTCTGGTACCGGGGAGATGGGCAAGTGGGTCTGAAAGATGGGAATAAAGTGAACATCAGCCACATCTGCATCCACCCAGTCAACGAGTCTGACAACGGAGTCACCTTCACGTGCAGGCTGGCGCGGGACAAGTCCGTGCAGGTGTCTGTGATCCTGGATGTCCAGTGTGAGTCGCCAGGGTGGATTTCTGTGCGGAATGGCCGGGGTGGGACGGAGCCCTGGGCTGAGCAGTGCGGTGTCTGGGTGGTGTTTTACACCCTTGTGTGCTGCCTTCACCAAGAAAAAATGTGTTTAGGAGGAGATAACTCACACTGTAAGACACTCCCTTTCCACAGTGTGCTTATGGCCTGATCCAAGGCCTCTTTTATAGGGATTGGGCAGGCCCTTAAGAAAGAGGTCCTGGATACGGCCCTGACTCCACCTAGATTCTTTCCCAGGAGTAAAAGCCAGGGCACAGGAGATACAGGAGTGACAGTCTCTGCCACTGATTTCCCTGCTGATTCCTGGGATCAGGAAAGGCTGTGCAACTGTGATGTGTTAGACCACTGAACAAGGAGTACAAGGGATGTGTGAAGGGAACTTATGTTTAATGGTGGCCATTCTACAAGTACCTGAAACTGGAGCAAGGTGAGGTCAGTCTCTTCTTCCAGGTAACAAGTTACAAGAGGAAATGGCCTCAAGTTGCACCAGGGGAGGTTTAGATTGGATATTAGGGGAAATTTCTTCACTTGAAGGGGTTATCAATCAATGGAACTCTCCAGTGCAGTGGTGGAATCACCATCCGTGGAGGGATTTAAAAGATCTGTAGATGTGACACCTGGGGACATGGTTTAGGGGTGACCTTGGCAGTGCTGAGTTAACAGTTGGACTCAATCTTAGAGGGCTTTTCCAGCCTAAATGGTGATTTCTGTGATTCTACGAGCAGCATTATTAATGGCCCATTGAACTGCATTGCTGTGAACAGTTCCTCCCCAGCTGAGCGGAGAAGAGACCCTCCAAATTGAAGAAGAGAAAGATGTTACCCTGACCTGCAACTCCAAATCCAACCCTCAAGCCCAAACAACTTGGTATAAGGACAACAACAACTTGACCCTACAGGAGGGTCGTTATGTACTCCGCCGGACGAGTGAGGTCCTTCAGCTCTCTATCACAAAAGTACAGAAGTCTGACAATGGGACCTACACCTGCGTGGTGGAATCTTCCTTGGGAAAGGGGACAAAGGATTTCCACCTGATAATTGAAGGTAACAAGGCTGCTGTTAGACAGTAAGCTTTATAATTAATTCTCCATTCTCTTTTATGATGGCAGCAATCCATTTATATTAAGACGTGTAAGTGGAATGTGGTAAATTCCCTGTGTTAACTTCTGAGGGCACAGCAACAGAAGGAGCTCTCCTGCTCCTGTGCCTGGCACCACAGCACCAGGAAGGGCTTGTCCTGCTCTACCTGTTATTCAGAGGTGTTTGGCAAGTGTGACCCAGGGCAGGCTCATCCCCCTGTCACATCTCCCACGCTGACAGGGCACACTCGAGCGTGGTTTGAAGCAGCTCAGGTCTTACTTGAAGTGTCTTACTCTGGCCACAGTATTCTGTCAAGCCCAAAGAGCTGCTTAAGGTTCTTAAGAGAAGTTGTGCTCCAGAAATGGGGCTGGGTGCTCAGGTCCCAGACAGGTGACACCAGGTGAGGTGACCCACAGGCATCTATTTCCCACCCCCCATCCAGGCCCCTTTCATTTCTATACTCCCAGCACAAGATAAAAAGCAATATTACCTGTGTCATGTTATTCCTGAGCATAACAGTGCCTGGGGGACAGACTCTTCTTCTGGAGCTGATGCTTCCATTCTTCTTCAGTTAGCTAAAACCCGAGCTCAGCTCCCTTCTTTCCAGAGGACTAACGCACACAGTCAGCCTGCAAACAGCAGAGAGAGCAACAGTGACAGCTGTGGGAAAAGAAGTCGGTCTTTCTGCAGTCCTGTAAAATGTTCTGGGTTATATGACTGCACTAATCTATCACATATCCAACCTCCTCTTTCCTGGCAGATAAAAAACCTGTTTTTCCCAAAGAGGCTGTTATTACTGCTGTCGTGGTGGTTGCAATCGCGATATTTTTTGGAATTGTGGCTCGAAGAGATAAATTCTGTAAGGTAAGGAAAGCTCTAGTTTCATAGGGAAAAAAATAGTTTGTTGCAATAATCTGGGTTTTTTCTGCCTTTTCTATTCTACTTCATAGTGTTGCTTTCCACTGTAAGAGAACTGCTAGATACTTCCTCCTGCATTAGAATTACCAGTAGATAAATCAAATATTAGATATTTTAAAGAAGGCATCACATACTTGCAAGATATTTGTAACAATATCCCTTTGGTCAGGAAATGTGAAAGATAACAAGACTGTTTCTTTCTTTTCAGTGCTTCAAGAAATCAAACAGCGAAACAGCTCTGTAAGTATTTGACTGCTTATTCCAAATGAACTTCCTTCTTTAAAATTGCCAGAACCTGGAAAAGAGCACTCAGCATGACCCACACCTTCTCTCCCAGTGGAGAGTGGTCCCTGGGAATATGGCAGGACACACACAGATCCTGCCCCAGGCTCCTGCCATCCCAGCACCCTGGCTATGTATGGAGGCACTGGGGATAAAAGTTAATGGTGCTTTCTGGAGCTGAACTCAGCCCAGGTGAATTCAACTCACTTATGAGGAGGTTTTTCCCAGTAGGTGATTTTTCATTTCTTCTGTTCGTTTTGCTGCAGGTGAAGAACACAAGGTTCCTGTGCACGCCCAGAAAACATAATTTCTAGGGGTGGAACTACGGCCTTGTGTGAGATGATGAGATAAAGCACTGAAACAAGTTTTTCGGGGTCAAGTTTATATGGTGTTTTTTTCCAAACTATAACTGGTTCACCTGTTGATTCTACCCTGCCACTTAGAGCACTGCTGTGGAGGGGAGGTTGCCTGAGATGATGCCGTTTCTTCCCCTCCATGCTTATTCTGACAAGGAAAATGCACGTGCAGTCAGGCATGTGGGTTGTGGATCAGTCCACAGAGGAATCTGCACTGGATTGCCCCAGATTGTGATGCCGATGCACACAAATGATGTGAGGTGCTGAGCTGGCAGCTGCTTTCTGTCCTGCAGTGCCATTCCACAGGGTGCTGGGGTGGTGGTCACCCAACTTCCTGCCCCTTCCCGGTGATCCTCTGGGCATCTCAGCTCCTGTTGTGAGGGGAAAGCTGCCTGGCACTTCAGACTGCCACTGCACGTCCTGTCTCTGTGGCTGAGACCAGACTCCAGGGCTCGGGGCAGCCCCAACCACTCGATAGCACACAGTGAAGTTCCAGTGTGGTTGCTCCAGCACCGCAGTGGCAGGAAAACCTCTCCATCCACCCCTTCTCCCAACAAATGTGCCACTCAGGCACTTTTCTCAAGGTCCTGGCAAGCTGTGGAGGCCTCATCATGCCTTGGATGGTACATTACTAATGCTGCAAATAAACACAGTGTGCTGTAAATCAATTTGAGACTGCAGTGCGCCAACACTCTTCTTGGAGGAGCAGGGCTGTTACTCATCAGGGAGACTCCGCAGCCTGATCCGGAGCGTGATCCAGAGAGTGTCCTTGACTGACGTTCCCCAGGGCTCAGGGAGGACCATGTCGGTGCCACCTCATGCTCCTGAGTGCCTGGTGCCAACACTGCCGTTGTGCCAAACTCAGCAGAGTTCAGGATGACACTGCAGGGGTGGAGCTGGGAACAGTGGGATGGGGATGTTCCAGTTGGGTGTCCCTTGCCCAGGGTGACACCAGCCCTGAGGGAATGTGGCTGCCTGAAGCCACACACAGTCCCTGGCACTGCTGCTCCTCGGGCAGGCGTGAGGGGTCAGTGTGAGGGGCGGCTGTGAGGGTCAGTGTGAGGGGTCGCTGTGGGGGTCAGTGTGAGGGTCAGTGTGAGGGGTCTGTGTGAGGGTCAGTGTGAGGGGTCTGTGTGAGGGTCAGTGTGAGGGGTCTGTGTGAGGGTCAGTGTGAGGGTCAGTGTGAGGGGTCAGTGTGAGGGGTCAGTGTGAGGGTCAGTGTGAGGGGTCTGTGTGAGGGTCAGTGTGAGGGTTGCTGTGAGGGTCAGTATGAGGGGCGGCTGTGAGGGTTGGTGTGAGGGGTCGCTGTGTGAGGGGTCACTGTGAGGGTCGCTGTGAAGGGTCGGTATGAGGGGCCGCTGTGGGGGTCGGTGTGAAGGGTCAATGTGAGGGGTAGATTTGAGGGATCTGTGTGAGGGTCTCTGTGAGGGGCCGCTATGAGGGATCTGTGTGAGGGGTCGCTATGAGGGGTCAGAGTGAGGGTCAGTGTGAGGGGTCGCTGTGAAGGGTCGGTAACGGGGGTCGCTATGAGGGGCAGGAGCGGCACCCCCACACCAATCGTGTCCCTCACCGCGCTCCGTCCCCCCTCCCATCCCCGCTCGCCCCCCGGCCGCGGCCCCAGGCCCCTCTTCCGGCTTCCGGTGCCGGCGCTATAAGAGCCGCTTCCGCCTCGGGCCCGTGCCGGGAGCGCGCGCCGCCGGTGCCGCCATGAACGCCCGCGGTGAGCGGGGGGAGGGAGCCGGGGGGGTCTGTCCGGGAGGGGTCGCGACCGCTGGGGGGGTAAAGGGGGTGCACGGCGGTACCTCAGCCATGGCGGGGGCGGTTAATGGGGTGAGGGGTGTTGGCGGAGGGGGGGGGCAGCCGTTACCGGGGCTACGCGCGGGGGAGCCCTGTCCATGATGGGGGGGGAGACTCACCGTTACCTCGGGGTGGGGAAGGACGATTACCGGCCCTTAGCGGGGCTACGGGCGGGGGGGATCCAGTCCGTGGGGTGGGAGACTGGCCGTGCCCTCAGCAGTGGGTCTGGGGGGGTTACCCGGGCAGGGGTGGTGGGAGAGGGAGGGGGAAGCGTTACCGGGGCTGTGGGTGAGGGGGGGCCGGGAGACCCTGCGATGGGCCGGGGAGGGGAGGGGGTTCCTCGGGGGGTGTTGGTGGTGCGGGGCCGGCCGCGACCGTGTCCCCGTGTCCCCTCGGCAGGGCTGAGCACGGAGAAGGCCGTCGCCTTCAGCCGGCGGCTGCGGGCCGAGCCGCAGTTCCTGCTGGCCCAGAACGTGGCGACATGCAACGACCCGCTGGAGGTGTGCCTGCAGCGCCAGGTGGTGCAGGACACCGTGCAGGTGTTCCAGCACGCCGTGCCCGCCGAGGGCAAGCCCGTCACCAACCAGAAGAACTCCGGTGAGAGGGGGTCGGGCCCGGGGTGGTGTTTGGGGATTGACTGGTAACACTGACTGTGCTTCTGGGAGCCCTTTGTCCGGGCTCCGGAGCAAAGTTGAATCCCTGCAGCATCTCCTGAGTTAATAACAGACTTCAGGCTTGCGGCGTTTCCCTCTCTTTCCTCCTGTAACTGAGACCGGTGCTCGCAGTGGAAGATTTCAGAAGTCCTTCAGAGCTTTTTGGTGTGGTACAGCCCTGGCCAAAGGCTGGAGGCAGAACTGTGTCATGAATCTCGTGGTAAAAGGAATTGTTGTGCAGCTCTTGAGTACAGGCGTTCCACTTTAATCCTTGTTCCTTTGATCTCTCAGGGAGATGCTGGATCTTTTCCTGTCTCAACGCGATGCGTCTTCCTTTCATGAAGAAATACAACATTGAAGAGTTTGAGTTCAGCCAGTCCTATCTCTTTTTCTGGGATAAGGTACAGTCGTGCGGGTTGTGCTAGGGTGGCTTATGCAATCAGGTGTTAGTGTTGGGACAGGACTTCTTTTAGGCTGGGTTGTTTTAACAATACATCTGGAAAACACACATGGGAAGAAACTTCAAAAGTTCTTTTAAAAATGCATTTTAAATGCAGGTCGAGCAAAGTGTGACTTTCAGCTTGAGAAGAAAGTTGTCAACATGTTGATGCTTTGGAATAGTAAAAGTCTTTTTTTCAAGTGTTACTTGACACTTGAGGAGTTACTTGATATTTCATAAGTTACTTGTTGGAGGCTCAGGGGAGACGTGATTGTCACTCGTGCTTGTCACCTGCTGTGTGTCTGCTCATCCCCCTAAGGGAAATCAAGCGAATCTAGTGCTAGTTTGGGCCAGGCTTCATTGCATAACTTCTGCTTCACATTTCCTGTTCCCCTACCCTCAAGCTCTGAGCTAACTCACTCCTTAATGTTTGCTCTGTAACAAAGAGGTAGCCCCTGGAATGCTAGAGGGGGAAAATAAGGATTTCAGTGGATGAGCAGGAAGTAACTTCATCTATTTTGTACTTCCAAACAACCTGAATATTCAGCAATTAATTATATGTCAGACTTAAAAGGGTTTTTTTCCCTATGTGTTTCAGGTGGAGCGTTGTTACTACTTTCTAAATGCTTTTGTGGAAACAGCCCAGAAAAAGGAGCCGGTGGAAGGAAGACTGGTCCAATTCCTGCTGTCCAACCCCACCAATGATGGAGGACAGTGGGATATGCTGGTTAACATTATTGGTAAGAGAACTGGTCATTAGGAGCCCTTCCTGAAATTGCAGACTGGTTTGAGGTGGGGAATGGAACAGAAGAAGAAACTGAGTTTGGGACCTGGGAATTTGCCAAGGAGCACGATGCCATTAACCACTACCTTTCCTAACCAAGGACCTTTTTCATGCTGGGCTTAAATTCTCTTGCACTGCTTTAGCATATTGCTGCTGATGATAAGAGCTCAGAAAATCAACAGAAATAATCAGATATCCCAGACTTCCCATTTAGTAAAAAGGTTCAATCCCTTTTTACTCCACTTGTCAGCTCAACATTATTTATTTATATCCATGTGCACAATTTTTAGGGCACAAGGTAAGGAAAAAACGTGGCTACACTTGGGTGTGTCTACCAGGCAGGAGCAAAACTACTTGGAGTTGCAGCCTGAAGTTGGTACAAAGACCAGTGAGAGGGAATTGATGTGGAATGTGGCAGTGCTGGTCTTACAAAGATCCAGCATAAACGGGATCCTACGCTGATGGAGAGACTTAATTACACCAGCACTTGCTTTCATTTGTGTTGTGAAACAATGTGATACCTTTTGTAAATCAACAAGCCAATAACAGATATTTAGAATCACAAAAGGAATTTGTTTCTTTGAAGCCTGGAGGTTCCTTTTTTCCCCTCACCCATTTGTTATTAATACTTAATCAGGGCAAAGAAGATTTTTGCTGCTGCAGTTACATCCAGAGCCTTGCATGGTGTGATCTGTTATTGGTACCACAACGTAGGAAACAACTGAGCTGCTGCTGCTATTTTATAAGTATTGAGGAGGAAAGGGGACCAGGAAGTTAGTCAGTTAACTGTAGATAAACTACATAGTAGAGTGATTCATAGGAGGCCAAATCTTTAGAAGATATTTCAGGAGCTTAATTTTAAAGTAATCAAGTTGGTTTTCTTTTTTCTGGTGAAAAGAACTTCTTAAAGCACTAATTAGTTTAGAACTTTTAAATGTTGAGTTAAATGATACTGAGCAGTTCAGGGATTCCACATTCTGGGACCCCTGTGGAATGTGGTTCAGAGGTGAAGATTCAGTCACAAATTAAAATGTAAACTTGGAGTACTTGTAACTTTTTAAGTAAAAGACTTTCCCTTATAATCTCTGCACAAATCCAAACTCTCTTTAGCTTTTTCATGGGCACAAGCAAAGTGTGAGCATCTGTTGTGTGGAAAAGCCAGTTGTTAACCTGTAGTTTTATGTCTTTTAGAAAAGTATGGTGTTGTCCCCAAGAAATACTTCCCGGAGTCTCACACCACAGAGGCTACTAGGAGGATGAATGAGATCTTGAATCATAAGGTAAAATTGATTTAGATGATATAATGACTGTCAGATTTGATAAAAAAGATGAAAAAATGTATTTTCAAAACAGTGAATCTTAAAAATCAGCTTTCACTCTAGAAGTGCCCAGCTTAGTCTGAAGGAAGGTGTTAACTGATTCCCTGAACTACAGAAATTAATTAACCTGGGAAGGTGCTAGTGTAGGTAGCTAGATAAAAAAGGTAATTAAAATATTTTTTTTTACAATGGAATTTGATTATTTTTTTTCCAGTTCATATGCTGCGTGCTCAGGGAAAACTGCCTGCTGAAATCCACATAAAAAATGCAAAGTATGTGCTGAAATGAGCCTAGTGTGTTGTTAATGTTATTCTGGTCTTGAGCACAGCAAAGCAGCTGGTCCTGAGGGAGCCCCACTCACTGTTCCCAGCCTTATGGATGGTGACAGTAATGGGAAGTGTGTGCTGCTCTTGCTGCAGTTGTGCATGCAGTGGGGAAATGCTGCTTGCCTTTTATCAACCAGGAGATCAATTATGCATTAGAATTGCAAAATAAATGTTACAGTATGAAGACAGTGTGTTCTGTGAGTCACAGAGGTGCTGATGTTGTGTGGATGTTGTACCATCAGTCATGGAACCGAGAGAAATCAAGCCTTAAGAGCTTAATGGCTGCAAGCCTCACATCAGTGGCTGGAAAACTGTAATTGAATTGTGACTATTTGTTAATCTTTCATTATATTTTGCTGATATCTTAAAGCATTCAATTATCTTGTTATTTTTTTAATGAATCAATCTCAAACTAAGCCTTCTGAAGGGTGTTTTCTTTTCATTTTGAAAACATGCTGTGAAGAGTAAAATAGGTGCTTGAAACAACCAGATGGGAAGTCCTGGAACTGTTTAGGTGGCACCTTTCATACCCTTATAATCAAACGACTTTCTTTTCAAACAGATGAGGGAATATTGTTTGCGGTTAAGAAACATGGTGGAAAGTGGAGGAAGCAAAGGAGAACTTTGTTCTGCCATGGACATGATGATAGAAGAGGTAAATAAACTTGTAGAAGGGGTAAATAAATAAAAAGACACGGATCTTTTTGGAACACAGGGCCAGAGTGGAAGGGATTTCTTCCTTTTGTTCAGCCAAAACAAGTGCCTTTTTTTGCCCAACTAGAAGTGTGGTTGGAGCTATTCAAGTGAATTTGTTTTGCAGTGGCTTTGTTGCTCACCTCATTCTGAGATTTTCTCATACTTCCAGACAAAGATCTTGAATCTATAGATTTCAGGATGATGACACTTTATAGATATCTGCCCCTTGCTGCAGGAAAACAGGATTTTGTGTCTTGAGAGGTCAAAATAGCAGCCTGTCAGGCTCTTATAAACAGCAGGAAAGAGGTTGAAAATCATGTTCTGATGGCTTTGAATGCAAATCTTGCAGCACGAGTGTTGTGCAAAGATTCCCCACAAGAGAGCAGAAAAGAACCACAGAAGGGAGGTCTCTGCACAGGGCTGAGTCCAACTGTGGGCTGATCCTGGGGGGCAGCAGAGGAAGGAATCACAGCCTCTGTTTCTGGCTGTGAATTAACTCGACCTGCAAGTGCAGTGTCTGCAGTGCCTGAACCTCCATCTGCTCACACAGAACAGGAGTGACCTGTGTCATTTTTCTCATTCTGTACTACTCATACTTGGGTCTTAAACTGCCAAAAATAACTTTAGAAGTTGAGGCTGTTCTAGTTTGACCTAGTCCATGCACTTTAAAAAAAGTACATATTTCATTTATTTCTCAAACATACAGTGCCAAGTGGTTTAATGTTTGTTTTTAGATGAATCACTAAATCAAATGTTTTGGTGTTGTGTGTTAGTTTTTCTGCAATCCAGTCAACATCAGTATTAGTCAGAACCTACCTCAGGCTATTTCTGTGAAGTTTTAGGCAGTTCCACTAATATGCAAGTATTGATTAATGTGCTGGTTTGAGTTTTCAAATTTCATCTTTGCACTTCATGTAAAAACCTGTAGCTTCTTTTTATCTAGTTTTAAGGTTAGATTAAAAGAAAACTGATTCATGTTCCTTGGATTTCACCTAAACTGTTGTGAAATGCATTTGTGCCTTAAGATGAACAGAATTCTGTGCTTTGAGCCTACCCCAGCATGTTGCCAGTCAGCTCTTAGCTGAAAGGTGAATTAATGTAACTTGCATTCATGTGAGTGTCCAAAAGCCCTTGGAGGATTTTACAGCAGACATCAAAAGCTTCCTGGAGATGGTCATTTTTAGGGCAGGGACACTGCAAAATGTCTCTTTTGTTTAGAGCTTCTTGCCCTCTGACAAGGGGTCCTGGAGCTGACCTTAAAGGGTTATTAACTGATTGCAGTTTGTCTGTTCTGTAAATGCTTAATCCTCTGATGTTAGCACAGCATTTTTTCCTGCAGTAGTAACAGTGGTTTGCATGTGTTTATATGTATGTAGGTGGTGTTGTTGCCTCTGGTTTTTTTTGTGGCAAAGCAGATCTTGGTTTTCTTCTGTGTGGTTTTATTTGCATAGCAAATCTCAGTTTGCTCCTGCTGGGAGCAGCACTCAAGCTGAAATGGGGGAGTTCTACTGGAACACACAATTAAATATTCACTCCAGAACTGTATAAACATTCTCTTATCAAACCAGTGCACAGCAGGTCGGAAGTTGAAATCAGTGCAGTTCATGCAACTGAATTTTTCTCCTTTGCTGTTCTCCTTTATAGAGACTCTTCCTTATCAAGAGTATCCTTTTCCCCTCCTTACTCATTTTGGGTTTTACCACAAGCCCCTATATCTTTGCCTTATCTTGGTTCTAGTTGTCACTGGGTTGATATAAGTCACCTTTTAATTAAAATATGCTTATTTTATTTATTGATGGAGGAAGCTGGTGAGATACAAAGAGATGGCCTGTGTTGGGTGTGGTGGCAAAACAATTGAGGGAGGCCATTCCCAGGCTGCACTGCCTCTGTTCCCTGGAGACTTCTGTCTCCATCACCTTCCTTCCTCTGCCTGGAGCCCATGTGATTGCAGCTCTCCTTTTAGGCATTTTTCTTGCTTATTTTGTTGCCACAGCCTCATCTTTCAACACTTGTGGTTATCTGAGGTCATGTGGGTGTAGCCACAGCAAATGGTACCTTTCGTGCAGTATGTGCAAAATTAAATATTTATGGTAGTTCAGGGATTTACACTTGCTCTTTAACATATTTATTGAGGAATAAACGTGTGAGTTCCTGCAGTAAAAACCTCATGCCCACACCCTTGTTTCAACCTGTAATTAATCTTTTCGCTTGTTTTCTTAAATTGCTTGGAGCAAGAACACCTTTATTTGTATTTTGTGCACAGCCAGGTCCGTGTTACTTAACATGAACAGTGCATTCCTTTTGCTGTCAGCACAAAAGCACAAAGGCAGTTCTTACAGAGCCTTAGGATCCATATAAATCAGCTCTACCAGCTCCAGGAAGAGTAAGTCAGCTTTGGGAAAGGTAAGAAGAGGGGAAAGTGTGAGGACTGCCAGCCTGGGAAAGCTGGCACAGACCCCAGGAGCTGGATCCCAGTGGAGAAGGTGCAGTTGAGACTTGACTCCCCCTCCTCTTGTTTTAAATAACCTGTTGGTTCCTTGCAAGGAAGAGACTTACCTTGTGCTCAAGACATGGACAGAGCTGAAGACCAGTGTCAGCTGAAGTAAAACAGATTCAAACCTGTTTAACTGTGATTAAATTCTCTGTCCCCAGAGTACCAGTGGCAGGTCCTGCTCAGTGTCCCTAAAGACACTCATCTGGTTACACTGCCAGTGTCAGCACGTTCCCTGATAAGCCCTGTGAGAAAGGACAGTAGTGGTTCTGAAGTGCAGTTTCATGTTCTGATTTATAAGGGGGCTGACTTGAAATCTGGTCAACTTTTTGTGTTAAAAATCCAAAGAAAGCTGCCAGCTGTAAAGGATGTCACAGCCAGCAGGCAGGGACCTGGAATTAAATTACATAACCTGCCAGCTCAGCCCTGAACAGAGATGTTGTTAAATGTTATTAAAACAGATGAGATTATTCTGGGCTTTTGAAAAGAAACAAAGGCCCATCTTTGAAATCCAAATGAACATTACAGTTAAAAAAAGGGATTAGTGCAGGGGAAACACTGGGATAAAATGCCCATGTTAGAAGGTCTGGTTTGTCCCTGCATGGGGCAAACACCTGGTGGAACAGGTGATGCAGAATGCTCAAGCCTTTCTGGAATCAATTTGGTAACGTTTCTCTTGCATTGGGGGAGTATCTTGTTGGAGGAACTTCAGAATTATTTAGGAAATGTTGGAATGAGACTGGGCAGTGTCCTGGCTTTTGCTTTTGGCTACTGCATTCCTTGAATAACTTGGAATTTGTAGGTTCAACCTTAAGCTTCTGTTTTGCCTGTGGTTTACTTGAGAACATGGAGTGTGAGAATGGAGGGAGATGCTGTTGATTTTTCCTGTGGCCTTTCAGATTGGTTTTGAACTGCTGAAACACCCAGATTTCAAGGGATAAATGCAAATAATTCACGTGTGTGTTTATTCACATTATTCAAAGGTGACCGTTAAGATCTCATTTCTCCAGCTGGTTCTCACATGGGGAAATCCATCCTGCAGTGGCATTGCTGTGGTAGGAGAGGCAGACCTGCATGTTCCATCAGGCTCACAGCTGTTTGCTTCTCTGGGCAGGTGTTCAGAATAGTGAGTACTTGCCTGGGCAGCCCTCCGGAGACCTTCTGCTGGGAATTCCGGGATAAGGAGAAGAACTACCACAAGTACGGCCCCATGACACCGGTGCAGTTCTACAACGAGCATGTGAAGCCTTACTTCAACATGGAGGACAAGGTGGGGGTGCTGAAAGGCTTTCCAAGACCTCTGTTTGCTGCTAAGCCACTTATTTTCCACTGTTTCCAGTGTCTGTCTCCACTGTTTCCAGTGTCTGTCCCCCCTGTAACTGCAGCACATGGGGTGGGTTCTGCTCCCCCAAGGCAGAGGGCCCCGTGTTTATTCTCCCTGTTGTGCTGTTTGTGCTCTGCCCTTCAATCATCTGTGATCTCACGTTGCAGCTCCACGATGATTTTGTAATGATTAAATATGCAGTGATCTCACCAGTCATAACAGGTCATAAGGCAGCCATTAGAGCAGGAATAACATGCAGAGCTGCTCTGCCACAGTTAGGAGGTGAACTTGTAAAACAAAACAACAAACAAACCCATAAAAATGCTATTTCAGTTAAGTGGCTTGTTTGCTATGGGACAGGCAGGTATCTGGGACAAAAGCCATTCCCTGAAATCCTTCCAGATCCACTGCTCAGAGATTTCAGTTGCACTTCTTTATGACATCTTGGTTTTTGGCAGATTTGTCTAGTGAATGATCCTCGACCTCAGAATCCCTACAACAGGCTGTACACAGTGGAGTACCTGGGCAACATGGCTGGGGGCAGGAAAACACTCTACAACAACCAGCCCGTGGAGGTCCTGAAGAAATTGGCTGCAGCATCTATTAAGGATGGAGAGGTGGGTTTGGCTTCTCTTCATGGATGGCACAGTGCAGCCCATGCCATGGAAAACCCCTGGGATATGGCCCAGACACGACCCTTCCCTCTGTTTGCAGGCTGTGTGGTTTGGCTGCGACGTGGCAAAGCACTTCTATGGCAAGCTGGGAATCAATGACCTGAATATGTGAGTAGAGAATCAAACCAGGATGCCATTTGGGATATTTGGTGAGGACAGGAACAGTCCCTTAGCTTCTTAAGAAACTAATTTGTGCATACTTTGGATTATATACCCCAAAAGATTATATTTAAGTAATTCAGCAGCACAGAAATATTTTCACTTGTTAGTTAAATCTGAATCCTTTAAAGATGCACTACAAGTAGTTGTTAAATATTCTCACTTATTTAAATTGTCTAATATCTGGTGAGAGAAACTCCTAAAGGGATCAGGTTTTTTGCATTTATTTTGACATTAAAATTAGTTGAACTCTGTTCAGTGCCAGTCTGTGCACTGGCTCCTGGGACAGAGCAGTCTCCTAATTCCCTGATTTACCAGTCAGAGCTCTCCCTGCATCCTTTTTGATGTGGCTTATTTGGCTTTCTAATAGATTTAATCATGAGCTGGTGTTCGGTGTCTCCATCAAGAACATGAACAAAGCAGAGCGACTGATCTTTGGAGAGTCCCTGATGACCCATGCCATGGTCCTGACAGCTGTCACTGAGAAGGTAGAGTCTCCTTCCTGAACTTCTGATGCTGGCAGGGATTTATTGGAATATCCTGGGTGCTTGTTTGGTGTGTAAGTTGCTCTGCCACAAGGCCTGGTTGTTTGTTCTCCTTGTGTTTGTTTGTCTGAGTGCTCAGAACTATAAATATTTAAGAAGAAGGGAAGAATTTTAGACATGCCAAGGGGCTTGTTTCCTTTTGCCCACAGACTTTTATTGGAGAACCACTGCATGGTCAGTCCAGTCTGTTTTAGAGCATGAAGCTCCTGGTAAAATGCTGTAGGAGGCTCTGTAACAGTGTTAAAACCTCCTGCAGCTCCCTGGCTTGGGATCTCTCTGACCTCTAATTAGAGGAGGAAAACAGTGTCCAAAATAGCTCCGTGGCTGAGATGAATCCACAACTAAATCAGCTCCTGGCAGTATAACAAAGCACATAATGCAGTAAAAAGAACCATGTAAAAACTTACAACTCAGGGTTATCTGCAATGTTGATGTTTCCATTTATTTCCAGAAGTTGTCTTTAATAAAGTTTCTTTGAAGTGATCTCTTCCTGTCCAACATGACCTTGGCTTGAGAAATAACAGCTTGCACAGCACAGAACAAGTTTGCTTGAGCTCTGGAGTTTGGGGACTCGAGATGGGACTGCTGAGTCATAATAATTTTTCCAAGTTACTTTTTACAACTCAATATAACTTTTCCTGTTTTCTGCACTCTGAGCTCTAAACACTTCCATTGTGTATCAGATTGCACGAGCATTTCTTAAAAGTCTAACTAAAAACCAAGGAAGATTTGTTTTATAGTGGTACTTTTTTAAAACTTATTTATCTGTTCCTCACTGAAGCCTGTACTTGCACTGATGGTGTGAGTGACTGGCAGCTCCAGTCTATGGTCTGTATTTTTAAATTAATTTTTGCATACTTAAATACAGTTGCATAAGATGTGACTAAATGTGACCTGAATTCTTTAACAAAGGGAGTAGAAGATCAGTAGATGATGGATGGTGTGTCTGAAATCAAAAGATGATTTAAAAGAAGTTATCCTACAGCAAGTTCAGAATTCAGAAGCTTTTACACTTTCAAAATGGGCAAAGTTGTTTCTACTTCTTGTTTGTAAATGTCTTAACACTAAACATTTACTTAAGCTAAAGGAGCTTTGATAAACTGAGTTGAAAATGTAATACTTTGGATTTACCTGCTTTATAAAAAGGCTTTGAAGATTTAAGAAATCCTATTACAATTTTACAACATCAAAGATTGATTTGGATTAAATGCACCTTTTGGTTAAAAACTTACTGTACATGAACATGCTCATCCCAGTTCCTGTCTGGGAGCTCTCAAGTGTCTCACCTTAAGGACTGTCCTATATTTTTGAGTGAGAACAGAAGCACTGCAACAATATTCCATTGAATGTTAAAAATGGATTTATGAGGTGTTTTTTCAGGTTACTTTTTTATATTAAAAGATTTTAGTAGCAATGCAGCAGACTTGGGGCTGTGTCCTTCAGCTGGATTCTTCAAGGGTTTGCAGTTGCTCTTACTGATGCTGTTCTGAATTATGGGAGTTGCTTTGTTGTCCTTGTTCTTTTCCTCTGATTCCCAGTTCAGGCAAGTTGTGCATCCTGCATTTCAGAAGGCCCCATGCCCTGATGGGGGATAGGGATGGCTGCTTAAATTCTGTGAGTCAGTTAAGGCCAAATTTGAATTTAGTTAAATTCAAGTGTCGTTCTGGTAAAAATAGGTATTTATTGCAGGCTCTCTTCCTGACCACATTTTCTCAGATTTTATGCAAGTGGGTAGACAGGTATTTTAGCAAGTTACATTTCTCCAACTGTTAGCACTGTGTGGAACTCTGTGGTGCCTGCAGACTGTTGGGAGGAGAGCTCTGTGGTTGCTGGTGCTGGATTTGGACATGGAGGGGATTGGCTGCTCTTCCCTGGCCTGTCCTGCACTTACTGAATGCCATTGACTTGTTTTGTCACAGGATGGGCAAGAAGATGCATTTGAGAAATGGAGAGTGGAAAACTCCTGGGGTGAAGACCGTGGCAATAAAGGTAATTTATGGTCATGGGAACAGAGGGCTGAACATAGTGTTTGGAAATAAGGACTGGTTTGTGTGTGGAAGGCATGGGAAGATACTTTATCTAAAGTATTTTATCAAGGTTTAAATCCTTCATTATCACTTTCTTAAAGTTGTTTAGTTTATTGCTGTGAGGCTGCTGATTTTCTTAAGCCTTGACACCAATCTGCTGTTGACCACAAAGTAAATTCCCAGCCATAATAAATTCCCCTTATCCCTTCCTAAAATCCCCAGCAGCTCTGTCACACTGGTCAGAACCTTGGCTATTTGTTGCTCAGTCCTTTGCTGCAAAACACAAGTGTGAAAAATCTGGTAGCATTAGTCCAAAACTATGACGGTACCTCTCCTGTGAGATACCAGGAATTCCTGTGGATGTGTAATGGATCTGTTCATAAGGGGACAGGAGATAAATGCTTGGCAGTATCAATAAGACAGGATCACTTCCAAGGACTGCACTGTATAGGAATGCTTTTTCCTTCAGGTATGAAAGCAGAAATAAAGAGTTCACTGCAACACTTGTAAATGTACTAAAGCTTTTGGTAGCAGAGCTGAGCTTGAGTCTGTCACTACAGTTGTCCCTTCTGTGGGATCTTGTGCTGCCTGTAGCTGGTGTTACTGAATAACCTTCCTGAGCCATGTGTGACACTGAAGTGGTTTGTGTTTTCTTTTAAAGCACTGTTTATCAATCTGCAAGATTTTGCTTACTGATTTTGTAAACGAGGAAATGAGGGCATGGCTGGTCCCAGCTTGTGAACAGCTGCAGTGCAAACTGTTCTAGCTCTAACAGCTGGCTGTGGAAAAAACAATGAAAAAATGATAGTTCTGGCTGCCTTTTGGAAGCTGTGCCAAAGGCAGGGTGTGCAGCACCCCTGCAGTGTTGCTCTCTGGTGTGACAGGCACTGGGGGCACAACATCAAGTCCTTACGGCCTGCCCTGGTGTTCCTTTGGAAAGGCTCTGGCACGTGGCAGCAGCGTGGACAGAACCCTGAGTCACAGCTCAGCAGTGCTTTAGGAAATTGCTTCCAGTTACTTCCATGCTCATGGAAAATGGGAATGACTTGAAGATGTTTCTCTGCTGGGCTGGGGGGCAGCTCTGACCTCCCAGGCCCTCGGTGAGCGGGGCTGGTGGTGTGAGAGCCGTCCCTGCTTTGCCCTGCCAAGGGCACTCAGCTTTTCCTGATGGAGGGAAAGCCCGTGGGTTTTGTCATCTCCTCTGTGGGACAGATGTGGGCTCAGCTGTGGCACAGCCTCCCTGCTGGGTGTGCCAGGCTGGACAGTGTCCCAGGGCACAACAGTCACTGCTGACCACATTTTTCTGCTGCACATTAATCCCAAATGTTGTGCTTGTAAGATTTGGTATGGCAGAACTTTCCCAGGACGTCTTAGGTTTTCTTCTGGGAATAGACTATTTCTGGAGAACTGTTTTAGGATGTGGTCTTACTCATAAGCTTTTGATAACATGAACAACTAACTAAAACATAGAATATTCTTGGAAAAGTGTCTTAATTTATGTTGTGGCCTGTTGGTCTTGCAGTAGTGTCTGTTCTGAGTTAGCTGTATCCATTCACAGCAAAGTATCCCAATAAAAATCTTCAGTCTTGACAAAACAGTGGAACTGTTGACGTTCAGCCTTCAGGGCTCGTCCATGTGACAGTAGTAAAATATACTTTGGGATGTTGGATTAAGCAAAAAAAGCCAAATCCATACTGAAGGAACATCAAAACTTTTTATTGTCTCCAAGTAAAACTATTTTGTTGAGCACTTCTGTGCATAATAGAGAATGTAAAATATAAAAATGTGCTGGGGTTGTCAAACACTTTGCTTTGGGACACTCCAGATGCTTGGTTTGTGATGTCAGATGCTGCTGGTGTGAGAGGAAGGCTTCCAGGAAGGGCCTTACTCAGCTGCCTTACAGCACCAGTGGACTTGGGTTAGTTCTGCAAACACTGAAGTTAAAAGGTGTCTGTCAGCAACTTGTGTGGGTTGTATATGATCCTTGGCCAGTTGTTCTTTATTAAAACTGGATGAAGACTGGGTTCAATTTCAGAATATTGGCTGTTATTCCCAAATCACAGGGCAATAACTGAACCCTGACACTGCTACAAGTGGTACCTGTTGAGCTGTGACTGAGCAGTGGCATTTCTGGGCTGGAGCATCCAAATACACTGATTTTTATTTTTTTTTTTCAAGAATGAGCTCTTCTAGAGCTGTTTAAGAGGAACTACTTGTCCTTTGAAATAAAATAGGACCCCAAAGTGACCTGAATAAACCCTGCCCAGCCTTGTCCACATCCCATCTGTGTGGACTTTGCAGGGTGAGTCACTGTCCCTTATCTGCTTTGTACTGGTGGAGACCACGGTCTCTGGAAGGTCTTGCTCAGTCTCTGGAAAGTCTTGCTCTCTGTCTATACCTTGTTTTACTTAGAGAGTTGTCTGGAAAAGTGCCTTGACAGAAAATCCCATCAGAACTAGGAAGCTTGGCTCTATCTCAGACTGTATTATCTCAGGGAGGTGAATCCCTGAATTGATTTTCTTGGGTGTGACCACCCAACCTGCAATGGAACTAAGGGCAGTTGGACATATCCCTCAGGGCCCCTTCTCAAACACCAGAAGAGGTGACTTAAAGTCATAGAATCATTTAGGTTGGAAAAAACCTTTTAAGGGCAAACAGAGTCCAGCTGTTAACCCAGCACTGCAAAGCCCACACTGAGCCATGTCCCCAAGTGCCACATCTACACATCATTCACATCCCTCCAGGGACAGTGACTCAACTTGACAGGGTTTCCTTCTTCCTGCCCTGACTTTTTCCACTCAGTGTCCATTAGTAGCTGGTGTGGGAGGGTGAGGACTCATAGTTTGAGCTCTCTTGCTGTGATAAGATAAAGTGTAAGATTTTTATCTGCCTTATCTGGGAAGCAGTGCTTGGGTAAGTCAAGCACAAGAATCCACATCAGCAAAGAGGCAGCCAAGGATGATGATAAACTTGGCACATCCCAGCTGGGTGTGGGGGACACCAGTAAGCCCCAACTCCCAGTATTTCTTGGACAGGGTGCTAAAGGGTCCAGCCTGCAACAAAACACCAGGGACGGAGTTGGGTCACTAAACTCTGAGCAAACAAATGACTATTTGTTGGGAGGGAAGAAAGTGTTTTTCCTTGTTGTCCCTCTTGCTTTGCTGCAAACACATTCTGAGGTGCCAGGTAACACGTGTTTTCCCTGACTTGCCTGGGACAGGATGGAAAAACTGTGACCCCTGGTTTGGGGATCAGAGTGTGGGCACGTAACTGACTCCATCCCATGGAGTGGGCAGGACTGAAATCTTGTGGTAGTGCTTGTCCTGGAGAAAAGGAAGCCCTGGGAACAGCAGCCTAGCATTGCCTCTCCTGAATATTTAGTAGCTACATTTATATCTGTTGTAAAAGTGTTTCTTGGAATCCTCTCTGTTTTTCCTCAAGGAATGAACACAGCTGCTGACAAACATTGCTTGTTTTTTGAGGTAAAAAAGTCACTTCCCAGTCAAATATTTCCTTTCTGGTTTATTGGCACTTCTTCAGCCATCCAGGCAAGTTTAATTATTCTGAATACTCTTTTGTTCTGGAGACACAGGACATTATTACCTAACTTTGACCTCAGCTTATCCCATAGGATATCTTTTTTTAAAAGCAAGCAAGAGGGCAATACTAAATCACACTATCACATCCCTTGGGATAGGGGTCCATCTGCTTGTTTTGGCATGACAAGAACTTTCCTGTGATACATCTCCAGCTCCAAGTCAGCTCCCTTAGGACTTTTCATCTCTTGTCCTGGCTGTTGCTCACACGCTCTTCTGCACGAGGGCATTCCAAGGATTTAAGTGCAGCCATCCAGTGGCAGCACCTGCCCTCCCCTCCTGCCCACAGTGCCCTGTGCCAGGCACTGTCCCTTGGCTCTCCCTTGGGCACAGAGGGGCTTGTGCCGAGTCCTTCGGGCACTTCCAGGGGCTTTATTTTCAGGTGGCTGCAGGAGGTGTCTCCTGTGGTTAATAAGTGGTTGTCATTGCTCTGAAAGCCACCTGACTTATTTGCATGTCCTGAGGTTCTGCTCGACGCTTCCTCCTCCTCAGACGCCGCGATCCCAATCGGCACCGCCGGCTCCGAGATACGGGGTGTCAGAGGCACAGTTCATTATCCTCTCAGGGTGCAATTACTTGTTGGCTCTTGGGAGTGAGAGGTTTTTGTGTGTCCCAAGAACTCATATCCTGAAGAGAGAATAATCAAGGCAGCTCCCTTTGGCAGTGTTTCCAAAATGGCTTCTAGCTGGGGTTACAATTGATAGGGGGTTTAATTTATAGGAATTATCTGATCTCTTGCTTTAGAAACAAGATGGTGTAGATAGATGTGTTTATTGTCCACATTCTTTGGACGTTTTCTTGTTTCATTTGATTGTGTGATGATACTGTTTAAGGACACGAGGAACTTTATTACATAAAGCCTTCTCATCTGTCTGCTAAATGCTTCCTTTCTCCCAGCCACTCTCATTTGCAGCTCACCTGGAAGAGTTTGTTTCCAATGGTGGCTCTGCTCAAACCTGTGATCCTCTAAATGTGACTTCCCCCACACCAGTTCAAAGGGTGTTCACTGAAATTCTCTGTAAGAATTATATTAAGGGGGGAAATTAAGATGTGGTTCAGCCTAAGTGGGATTTAGGTGGCTTTATGTTTGAGGAAAGCAGGCAGCTGCCTCTTACTGCAGGAACTAAACCAGCAAAGCTTTCTTAAACCAGAACTGGTTTGGATATTCATTTGGAAAATTGCCTTTTACACAAAATCGTGAACACTTCATAAGCCAGATACTCAATTTTGCATTCTGCCTTAAATGCCCTTTTTTTTTTTTTAAGGTTTTTTATTTCCCTTGAGTATTCTCAGTGCCTGTTTTAACAGAGGAAACATAAATTATGGATATTCTGGGACTTGTTTTTCCTAGTGGGCTTCTCGTTTGGCCTTTCAGGGCACACGAAGAACATCCTGTCAGTCTGTGTGTTAAATTCTTTGTGGGTTTTCTTTTGTTTGGTTTGTTTGTTTTGAGAGAGAAGCAGTGTGAGCAGGTCCTGTTTGATGCCCTGTTCCCAGGTGAGACTTGGCTCTGTGCTGTGATGGTCTGTTCTCACCCCCAGGTTACCTGATCATGACGGACGACTGGTTCTCCGAGTACGTGTACGAGGTGGTGGTGGACAAGAAGCACGTGCCAGAGGAAATCCTGGCAGTGATGCAGCAGGAGCCGATTGTCCTGCCAGCCTGGGACCCCATGGGGGCTTTAGCCAAGTGAACTCCAGAGCATTTGCCTCTCCATGGTCATCAGAAGTAGATGCAATAGAGAATTCCAGTGGTCGGAAGCCATAGCCAAATGATGACGTGACCAAGCACTCGGCCTGGTCCGTATTCCTGAAATTAAGTTAAGGATCCTTGGGAAATAGCGCTTTACTGCCTCGGCTGATCAAAGCTCTCAGACTGGCTACTCCAAAACTCAAAAGGGAAAAGGAAAAAACTCCTCATGAAAACACATGACAAGTGCTGTCAATGGCAGTTTGATTTTACCTTAAATTTTTAATGCAAATCAGAGTAGTAATGTAGTGGAATTATCTTGACCAGTGTTTTCCCTAGAAAAAATGGGCATGAAAGGCCCTTTAAAATTAATAGCTAGATGACAGAACAAACACATTGAGATACTTAATTAACTAATTATGCTCTGACTTGTTCCATAAAAGAATGCCCCAAAATATTTTATATATTTACATTTTTAGTTTGGCTGAAGTTTTGGAGGGGGACGTATGCATTGAAACTGCTAAAAATTACCTTTAGAAAACTTTTCTCTTCCTGCAGAATTGGGGAGGGGGAACTGTTTCCTGGAGGTATCCAGTTTCACTTGTTTTTATTCTTCCATTATTGAGCTGGGACTGGATAACCCACCCCAAGGCCCAGTGCTGTGTCTGTGCACAGGAGCGCTATTTTTCACTTATATTAGCAAGAACAACCATAAATATGTTCACAGGTGGAGTTAGTGTCATGCTCAACAGAAAAACCAATGTTTTAATTGCTGCATTTTATTTGGTTGTTTTAAAAAACAAGATGGTGCTATGAAGCTTTTGAATAAACACTTTCTAAAGTGACTGGCACAGTTCTGGTTTCTTTATTTTTTTTAAATGAGACACATGTAACTCATGAAATGAGAAGACATTAATGACCTGCAAATAATTCTAAGTGAGCCAAAATGTGAACATATCTCACATGCTACAGGCACTCCAATAGTTTGAGAGCAGGACTAATCCTGTGATTTAAATAGTGCAGAATGTCTGTGTGTCCCCTGCCAACCTCCCTGCTCTGCACGGGGTTTAGTCCAAGGCAAACGAGGGTAAGTAAGGATGAACAACCACCCTGGAACACGAGTGGGGTGGCACAGAGATGTTGTTCAAGTCAAGTGCAAGCTAAAAAAGGATGTTTGGTATGGCCATGGTGCTCTGCAGTGTGGTTTGACTTTTCTTCTATTTGGACAACAGAGGGAGGAGGAAGTTATTAAATGATTCTGCAAGTGTATCTTGTGCTGGTTACACAAATGTGTCTCCATGGACTTACAGGTATCAGAAATCCCAAACTGAATCCTGCCTGCTAAACTAAATCCAGGTTAGGGCTTGTCTTGGAGTCATCCAAAATGATTCAACCTGCTGGGATTGATGTTTTCTGGATTGACATTCTAACAGGAATGCTGCTTGGACAAGAGAATTTGGTGTGGAGCAGCAGCAAGAGGCTGTTGTTACTGTCCTTGAATTATGTGTTTTAAAGTCCATGCCCTTCACAGGATTTTCTGCAGAAGTAACAAAGCTGTGCTGGAGATATTGCTGAATATTGATTTGTCAAATAGATTTAATTATCAGGTAACTATCACATATTTTGTAACCATTTCTGATTTATACCCTTTGCTCATCAAAATGTGATCTCTGTCAAACCATGCAAATGTGAGTTGTTTAAGGAACAGTAGCCAGGAGTAACTGGGCAAGAACAAGAATGAACTCAGTTTGAGTGGGGTGGAAAGAAAAATATAAAAATGTCATGGTTGACCTCATAGTCTTGTAGAAAAAAATGTCACACTGGGGTGTATGAACAGAAATAAGCTGAAATATATGTCAAATTACCCAGGTTTGCTTAGGACTGTTGGGTGTGAGCTGAGGGCAGGATCTGGTTTAGGGCCCTGCAGCTCAGGGAAGATGAAAACTGAAAGGAGTGTAGAGAGGAGTGGTAAGAATGACCAGAGGATGTGAAATCATTACTAGCAGAAGGCTGAAAGAAACATGTTTAGTCAGAGGGGGAGACATCATGTTCCATGAGTTCATAAGTGGATGCCTTTAAGAAGGGAATTTTGTTCCTACTGCTCATGATAAATTGATGAAAACATCAGAGGTTTCAACTGCAGCAAGATTTAGTGAGCTTAGGGAAAGCTTTCTGGTGACAAGAACTGGAGCAGATTGTGGAGGATGTGGTGCCTCCATTACAGCCCCTGGAGATCAGTTACAGAACCAGGAATGGCCCTGGTGCAGCTGATCCCCCTCTGGGCGGGGGGATGGACCAGATGATCTTTTGGGGTCCCTCTTGGTGTTGGGGGTCTGATGCTCAGTCTCTACCTTGTGCTGTTTCTTGCATCAGGGCAAGTAAACAGTCTTGTACTTGCTGCTGAACCCTGGTGGCTTTGAAACAGAGCCAGGTCCCTTGGAAAGCTGTACTGTGCACGATATTTTGATTATGACTAATGCATGTGTTGTTTTGGGGGCTTTTTCCTCTTCCAAAAGGTCAGTAATTTTAGTCCTTCAAGATCTTTCTACTTATGACTTTAACACCAGTTCTTCAGTTTCCTCTGTGCTATCTATGAGTGTGACAGCAGCCAAAGAGAATTAACTTTTTCTCTGGAGTTTAACTGACATTTTTGTTGCCCATGGCAGCACTGATGAGGATTGAATTTGATAAATGAAAAACTGATTCCAGGCCAGTTTTTGCTAATTTAGGTATTTAAAAGTATTGTCCAGCATGTGCTTATCTCCCCAGCTCTTGCCCAGATATTTCCCTGTACAGCTTATACAATAGTATGTTGTTTCTCTCCCTTTCCTTCAAGTAAGCACAGAAAATCCACATGGCTGAAACACGTCAGGGGAAATGAAGCCAATCTGGCAGCAACACTTTTGCCTCTATTTGCCCAGAAATTTTATAAGTTCTTTGCAGGGTGGAATTGGGAAAACTCACTGATGTGATCAGCAGCCCTCAGCTGGAGAAATGAGACTGGAGACAGCTGAGGGATGACTGAGATGCCACGTGCTCCCTACGGAACCCGGGGAAGTTCTCAGGCTGGATCCACAAGAGCCTCGGTGTCTTCTCAGGTGTGTGGAAGGCAGTTCACAGCCCAGGGGGGACAGTGAGTTGGCCCAGCCCCTCTCCAGCACACGTGTGATCAAGGAACAGGCCACTTAACCCCTGCTGGTTTGCAGGAAGTACTTCAGAGATGATGAAAACTTAAACTCTTTCCAACTGGTGGAAGGGAAATAACGTGGCAGTGAGCCTGGCTTGCTGCAGGTTGTCTCTAAGCAAAGAAAGCTCTGTGACTTATGAAGTGTAAACCCAGATTACTAAAAAAATTAACAGCCAACTGATAAAAAGATGCTTTGGTTAGAATAAAAAAAGAATTCATGCCCACTGTATTTCAATGCTGATTCCTCCTTTAGTTTATATCCTTTGCAGAGCCTTGACCTTTGGATTGTTGAGGAACCACCCAATTAACAGTTTCCTTTTCCAGTTTGTCTACAAACCCATGTTGTTTTCATGTGAAAATTCAAGGGCAGTTCCTCTGACAGGTGGCAAATATTGACAGATAATGTTATAAAAGTCAGTTGTCTCAGGTTCAATCAAAAGCCAAAAAATAACTGTTCCTAATGAAGACGAGGAAGAGGTGGGAGGAGAGGTTACATGTGGTGGCAGTTTGTGGGTTCTCAGGGTCAGATTTCTCCATTGGAATGTGCTCTTAAAACAGTTGTAGTGGAAACAGCAAAACCTCTCCAAACCCCATCCAACTCCCAGATGTGAATCCCAGCACTTTCTGCGTGGAAAATAGCAGGGAAGGGCAATAAGAATGTCTTTTATCCCAAAGCCAGTTGTAACAGCTTCTCATGTAGTCTGATTGCTAACCAAGCAAAAGATGGGAACAAATAAATACTTTAGGATTTGTTTGTTTTGTGTTATTTGGAAAATTGTTCCTACCCTTTTATAGGCAGTGAATCAGAGACACTTGCAGAATTATTACCAATCTCTTTGTACAGCTGGTACTACAATTATTAGGTAATTTGATCGATGCTTCCCATCCTTTTGCTGGAATCTACAGCTGCTGTATCTGTGGAGAAGGGTGGAAGTATCTGAAGTTATGTCTTCAGTGCATTTTCTTCCTCTTTTTTTTTTATACTTTCCCTAAATCATTAGGATTTGCCCACCAATGCACAGAAGATTTAATGAGATTCTGGAACTGACTCAGGAGCACCTGAAATGTTTTCATGTATGAGGTAAATAAGTGTCATAAAGTTGAAGGATTTGCCTGAAATCTCCTGTCTGTTATTTCTGTGATGCTCCAAAGGTTCCACATTGCTTGGCAAGAAATTAAAGGAAAAAAAAACCAACAACTGTGCTGCTGTAGAAAACATTAATGAAAAAAACCAACTGAACAAAAAGGCCAGGATAAGGCTTGAAAGGTGGTTTTGTGTTCTTAGCATGCTGGTTTTCACATTAGAGCTTTGTGTGCCCTACCAAAATAACTGAGCAGTGACACTGGTGCTGCTGAGAAAGATTGACTAAGATGAATTATATGCAATAGTGTTTTAGACTTCTTGAAAGAACCTACTCTAAGCAGAGACTGAGATGGAGAAAAACCTCAGACAAAGGTCATGATCCCTCTAAAACTAGAAGAAACTCCAAAGACATAATTAAGTAAAAGGCAGAAGGGCTCTAAGTAGAGAGAATTTATTTCTTGTAAGAGGGTAGAAAAAGTGAGTTTGGAAAATAATTCCAGCCTCCCAGCAGTAGCCAGCTGGAAATCTGTATGAAAGGGAAGGCACAGATTCCTTGTGCCATCCCTCATCCCACCTCACAAGAAAAAATCTGCTGTCCAGAGCAAGGGGTCTAATCCACACACAGATATTTATGCACTAAAACACTGTGCTTTGACCTCCATAAAGGTTTAGTGAGTGAGGCACAACAGATCCTGTCCTGGTAAACCCTTTGGAATGGGACAAAACGGGGAAGGCTGGGGATGCAAGGACAGTAACTTGTGGGGTTTTTCCTGTTTGTCAGGACCAAACCTGATTATCTTGGAAAGCAGGGTACAGGAGGGGAATTCAGCACGGCAGGGAGGAGTTAGATATTGCTATTTTCACTAAAAGATCAACGAATTTCTAAAACAGCTGAAGGCGAGAAGCTTCACTTGACAAAACAGTCGTAATCCACTGCCCGCAGGAGTCAATGGGAAAGCAAAACTGGTTTTAATCCCTCGTGTCTGTAACTGCAATGCCCGAGCTCTCCTTGAGATGGTGCAGGTGACTCGCCCTGACCGGCTGCTGCTCTGTCAGGGACCAGGGACAGCAAAGTGCTAATTACAGCCCTCGGCTCCTCAGTTTGCTGTTTATTTTCTTTTCAATTGTTTGGAACAAGTCTCTGAAAACCGGCAGCCGCTTCCAGCAAAGTGATGCTGCTCTAACAATCAGCTTTTCTTATTTGTCCCCATTCTGCTTTTCCACTTTTTTTCCCCTCCAAATCTGCCACCTCCACTGTGGCACTATTCTGTTGACCTGTGATTTATGACTTTTTATAAAAAAATTGCGAAGGGCAGGAATGAAGAAATCCTGGATGAAAAAAGTGGAGAAAAAGCATATCAGAGGTGGAGTGAGGTATTTGGAGTAGTAGTAGGAAGAAAAGAAATTACTTGTTGGGCTTACTGAGGCAGCAAAACCCTTGGGAAGAATTTGTGCTCCAAGCTTTAAAACAAAGCTAAACCTTATTTCTTTATTAAAACAATGCAAATATTCAGCAGTAGAAATTATTCTTTTCAAGCCCTTTTACTGTGATAATATCCCAGTCCTTCCTATGCTTCTGTAAGCTACAGACCCACCTGTAAACTTGTAATTTACTGACTCCCTCAAAACTTCCATCCTGTTTGTTGCCTCCATCCTCATCACCATCCTGTTATTTATAGCTGTAACAACATCCAACAAAACTGCCCCTTACCAGGAAAGCTTCCCTCCTTCTCCCTCTGCCTTCATTGGATCCTGCTCTGAACGGATCAGAGCAGGCAAATGTAGCCACCCACCTCTAGGAGGAAAACTGAGCTGCAGCCCTGGTGAAACATAAAGTTTATTTGGGTAAAGTGACGCAAAAATTCTTAAAGAGCTCTTTGGCAGCAGATTATCTGGAAATCAGACCATGTGAGGGGGGCTGGTGTACAAAAACCTCCCCAAGGTGCTGAGTTGCCCACAGGCTGAGTTCCCGAGGCTGAAGTAAATGTGGGTGAAGGTCCCTCGGGCTTGGATAACTCCAAGGGAAGCGCTTCAGACCGACCCCAAACACAGGTATTTTATAATTTTGTCTTTAACACGGTGATGTCTAAAGTACTTTAGGAAATTCAGACAGACTCTGAGACGGCTCCTCCTCAGAGCCGACCTCCTGCAGCAGCAGACACTGGAGTTTCATTAACTTTCCTTCCTCGTTGCCTCTTTCAACTTCAGTTATAAAATCTGAAACACTAATGACAGGCTGAAACCTGAACTGTAGATTTTGTTCCTTTTTAAGGCAACTCTCAGGTCTTTGATTAATTTTTAAAACATCAGGGAAATGTGCATCTAACAAAGCTTTGGAGGTAGAAAAAGATACGCTGATTTTTGGTGGAAGTTTGCTTTGATTTTTTAAAACTTTTAATGCTTTCTCTTGCTTTTCTGCTGTGACATGCTCTACTCTGTCATGTTCAGGCACTTGTCCAGCAGTTATGAATGTTGGGAGTCAAATGCCTGTAAGCAGAAAATGTTCCAACAATCTGAAATTAAGAGTTCTGGCAGTTCACATAACTGCATTACAAATGTAAAGCTATTCAAAATTTACAAAAAAAGAATTAAACTATAAGGAAAAATGAGGGAAAGCAGCAGAATCTGAAGGGGTCAGAAAAAGAAAAAAGTCAATGCAAGTTGTTATTTATTTTGAAAGGGTAAAGTGAGGTTTGTTAACCATATGAAGTTATATTTTAAAAGGTTCTGGCACAGTAAATTATCGAACTCAATGGGACAGATTTATTGTAAGTAATAAATCTGAGGAGCATGTCCTATGTATTTATAGTCAAACATGTTTACTGAGACTAACTGGCTTGCTGGGTTAGTTTGCTCAAAAATGTGGAAGTTTAAGTAAGGAACGTAATGTAACTGAATACAGGCAAGGACAACATGTTTTGACGTGTTAAGAAAGCCTGGGGGGGAAAGGATCATGCATGTAATGGATCTGGGTTCTTGGAAATGTTGTGGCATTTTTGCAGTGTGGGTTGTCAGTTGTCAGACTTTTACCAGGGTAGGGCTCAAACACTTGGGCTGCATCTTCTGGTGCTTTTGATGGCGAATTGACCATAATTTCCTTAGAGAGTTCTTTGCAAAGTTGTTGTATAGCAAGGGACAGCTGTGGGTCCATTTGTTAATTGTACAGGGTATGATGAATTTCAGACAGTCAAAGGAAGAAAAAATGCCCTAAGAATGGAATTTAATAACCCCTCATAATTATTCCCACACATGGAAAGAGCTTAAATACACTGCACATTTCCTGCTTTCCTCCATGGAAATACAAACTGCTGAGTTTTCACTGGTAACAGTATTAGAGCCTGAAACGTTGTTTCTGTGTCCTGGTCTCCTTTCTGCTGCTCAGGTTTGAGCTCTTTTCCCAGCCTGTGTGTTTGCAGCTCTGTTGATCTGTGTCTTGTAGAACTGTTACAACATAATTAGAACATAACGAAGCCCATCTGTGGGACAAGTGTTTCATAAAGAACTTAAGGAGAACTTGGAGCCTGAATAAAGGGCTGTAACTTGGAGATAGCCATTAACAAGCCACCTTCAAAGAAACATCATCTGTTACTCAGGAATGGTGCTGTATTTATTTGGTGATGTTTGCTGTGTTACCACTCGTCCTTCAAGCTTATATAAATAATTTGAGGAAGAATACAAAAGCAATATCTTCCCTCTAAGCTTATCTGTTTCCTTGCACTACACACAGACACTCTCAAGCCACAAAATGCATTTCCCCCTTCCTGTTCTTTAAATGACTGTCACCAATTTGGCAGCATTCCCACTAAAATACAATATCTGCCTTCTCAACAAATTTTTAAAGGTAAAAATCTCTCTTTCTTGCAGACTTTTTAATTTCAGACTGAAACATGGATAAAATTGCGACACAAAACTCACAGCACAGGTTTATATTTCCCCAATACTGTTGCTTTCAGAAGCACTGTTTTCCCATCTTACCTATATTTAGCCTTATCTGGGAATACAGGAGTTAACTGGAGAGAGCCCATTCCTTATGCCACTCTTTGGGAAACACTTTTGTTCACCCAGGAGGGCCATTGTCTCACCAGCACTACTTGCTGAGTACACTTGGACTCTGCTTTAGTGTGTGAGCAAGCCCTTGGAGACCTGCAAATATTCATATACAGGATCCATGATCACTGCAAATCTCCTGTGAAACATTCACATGTCAGTGCTGTGCCAAAGCACCCAATCCAGTAACATTTAAAATCACCAGCACTGGGATCAGACCTGTTACAACTCACTGCAACATAAATTTCAGTGGGTTTTGATCACTCTATCAAAACTCAGTTCAACTAGAGAAGAATATCTCAAAAAAAAACCCTGAACAAATCAATATTCAATTGTTGAGGGATGTTCTAGATATCAGCTGAAATCTGCTTTGTCCTAACACCCCAATTCTGTGGGTACCAATTATATATGAGTATCAGGCTTTGAAATCTGAAATGCAAACTGTCACACTTTCTGTCAGCTTGCCTAATGGAGATAGGATGGAAAAGGATATTCTAGGTATTAATTTTTTAATTAAATCAGTGTAACTGAACACACTCAAAATCAAAAGGCACTAATTTTTTTGCATGATGAACCTAAATATGACTCGTGTATGACATGAGTCCAGCACCTGGAAACACCCAGGTCTGTCGGAGGGTCACGGCTCATATTTTGGCTCAGAGGTGAGAATGGTGCCTCCAGGTAAACAGCACAGCCTTCTCCTGCATGGGATAAATGAGTTCTATCTCATTCGTAGTCATACAAACTTCTTGTTTGATATTCCAGATAAAAGTAATTTCCTTGGACTCTTTCCATTTATGTACAAGCCTGTGTGAACCGCAAGGTGTAACTGCAGTCAGGCCGATCTGGAACTTCAACCATCTGAAATACTTAGTGATAAAAGTGAGACTTAGGTCAAGTTAACAGTTTGATTCTGTTTGCCAGCACCCTGGGCTCACTCTTTGTCTTGAGGTTCCAAGTGCTTTAATTCCCTGCAAGTCCCTGCCTGCGAGCAGCCGGAGGGAGGGAATGTGGGACCGTGAGTTCTGCTGCAGGAATGCGGCTGTAACCCGGTCAGTGGCTGCTTCTCCACAAGCTTTGCTTTGTAAAATCAGCACGTGGAATAAGAACATAATTCACATGAAGTGAAATATATGCAAATCTACGAATTTTGCGGCTGCCATGACTTCTGCAGTCAGGCACAGGGGGCTGGACAAGCCCTGGGAGCTGCCCAGGCACTGCAGCCACACCTCAAACACAGAAACCTCCAGGTGACTCGAGGCTTTAAGATTTGCCTCCTTGAAGCATCTGCTGTTTGCTGTATCTCAACCTCATTGCTTTACTCTCCCAGACACACTAAAAGTCATTTTCTCCTCTAAAAAAAAAAAACCAGCCGGAGAATCACTTTGTTTTAAAGTGCTGGAAGGATTTGTTTACTCTGCGGCAGAGCACTAAAGGGATTCCCACACCTCCAGGAGAGGTCACTGCGTGCTCCAGAAATAAACAGGAGATGAGCCACCAGTTGTGCAAAAGGAAGCAGACCCCAGGCCAGGGATGCTCCTCGAGGATTGCTTTGCTAGAGGCAAAGGAGCCGAATTTGTGCATCAAGGCTTTTACATCATTTGTGTCACGCAGGGCTTTTACATCTACAGTGCTGGTTCAAGTATAGCTCTGTGTGGGAGATAAATAAATATAATTTAATTAATATTTGGCTGATGTGAACTGCGTTGGTGGCTCCAGCCAAGCATGTACAAACACATGTCTTCAATTATCCATCTGGGTGTTTTCAACAAACAAGCAAAGCAGGGAATAGTTCTGGTGGACACGCTACATGTTCCAGGGTCACTCCTCTTTAGTCACTCTTTGCACAGGGAGGGTGCCATTCCCAGCCTGGCACCTTCCACGTGCTCTTGAATGGCATGGAAATACTGAGGTGAAAACTGCCCTGCAGAATAATCTCTGGGCAGAGCTACTGAAGGGAGACAAAGCGCTCAGGGCCTCCCGAAGGGGCAAAGTCACGTCCACCAAACACAGATCAAACCGAAATGAAGGCACAGATATCTGTCCTCTTCCTCTTCTTGGCTTTGCTTTCTCTTCTGTAGCTAATTATGGGTGATAAGAAGCCAAGGTGCAGTTATGTAAGAGCAACCTTTGCAACAGCTCAGATTGAAAATAGGTAATAAACTGCCATTTCTGAGATGGTTCACTGTCATCAGTCAAGCACCTGAACTACTGAGAGATCAGCACAGAGAAATGGAGAAATGGGCAAAAATTTCCCTGGATGTCCTCCCTGCTGTCCTAGCATACTTCCTAACCCCAAGAGCTCCAGTTCTGCAGCTGTTCACTGTTTGTAGCTGTTACAGTTCCTTCAAGTATTTTTTTTCTTGAGTTGTAACAAAGCAGGGGAAAAAGTACATCCTCCTGCAGTTTTTTACAGCGTAATGAAACCTTCTGATTCTGTAACTGTTCTGTTTTCATGTGCCAACCATGCCCCCGTGAACACCACTGCATAGCCCTGGAGTCTGTCACTCCAGAGATTTCCCAGGATAACTGACAAGCTGTAGTTCTGTTTCAGAAAAAAAAATAGTTCCATCTCAAGCCCCTGAAAATTCACATGCCATTTTGCGTCTTTGAGGCTCAAACTACTGAAAATTCTACAAAAATATTTCAAATAATGTTCCATTTCTTTCCTGTGGTCTGCAGAAGACCAGAAGGAGCTTACATCTGGATAGACAATGATCCTGATTGTCACAGACCTTGTGACCAGAGGCCCTCCCCTCAGTGAAGAAAGCACAGAGAAATATCTTTGTGCAGAAACAAAGGGCTTTGCAAACACAGTAAGTGTTTAAACCTCAGGTATGGGAAAATCAGTCCCAAGAGATAATGCAGTTGAATCAACATCCTTTACTGCTTTCCCATTTATGGATCAGAGGTGTAAAGTCCAGAAGGGCTCAGGTTACTTTTCCATATTCCTACCTTATATTTCATATGCTCTATACAATTGGCTGTGGCCTTTCTGAGGAGTTCTGTGTTGACACCAGTGGTGGTAGGACTGTTGCCATCTACATAAGCTCTTTTGGGACATTTGGAAGGTTTTGGACTCCAAAGACATTCGGGTTTTCTGGTCCTGCAGGTAAAACAGAAACTCCTGTTCTTGATGTTTCAATCCTTGTGGATGATTAACTAATGGTAGCAAAGTACGTGCTCCTGTAAAAATTCAAATTAATGATGCATTGCTTGCATTATTTGCTCCTGTAAAAATTCAAATTAATGATGCATTGCTTGCATTATTTGCTCCTGTAAAAATTCAAATTAATGATGCATTGCTTGCATTATTTGGGTAAAGGCAGAAGGTAAGCCTGGAGAATTAGAGATTCCTGCAAGTTATAAACAACACCTTCAAGTGACTTTTATCTCGAGAACATCCTCCCGTTTGCTCTGCAGTTTGATAACTCTCCTTCTCTTTCTACTTGAACTGAGAAATGTTTAGAAGAGGTTTAACAAGTTGTCTTTGCAAAAGGCTCAAAGCTGGGAAAAACTTGAGTTTTAATAGCACTGGTAACAGCAAATTCTAGAAATAAGCAAGTAATATCCCTTCTCTGCTTTAGTTTTTCCTCCAGTTAAAAATGAAATAATGCTCATTGTTCTGCTAGGATGTGACAATAGTAGTTACTGTTGTAAATTGCTTTGAAAAGTTAAAAATAGATGTAATTGTAATAATTTAATCTGTGGTGGCATTTAATCTGTGGTGTAGATTGTGTGACTCTTTGCTGGCTATAAAGCAGGGTTACTACCCCGGGGAATTTACAGCACAGAGGATCAACTCCTGTGCCAGGGTTTTGTTGGGTAAAGGCAGTTGAGTATTTACATCATCTGAACAAATGAGCAGAAAACAAAGCATAACCTGCTGAATCACAACTCTTTTTCTGTTCTCTCTGTTCTGAAGGAAAAGTTATTTGTGTCACGTTTTTTCTTTATTTCAGGATGGTTTATTTCCCTTGGATTCTGTTTTTAGCACATATGAAGAGGGCAGGTAAAGCCAGGGATTCTCCCAGTGCCTGTTTTTTTGCCCACTACCCTTCCTGGGGCTGGAACCACAGTGTCAGCAGATCCAAACAGAAGGAAAGATGCTTTTATGTGCCCAAGGAGTCAAATAAAGCCAGGGACAAGTTTTATCTTTTAGACTCACGTGTTAGTTCTTAATCAAAAGAATAAAATTGAAGTTTATGATCTTTTCTTCTTGCTATTAGTGTTGACTGAGCCTCAAGTGTTAATTGATGCAAAACCAGTGAGATTTAAATACTTTCCTGAAGTTTCATTCAAGCCTTCTAGGTCTGCTGCTAAACATAGCAGACACTGTGGGATTCTCAAGAAAGGTAGTCATGAAATGTAATTTTTATAACCATGGTTATCTCATATTTCTTTAAATAATTCTTTCCCCTTCATACTGGGTGAATCTAGAAATTGCCACAGGATGAGTGGATCAGTCACAGCTTATGAAAATGAATGTCCAAGTCACACTAAACTCTGACCTCAGTTTGCAAACTGGGAGTCCCACAAGCTCCCTGGGTGTGAATCCAGTGCTCAGAGAACAGAAGACAGCAGGACTGTGGCTGCCTGTGAGGTGTCCAACAATGCCCAAAGTCCCGCACACCTGCCTGAGAGGGTGTAATGCAGGTACACCGACCTCTGCTGTGGAAGAGGATCTGTTTGCCTCCTTTCTCTGGACAAAATCCTGGATGGATTATCAGCTCTGTGATTCACATTGCATGCTGTGATGGCTAATTCCTTCCGACGGTATTTTAATCACAGAATCTGTCAGTTGTAACTTGAAAGTTACCAGAATCATGGATTTGTAACTCTCTTTTAATTTCTTAGATGGTGCCTGTGCCTTCAATCTGATGGATTTAAGTATGGAAGAGGAATTCTAAAAGTGGTGGGAATAAAAGTGTGGGAAGACAAGCCACGAGGGGACTCTGTGCTGCTGCCTGTCTGCAAGTGATCAGAACAAATCCCAGAAAAAATGGAAAAACAGGCAACAAGCAGTGAGACTGAGCCACTGACTTCCAAGAAAGATGTCTCAGACTGTAACAAAGGAGAAGACTGTAAAGAGAACAGACTTCTGGTCAGGAACCCTAAATCTGCCCTGCGGCTGGTGGAGGATGGCAATAAAGTCCATCCCAGCCAGGGGGATAAAGGGGAGGCCGCTCAGATCTCCAATGGTTATTCAGCAGTTCAGAGCTCGGCCCCCTGCAATGGGATGGGAGAGGTGGAGGATCCCCAGGGCACGGCCCCAGCAGCCACAACCACCACCACAACTACCACGTCCACCACCTGTGGAGCTGAAGGGCAGCAGCAGCTGATGGAGCTGGAAGACAGAGAGACCTGGAGCAAAAAAATTGACTTTCTCCTCTCTGTCATTGGATATGCAGTGGATCTGGGAAATGTGTGGAGATTTCCCTATATATGCTACCAAAACGGAGGAGGTCAGTGCCCAGCCCTGTTGGGTGTTTCTTAATGCTGAACTTCCTTGCTTTATAAATGGATGACTCAGTGGCTTTTAAATTATCATGTGTACCAAATAACCAGAGGGAAATGACTTACTTTTTAAGCAAACTTAAATATTGGGATAGGATAACATTAAGACGAAAGAAAAAACAGTCAGCAGGATTTAAATTATCAGTATACAATTAGAAGCTGAGAGCAAGCTATGTGCAGAATCACCCTCCAACAGGAAACACTCAATCCCTGTCCAAAGGAGTATTTTAAAGTCAGATAAACCAACATGTCAAAACCAACTCATGAGGAAGGCGAGGTCTTAGACTGGCACAAGAGACAAAATATAAATCTAAAATCTACTCAAGGAGATCTTGGAAAAGACTTTTGTCTCCTTGATGTAACAAAGGCATTTTACTGGCTAAATAAATTAATTTATCTGCAGCCCATTTCACAGCTGTAGCCACTGTAGCCAGTGGAGTCTTGGTGCATCCTACATGTACTCACTACAGAAATGTGAGAAATTTGGCCTGAGTGCTGCTTCTTGTTCACACAGCTAAGTAGTTACTCTCACAAGAAATCCCACAGTAATTCAGTGTGGTGCACTGGCTATAGAGGGGATATGCATTTTCCCTGTGAGATAAAAGGAACTCCTGTTTCTGGAGTGCTGGTACTGTTGGAAGAGAAGTCCTATGAAGAGTTACAATCATGTGCTTTCTCTCTTGCAGGAGCATTCCTCATTCCTTACACAATCATGGCCATCTTTGGAGGGATTCCCCTCTTCTATATGGAATTAGCACTAGGACAGTACCACAGGAATGGGTGTATTTCCATTTGGAGAAAAATATGTCCTATATTCAAAGGTAAAGAAGGGAAATGGAACTTTATGAATAACTGGAAAATTTTCCTACAAAGATGAAATTTCTGGGAAAAAAAGGAAAATCTCATAAAACTCTTAAGGCTTGTTCTAGACAAGATTTTGGTTTTACAAAGAAAGCTTTCCTAGAACTCTATGTACATCTGCACGTGTGTGTACTGTTGTACACACCTATAACATGCAACTCTCAAATTGATTAGAGGCCAGTCCACTTCTCTGACCCAAGCCTGAAAATATAAATAAAAGATAAGAAAAGGAGGTGTTCTATATGCTCATTTACTGTTGTTCCCAGTGTTATAGCTCTGGTCTTGTCTTTTTTGAGACTGCAAGATGTCTATTTCTAAATTCCAGAAATTTAGGAACAGACAAAAAAAATCTCTATAAGCATGTTCTGTCTTGTCTAATGATGTTTTAGTGGGATCAGATCCTGAGTGTTTCTGAAGTCACATGAAATTCCAGCATTGTAAACACCTGGGAGGGTATGGTTAAGTCCTGCAGAGCTGCCCTAGAAAGTCACTAATGGTAGTTGATGTGATAAACAATTCCTTTTATTTTTGGCCTAAACTTTACACTGACTGCATGTAATTATTTCCTGCCTCACTAGGAATTGGCTTTGCCATCTGTATAGTAGATCTTTACGTAGCCTCCTACTACAACACCATCATGGCTTGGGCCTTTTACTACCTCATATCCTCCTTCACGGCGGAGCTGCCGTGGACCAGCTGCACAAACCCCTGGAACACAGGCAACTGCACCAACTACTTCAGCAAGGACAACGTCAGCTGGTCCGTGCACTCCGTCTCTCCCGCAGAAGAATTTTATACGTAAGTGCATGTAAGTGAGGATGGTGATAGGAGACAGTCTGGTGGAGCAGGGAGCAAGCTCTTCCTTGGAGGAGAGCAGGGCTTAATGTTAATGGTGGCCTCTTCTGAACCATTAAAATCACTGAATATTTGTAGGTTACGTAAGCTTAGAGTGCATGGGGGTACTCAGCTGTCATCACTTGTTATCCCCGACGTACCATTAACATCAAACTTTCAGCTAAAACAAAATAAATCTGAGATTACATGACTCTGAAGGCTACTTATCAAGGCCTCAGGATTCCTTGTAATGCTCACACCACGGTATGGGACTGTTCAAAACAAACTTAGTGTAAGTATTTATTAAAAAAAAAATCTCTCTACTGTGTTTTTCTTTCCTCTTTCAGCCGCCAAGTTCTACAGGTGCACAGGTCTGAGGGGCTGGATGACCTGGGGGGCATCAGCTGGCAACTGACCCTCTGCTTGTTGTTAATCTTCACCATTGTGTACTTCAGCATCTGGAAAGGGGTCAAAACATCTGGCAAGGTGAATGCAAAAGCAGGATAAATCAACTTGGTACAGGACAGTCTAGAGGCAGTTCTAAATGAGCCAGTTAACTGTCAGGGAATTGTCTCAGTGTTCATGACAGGGATTATAGGCTGATTATTTGGGAATGCTGCAGAGTGATTGCTATTGTTATCCAAGTAATACATGACACCAGTAAGTTACACCCTTGTTCTCTGGGCAAGAACAGCCCTGCCAAGGAAAGTGGGTACAGATGTGCACACTGCCTGTCTGCAGACCTTCGGAACAGCTCACGTGAAGATGTTATAAATCCTAAGAGATATAATATAACTATCTCATTCTTATTACCCCTGTTAAATTTCTACCCGTGGCAAATGCTGTGTTACCATTTTCCCTCACAGGTGGTTTGGGTGACTGCCACGTTCCCTTACATCATCCTCTTTGTCCTGCTAGTGAGAGGTGCAACTCTGCCTGGGGCTTGGAGAGGTGTCCTCTACTACTTGAAACCCGACTGGCAGAAACTCCTGGCCACTGAGGTAAGAAACAGCATCAAAGGGCAGAGATTTGCTTTTAGCCTATCTGTGTATATCAGCACATACATACCTCAGTGTCCAAAAGAGCATGATTGAACAGGTGTCTCAGCACAGGCTTAAAAGCCTGACTCCATGCTCTTGTCTAAAGAGTCCTGCTATTCCTTCCATAATTATGAAGAACTTTAAAGATGAGAGTCCACCATCAGTGGCAGAATTCCCATACAGTGTGTGAATAGAATTAGCAATATGATTTGAAAGAAAACAAATGACTATTTTTTCATTAGAAAAATGGTGAACAGGCTGTGGAGGAGGAATAAATCAGACAGGCCTGCATACACCTCCAAAATCTGGAAGGAAAGGAGGAGTGAGGACAAGACTGAGTGAACCAACAAACCCCAGGCACTCCAGTATCTGATTCAGCCTTGAACTCTGTGGATGACAAATAGTCCATCAGGCCCAAGGCTGCACTTACTTCACTGCCTGTGAAAGTGTCTAGTGAGGAGGGTGATGGAAAAAACCCCAAAGCAATAAATACTACAAACACATAGATTAAAAATTTCTAATGTTTGCAAGTCTGGTGCTGCCCAGCTGATATGGAGAGTTTTGAATGAAGAGGAAATGAAAAGACACCAGTCTCTGATAAAGCAGCATCTCCAATAAGGACCCACATCTTCTGAAAAAGCAATAAAGGGCATTGATATTGTATTGGATGTATCTGGAGTGAGGACAGCAGATTGCAATCTGTGTGCTGGACGATGACAGAGCTCTGTCTGGGTGATACAGGATGGCCTCACACGATGGAAGAGAATATTAGAAATGAGTTGTAATGAACTCCATGTTTCAATCAAAAGAGGATAAATGAATGAGGACTTTCACCTTCAGAAAGAGAACTGATATTGTACTTTAGAACATTACTCATTAGGGCTGTGGCCACTTTTCAAGTACAACAGGCTTTTCATAACAAGATCATCACACTTGCATCTGTCACGGCTACAACAAAGCTGAATTGAGTCCTAAGGACCAGAACTGCACCCACACTGTCAAATGGATTTCCACAAATCTAGGAAAAATCTGGACAGTGTTCAGCTACTACTTAGCCTGGAGGACACAAAGCCAAACACGGGACTACTCCACAGCACACAGAGTCTGGAGGACTCCAGACTGCAAAATCATGGATAGAAAGTTCTCTATACAAAAGTGTGCAAAACTTGTGTTAAACTGATTACGAGGCAAATCACTGAATTAATCTAAAATGCTGCCAGAAGTGAAAATGCCACAACAGTGTAGAGATAAAAGAAGCACCCATAGGCACCAAAATTAGCGTAGATATTTACAGCTCTCACAGATCTATAATAATCATTCATATTTCAACATCTCTCCTAACAAAGTGTCAGTTAGACCAGGATTAGGACATAGGCAGAGCACTGAAAAATCCTTTTGGAGCCCTAAGTGATATTCTGAATATGTCAAACTCATTCAATCTGTTTCACGTCATTTTTTCTTTATTTTCAATATTTTTCAGGTTTGGGTGGATGCAGCAGCTCAGATTTTTTTCTCCCTGGGACCAGGTTTTGGGGTCCTATTGGCTTATGCCAGCTACAACAAATTCCATAACAACTGCTACCAGTGAGTTCTACCTTAATCTAAAAGTAAAATCGAGTTAAAAAATGTAACTGTGGGTATTGATGAAAAAGAAACACGGTGCTGGTGAAAGGCACTGAAATGTCAGACCTGTGTACATACAAATGAGACAGAAGTGTAACAACAGAAATCCTTATTGCAAGAACTTGCAATCTAAAGCATTTCTCCTCTGTTGTGCCCACCTTAAAGAGAAATCATTTTCACCAATTACAGCAGAGGTCTAAAGTGTAGAAAACTGTGGCAACAAAATGGACTAAACCCCTGCCAAACCATCACACTGTAATTATTTAATCTTAGGAAATGACTTCATGTTCTTGAGCTGAAAGGCAATTTATAGTTGTTTCCTTGTTAAATTGAAAAAATTCTATTTCTAACTTGTGAAATAAAATTCTCAATTCTTTAATATTCCTATAGTAATTCCTATTCCTTTAAAACAGCCAGCATTCAATCTAGTGTCTGACTAATGTTACAGCACCTGTTTGAATTTGAAGAAGGAAAAGTAGTCATGGGTTGTTTTGTTTTACTTTCTTTCAAACCTGCTGCTTGTTTTTTTCCCTGTATTCTCCTAGTTTTTCTAGGAGTCTGTCCAGACTGTTAACTCACCCCATCTGGTTGTAAATTACTCTTTGCAGCAGATGCACATTCCCTGATGTGAGTTAGGTCTTCTGTTGCAGAGATGCTCTGGTTACCAGCACCGTGAACTGCGTGACCAGTTTCGTGTCTGGATTTGTCATCTTCACCGTGCTGGGATACATGGCTGAGATGAGGAACGAGGATGTGTCAGAGGTTGCCAAAGACACCGGTAGGTTAATGCTCTTACCTCAAACTGCTTCTAAGAAAGGATATATTTGTGAGTTACCTTCTAGATCGAGAACAGCCCAAGTGATGAGAAATATTTAGTGTTGATTCAGGATACTGACTTTATGATATGGGCACTGTTACCCAGTAGAGCTAAAAAATTAGCCCATAAATACAGCACATACAAGTCATATTGCAGCTTCACACACGTGGTGGTAACAGCCTGTGGGGAGTTTTCCCCTGGGAGACAACATGTTTCAGTGACCCAGGCTGCCCTCCCTGCAGCAGCACTGGCTGACAATTATCCCAATTCTCTGCCACCAGGACCCAGCCTGCTCTTCATCACGTACGCCGAGGCCATTGCCAACATGCCAGCTTCCACCTTCTTCGCCATCATCTTCTTCCTGATGCTGCTCACGCTGGGATTAGACAGCACGGTGAGTAGTGGAGCTCCCAGACCCTCCATGTGTGGCCTCAGCCCCCCAGACAGCACAGAAACAGAACTGCAAACATTGCACTGTCACTGGGGGGTTTACAGCAGGATTGGTAACTCCAGGTGCAACTATTACACCAATTTTTGCCTAAATATAATTAAATGATTTGTCACTGTCATACTGTGACAACTCCTAACAGACCCAGAAACACAACCAAAGCACTTGATGCACAAACCCCTGGTTGAATGCGGCCTTCCAGGCTCCTTCTCGCTTGTAAACCTACAAAGCAATTATTAAATTCTGCAAGTTTTTCTCACAAATTGGATTTAAAAGGACTCTCAGTGGCACTGTGAGGAGGAGATACACTAAAAGCTTATGATGTGAGCCTGGTTTTACAGATGGAGAATTAGCTCCTTCCAGCAAGGCTGAGCTCAGCTGATTTAACGATCTTGGTTCTACTGAATCACCTCCCACTTGTCCCCACCCGAGTGCCTGTAACACAGAACTGCCTCTGGATGACAGTCCATTCCTGCAGATACTTGAAGACTAAATCCCCACCCTAAAGAGCTTTAAAGAGCTCTCTGAGGAGAGACCTGTCTAAACAGCAGCCACACCACCTCTATAGCAGAACAAAGCCCCAGTGTTTCTGTGCTGTAAAGCTCCTTTAAGTATCCAAACACTCTCAAGCAGGTAACACTGCCCTCTATTTTCCAGTGATTTTTCCATGCTTTCCAGTTTGCAGGACTAGAGGGAGTGATTACTGGAGTACTGGATGAATTCCCACATGTCTGGGGCAAACGCAGGGAATTGTTCGTCCTCGGCCTGATCGTTGTTTGCTTTTTGGGGTCACTGGCAACCCTGACATTTGTGAGTATTTCACCCACTCCCAGCCCTCCTCACTGGCAGTTTCCTGCAAAGGACATCTTGGAGAAGGTGGTATTTTTTCAAGAGAGTTTCAAGACATCAGATTAAATCTCCAGCCTGTGATCTTTATACATTAGAAATCTGTTACTTGTAATAAATGTGAACACTATTTCACTAGGAAATGTGTTGCAAAATGATCCTACTGCAACACATCATAAATGACACGGCTGCTCCAGCTGCTGCATCAGTCAGCAGACAGCCCTCCACATTTTGTGTGTGGTTTACTTCTTGTTCCCAGAAACTCCATGTTTGAAAATAACACGAATTGTTATAACTTCCCCAATGTTTAAAATGTATTTTGAATTACAAAAATTATCAAAAATGATCTGCTAGAAAATGCTGTAGTTGACTGTTGCAGTTCTCCAAAAACTTCTAGTAATGAATTTCCTGGATATCCCAGAAATCATTAGTCACACCAAAGAGTCCCTGTGGGGCTTGTGCATTTCATTCTCACAATAAGAATTTTTTGAATAATGAGTGTAATGACCATAAGGGAAAAAGAAAAAAATACTTGGCTTTCCTGTCATGTTTCACTCCACTTGCTCATTTATGTGCAACTTCCTTCTCATTTAAAGTGTTTGCTCTACAAGGATGATTAGTCCCTCTCCAAGGAGCCTCCTCCTTCATGATTCTAGACCCCAAATGGGAAGAAAGCAAAGCAACACTTTATTTATTTCCTGTTCAGTTGCTATAACTCATGTTGGAGAAAGATGCCATCATAGAAGGCAGGTAAAAGCCATCCTGCCAAGCACCACCAAACCCCATTTTGTTCAGTAAAATCCAGGCAGAACTGCCAGCAGGTTTTAGCTTTTCTGCATGGCAACCCCAGTGGTGAGGGATGTCCACAGAGAGCGAGCAGATCACCAAGGATTTCCCTGGCAGGAACTGCCACAAAGGGACAGAACTGAGTGAATTTCCCACCCGAGAATAAGCAGGATTTCCATCCCTGGATCCCTGGGACACTGACAATTCCATGTCCTTTCCAGGGGGGAGCGTATGTGGTAAAGCTGTTTGAGGAATACGCCACTGGTCCAGCTGTCCTGACCGTCGTGTTCCTGGAGGCAATTGCTGTGTCCTGGTTCTATGGTAGGTCTACAAACACTCCTGAGCTGCTGCAGAGCAGCATTTCCTCAGTTTCTGCAGACAAAGATCAATGATGTCTCCAGAAAAAGTTCACAAAACTTTTTACAAACTCACTGATTACTAAATCCGTGAGAATTAATATTGTTCTCTGAGAGAAGTACAGAGACAACTAAAAGTAACAGGAGATATAATTCAGACCAATGAAGGATTTAATATAATTAAGAGTTATAGGAACAAAACAGTCTTTGGTGCTGGATTTTGGATTTACTTGCTTGGCATAAAAAATGCTGAACATCTACTTAGGGAAAACTTAGATCTGCTGTCACCCCTCTCCTCCCACTTGTCTCCACAGGCATCACCCAGTTCTGCAACGACGTGAAGGAAATGCTGGGCTCTGCCCCAGGCTGGTACTGGCGAGTTTGCTGGGTCGCAATTAGTCCCCTCTTCCTTCTGGTGAGTTTTCTTTGGAGCTTTTTCTTTCCACTGAGCAAAGCAGTTCCTTAGACTCCTAAAAGCTAAATTCTGGAATTTTCTTGTGAAGTTCTTCAGTAATAATTTTCGTTGAACCAAAAAGGCTCAATTAATGACAAAGCCAACGCAATGCTGCAAGGTCTTGTTACTAAATCACGATTTTAAGGATTTCTGTAGGTGAGTCAGCTAAGTACATCTGGGTTCTGAATAACTTTCCTCCTTCCCTCTGCTGACCAAACTCACTTTGTTTTGTTGCTTTATGTTTATCTCAGCAAAATGAATAAGAGCTGATGAAACACACTGTCAGAGGAGGAAAACCAAGATCAGTAAATACACTGTCTCAGCAACCGCTGACCGACAACTTCAGAATATTCCACTCAAATTTTACGGCAGTTAATTACAACCTTTATAAATCTGTAATTCAGAATGGGAAATACTGCCCAAATATTTGACTTGGCAGTATTATTGATAACATTTGAACATAAAGTGTTCATTTCCTGATTCAAAATTAGTTCACGCTGTCTTTTATTCTGACTGGCCTTAGTGGGAGCAGAGCAGGTCAAGATGGAATTTATGAAGCACAGAATGTAGATTTAAGACCTGCAGAGTGAATTCAAAGCACTTGTAATGATCAAGGCATAATTAACAGACTTTCATTCTATTACTCCTAGAAAAAGAAGGGATGAAAAGGCTGTAAATAAAAATGTGACACCACAGTAATTTTTATAGAACTGTTCTCTTTGTGATCCTAAACCAGCAAAATAAACAGAGGCACAGAGCTCTGGGGACGTGGTTACCAGGCAGAGCTATCTGCATTCCCTGTGGGAACTAACCCAAAATAAGGAAAGCTCAGAAGGAATGATGTCATTTCTATATGGATATTTTCCTGGTAATCTTGAGCTTCTGATGATACTCCGGAAAAAACAAAGTCAGAGATCCTTCCAAAGATATTCACAAATATTATTCCTGTGATATTCAACTAAAAGTATTGGTTGCTTCATAGGACATTTCTCAGCCATGAATGATGTGCGCAGGAAAATGATGCAACAGCATTAACCAAGCTGACATTTCTTTCTTTTCCTATATTGACAGAGAGCAGTGCAGTGTGGAGAGAATCTGCTTTGGAAAGCATCACTTTGGTCTTTTGTTCCGTGGTTTGTTGTTGGGTTTTTGTTTCTTTTTAAAATCCATACTAACGTAATTCAGGATTTTTTCAGTGTCAACATGCATTGAGTCCTACTAATTTATTTATTTCAGTGCCAGGCAGGAACACAGAATTCCCCAGTGTGTGTGTGCCACCAAAATCCACTTATTCATACTTCATTCTTTCTCTTTGTCAGTTTGTCACTTGCAGCTTTCTGTCCAACCCTCCTGAGCTGAGGCTTTTTGAATATGATTATCCCTACTGGACCACAGTGGTGGGTTATTGCATAGGAACCTCCTCTGTCATCTTCATTCCAATCTACATGGTTTATCGGCTGATCATCACCCCAGGGACACTTAAGGAGGTATCCAGGATGCTCTGTCGCTTCTATTTGATGTTAGGAAGGAGGTGATTCCCATAAATATTATGAGTAGGTTTTTCTAGGGACTGATGACCTGGGATTTGGCTGTTCTGTTCCTGGCCAGCTGAATGCTAATTGACTTCTGCCCATTCTGAGGGATTCAAAAGTCTCCCCAGGTCTTACTGAGGCCACTGAGATATTCTTATAAATATTATATCATGTAATTTTTTTAAGCTCTGCTGAACTAGAGGCTCTTCCTAGAAATCACACCAGACACTGTCATGCAAAGAGGCAGTGAAAGGCTGGTTCCCTTGGGTATATCTGTAAGAAAGGCTTCTTTTTCTCTCCCATAAGATAAGATTTCTCTGCCATAAACCTGTGGCAGCCCGTGATGACAATTTTGGGATTTACTGTAAGTTCAAATAAATACCAGTTCATAAAGAATATGTTCAGTGGACTGAGGGTATCCAAGTAAACTGCAAAGTCCTAAAGCACCAATACAACAACTGCCAAGCTTTGATTTCAGTTATGTTACAAATAATTAAAAAAACCCCACTGTGTACTTTTATAGCACTTTACACCTTCATAGTGCTGAAATAACAGAGGCCTGAAGTAATAAGTGGTAGTAGTTCAAGAGTAGTTTAAGTAGTTAAGTAGTTAAGCAGTAGTTCAAGAGGTGTAACTCAAAGTCGTATTTTATTATAAATCTCTTTCTAAATGGCTGTCATGTATTACCTCTAAAATTAATCAATTTCTAACATTGATTGCTTTCCAACAGCGTATTCTGAAAAGCATCACTCCAGAAACAGCTACAGAAATTCCCTTTGGAGACATCCGCCTGAATGCAGTATAAACACCCTGGCTTTGGGGGGACAGAGGGTGACAAGATGTCACTTTCCCCACACTCCCCCCGCCGAAGAATCCCCTTTCCAGCTGAAACAGAGGAGTTTTCCATGGAGGCTGCAGCACTGACAACAGGCATTTGGGAACGTGATGCCTCCAGCACATTCACCCAAGCAGTTCAACGAAACCTCCTGTGCACTTCCAACCAGGCTGAACTGAGAACTGCCTCCCTCTGGAGCACGAGGACGCCTGTGTGCATGGGAACATCCCTGCTCCACGTGTGGGCAGCGGGGGCCTGCAGCAGCCCCTCCAGGATGGGTGGGATTAGGTGTGAACCCCAGTGTGTGGCAGTGCTCCCGTACCTTCCTCAGTGTGGTCGTTCGTCCTGGGCAATGTCGTATTCGCTTTAAGGTCCTAATTGCTTCAACTACATGGAAAAATGCACAACTACTTCTGATAGCCATACATCACTCGAGCAACACAGGGTTTTATAAACTAGGAATAAAAAAAAATAGTTGATCCCCGAGGTTTGTAGTGGAGGAGACAGAGGGAGAGGAAACAATCCTGAGCAGGACTACATACAGCTCTGCACACATCAGCACTGGCCTCCTTTTCATTTCCTGCATTTTGTAAGTGGTAACAACTTCTAGTGTTTCTTGCATCATAAATACTGCAAAAGCAATTTTTGTGATGTTTTAGGCTTCACTTTCCTTTAGACCGAGTGGTTGAAATACTGAGAAACTGATTTCATTTACTTATATCATTGCTTTTTTTCTTCCTTTTACATATCCACCTGAAAACATGTAAAATAACCAATATTTATCAGGTAGCTCAACAAGTAGCCATATATTAAATGTCAGTTTTGTACAAACCCCACTTATGTGGATACCAAATGGGCTGCACTGCAATTACAAATGTTTGAGGCAAAAATTTCCTTCTCTTCAGCTCACCTTCCACTCATCTATCACATGAATATATCCTACCCTCTGTTCTGAACAGTGAAAGGAAGTTATGAAACTGGTAAATTAGGACCATCTTTGCCTTTTAAAGAGAATTAAACTGGAGTTTTAGCTGTACAGAACCAAGTATTCCCTCCAACTTGTACATGATGCGCCTGTATTAATTTATGCAGCTGTTTAGTTACAAGTGTTGCAAGCTGATTGTAAGTCATCAGTATGTGCCTTGTACTGTAAACTGTTATTGTAATAAATTTAATATTCATAAACCATCTGTAGATGTCTCTTGTGCCTCTCTCTTATGGGAAGAACAAAGATAAAATCTCACTTGTAAGGAAAAGCAGAATATGTAGTTGTTTACAATATCAACAAGGCCTCTGACAAAAAGCAGAGGATTCCCTGCAGTGTTTGAACCCTGGCCCACAGCTGAACACTCTTTCATTCCATTCCAGCAGAAGAACCAATGCTCATTACATTTGTTTAGACAAAGGAGCAAAACCAAACTCCTCCACACTTGGAGCAAGTGCTCAGTTGCTTGATTAACTTACATATGAAGCTCATTCAAGTCTCTGTCAACTGGCAGGATTTGCATTTTATTTTACTCACATTTTGTTTCATTACTAAGGTAGCTGAGCAAATTATTAGGGAAACACCCATCTCAAAACTTTTTTACGGAAGTTCACCTCGCTCCAGCATGAAAGCGATAATTTTACTACAAAACAAAGCAAAAGAAACCTTTGTGGAAAGTGCTGAAAATATATTCTAAAAGCTACAGGCACTGTCAGATATCCTGCTTACCTGGTTTGGAAGTAACTTTATGCTCAATTCTGAACCTTTGAACAGAAGATTGACAAATCTGTAACGTCACTTCCAGCAGAACAAGCAAATACAGCCATAATACATGAAAAAAGACTCACAGACCTTATTTCATGCAAAAAAAGATGTGGTGAAATAACTCACACATTAAAAAAGACCCACACATTAGATCCAACACATATCTTACACTTTATTGTTTCTGTACATCAGGCTCCCAAACTAAAGCCCACACATAAATACAAAATTCATGTATCAATTTAGCTTACAAACCCACACTACGTACAGAAATCTCCTAGATTATTACTCAGGCTGTTTTTCTTGCTTTTCCCCCCACACTTTTACAGGTTTGCTTCCCATTTTTGTGACCATCACGTGGCAACAATGACTCCTGCTGAGGGCTGAGAGCACCTTTGTTTCAGCAGAGCTCAGTCTCAGCCAGTGGAAGGAGCAGGGGCTGCCAGGGGGATGTTTTCTCACCTTATGTTTAACACTCCCTGGTCCAAAATCTTTAAGTACCAAGGGCTGAAGGGCAAGGTGTACAGAATCAGCCACATTTAATATTCCAGCTGTATAAACAGACTAAGGGTGTATCAAGTGATCCAGTAATCCATTCCAGAAGTTGTTCTATTCAGGGACAATTTCTCAAAGGAAAACCAGGAATAAATAGCTGGGATACCCTTTTACTTCTGTACAAGAGTCCACACAGAGGTGGCTTTTCCTTTTGGTTGACAGCCCAGGTGTCTTTGTCCACCAGAGGGACATCAATCCTCCTCCTTCTCGATGTAGGGTTTGCTGGTGACACGTGCCATCTGCCGTGCCAGGTACCGGTCCCGTGCTGACATCACCGTCTCCTCGTTGCTCCGTTTGGCAAATTTGCTCATGCCCTCAGGAGGTTTCTGTGCTTGTTCTTTCTCCTCTTTCTCCCCTTCTTCTCCGGCTTTACGTTTCTGCTCAGACGAAATCCCAGAGCTGGAGCTGCCCTTCTCGTCCTGTCTGTCTTTTCCCTTTCTCTCTTTTTCCAGATCAGTCTCTCCATCTTTTTCTAGAGATGCAGGAGTACTTTCCCTCCTCTCTCTGTATTTCTTTTCATCACTACCATACTTGTCTCTCCTCTCCTTCGCATGATCTTCCTTTTCTCTGTACTTCTCTCCTTTCTCCTTCTCTCTGTCATTATATCTGTCTTTATCATTTCTTCTTTCTTTCTCTCGCTCCTTCTCTGACCCCTTCTCCTCTCTCTCCTTTGCCCTCCTCTCTCCTCTTTCTCTGCCATGTCCCTCCCTCTCCTTTCTTTCCTTCCCCCTTTGCTTATCATCTTGCTCTTCCCTCCTTCTGTAGTGATCCTTACTAGTGTGATCCCCGTGCCTGTGTCGCTCTTCCCTTTCCCTTTGGTGATCCTTTTCGTGGGTCCTACTTCTCTCATAATCTTTTTCCCTGTACAGTTCATCATTCCCCCTTCTGCTTGGTCTGCTCTCCCCCCTCTTTGCCAGGTGACTTGTTTGGGCTTTGGTGCGTGGCTCCTCCTCCACACTGGATGAACTCGGTGACCTGGAAAGCCTCTGGCTCTTGTGATGTTTGGCCTCCTCTTCACTGCTCACCGAGCTCTCTCTCCTTTTCTTCTTTTTCAAATCTACTTTACTGTGTTTGTGTCTCTTGTCATCATCACTGCTGTCAGTCCCTAAGTCGGTATCAGCATCTGGATTACTCTCTTTCTTGACAGAGGGTTTCACTTTTTGTCTCTCAGACGGGCATTTGTTCCTGTCGGTGGATTCATCCTGACTGTCAGGTTTTTCTTCCTTTATCCTACATTTTTTATGTTAGAAAAGAAAAACAACATTAAAAAGCCTGAAATCTTGGACTTTTCTACAAAGTGACTTCTGGTCAGGACTTAAGCAAAAGATGCTGCTGAAAAGTCTAAGAAAGCAAATCTGTCTGTGGCTCAGGTTCCAGGAATCCAGCACAAAGGATTTCTGCTAAGTATCTTTATCTGGTTCATTGGTGAATGTGAGCTGATGAATTTATCTAAAAGAATGACTTTGGTTAAGTATCTGCAGGCTCCATCTAAGGAAAAAGACATCCATTTGTATTCCTGTGTAAGCCTGTTGGGAAGTTACAGGTTTCTATTTGCTTATTCCTCTATTCATGTCAAATAATTATCCAGAGAAGCAGCAGATTGCATGTTTTGTTGACTGAGGTAGGAACATGGTTTCCATTAGCAGTAGGGTTTTTTTAATCCAGTATTTCTGAAGCTCTCACTCGTGGCTAGGTAGAAGTTAGTATCTTTTAACAGCTCAAAGATTCTTAAATGCAAAAAGCTGACCCCTGGAGGACTAAACTGGGCAGTAGAGCAGAAAGGTTCTGCTTTGTCATTCTCTTCTGGCTGATGAGGAAATACATGTTACTCACAGGAGCCACATGTCTCTTCTTTTTAATCACACAGCTCCAGGAACAGCCTGTGGTGACTCTCATGAATCAGCACACCAGCTCCTTAGTTTGAATGTTTGCTGCATGCTTGAAAGGACGGATAGTCTATGAACAATGACTAAAAAATATGCTGAAAAGTTTGGTCATTTATTTAGTAATCCCATTAATTAAACTCACAAGTCAAAGGTGAATCACTTGAGGCACAATTCTGAGATCTAAAAATGGAGCTGCTTTTTCTCTGTATCCTGGTGTACCACCGTAAGTAACACCGAAGTTAAAACACACACCTGAGCTCATCTGAAAGCCTTGCTGGGAGCACCACCTGCAGCACTACTTGTTTCCCCCCCAAAATTAATTTTATGTGCCACAAAAGGAACATTTCCTTAATTTGCAAGACTTAGAAACCATCATTTCAAATGATCTCTGTGCAGAACAAAACCACACCATCCTGAAGACATAATGGAGAATTTCCTTATTTCAGATGGTTGAGTAACTTCAGTGATCATGTTCTTTATTTAAGCTAAGAATTTACTTCCTAATAACCCAATCTCAGATCCAGATGATCTCTTAGTGAAAGCTGTATTTTCCTTATAAAGGCAAGCATTTAACTAGTGACATTCATGCCTAAGGCCTGTATTAAGTGAAGTTTAACATGAGTTAATTGTTTCAAATGATCAGTTGTTGCACACCAGAAACATGGTCCCTTCATCACATTTATCCACAGGGCAGAAGTTTAGCACCTCAACTATCTAAATAATTCAGTCTCATCTTATTACTTTGCTTTGGAATGTGCATATATTAAGATTTTAAAATATTCCCACTGGATTTCCTATATATTTGATTAATTTCCTTTTACCACAGCATCATCACTCAATTAATTTTATATGAAATTGTAGATGTGGAATAAGTACAAAGTTAGAGACTCACATTCTTTTCAGGAAAGTCATAGCCCAACATCATTTCCTATGACTTACCTCTCTGCTCATTATTTACCTTTTGTCCCCCTCATGATTCAAAATGTCTAACTTAATACAGATTGGGTAAATTTTATATAAGCCAAATTACATGTAGGTTAGAATAATACCAAGCAGTATTACAAGCATGACTGTCCTACTGATACTTTTTAAACAGCATCCCTCTCCTGCTTGTTTCATTTCTGTATCACTGACCATCATTTTACCAAATAATTCAGTTAATCACGTGTACAAAATAACCAGCTTAACCTACCAAGTGTTTTAGTGCTCTCTGTCTAACTCTCCAGTGAGTCTGGAATCCCAAACAGCCAGATGCTGGTTTTTATATCCAAAAGCCTGTTGGAATCACATCCTACCTGGCTTCACGGAAGCTGCATTTAGGCATTTCTTCTTCCCCTACCCTCTGGTTTAAAAGGTGTCTGTAAAATCCACTGAGATCCCTCTGTTTGGTCACATCCAGGTATGCTGAGAGAAAGGAAGGAAGGTTGGATTTACTGTGCCACAAATACTCATCACACACAACTCACAACTGGTAGAAACCACCAAGACTGCAATCTCCATCCTGGAGGTTTTCAAGTCCAAAGTGGAAAAAGCTCAGAGGAACCTGATCTGACCTCTCAGCAGACCATGCTTTGAGCAGGAGATTGAACAGATGACCTCCAGAGGTCCACTCCAACCCAATTTATGTTATGATCCTATATCCTGTGCTTTACATCTACTCCCAGGACACTGCATGGAATGCCTGAGGTAAGGACTGTAAACATCACTGTACCCCAGGCTTAGAGACTTCCTTCAACAACTGACCCTCCCTCAAAAATTAAAAGTATCAACCTAAATAGTACTGACACACAAACAGAGGAGTTTCCTCTGTTCCTTTTGTAACCTCTACAGAGGAATATAAGAGACCAAGTAGGATCTGATTCAGGATCTGCTAATCTGGTCCTCTTTGATTTTATTTATCTCAAGCCTCAGAAAGAGACCAGATGACAATGTTGTAAATCATGCCCAAGGTCATACTTCTTTTTAAGGACAATTATTTCAGTGTGACTCTCACCCTCAAGAGCTGACTGTCTTCTTTCTCTTTCCTCCTCCTCAGCCCTTTCTTGCAGCTTCTTCTTATAGGCTGAAGTCACAAAAGCCTCTTTGTGTGCGAACTCTTCTCCTTCCATTTCACGCTCTTTCTGAATTTTTCTTTCCATTCTTTTTTCTTGTTCCTTCTTTCTAATCTCGGCTGCTTTGAGGATATTATGGATGTACCTGGGCTAAAACAGAAAGGAAAAAAGTTACCGTGCTGAGAAGTAACTGAGGTGGCTGAGAAAATACAAACTGGGATTGATGGAGATGTTGAAGAAAGTTGGTAATGGGAGAAAATGGACCAAAGCAAGCCTAACGTGTTCTCACCCTGTTGGACAGCTATCCAAACTAAACTGTCATTCCCTTTTAGATCCCTACCATGGCATGCTTCCCAGGAACAAAAGAGGTTGCTGTATTCAATCAAAACAGTCATCCCATCTTTGACTAGGAAGATTTTTACTCTAAATTAAATTAAATGTTTTTCAATTTCTCATCCCTCTGTCTTCTGTAGCAGTCTCGCCTTTCTATTGCTGTAAAGGAGTGGGAAGCTTCCTTTTTTTACCCACAGAACCTGACAAGAGCTTTCAGATGAAAAAGAATAAGTAACAATGAAAATATAATTTGTCAGGCTAATTCAGCAGTGCTTTGAAACAAGGCATGGGGCTGTGCCAATGGGCTCACATTTCACCAGTGGAGTTAATCACTTCAGTCTTCTGACAGTCCTCCAGCAGCTCACTGATGGAGGAGGAGGGACAAATTATACCCACTGGCTTAGAAACAGAAGTCTTTATCACCAGCAGTAGTGTTGTTGTGCAGGGCCCATTGCCCCTAATCCTATTATCCCACTGTAACATTCTCTTCAGAAACACCCAGAAAGACACACCCCATACACACCAGAAACTGGGTGGGAAACGTGTGGTCTCCTGCCCTCGAGAACATCCCAGCCTGGGACTCTGAAGCACCTGATGAATTAACAGCTTTGCCAAGATTCTTGCAAATTCTTGCCTTATGTAACAGCATTTGAGCCTAATCTTATATGAAATTTAAAGGAAATGCTTGTGGCAAAGCTTACAAGTTAACCAGCCATGGTTGTTCCAAGCAGACAGAGGTAAGACAGATGGCACACATTGCCAGGTATTGACCTTTTTGTCCTCTTGTCCAGATAACATTTTGGCACTACTTTCTTTCTTCTTCTGCTGCATTTCATCATAAATACTGTCATATTCATACACTGTAGCATCTTCCTCCAAAGCCTTCTGAATCTCCAATTTAGTCTAAAAGAAGAAACAGGGGAGGAGAAGAAAAGATATCAAAAAACAATTAATGAAATCTTTACTATTTTCAAATATTTCTTTCCTATATTGTAACTTAAACAGATCTATAGCATAAAGCTACCCAGAGAGTAAATGAAAACCAGTCCCTTACCTGCTTCATCGCTTGCTTTTTCAAAGCTTCTTTCTGAAGACTCTCCCCAACAGATGGCTGTGAGAAGGAAGCATTGCAGAAACAGAATTCATTACACTGACACAGCTAATATTATTTTTCTACCATTCTAACAAACGACTATAAAATAGTCCAATTACATAAGTCAGTCTCTCACTTCAATAGTATTTTCTGTAAGCAGGAAAAACTGTAAGTTCATTCACCAGCATACAAAGAATTCACATTTCCCACATGCAAACAGTCTGTGAAACAGGTGTGAGTCAGAAAATACTGAATTCTTCCAGCATGGACTTGTCACCAGAGATGCAGCAGCCATGAGCAGATTCTTACTGATAATCATATGAAAAAAAAACCCAAACCTGTACTCATAGTAAAACCCAAATATCCTAAAAGATTGGGTATTTATTTCAAGTTTGAGCTGTATCATTAGCTCTGTATTTTCAGAATTAAGAACAGTGCTGAACAGCATGTCCTTCAAATGTTACTATTTAATTTCTCAAGATTCACATGCTAGAAAATAGCAAAGCTAATCTTCCCTAAGAAGAAACAAATCCTTACTGAAAATGTTTCCTAATCATAGTCTTTTAAACAAAAACTTTGCATTTTATTTAGTTTTTTCTTTTAATTAGTCTTGAACTAACTAAATATCTATCTTTTCTCAACCAACAGATAACAGTGTTTATTAAAGAGATCCACTGTAATGACAGGAGTTGTACTTGTACTTGTTTATGTAATTAAATATCTCAATCTTAAAGAGCAGAAATAGGAAGGAAAAATCCTTTTGCATTCTGGCAGCTTCCCAAGTTTTGCAACTTTGACTAAGACATGCTCTGTATCACATTTTAAAAAGACAAAGAGATTCTGTAATTTGCTCTTAATAAAATTAAAAAATGAAAACCAACTGGCAGAGAGCTTGGCAGCAGGGATTAAGATCTTCTGAAATCAATCAGAATTAGCACCATCTAAATTCAAACAGATCCTCTGAACAAGAAAGCTTTTGAATTCATTTGCTGCTTAAAGTAAAATAATAACATGTTGTGATCCCTCTTTCTTATCCTATTAACATTTTAACAGATCTCTCAAGAAGGAAAAACACCAAGTGCTTTTCCACAATTCCCTACAGGACAGACTGTAAACAGTACAAATCCTCTTTTCACTGGGTAATTTCAGAACAGGCAGTGAGTGGTGGGAGGATGGAGTTCCATTATACAGTGACTCTGTGCCCTCTCTCTGTGTCCCCTCTCACCCCCCCAGAGGTCCCTGCTGATTTGGCAGGTGGGCAGAGCAGACCCTGGCCCTGTGCTGAGCCAACAGTTCCCCCTCAACTCTGGGGAAGACTAAAATCACACATTCTCACCTATATCTGTCCCTTTACCCAGCTGGCATTTGAACAAAGACCACAGGAACACCGTACCTTTGGGACCTGCCACCCACCCAGGCTGGGACTAAGCAACAGGCACAGACAGAGATCCCCTCTAACAGACTTTTATTCTGCTCTGCAAACCATGAATAATAAAAAGACTTGCAAACTTCTGAGATACTACCTTCAGAAAGGCAGTATCTCAGAAGAGTACCAAGTAATTCTAAATTCAGCAAGAGAAGGTGCTAAGACAACACTCAATATTTGGAGAGGTACATATGGTATCACACAATAGCATTTACTGCACTCTAGACTGTGCTCACCTCCCACAAACACACTAGTACTGGCATTTATAAGGAATACTACAGTAAGAGAAACCTGAGACACAGAATATTCAAAATATTCCTTCCTAGCTCCCTCAAAGCAAAGGACTCAGACCAGTAAAAACAGGGATTTGAAAGGGCACATACTCTCACTTTTCCTGGTGCTTTAGCTCCTACCTGCAAACTTAGATAAATTCCATGTCTGCTTTCAAAACGTTAAACCTTGGGGTTAAACTACAGTGCTAAAGGGAAAGCATGATGTGCACTTGCCTGGAAGAGAAACCCTGCACTGATTCTGTGCTCATCATCAGACAGCAGCTCCTCTTTCCCTCTCCCTTACCTGGCTGCAGGTAACCAGGTAAGGAAGCAGGGCACACTCAGACTTCAGGAATCCGAGCTCAGCAAACATTATGAACACACAAAGTCCTCTGTGGTCTCGGGGACTACACCCTGTCTGCTGCAGCTTGCTGATTGTTTGGACTAGAAGTGGATATAGTCTCTTATTTATTTATGTAGCCAGTTGGTTGGCTGACTGGGGGAAGTAGATAGTGGATTATTTAGTTTAAAACAACCTATAGGAATCCTGGCTTCGCTCATTCAGTATTTACATCTGGCTTTCTAAACTGAAAAACTGACATTGAGAAATAGTTTACAATAATGTACTCAATTTTATGACATACACTTTCTTTTGAAAATGCCATAAATGAGTCAGTATAAACTATAAAGACCCATTTTAAATTGGCATAGAACACATAAGAGCTTTACACAGAGGAACTTGACTTCCAGAAGACTTGGCTCTTGGGAAAGAAAATGGTCCTTTGCTTGACACATTGAGGGTCATCACTGAAGGTTTCCTTTATGGAAAACTCTTATACTGGTTTAACAGAAAGGTACCTCAACAACAAAGGATCTCCCCTGTGCTAGTCCAGAAAGCAGGGGCTCAATAAAACACAAACCAGATTCTGCAGCTGTATTTACAGAATAAGCTTTATTCCACCAAAATATCTGAAACATAGCTTAGAATGTTTTCCTTGTCTGCCTACATGAAATAAATCATTGATCCAAAGACTGCACAAACACAAAAGCAATATATAATCCTCACTCCTGGACATATGATGGCAAAGGAGTCCATCTGCCATTTGTCTGGAGTGGCAGTGAGTGTACAGAAAACAAACACCTTCCCCAGTGGTTTATGGGGGACAATTTCCTGTCATGCTGGGAGCTCTGACAGATGAGAACTTCCCGTCCCTTTGTATTGTTTTTACTTATCAACTGCCCGTTTATTAAAGGCCCTACAAGCTCAGCAATCTGCCTCATCCTTTCTCTTTCCCTGTAGCCAAGCTATTCTTCTGAAGCACAAAGCTTATAGTTCAGTATTTTATGGAAGGAGAAAATGTTTTAACCCTATCCTGTGAAACAATACAGAATCCATGCAAAGCAAGGGACTCTTAGAAATGAGGCTCTCACTGCCCTGAGACCATGGGAGACAGCTTGTACACAACTGAAAAGGTTATTAAAAAAAAAAAAAAGGCAATAAATTCCCCAATCTGCTAACACTTCCCATTGTTCTCTCCATTTCTTATCTCCTCCGGGTGTCTATAGCTTGTTTCAGCTTTAGTGCTTGTGCTACCTTCTTATTTTTATCCCAAAGGCAAACACTCCTTGTAAGTTTTTTCTTAAAATACTTTCTTTACGTTGCTCCCAAACGACCAAAGAACAGACATTCAAACTGGTGGTTTCTAGGAAGCTACATCCTTAAATCTAAAGCTGAGGATGCCTTGTAAAAACTGTCACAACTATTTTAAGAGATGCTCTCAAAGTGCATGTGAGGTGTCTCATTTGTTTTTCCCCACTGACTGCCACAAGAAGTATGAGACCAACAAATTCTAACATAATAGCTATTATTAATGGAATATCTCCTATTAGCTGCCTAACCTGCCTCCTAAGGAAAAGCATTTCTGGTTGCTCCAAAACCCCAGGCATGGTACTTATTGATAGACAACATAAGACATCACTCCACTCCTTTTTTAAAACCAGAAGATGCTTCTGCTGTAAATAACAAGTTATGAAAGATCCATAGGGAGGCTTTGCCCTTTAACACTGCCCTTTTGAATTCTCCACGTGCTGCTTTGCAGTAGACACGTAAAATAAATTACCTTTGTTTAAAGTGAAATCCATTTTAAAGAGAAATGAAATGCTTCAGTGATGTCAGCTAGACTACATGCAGTTTGATTTTAATCTCTCACTACAACCATCCAGTTTCAACTGAATGCACAGAAAAAGATTTGACCAAACAGGAACAACAAGATAATCTGCAGTGAAAGAAGCACAGACAATCAGCCAGTTCACAAAAAACAAAGCTTACATCTAAACTGAGCTAGTCATCCCAGAACACTGCACTGTTAAAGACTGAGAAATAGGCACTTTGAGAGAAAAATTCATCACACTGATTTTAGGTGTCTGCTTTAGAATGAGGCAAGTTGTGCCTCAGAAGTATCTGCACCTTTGCTGACCCTACAGGGAGCTCAGGAACTCAAGTGCAGCCACCTGCATGTGCCCCATGTGGCCACATCTCTGACAGGCTGAGATCTGGCTCCGCTCACCTCATCCTTCTCACATCTCAGGCTCTGACATCATTGGGTTCCTGACACTTTGGTACCAAAATGAGCTCCTTACACCCTCATGTATTTAGGAGGGAATCCTTAATGCTTGCCCTCACAGGATCTGTACTATCCAACTACAGCCTGCACGTGGATGATCCCTCAATGCACAGGAGACTCCAGTCTTCATGAGGAAAAAAATAAAAATCACATCAGGCAACAGATTCCTCTCAATTCACACACAAGTCAGAGCTACTACCAGAAGATTAAGGGAATGAACATGAAAAACAAGTCACATACACAGAATTAGCTTTCCTTGGAACTCCCTCCTAGCTTCCAGAAACCAGGAGATCAGGGACTTCCTGAATTTGAGGATGCATCTGGTCCATTGTTTGACACCAAGAGCATCCCTTAATTTGACTAATCCATTTTTAAATCCATCTGTATTTTTGGCCATGCCACAATATCCTGTGGCAAGGAGTTCCACACTGTGTACAGAAGAATCCCCAACTTCCTCTTGTTTAGATTAAACCAGTTACCAATTACTTGGTAATTCGATAATATTTCTCATATTATGAGAAATGGCAACATCACCTCAGTTCCTCTAAACCATTCTTCATTCTACATACATCCTCTTGAGTTACTCCTGTCCACTTCTTCCTCCTCAGAAAACTCTTTAGTCTACTTAGTCTTACTGTGCCTGGAACTGCTGCATAAACTCTGGTCAGCACCAATCCTTACAACTTAGAGAATCCTTTTTTCAGTCACACTGTTCCTTTGCAAAACTGCAAAGGGAATGGGAGGATCTGTAAGCAAACCCAAAAATCTGAGTCTACAATTTCTGCTTATTTTCAGCTTCTGCCTGCTTAAATACTTCATTTATCTTTTAGATGGTCACTTAAAAACCCACCAAATCCAGCTATACATTCACAGAACTATCCACACTGACTCCATGATCTTTCTCCTGAATTTAGCACCTACTGAGGTCTCCGTACAGTTATTTTTTGAGCAACGCTTTTCAATCTGCAGGAACAAATCAGTTTTGAAAGGCTGGTAAGGTACAGGAATATGCTGGGCAATTCTGATACAATCAAGGAACAGAAATTTTATCTGCTGTACCACAGAGATAATTTCAACTAAACTCCAAAGGTAAAACAGAACAATGAACAACACACTGGGAATACTGACAAGCCACCTCTGAAAACACAATGCATGAATAAGGGAATAATCTCTTTGGAGAAAATGAACAGATCACAAATAACAGTAAGTCAGAATGGAAACTCATTTCTGTATTATAGTTTGTTGTTGTAGCATCTACTCTCTACAACAGGCTTTCCTAGGGGCAACAACCTTTTCCTCAACAACTCCTCATTATGAAGACAAATAATTCAGAACTATATTGGCTACAAGGGACTGTAACCATCTGGTTTACTTTTTCCCAGTCAACATTGTATTTCAAGAAAATTTCCACCCTAGATATTCTGTTTCATATGAACTATCATCTTCATTAGCAACTAACACCCATTAATGTACTTAGCTACAGGGGGAAAAAGAATCCTAATTCCTTCAGCAAGGATACAGGCAAAATCTTAATGAAATATGCATAGTAACATTAAAAAAAAAAGGGAGCAAAAGTTTGGTATCTAATATATAATCACAGACCAAGTCAGGTGTGCAGATTCCCCAGCACAAACTTTATTAGAGTTCAGTTAAAAATACATGATCTCCAGACATTTGAGATGTAGTTCTGACTGATAAGGTAGCAGACAGGAAATGAAACCCCTCCCAAATGCTGCTCCTTATCTGGAAAAGCTCTGAAATTATTACAGAACTAATAAAGTAATGTTGCTTTTTTTAAAAAAAAACAATCTTCTTTGATAAAGGCAGTTATGAGATTATTACTTTTTGCTGGGTATGTACCATACCGAGCATGACAACTTTTAAGAGTCTTATAAAGACTCTGGCAGTGAATCTGTCAGCCTTTCTGAAAGGGAGGATACTTGAGCTGTTAAGCTAAAAGTTGGCAGACAGCATCATACACTATTTTTACTAGAATTATTAGCATTCATTCTTTTTGCTTTAATATTTAGATATTGAGAGAAAATGAAAGAATACAAGACAGTCTCCTACTCGGGAAGGATCCCACTCCTACTGTGTAATGTTTAATGACAACAGATTAAATCCAGCTTATTCCTGGAATCTGGAAAATGTGGGGTCAGATCCTTAATGTCGAGAAAGACACCAAATCCCAACTGACAGGGAAAGTGCTCCTGCCACTGAGGAGACAGGATCCACTGCCATTTCCATCAGCTGCAGCTAAAGGAAAGCCTGCAGAGCCACAGAGCCAGCTGGGAGCTCAGGGATGCACCTCTGAGGACCACAGCTAAGTGAGGGAGGAGATGGGATTTAAAACACATCCCTGTTGTCTCTGCTCACTGTGAGCTGCACTGAGGCAGTTTCATGTTGAGGGTTGAGTGGGTATCACCAGGAAGGCCCTAAGCCCTTCCATGCCCTGTGTAACAGGAGCTCAGACACCTTCCACAGCAACACTCTGGATGCTGTGATGGAACCAGGCACACAGAGGCTGGGAATTGCCAGATTCAGGCTTTGACATAAAAAATACAACTGCTAGTTTATTTAAAAAGATTTTAAAAACAAGTATTTCACGAGTCAAAAACTGACCAAAATTATTTGAAGCTTTATTAGCCTTGTTTTTTTCAACCACACAAAAGAATGAGCATGGAGCAAAGCTCTAGGAAAATAAGAACATCTTTGTAACACAGGTTCTGCTTCTAAAGTTCAAATTATACAAAAGTTCGACTTCTTAAATGTTAAAATTCTAGACTATAGGTATAGGTAAAATTCATTTTCTGGGTTTTGTGGAAAAAAAACCCTAAGTATGTACATAATGACATTATGACTAAATTACCACAAGTAATTCCAGATTGATAAAGCCCAGAAAATTGTAACATTACATTCAGAGGGCTCCATCCATGTGGAGAGTTAACTCCACAATCCAGAGTTTCTATTTCTTACCTGCAAACTACGAAGCTATTGGCTTCAAATCCTTCACAAATTCTGTTTTAGCAGATGGGTTTCCTAAGGGCCCCAGACCAGCTCATTCCACAGCCCCTTCCTGGATGATTCCCGTGTTCCCAGAGGCATATCCAGGTGGGATTTACAGCACACACCGCCCTCTACTGGGGCAGGTAGGGAGCGAATATTTTGAAGGTAATACTTAAAAAATTAAAGATTATAGAAAAGAACACTATCATGTAATATCACACATCTCCTTTTGCTTTAAAACTTTTGGGTTGTACAGCCTTGCTTTTGTTCACAGTGAGTGTGAACATGATAAATCAGTTACATCAAATTTGGGTGGAATGAGCTAAAGGATAAAATACAGTTAATAATATCCTTAAAGGGTAAAATACACTTAATTACCACACTTTAGATTAATATCTGGGGAAGATCTGTTGATTGGTCTTTCTATTTCCAAATGTATTCACCAGTGACATCCAACAAATCTTATTACAAGCTACAATTAACTCCTGCCAACAGGTTGCCACATGTGCTGAATTTTTGAACAAGTTTACAGAGAGTGACAATCAACTCATCAATTCCATGTAACTCACACTAAAGACAACACGGATCATGTTTCACACCCAAATCCAAAATGATGACACAAATCCTAGTGACACTGCCATAACCTGATGCAGGCATTAAGAACTGGACACAAACAATTTGCAAAACACAGGACAAAATTTCAGAAGAAAATTGTTGGACTGACCTCTTCATCTGACTCATCTGCAAACACCGAGAGCTTCTTTGAAACGAGATTTTTCTGTGGCAATTTTTTTGGCATAATAAGCCCATATCTAGAGAAAAGAAAAAAAAAAAGTTACTTACAACAAAACACGTGGCATGTTCCGAAGCAAAAATCTGCCACTCACCATTTCAGAAGCAAAAGCTCAGTATCAATATAATGTATCAAAGTTAGATGTGAGCTGCCTTTGCAGCAGAGTAATCGGCCCTGACACACACCTGCCAGATAATCCCAGAGCTATTGCTATCTTCTTCCATGTAAAGCTTCTGGATGTAAATATGTGTCCTAAATTAGGCACAAACCCCTCTCGCCCAAAATTCTCCATGGGGTTTTCTTTTCTCCCTCAGAGAAGTAAGAAATTCCTGTTTAACCTGAAGGGATTTAGCCTTAATCTACACCACAGTATTGTGTAGCTACGTTTGCAGTGCAATAAGAAGTTCACCTGTTTTGCTGGCGATGTAAACCTCAGGTTTACAAAGGCCAAAGGATAAGACTTACAGTCTGCTTATGTCACGCAGAGATTGATTAACCACATGTAGACAACTCTTCCGCAGACACGGCCCACCTCTGTTAAAAATACCTCCTTTTCGTACTGAGCAACCTCTAAATAAGGAATTTCTCCCCCGCCTGCCTTTCCCTGAGTCCATCACTGAGTGAATGGTTGGTCAGAGTGTATCTCTGAGCTGGAGCACCGCACCATCGTGGGGGTACAGCCCCACCTCCGTGACCGCCCTGAACCCTCCCCTCAGTTCCTTCCGACCCGGCTGCCCCCGGGGCCGGCGCTCGGGGGTGGGAAGAGCGGCTCTGTGTGAGGGAGAACTGAGGAAATTCCCTTCCCTAAGAGTACAAAACACCTCCGGGCAACACCGCCGCTGCCTCAAGCGCCTGCCCGCTGTTTGGGGTTCGTTTGCTTTTAATAAACACAGGTTTAAATTCAGGCCAACACAGCGGGGCTATGCCGCGGACACCCGTGACGAGCGAGTCCACGTGCGGGAGTTGTGCCAGAGCTCGTCCCCACCCTCAGCGCCGGCCCCAAAACCCCCCTGGCGGAGCCCGCCCGCCCCTTCCCCCTCAGCACTCACTGCTTCCCCAACGCCGCCATCTTGCCCGGCCGCCCCTGCGCAGCCGCTGCCGTTCCGCGGCCGCAGATTCTTCTCGGCCGAGTCGCCCACACACACTTTTCTCCTCCCTCCCCGGAGACCCCCAGGGCACCGCGCCGCCGTCCCGCTCCAGGAAGGGAGAGGAGAGCGGGTGGAGGGGGCTGGAGGCGGCGGGCGATTTTTTTTTCAGCGGCCCGTGGGTGGGTGGCGAAAGTGCCGATGCGGGAAGGGGCTGTCCCGGGCGGCGCGCGACGCCCTGAGGGGAGCAGGGGGCGCCTCAGGGCAGTGGCGGGAAAAGCCCCTGAGGCGAGAAAGGTCCCTGAGGGGGGAAAGCCCCTGATGGAGCGAAGCCCTTGAAGGGAAAAGGTCCTTGAAGGGAAAAGGTCCTTGAAGGGAAAAGCCCCTGAGGCACCCCCGACTATGCCCCTGGTGGTCGCCGGTCCCCGGGCCGGGGGTGCAGAGCCGTCCTGCCCCCCCCAGTCATCACAGACCTGTCACTTGTTGCCCGCTAAAGACTGAAAGAGGAGTTTTAATTTCCCAAAATATTATTAAAAAAGTGATTCTGCCAAAAGGGACGTTATTGGAAAGATGAAATCTCGCTGCCGACAGTGCAGTTGCTGTAATATCAAGCTTTATCCCAATAAGAAAGCTTTTTGTGTTATATTAACAGTGTTGGGCTTTTCTGCAGCGTGTTCAGAAGAATGTTACAAAATGCTGATTAATAACCTCTGCTTAAAATTATTCAATAATTTTCAATAAAAGTCATTTAAGGTGACTGAATCTTGAAAATTTTTGCTGTATCATTTATGAGCATTGTAGCTGGGGAGTCATAAAGTCACTACTTAAAAACACCCAAAACTTTATTCAAGCCTTTAAAATTCAGTAGCTATATTAGAAAAATTGTTTCCTTTAATGTTTTTATTGCTTTTTCTTAATAATCCTTAACAGACTTCCTATCATTTTAACTAGTAATCCCTAACAAACTTCAACCATCTTAACAACAAATACTTAGTGGCTATGCTTAAAAAAATAGAAAAACAACAGTTAATTTAAATTTTAAAATTTGTGAAATACTAGAATCACGAGGGTTAGACGAGGAATTAAGAGATTTAATTGGAGGCACACAACAACTGGATGCCAGAAGGAACTAAGGATGGGGTTTTTCACTGCGTTGGGTTTTTTCACTCCCTGTGATCTCTGCGAGTGCCAGGCAGGTGTGAACCCAGTGGTACAGGAACTCGGCTGGAGCACAGCCCTGCTGCCACACCGCCGCTCGAGGGACACCTGCAACAAAAAAAGAGCTGTAACTACAAGAGGGAAAGTCAAAACCATGAGCAGTGTTGCCACAAAATCAAAGAGAGGTCATCCCATCAGCAGTGCTTTCCCTGAGTCCAGTAATTCCACCCTGCAGAATGGTGATGCTTTGAAAGGCACCGAGCATTATCGTGACAGTGACCTGTCAAGCACAGAAGTGCTGACTTTTTATTATAATTTATCCTGTATTGTGGTAGGTCCCCTACTGTACAAGTGCTCTGCTATATTTTAATGCTAAACTTTTGATAATCAAAAATACAGTGAGAAAAGTGCTTTTTTTAATCCAAGTTCAGATTTAAGAGTAATATCATTCAAAGCTTTTATTAAGTGCTATTAAAAGTCACCACATAATCATGCCATAAAGGTTGCTCTGTCCATAGAATACAGGTTGTTTTGTGCTCTGTTCTATATTACAGCACAAATATATGGAACATATGTGTATTACCTGATGTTCATTTTAAAGGAATTCCTGTAACTGTGAGTTATACCTGCATTTCATCCCGGGAAACCAACCTTTCCTAGCATACCAGCAATTGGCCAAAGCTGTATTCTTTAATCTAGTTACATCTTTGTCCATAGCTGTAGGAACATCAGATGCTGTAGGCCTGCCTTGTTCTTTCCAGTGAATTAGTTTAATATATATGAGGAGAACACATGAAAAGGAACCATGACGGCCTCAAGTGTTTACTCTTTATCAGCAGGCAAGGTACTGTTGATAAATATCTCCAGCTAAATTAATAACTCTTGTCCAGGTTTGTTTTTTAACAGGCCTCTCAGATCATCAAGGGAGAGATCTCAACAAGAACAAGTAATTTCTCTTGCAGTGATATTGCAAATAATAATAATAATAATAGCCTCTTGAGTGCCCTGGCACCAAAAAAGCCCATGTTTATTAAAGGAGAGAAAGACAGGCTGAAAAGCAGCTCCTGTTTGTGGCCAGTGAGTACATTAAGCACTTGGCAGATGGTGTTTACAAAGAGGAGGGCTCACACTGTCCTCCCACAGTCATGTTCCTGTTTGGAGCTGGGTCAGTCCCTAGGGCAGGGCACAGAGGTCTGAAGTAGATTTGCTTGCCAAAAGAACCATCATTCTTCATATGTCTTCACGTATTACTTGCCAAAAGAACTCTCATTCTTCATATGTTTGTCTGGAGGTGTACAATGAGATCACTTGTTCTGGAAGCTTTCAAAGCTGATCTGCTCCCCTTTCTTTAAGGCCGTGAATTTTGAGTCTAAATTTAACGGGTTGACTTCTAGTGACCAAAAAAGATTGCAGATATTTAGGAACCTTTATCTGTTGTTTAATCTCTTGTGAAATCAAAGTTAATTTGTGAAGTAAGGACCTTAAAAGTACTCAGCTGAAGGTGGCCACCGACACTATTTCTGAGCTGTGCCTGGGAACCTCACAAGGAGTTTGTGATATTTACCAGTGATGCAGTCCAGCAGCTCTGCTTGAATTTGCACAGATGCAGCAGTTGGATCAAAGCAATAAATCTCCTGAATCAAATTGTCATCAAGTTTCTGCAATGCAAAGAACAGAAAGAGTCGGGTGGTGATGAAAAGGTTACAGAATCAAAGATGGCAGAGAGAAGCATACAGGAAATCTATAGGTAATGAATTATTTCACTGCCAATTCCCCCTTGGCAAATTCCACTGATTCTTCTTGAGGGAGCAGTAATAGAAAACAAACTCTCAGTGATTTGAAGTCTCACCAGTTTACACTGACTCCAGTTCTCGATCTCCTCTGAGCCCTTCCAGTCTGGATGCAAAAGCAACAGCACAGCCTTAATGATGTCGTGTAGCAGAGCTGGGGGTTCTGCACAGCTCTTTACTCCAGCAAAGCTCTCGGCACCGAGTTTCCGGACACACTGGCGCAGGTCCTGCAGCATGAACCGCTGGAACAGAAACCCTGGGTGCCTCACCTTTGCCACCCGTTCTGCCTCTGCAATCAAAACCAAACCTCTCAAGAAGTTGCTCAGAAACATCTGCTACTCAAGAATTACATTACTGACTGATGGGCTCTGCCCTCTTTGTGATTAACTCTTTGCCTCTTTGATTGATTTGTTTACAGTCCAAGTATCCTACCAAGCTTTAAAAACGGATATGTGCTTGAGAAGGGGACAACACAGGGGAAGCAGAGGTCCTGAGACCATGAAGGGTTCAGGCCTGCAGACAATTCTATGACATTCAAATTCTTTTGCTCTTAGTCAGAGCAGTTCTGAGGAGGACAGGCTAGATCCCTGAGGGTGATAAGGCACCTTGCTTCACACCTCTGATTTCAGCACAAAGTACCCTGTGAACCAGAGTTAAAATCTAACCATTCTGTTTAACTGTGCTCCACTAAGCTCTTAGGCTTACTCAGAAGTTGTTTACATAAACCAAAGATTTGTATTTGTCTTTCCATACTTGTAGGAAAGATACCTTAGATGTGATTTTACTGAGATTCCTAATTTCACTCCTAAAAAACCCTATCTTGTCTCTGTATGCACAATACCCAGCACATAGGTTGGTTCTGTTTCCTCTAGAGACCTCCACAGGATCTCCAAGCAGGCGGCTTGGACCATCTTTAGCATTTTCTGCAGGTCTTTCTGTTCCTGAGGTGGTAATTTCTTGTGGTGTCCAATGCTGATATCAAATATGCCAAGAGCTTGTCCTGATAGGTCATGGAGAGGTACTGCAATGTGCTGTTCTCCACGGACAGCAGTGAGAGCGGCCTCTAAACTGTCTGTGCACCTAAACAGGTAATCCCTGAAATAAAACGTACTAGATTTTATCATTCTGCTTTCTTTTGGTAATTTACTTAGCATATTTTAATAAGATGCCATTCACCTCTCACTGCTAAGGGTATTACATTACTAAATCATAGGTTATTTCCTTGAGCTGAAATATGCACAGCTCTAAGTATCATTCCAGCCAAAGGAGAAAATAGCACTGGGAACACATATTGCTTAGCCAAGGTGACTGCTGAAAATCCTAAATATTTAACAAACCTTGCTTTAAAAACAGTTTTCTGTTTATAAATGCAGTGACAATATAAATCCATAGAGTTTTATAAAAAGTAAAAACAGCTGCTAGAACAGCAAATAGCTGTTCAAGCAACTTTGACCACAGGGATGATATGCTTGAAAGACAAGTCTGTGAGGATCTTGACAGTGGAAGGAAACAGCCAGCTGAAGGAAATGAGACTAATGTGGCCAGGAAAGGGGACAGATTAATTTAAAGAGCAAAATGGTTCAGTGTAGGCTTTAATCCTGCAAACCTTGGCAGCTCAGCTACTAAGTATTAAATCAGAAGTTGTTTTTGGAAGCCTAAACTCAAAGAGAAAATACCCCTCACCCCTTCACAGTTCAGTGTCACGTGTGTACGCACCAGGAGCCTTGATAGTGACAGAGCTACAGCCAGACACTGCCACAGGGCTGCACTACCAGGGGCTTTGTGCAACATGGATCATGCCTGATGTAGGCTGAGTCTAAGAGCAGAGGGGACTATTCCTACTCTGGCCACTGGAGCCTACCTTAGCAGGTTTTCTTCTCTGAGGAGAAGAGCAGGAGAGCTATGGATTTCTTTTTGTCCTGTGTTATCTGTAGTGATCATCTTGCACAGAGCCTGCCAGACAGAAAAGAGAGGTTTAGCTGCATCCAAGAAAGGAACAGATATTTTGAAGTTTAGAGGGAGAGGAAATGGCTTATTTCTTATAGGAAACTCCTATGTACGTTCAAGGGGTGGTTTAAAGACATCTCCCAACAATGGTTGGTTTTATTCCCACACTGTATCACTCAAGATACGTGAAGAATGTGCCCTGAACCTCCCTCAGCCAGACTATTTAATCCACCCCCAGGCTCCACACTGAGGAACACCCACAGACCTAGAGGCTTCCATTCTTTTTCCCATCCTTTCTCATGTCATGTTTGTGTCAGTGTGCCTTGGCACGTGAAAAGCACAGAGGGGAGTGAGTGACCTGGCTATCAGGAAGCTAATGAGGGAACAGTGCTGAGCCTGGAATGACAACAGAACACTGCCAACATAAACCATGCTTATCAGAGGAAGCAGCTGAATTATGGCTACAGCAGATGTCATACAGACTTTGGGATGACATGGGATCGGTCCTAAATATTGCATACACTTTTCTTCTTCTTAACTCGCTGGTACATGAAGTGACAAGCTTCCCAGGGCCTGAGTGCCTGCTGAACAACTGGAATCTGACCTGCACTGAGTGGGGGCTGCCTTTACAAGCTGCCTAATTGGGAATCAGCCACTTCCTGAGCTGTATTTACATCTTGGCTGCTGACATTAGTTCAGAACAAAGAGCTAATACATTAGCTGAAACGTTCTTTTTTCCCTGTAAAGTACCATAACTTTGACATGCAGAGAATCTCCACAGAAGAGCATCTCCCTTTGTGGAGGTTCCAGACAGCAAAGCTATGGATGGATGGGTGGGTGTGGGGTTTTGCTCTATTGGTTGCTATGCAGCAGTGAGCACTGAGGTAGGAGAATATTCCCTTTTCCCATGGAGAAGGGTCTATACTAGCACTGCTCTTGAATTGTTTTACATGGGAAGATGGAAAGAATGAAGAAGGATCTCCTTTATAGAGGGAAACTTCCTTCTCTACCTTTGTAGCCCTTTTGTTGCATGGGCAGGCACAAGAATCTTGGGCAGGCTTCAGTTTTAACAATAAAACCATTGGGAAAACACAGGCACTAGGGCTGGCACATCTTCCTTAAGCAGCCTTTCAGCCCCTGACAATTACAGACCTTTTCTCTGCAGTACCTTGTCTTTGGCAGGCTCCACCAGGTACATGGTGACAGTGTGGATGCTGGGTGTCCTGGGATACAACCAGCCCAGAGCATAAAGAGCCATTTGTAGGACATTTTCCCGTGTGCAGATATGGTGGTAGGCTTTGCTGAATGCATGGGAAACTCCCTGTGAAAGCAGAATCCTCCATATGAGCCAGACAATTCCACAAGATTTGGGGGGAAAAAGCTGGGGAAGTGTTCATGAAGCAAAATGGTTGTAAGAAGTTACTTTAATCTGAACTTGTAGAGCTGGAAAATGACTGTGAAATGTCCTTTATCAAATAATGCTCTAAAGTTTCCCAGTACCAGGTCACAGCCAAGTGACTGGTAAGTCCTAAACTAGATCAGCCGGTTTTTAGTGGAAATAGCCAAACGGACTGGTAAGGCTGGCTTGCTGCGCTCCCTGCTGTCCAGAGGATGCACCCGCACTGAGGTTGATTCCAAAGAGCATCCCAAAGAAATCCGGGCTGCTGTTGCTTTCTGTTATTCCACCACGTAAAAAGTAAGGTTTCATGCCACTTTATGGAAATGAACACAAAAATGAGGTTGAGAGCTTCAAGAAATAAAAGCTGCTATCTTTGGGCTTTGCACAAAAGGACAAGTAATTTACTAGTCAGGAGAAGATTAAATAAATTCCTGATGAAGTGATAGCTCAGTTGGTTTCAGGGAAGACACTATTAAGGTGTCCTGCTCACACCACTTTCCCCCTATACTGCAGAAAGGGACCAATAGATCTTTTCTTAGTTGTACATCTTACATTTACTCAGAACAAACATGTAAAAATCGCAAGTTTTTAGCAGATTGGACTAAGAAACTGCTTTCTGATGGTGCCCACCTGGTAGAAAATGATCTCATGGGTCAGAAAGATGGTTTTGTCACACTGGTCCCGAAGAGTGTCAAGTCCTAGAATGCCAAAGACTCTCCAGCGAGCATCATACAGGGGCAGCACCAGGAGGGAACCTTTCCTCTCCTCCACTGGGCGCTCAGAGTTCCAGAAATGGATATTTCCGTGGAGCTGAACTCTTGGAACATGGATTGGCTTTCCTTCATCAACAGCTGCAAAGCTGAAAAATAAATTTATGAGGAGGTTTGTTGGGAGGAGCAGAAAGCCTTTAGTGAAACAGTAAATACTGCAGAGCTTTGATCTCTCCCTGCTTTTTGGCATCAGAGGAGGAAGGTGTGAGCTCTGTACTCTGACCACACCCAGCAATACCACATTTACCACTTGTATCCGAAAGATAGTGGTAATAAATAAGTCACTCTTCATCCTTAGGACATTTTAAAACATCAGCTAATGAATGGAATGAAAAGGAATACAGAAGCAAGCAGCAGTTACATTTAATAGGTTAGAAGCAGCAATATTTAAAGAGACAACTATGTCTGGCTTTTGGAAATGACAAGTGAAGAGGCATGAAAGCTGTTTATAGCATAAACACTAGGGAGGGAAAGGCATTGTTCTAAAAAAATATCCTGTGGATATAAAATTGTGTATGGGAATTAATTTTTAAAGAAGGAAATGTAGGCCCAATGCCACAGACATTTGCTAAAGGATGAGATTCATTAGACTGTGAGCTAATATCCCCAAGGAAAGGAGTGAAATCCCAAACAGAGCAGTTCTAAGAAGACCGTGCAGAGTATAGGACGTTTATAGGATATTGGATCCTTCCACAACAGTCTCTCAGGAGATTTCCTCTCTGGAGTACTCCATGACCCTGTTTCCAGTGCATCCCAAACACTGCCCAGTACCCCTACATTCCAAATAGTTTTGAGAAAAAGGAACAGTTTTTTGCAGCTTTTCTTACCTTATTCCTTTCATGTGTCTGTGAAGTGTCTGGTTCAGGACATGCGGAGCATCGTCCGCAGTACAGGCCACGTAGCGCAGGAGAACCTGGCCCTGGCCCTGCTCTGCTGGGAGCTGGTTCTCTTCCAAAAGGGCAATGTAGGCACTGATCTTCTTGTTACCCCCATGGGCTTCTGCATCCTAGCAACCAAATGTTTCCCATTACATTATGGGCATTAGCCACTGACCACTGCCCTTATTTCATGTCCTTAGCACTTGTCTCTTTTGTGCTGAGGTGCTGCTCTGGGTCACTGAGTCTGTGTGTCACACACCCCCAGCGTGACGTGACAAGCAAAAATACTCGGTATTTTGATTGGCAAGGAAAATGGATTTCTTGTTTCCTGCTCTTAATGGGGAGAAGTAAATAATATAAAAATAATCCCTTACTATAATCCCTAAGCAAAAGTCCTGTGGATTTCTTCCCTAATAGGAGATTTCTTTGGGAAAAAAAAAACACAAACAAGTGCCAGAGTTGCCACATTTACAAACCTGGACAATACTAGAAGAACACTTCAGAGAGAAGTTTGGCTTTGAGGGGGGCTTTAATAGTGAGGACAAACAGCTAAAGTTGCAGCTGTAATTTAAAAATGAAAATATTTCCACTACAAATTAACCATCTTTGTCCCAAACTGACTCTGGTGTGTTTCATTTCAGAAGCTCCAAAACTATAACTACTGATTTCCAGATCTGATCTGAGTCAGTTCTTCCAAATTGAGATATAAGTTTTCATGAGATTCCTTCTGTATTGGCATAGCAAGGACAAGAATCCTTGCATTGCTGATCTATCAGTGACCCTTTCTGTGCAAAACCACAGGCTCTCCTGAACATCAGCTAAGTACAGGGAAGCACAAGGAAACAGCCTCAGAGCAGCTTCCCAGGCTACCTGTGAGTTCCACTCAATTCCAGGGTTTGGAATCAGTGTCCTGACCGAACACAAGCACCTCTTGTGCTCCCTGGGATGCCCACCTGGGAGATGGCCTTAAGCACTGCTTTGTACACCGATTCCATCCTTGCTCCGCCGGTCTCAGCCGCTTGCTGGATATCCTGCAGCCACTTCCTCCTGGTTAAGCTTTGCAAGGACTCCCTATGACTTTGCTCCACACTTGTGGTCAGAAATCTCACCAAGTTATCAATAGATTCATCCTCATTGCCAGTTAACTCAGAAGCAATTAACTCAAGGAAGGTCTGGAATACCTTTGGGGATACCATCTCCACTCTGCTGAGCTGGGGGTATCGGGAGCAAAGGTGTGCCTTTGCTAGTAGAAAAAAAAAAAAAAACAACAGAAAATAAGACAGACAATCTAGTTGATTAATCAGTTTTGCAGAATATTAATCAAGCCCTAAACTGTCTTTGGATGGGGTGTTCTAGTCTATTGTTCTGGATTTCTTTCAGCTATCTCCTAAATGGAAGTTGTCACAGTGACAGGTAATCTCCAGCTTCCACGCTGGATTCCTCCTTTCCTCTGGACGCCTGCTTTCCCTCCTAGTGAGAAGGAACCCTGCACAGCACTGGTTTCTACCCGGGTGTTGGTTAAATCAGCGGCCGGTCTGCCCGAGCTGTCCCAGCCCTGCGCAGGCTCTCCCCAACCCCAGCTCTGGGCTCACGGGGGTGCTCTTGCACAGCCTGAGGAAGGTGCAGGCGCCTGCCTGGCTTCGGGATTCACGGGAGCTCTGTGACTAACGCTTCCATCATTTTTTCTGCATCCTGATTTCAAATCCTGTTGGACCCGAAGATGTCCCTGGTCATGGCAGGGGGCTGGACTAGATGACCTTTGAAGGTCCTTTCCAACCCAAATCATTCCATCATTATTATCACCGATTTCAGCTGTAGAAGTAGCAAGTACTAACTGGCCCAGTCATGGTGGAGCTGCCTGTTAATTCTGTCTTATCCAGCTCATCATCTAAAGAACATTCAGTATTCTTAATTTAATTTCTGATTTTCTGACAGAACTAGGATGGAGAATTTTTTGATGGTATAAAAATATTTGGATATTCACCTCTTCTTTCTCCTCTCTTTACAGAAAAGATGAAGAAAGAAATATGCATGAAGTTGAATGCAGTATGATCACTTCCTTCACTACTGAGCCACAGCATAATGCATAATTTTCCCCATTATATCTAATGTTACACTTTTCATTTACAAGGAAAATGAAATAATTCTACTTATTCTTCACTCTATTTCCATCCAGGAGCAATGTAAGGTCTATGAACCCTCCCCCCAGACCTGCTTGTTCCATGTCTTTGAGAGATTAGGTTGAAGCTGCTAGAAATAGTTTTATGTTGCTGGTATTGATTTTGCTATGCTCTCTTTCTATTTATTTGTCCTTTAGTTTATGAGCCCTTCATGGAAGGGACTATGTCCTTCCATATTTCCATAGTCTGTTCTGGCATGCTTTGAATACAAGAGAGCAGTAAAGTGCCAGTTTTTCCTGGCTGGACAGACAGTCACCAAACATGACAGGTCGGTGTGTTCCCCACCCCACCGGCTGCCTCCAGTGAGCTAAACAATAAACAAGTTTTGGTGCTTGCCAAAACAAGCCATTTTTAGTGATCTGCAGCAGAACAAGCAGCATGAAGATGAGCATGGAGATGAAAAAAACAGTCCTCTCCACCCAAGCACACATGCAGACATGTTCTTAATTGCTAACACAGTATTTCAGAACACCTTATACCCACTTGTTAATATGCATGAGGCTGCCAGACAGGTTCAGGTGAACCTGCAGTGCTTCTGTCTGACCCAAGTCTATTTTGTCAAGGACCAAATTTGCTAAGTTTATTCAGAGAAATGAACCAACAGAGAAGCGAGACTCGAGGTTGCTAATTCATGAGAGCTGTGTGACAGTGTGGATTACTATGAGCTATTTGAGACCCATGAGGAAAGCTGTTCTCTCCTATGAGGTACATTCCTGCAGCAAGCACAATAAAATGTATCTATTCAAAATAGCTGGATAACACAGATGGACTAGACTAAAAGTGCAAACATGTCCTCAGGCTTTACGTGTGTTTTTTCACTGCCATATCACATGTATACATTGCATGTTACAGCTGAAATAAGTGTTCAACACATCCCAGTGTCAGAAAGCACTGAGCTACTTCTCTGCCTGGGAGTCTTGCACAGAAGGAGGACATGGAGCTGTGCATTAACAAGCAGGTCTGGGTAACTGTTCCTTTTCATTTTACAGCTCATACCATGTATGCTTATGACTGCTTGCAAAACCAAACTGGTGCTTGCCAGCAACCTCACTAGCACCGTCACTGAATGGTTGAAGGTCTACTGGGTTGTTCTCCCAGAGCAGAGCTGTCTCCTTACCCTTCATCAACGCCTCTTTTTTCATGCCTCCCATGAATTTGCTCAGAACAGCATCCACCTCTTCCAGGTCCAGAAACCCATGTCCATTGCTGTCCCACTTTTCAAAAAGTGCCTCCAAAAGCAGTTTCCGTTGGGCCGCCCGAGCCATGTGGTGAACCTGCAACAGAGGAACAGCTGGTCTGGGTAACTCCTGGGTAACTCCTGGACACTGATGCTGGGTGTCTACACAGTGTGGGCACTGCAGTGCTGTGCCACTCACATCATTCCTATGGACCAGGCCAAATCTGTACATACACGGCTCAGACCTGCAGATGAATCATTAAACCTGGGAGATACTTAGAAACACTAAACACAGGTGACGGTTCAGTTTACCAGGCTGGACCAGCACTGCAGAGAGTTATTTCACAGGGAACAAATGAAGCCTGTGCTGGATTTAAGGTAAGGTCAACTGAGGTAAATGCAAGTTTCCCAGAATACAAATGTCTCCCTAGCAAGAACTAACCACAGCCTTGTCAGTGACACCCAGAGATGTGACAGTTTGTATTTCTGTACATTGTTATTTTGCTGGTGCTGCCCTGAAGTGTGTGGGCTATGAGCAAATGCATGTACCATTTGTCCTCTAAACCCAGCACAGAGGGATAACTGGCTGGAGTGGAATCCTCTCAAAGGCCAAAATCCTGGCAGTGTGTGCTGTGTTCAGTGAGGGCTGGAGAGCCGTCAGATCCAATATCTCATTCAAATTAGGTCAGCAGCACAGAGGGAAACCAGAAAGAGGTCTGAGGAAAACACAGCTAGAAAGACCCACAGAGAGACACACAACAGACCTGAAGTGATATGGGGCACCCTGATGCTGTGCAGGAGGAAGGGGAATTTTTTTTTTAACACATGGCAAGAGCACCTTGTAACTTAAGCACAGAGAAGCATATGCACAGTAACATCCAGCCATGCACATAGCAGACCCAAACACACTTGTTTTAAAATCCTCCCCAAACATCCACAACCTCCTGTGTACATGCCAGTGCAGTAGGTCAGAGATCAGGTTCTTGGCTATTATAAAGGTGAATAAGCAGAATGGAATGTTTTGGGCTCTTTCACAATTAACTATCAACTGTTGTCTCACTGAGTCCGGCTCTAGGACAGACAGACAGCCTCTTACAGGACAAGTCTGTCATCACTTCCAGAGCTGAGGGCTAGGGAGGGAGCATCTGTATGAAAACAAAGGGGTCAAAGGTTTCCTGAAGAAATAGGGGATGCAAGACTGCAAGCAGAGAACTCTGCCAGTGTGAGATTAACAGTTGACTTTGTAAGTGTCTGTAGGCATTTGCTTGTTTTTTGTTTGGACACGGGATCAGCAAAACTTATCAATATTTACTTTTTCTAGTTGTTCCATTTTTTCCTCCTCTGTCTGCTTGTACTCTTCTTTGATAAATGCAGTAAGCCTCTTCACAGTAGGCAGAGAACTATCTTGGCCAACAAACGTCTCCATGAGCTGTACAAACTGTGGCTGGGTGAGGCAGCTTGCACCGAAGGAACTCTGAGTACAAGGAGCCCGATGGTTCTGAATCTGTGCCATGCTGGGACCTGAGTCTCAAAGGCAGAAAGCACAGTGTGTCACAGAAAGCCAAATGCTGCCCTAAAGCCAGGCACGTGGCAGCTATCAACTCACTCCTCAATCCTGCACTTCCTATCCAGGGAAATTACAGCTGAATCCAGACTGACTCCATGCTGAGTAAAGGCCTTAATCTGCTTATACTGTTCTAATAGTAGCTCTTCAGAGCCAGTCTGGCATGGATGGCAATGTACAGCCAGGTCAACCTCTGAACACAGGTGAGCTGAAATTCCTGTTACTCAGCAAGGGGCTGTCTGAGACAAAGACTATCTGAGGTACTGCATGTCCCAAACAATGCAGGATGCACATCCTGCATAACACTGGAAGTTAACTCAGAAAGCTGTAGGTACCAGTGGGCTGTACCATCAGATTTACAACCCTTTACATAATAAGTCTGTCACTAGATTGCTTGGGCAATGTAGACCCAGTTCTTGCAGTTTTCTAAACTGTGAGACATAAGAGAGTGTTCACAGAGCACTGGCAAGGAGGTTGGTCCTTCTCAGATGTTTAAGAAGGTACCTCTTTGAAACACACAGCTGTCTGATCACAGCCTTCCTGGAACAAGGGCCTTTGTACACAATGAAGTATGATCATCCTTTGGAAACACAGTGAGAGATTAAAATAAAAGGTTTCTGCTATATGATATCATATCTCCCTATGGGCAATAACAGGCTAAAAATTATTAAAGTCATTTCTAGATTTAACATGCTCAGGTTCCTGTCTTGCTACAGTAATATTACAGAGTGAAACAGAACATAAAGTTTCTCCTTATTATAAAAATGCTGCTGCTTCACAAAGTCCCTACTTGAATTAAAGTGTCTGCTCAGTGCCTCGAATACAGATCACCAGCAAAGTGACTCACCTGCCATCCTGTGAGAGGAACATGCTCTGAAACCTTGGCAGAAAACACCATGCTGAGAAGATATCAAAGCTTATGGTCTTCTCTACTCAGAAAGCACTCACATGGTTTTGAAATGGATTTAAAATAGCCTATAGTTAAACTAGTCCAAATGTATACATTGAAAAAGATTAAGGTCTGCCAGAATAAAGGAGAATATCTTTACCCTGCTCATGCAGAAGGTTGTCATCCTGCAGCCTTGTCTCGGAGCTTGTCTGTTGGTCAAACTGGCTGCTATGCTGCCTTGAAAAACTCCCTTTTCCTGCAGGGGTTTCTTCAACAGCCTCTGCAGCTGGAGCACCATGTTCTGAGCCAGTGACATCCATGTCTGCCACATCTGTGTCTCCTTCACTTTTTACTTCCACCTCAGGCTCTCTACCCAGGCTGGGTTCCTCTTCCTCCACCTGTTTTTCAGGTCCAGCTTCTCCATCCCTACTGAGATTGTATCCATCAGAGGTTGATCCTGGGAAAGCTTCATCCTGTCTCTCTGCACTTCCAGGCTCAGCTTCCTTCTCAGTTTGGATGTCTTCCTGGGAGCTGGGTTCCTCACTGTGTGTGGTATCTCCATCCAAATCACCAGCCTCAAATCCAGTGCCTTTCACCTCTGACACAGCATCCTCACCTTCCTTGCTCACTTCAGCATCACTCGGCTCTGCTGCTTGGTCATCAAGGCCCCCCCATAAATCCACAAGATCAATCTCTTGCAACTTAATTATTGGCCCTAGAATAGAAAAAAATATGGGTAAGTTGATAGTTTGCATTGGTATTATGTTCTCTAGTATTGCACAAGAAAATTGAAACAAAAAAGATACTGCCAAGTAAATACAAACTATCAGAAGGTACCTTCTGCAAACACACCTCTCTGAAACACAAAACTTCAGAATAATGTCTTTGCCTGCACAGATCTGCATTTCTTACTGTTTATTACACCACATTTCTTTTGAAATAAATGTTTCATAATTCTCCCTATTAAGAAGGAGACCTGTAACTCGCCCTGCATTTGATCTTAGCAATTAATTAATGTCCAATATCTTTAAAATATTTTACTTTCATGCAGATGATCCCCCGTGTTTTTTCTTTATCTTTCCATGTGCCTGGAGAAATTTTAGTGCAAACACAAAATTAACTTCTAACATTGCCCACTAAGAGAGAACATTTGTTTCAGGAAAAGTCTCTCTTTAATCCTGAAGTACTTCTGACTTTTGTATGAAGGAAAACTCTTGGATGCTGAAGCATTTCCGAACGTTGCATCACAGTTTGCAAAACATGTTTGCAAATTATGGCAGGTCACAGCATTCATTTGGGTCCTTTTTTGGGCCCTGTTCACTTCCAGTAACACTTATAAAACATATATGAACTATCCAGCCCTGTGTGACCTCCTAGTGTTTTAACCACAACCAAAACTTCCCAGGTACTCACATTGTCTGGGGTTCCACAATTCCCTCTTGTCAGCCACGGGGCTTCTGTCATAGAACTCCCTCAGCAGGGCCAGTATTTTTTGTCTATCCAAGACACCAACCTAGACAAAAAGATTATAATTATTGGGTTTTTCCTGTGGTTCTTGGGTCTTACATCAACATTTGCAGCACTACAAAGGCACCATTAGCTAAGAATTACCTGTGACTGAAAATTACCCATTACCAGAACACGACTACAGATTTCAAAGAAGTGAATTTATTTCATAGAGGCAAAAACTTCTTCTCTGGGCTCAGCTGGAACTCCCTCCCCACACATATTACTTTGCAGGCACTTCCTTGACAAATTACAGTTAGATAATTGTAGCTGTTCTGCCAAAGGGGTTCTTCATGTAAAGATCAAAGCTTCAACATTTCATACTCTCAGGACAGATATTGATTGCCTGACAGCACCATGGAAGAATTTTCACCTATTATGGGCTGTATCACCTTAGTGACTGCACACTGTAGTTTGCTTTTATGCCCCATCATCTCCTTTGAAGATTGATGTATTGGCAGCTGCCTGGGAACATAATTAGTCCAAAAATCCAAGCTATTATGACAACCTCCCTAATTTCCTTTAAAAATTCATAGACATTTGACCACAGAGGTGAGAGAGGCATCAGCAGTTCCAGTGCAGAGGAACGTGCAGAGTTTATTAAGTCCTTGTTGCTCAGAGTGAGTGTACACAGACGATAAACCCAGGAAAAGGCAATGAAACGGGTCATTTCCAACCAGGAAATTGGGGGGTTAAAAAAGTAAAGCAAATCTAAGCGATTGCAAGTTTTCCATTTTATGATGAATTCCTGTTGTCGTTGTTTAAGTCCTGCCACCCTTGTAATCTCCCTCCCATTAGTGAAATAAAGTAGTTAATTAGGGAACAGATTTGCTTAAGTTCATTATTTGTAGCGAGTAGCTTTCCATCTGAATTATTGATTTCCTTTTCATGTTTTGTTCTTAGATTAAAAACTGCAAAATGGAAAATTCACCAGGCTTTTAATTCCTTGTGAACTTTACCTGCCCTTAGGCTGAAGAAATAAAGGAAGAACTTTGCTGATCTTTTCTGGAAATGAGCTCAAGATGACTGCATTGTTTATAACCTAAATCTGTAATTAATGGCACCAAAAGTTAGAAACAGAAGGTTTGGAAACAACTGAGAGATACACATCACCTACTGGTGAAGTTGATACTGGAACTAAACAATTACATCACATTTGCTGGTACTGCAGGACCTTCCTCTACAGGGAACTGAAAGTTTATTGCCAATTTTGAAGAAAGGACCTGAACTGAAATGTAAGAAGCCATTCAGTCCAGTTTTAGTGTTTGAGACTCTGCTAATTTCATTCCTGCTGGTAAAAAAATGCTGGAAATTAGGGTTGAATTTCAGCCATCAGTGTGTTTGGAACAACAAATGTCATCACAGAATTCTGTCCCTAAACTTACAAGAGGTAGGCCCTGATTCCCAGTATCTTCATCTTCCTGACATTAACATACAAATACCTTGCAAACATTTCTTCATGCTATTTATCTTTCAATTGAATATATCAGATCTGGTTCTGATCCATTTAGTAGCCACACAAACACAGCACATGTTTTTGAAGACGTTACCAGATCACTGTGGAATATTTGGATTCTCCATTCAGTATTTCCATTACACACACTTAATTTTCCATTCAAATTTTCTCAGCTGTTACTTGTCACAATCATCTGCTGGTTGCCTTGAAGTTGGCAGCACTAATGCAAAACTTTATTTTATGAAAAAGGGGAATCAATAAATGAAGTATTATTCTTATTAAGAATATAACAAATATTAAGAAAATTATGAAGTACTATTAAGATGAAAATAAGGATGTTGTCTTGGGATTCAGATGCACTTTTTTGTTATACTAAAATAATACACTTGGAGGATTTAGATAACTGAGATTTTTTAAGAGGTTTTTTGTGATTTGGATCAAATAACTTTATTTTAATATATTGTTTAAAAGAGATATAAAAATAGATAAAACAGCTGAAATTACCAAATATGAATTAGGTCATATTTCCTTGGTTTAGCATTCACAATTTATACAGATTTGCCACTCTACCAGAGGTCCCTGTTATTTCAGGACACTTTTCCTTACAACTCACCCTGGGAGGAAGATGCCACAGTACATCTCTAGAAGAGAGAAGCATTTCAACAGGAAAGCTCCTCTCCCCAGCTGTGCTGTCTTTCTGAGTTCCTGTATTTAGTAGCAAAGGGGACTTTTCTTTGTGCTTCCTGTGTGACTGGGGAGGCTGATTGAAGGTTCCTGCCTGTCCACCCTTTGTACTGCACCTCGTGAGCAGGACAGGTCCAGCCTCCCCTCTCAGCACCAGAGGAACACCTGTGTTTGTACAGCCACCCAAAACTTGGGGCAGCTTTAGTGCCCAGGGAGTTGAAACATGTTGGCCTCATTTTCTTGTCACCCGGATATTGGCAGGTGATGATTCTCAGTTGTTTTCAGCAGTGTTCTGTGACCTATGAGTAATTCCTTTAGCAACACAGACTAAACCAGACTTGCCATTTAATCAGGGATAGGTCAGTGTTTAACCACTCGATTGTTTTTCTGGAAATGTGATGTGTGTATCCTGATCCCCACAGTGTGCTTGTTCGTGAGCAAGATGGGAAGAGCAGACACTCAGAAAAGGTCATGAGAAAGCAGACTTTGTTGTTGCTGTTCTGAAAGAAAGGTAATCAGGAGTGTCTCAGACGTCATTAGCTTGAAAACTAATCTCTGACCAAATTCAGTTTCATTTAAAGGTCTCAGGCTTAAAACATCCCTGAAAATTAATGTAGATTCTGTTATAATACATAAAAGAAACTATACCTGATACGAGTGAGCACAGATACAACAAGCTTAAAATTCACAGAGCCATTGCCTTTTGGGGCATTACAGCAGTGATCCAACTGTGTTGTGGGATTGTCTGGGGAAGTTTCTGCCTCAGTGTATAGTCCAGGCTGTCCTTGTTGAGCTGCCATCCTTCTGGATGCATTCGTTTGAAATCATAATAATGATCATGTGGATACCTTCTAATTTGACTGTAATTTAAACGCTGCTTTCTCAGCTCCCTGGCCTTAATTGCAGCTCATTGAGGCAGCCAGCCACACTCCCCGTGCAGACTAGAATAACTGCCTGCTACCAAACAAATGGAAATTAGGAACTGAAACAACTGCTTTGCTGTGCTTTGCAGAATGGGCTCTACAGGTAATGGATCCCATTCAAGTGGTAGAAGTCCTTGGGTTACTTTGCATTTTTATCTCCCCTATGGGTACAGTGGAGCCATACAAAAGAAACCAGGCCAGGTTTAAAAAGAACTGTGTGGCCTACACGACACTTCAGTGGACTCAATTTGCAGAGCAAGGGTACCTTGGAGTCTGGAAAGAACAACTCTGTGCTCTGACCAGTTTTTTTTGGGGCACAGATGGTGTTGGTGCTGATAGCTGCTCTCTCATGTTGTGTTAGTATTTTTGGCTCTTTGCCTCTGAGATTCCACTGGGATTAGTAGCGTGGAGATGGTGATTACTGCCACAGAAATAATAGGAAGAAAGTCACTTTAAAAGATGAAAGGAAAGAAGGGGTCTTTTCAAAATGCATGGCAAGGATAGGACTGGGCTTTATGTATCACTGTAGCCAGGAGGATTCATCACAGCCATTCTGACAGAGCCCTAGGAAAATGAAATGTCTTCTAGCTGGGAAGCAGACACATTTCTTTCTTCATGCCTGAAACAGCAGCTTGCCTGCTATTCTCTAAAACACTCCATTGGTGTTGAAACGAGCTCTGTAATTCCTTTCTCTTGGCAGTAATGACATTATTAGCATGACACTGTAGAGCACAGTTCACTCTGGGTAGCTCTCTGCAAGCATCACTAGAGGAGTGCTGGGTGGAATATATAATTTCTGTAGGGGAGGAAACTGTAAGATTATGGCATCTGCTTGCTCTGTAGTAGCCAGCAACTGGCAAGCTGAGGCTACTCATAACAAGTACCACACTTTTTGGATGAAGCCCAAGTTTTTAGCAATAGTTTATGCCATTGATTCTTCAGCTTCTACAGTTTACTGGTTTTCTAACAAGTCTAGCTTTTTTGTTTGTTTTTTTAAAGGGATGCAGGTGTACTCAGAGGATGACAGAGATTAGAGCTGCTGAAAACCAAATTATGGCTTTTGAGTTCCATTTCCAGCTCTGTAACTGACTTACTGTATTTTAATTTCCTGTCCATAAACTGTGACTGAAGTTCACAGCACTGTTCTCAGAGAGATTGTAAAGGTAGATTATTTTGCACTTTAAATTTAAACTATGAGATTTATTGATAGAAGCCCTAAAGATCTATAAAGTTAGGCAACATAATGAATGCAATATATGTTATAATTGAAGTAATGTGCACATTTGTTAAGGTCAATCTACATCAGGTTATCTTTGCTGAAACATGGCTGAACAGATAAATTAGACCCAGTTCTGAACTGTGCTGTGGGAGCAGGTAATCCCATTAGGTCATTCAGTTGCTAGTTAACCATCAGCTTATAGGCAATTGGATGTTTCTGTCTCTATAGTATGAATTTGAAGACAATGCTGCAGCTATTGTCCTCCAAAATACTGCTGAATAAGCAGAAAAAGAGTATCTGCTCTGCCCACCTTTCCATAATCACAATCTTGGAAGAGATCAGTAAAATTTTGCCTCCACAGAGCTCGTTCTTTTGCTTCCTGGAAGTCCTCACCACATTGATGGAGATATTTCATGATTTCTTGGAATGTGTCACTTGAAACATGCTCTGTGTAGGAAAGGACAAACTGTGGAGAGAAAGCAGCAGTGTACATGGTTAGCTTTTCTTCAAGTATTTTCACCTTTATTTGAACTCCTAAAAACCTATTGCATGCAATTAAATATTTAAGAACTTGTAGTTTAATCTGCCAACATAACACAGACTTGGTGCCTACTTTGTTCTTCCTTTCAGAAGAAACAATATTCTCCTAACCAGCCTGGGACACTGCACAAATGCCTCCTCAATAGCCCCTTTCCTGGCCCAGAGGTCACTTATTCTGCTCAGTGTTCAGAGATGCTGGATCAGATCCCTCCTATGGAATGCCATGGCTCAAGCTTGGTTTTCTCAGGGAGGATTTAAGTTCTCCATGTTTTTTTGCAGCATTTAGTATTCTTGACTTTACTCCCAAGGAGGCATTTTGAGCCATTAGATTTTGCAGAACTGACAGTCACTCAACTCTCAAATGCCACAAAATGAGCATTGCCCACAATTTCAGTGTTTAGAGAACCAGTCTGGATACAATAAAAACATGAAAAATCCTTTTGAAAACGAGCCTGCTGTCACCTAAGTCCTCTGACACTGGGAATACTACTGACTGGAGATTGATTTTAAGTTCCAGCCTCGGAGACACTTTAACACTTTGGATTTATAGCCATGTGGCTTTTATGAGCAAAAGCAATATGGTTCTAAAAATGTGGTGTGCATGACATAAATAATAATGGCCATCAGAACAAACCACAATCCCAAAGCCTGGGCTGAATTATTATAGCAGGTTTCTGGAGCCAGCCACACTAACAGGGAACTCATACAGTTAAAAGGAGGAATTTCCAAAACACAGCCCATTTTTAGAGTATGGATATCTAACATAAGTGCTGCAACATCTTGGACTTGTTGAAGTGCCTCACAGGCATTAACAAACTGAAATATTAATATATGTTATAATTATTCATGTCTATATTGCATAATTTCCAAATATATGGGACAAGTGGAAAAGAGGAAGAGCAGAAAAAAAAGCAATGGCCTGAGGGGTGGCTGGTGGGAAAGCAGAACTCCTACACAATGTGGGGGGTTCCTGCTTGCAGCATAAAAAGACAGGATGTAGGTGGTTGGAGAGAAGGTGGGGCCGTGGGCATCCACCAGCTTTCCAGAGCTGTTACAACCCAAAGCCCTGTGACAGAGGAACCTTGAAGGTGACAGCTGATGGGAGGAGGCAGGTTGGACAAGCAGCTTGTTATTTTGGATGTCATGCTGATGACACATCCAAAGGCTCCTGCACTAACACTGCTGTCTAACAGCATCACAGGACATTGTTTACAAGTGCCATGTGGGCAGCAGGCACTATCATAGTCTTAAGCTTTTCTTAGCTGATGTGCAAAGTACTGTACACATAATAAACATACATTTATTTATTATTAACTGAGAGATTTTGACACCTCTCTGAAGAAAGCTGGCACGATTCCTTCTTGCTATCCAGAGACTTTGCTGTAGTTTGTGAACACATTGTCATCAATAACAATGGATCTTTGCTTCTTGTTCCTACTGATCTCACTAGAAAACCATGGAAAATAATCTCACCTTTAAGGCCTGATTCTAACCCTGCAAAGGCAGTGTGTCAGCAGCTTTGTGCCAGACTGCTGGGGGTTTGTGTGTTATAGAGTACGAAGCCTGTGAAATAAACTATTAAGGGCTGGTCTCTGGGATTTAAATGCTTTTAATATAAAAGACCCCACGAGCTTGTCATGAAGGATGTAAAAATACAACAGCCACTGTTTTGAATGTCTGAAAAAAAACCCAAGCCCAACAAAAACAATGTGTGAGGTCTCTCTACTGAGTTTCTAATGGCCTTGAAGTAGCCTAAAGCTGCACTGAATTCAAGAAAGAAAAAAAAAAAAAGAGGCTATTTAATTTTAAGGTCCATTAAAAGCAATGCTTTCCACATGGGGAAAGGCCCGGACCAGTGTGGAGAAAGATCATCTCTCTTTCTGGGTTTGGTGGATGATGCAAAGGGAGGAACAAAGGTAAATTGTAGCTGAGGATTAGAAGCAGCCCTGTCCTAATGATGGAACAGTTCCCCAGGGAAGTGCTGAAAGCCTCATCATTTGATTCAATTAAAACCGGACTGGAAGAAGCATCAGAGAACATATTCTGAGAGAACATTGCTGGTGAATCAGACAGCTGGACAATCCATGTCTTTTGTGCTTCTCATCTCTGTTGTCATATCTTTAATTGAGTTAAAATAAAGAGTACACAAAACATATTTTAAACAGTTTTCTAATGCTAATGAAGCATGAATTCATTCAGAGATTATATACATGTACCATAGGGGTTATGGATTGATGCTTCATGGCAGTGACAAAAGCAATTCTCTGGGCTCTCATTATCCACAATCGCTTTCTTAATTAGATGCAGTAATTCTGAGGTTAAATTCAAAAATTCCTCATTTCATGCTTAAAAAACCTTCAACAAGTTATCATAAAAATGCATCTCCGTGCAAAATATTGAACATGTGAGTCTCCTGAGAGGGAAAAAGGCACAAAAATCACACATGGTTTCTTGGAAATAGGCTCTGCACAGCTGCTTTATACTCTGGTTTTAATTATTATAACAGCACCCACTAGCACTGCTGCAATGAGGGTCTGTCATTATTTCTATTCTAAACACCCCTTTTCACAGGTTCAGTTACTCAGCCATAAAATTCAGCTCTGCTGCAGGTAGAAATGGCTGGCAAAGCCTTGGCCTGGAGAATTTTCAATAAATACAGTTTGAACTGATTTGGTTGTTTTCAACTTGAGGAACAGTAGAGTAATAGGGTGAAACTTCCAACTACATTTATGATTTTGGTGACTTAAAACCACAGTTCTGATATTTCTCAGTGACAGCTTTTGAGTTTAAAACTGCCTGGTTATGCTTCATGTACATTTATGACACTTGTTGGAGTTTGGTTACGGTTCAGGCCAGCGATAGTTCAGGGCAAAAATGGTAGAGCTTCTCATCCCAGTTCATCATGGTTTGGTTCTTCTCTGGTTAATGGAACCTAATCAGAAACAACCATACTGTGAGGATGTTACTGGTTACCACTGGCTAATGGTTATAGTGGGACACCAAACCTCCCCTGAGCAGGTCAGGCAAAGTCTGAATTCACAAGTGATTCAAGGCTTTGGCATTTCAGAGAGGGACTGGGAGGGATGTCCTAAAAACCACTGCTCCCAGAGCAACTTCCCAGAGAGCAGCACAGGCTGCAGCTCTGAGCAAAGCAAAACACTTCCCCTTTGCTGGCCAGAATGGAAATGTGGCAGCAGAGGATGGAGATGGAACGTGAAATGTCCTGATACAACCAGTTCCCTGGGATGCTGGAGAAGGGCAGCCCTTATACTCCTCTGGGCTGTCCCCAGGGAAATGCTGCTACTTTGTGATAAACATCATATTCTGAACCAGATGCTCTTATTTCATTTCTCACCTCTGTGAACTCATCTAGCTTTAAAGTTTCTTCCAATGTGTTTAAGATTTTCAGCTTCCTGTCCTGGATTGCTGGTAAAAAAATGAAGGGATATTGGTTTAGAAAGCAACAGTTGTGATTTTGCATATTGTCCACATTTTTTTGCACACTGTGCTGTTACATTAACTTTCTTCTCATCTTCTCAAACATGTTTTTGAGGTTATCCCACAGTAGCTGAAGCATCTGACTGTACAGAGACCAACCAAATCTCCTCCTTACATGTATCTCTTGCTGAGAATCTGCATTTAGCTATTCAGAACTGTAGAGTCATATTTATTCTTGACATAAGTTGGTGCAAATTGCAATGATTTTAACGGTACTTAAAACTAATTATGTGAGGGAGGAAATGAATTTTGATTTAACAAACAGATAAAACTGCCTTAGAACACTGGAGACATGGGTTCTGCTTTGCAAGAGTAGAATCTGAAAATCATAGTAATTTTCTCAAGAATATCTGTGGGAATATTTTTACTGATGATGATATTCAAAAGTATGTTTTGGTCAGCTTCTGAGCTCCTATAATGGAACTGAGAAGAGAAATCAAACATCTACATAGATTTCTGAATGAGGTCTTTGAGCACAGACATGCTATTTCTGTTGGCATCATTTTTCTCTTCTTTCTTCTACAATATATCAGGAGTAATGAGAAAATTCACCATAGAATGCATTTATCTCTTGTTGGTTAAGACATTCCTAAACTGTCCATTATCTTTATTAAACTATAAACAGAGCTTAACGTTCTGTTAATGTACATTGGATGCTATTAGATGAAATGAATTAAGAAATGGAGCCACACTATTAGTGAAATAGGACAGAGAGCACCTCCAGCATCTGCAAAGCAAACCTTTGGGGAGGCATTTCCTTCACAGCCTCATGTCCCAGGGTCAGTTTGCACTGTCCCACAGCAGGAGCACAGCAGGGGCTGTGTTGGCAGTCACAACATCCTACCAAGAGCAGAGGAACAGCTCTGTGACACGGACAGGGCTGAGCAAGGGCAAGCTCCAGGCAGAGGTGACTCCAGCAGAAATGCACTCTGGAGTGCCCTGTTCATCATCCCAAACCAGTGAAGGCAGATCTGTTTTCACTGATGATCATTACAGGCTCAGGAAAGCCTGGCAGCAGGCTCGTGGTGCCACTTCAGTGTTCCCAGCTCTATGCAATTTTCATCATTCAGGGAGGTCAAGTGTGAGCTATATAAAGTGACAGGAATTATGGAAATGTTACTGAGCCAAGTGTTCCCATCCAGAGACCTGGGCTGGCACTGGGATGGTCTGGGACTGGCTAAAGGAATGGCTCAATGACATGGGTTATTTTATGGAGCATTAGGTAAACTTCAGCATTTCCCCTGAAACCATAAAAGGTAACAACTCTGTTAATATTGGTGATCCTACCTTTGCTCCATACCTCCCAGTATGCCAGTATTTCCAAGACCTCCCATGAGATAAACACTGCCTGATGGGCAGGTGAAGGAGGAGGTTGGTTCAGTGATTCTTAAAAATAGTGATAAGTACATGGCAACGTCTGGCTAATGCAGGATGTAAGTGGAAAGGGCCTGAATCTGGTCTTTCTATCTCCTGAAAGATTTTTTTAAACTTCTTTCCACTCTTTTCAAGATCATGTTAATGAGCCACAGGGTGGTTCAGCCCCTCCAATCTGTCTGTAGATTTGTGGTTCATATCCTGATGTAACTACCCTTAGAGATTCTCCCTCTGTTATGAAATCCATTTGCTGTTTGCCCACAGCTCAGACCAGAATTCAGATGGCAGCAATAAAACCTAAGGAAGACACATCAAAAACTTACCTTTTCTCAGTTTTTCGGGAATAGAATCAGTGACATCTGGAAAAGACCTCAGGGCACTCTGAACCTACAAATCAGGGTAATAGTCAAAGGCCTGTGTCATGCAGACAGCAGTGGGTGATTACCAAAATAAATCACCTGGAATAATCAGACATATGGGCCAGTCATGAGTCTTACACATAGGTAAGATTTGTGGGGAATCAGGGCTTGGTGAGCCTGAGGCAGACAATGACCTGTACCCTGACCCTAAGGGCAGCAGAGCCATCACCCACCCACAAATGTCCTTTTCCTCCTGTCTGGAACAACCACAGCAGTGTGTTACCAAGGATCTTTCCTAGTTACCAGTGCCATTGGTATTCTGTGCTTGCCATCCACTGTCCACTCTTTGAACAGAGCTGCCAGTGTCTCCTTCCTCATCTCTCTCTCCTCAGCCTTCTTTCTCTCCATCTCCTCCCTGGCCTCACGTTTTTCCTTTGCCTCAGACTTCATCTTGACCAGCCTGTAGGACATGGGAATATGGATTGAAAAGATATCATCATAAACATACTTAAGCTTGACAAGCCTACCCTGAAGAACAAAAGGAAAGGAGGGAACTTTTTACTGAAATTCTTTTCCATGTGGTAGACATTTAAGGGAAAATCATCTGTGCAGCTCTTCTATTTTGTGTAATTTCAACAGCGATAAATTTTACCTTCACATTTATAGTGGCATTCATCATTTATTGTGTAGATGTCCTTCAATTTCCTTTCAATTTTAGCAAGAAGACAGGTGCATAATTTTGCTACACTTGATTTACCAACAGAATTGCATCAGTCTCCTTTGTCTCCAAGCCCAAGTACCTTTTCACACAAGTACTTCACTGGCAAAGAACAATGTTCGATGAGATTTCTGAAGCAGCCTCACACAATAGAGCCCTCACTGCCTTAGGACATGGAAAATACCCCAACCTCTCCATCATTCTGAACACACAGAGTTTGCAGGTTTGGACTAAAAGTAGCTCCCTTTCTTCCTTCTTTTGTTTTCTCTGCTTCCCTGATCACCCAGCCATGTTCTTCCCAATCCTCTCTTTCACACGACAAAAGAACTGAATAAAATTGATCCCATAGAACTGTGATAATTTTGACTTTTTTAGTTTATGAAATGGAAAAAAAAGCCTTTAGGAAGGTCAAAATGCTTAAAGCCAAAGAATTGGTTCATATGGGGAGAACAGCTCTTGCTCATGGAAGCTGCTGGAATCTCTCTGCACTGAGGCAGCTGCTCACCTTCGTGGCCTTCACACCCTCTGTAGCTGCTCAGAGAAAGGGGAATTGCTCCTCTTTTGTACCTGAGAACTCCAAAATGTGTATTTTAGCTAACAATTCCTGCTCCCTTCTTCCCCCTGTGTTTCACATGCTGTGAAACGGGCTGATCCTATTCCTGCTCTCTTCTGTTGCTCTGGGATCATCCCAGAAATTATAACCCATCAGTATCTTCTTTAATGAACAGAGAGACCTGTTTTACATGTCACAGCAATACTCTTTGATCACAGTCAGTTTTATCACCAGGTACTTGTTCTTCATGGCCATTTATCACAGAGGTCTCTTAATGAATCACTGGGTTCCTCAATCAATGGTGGGCATTGCACAAGTCCTGCTGAGGCAGCTCAGCCTCCGGCACTTTGATACCAGGGGAAGGGGAAAATAATTCCCATCTTCTGATTCCTTCCCCGAGCCAGCAAAGGGGAGGAATGCAGCAGGTACCAACCTAAATGGACTAGCAGATTCTCCTCCATTATATGCTGCAGACAGAAAGAGAAAACAGACCATTTGTAGATGCAGCTCCTCCTCCAGAGCTGTCTGCAAGCCACAAGCAGAGGGAGGGCTGTGCCTGGAGCTGCCAAGGTGCTCTGTGATTAATTTGGGCAGTGTCCAGCACAAGGTACATTCTGTGCTGCACCTGCACTGGGCTGCAGTTTTGCATTAATTTCTAGGGTCCTAAACCACTGTGCAGTTGTATCCTCTGCCTGGTGTCCCTGAGGTAGGACAAAATGTTTCCCCCCAGACTATAACAGCAAAACAGGGATAACAGCACTGGGCACCCATGGCAAAGTGAGCTCGTTTCATATCAGACACTGCCAGAAAAGATGAGATGGCAGCGAGGTGACTTCTCCCTGCAGAACCAAACATGTCTCCTCAGGAAGGGAGCTGCCTGCCTCCCACACAGGGATGGGTGACTCAGCCTGAAGGACTGCCATCCCTGGACAAACACATCTGTTACAGGTAGCAGTCCCTGTGGATAAGGAATTTCTCCCATCTGTTCTCCTGCATGCCTTGACTCCCAGTCAGGTGGCAGTTCAGGAGAAACTGGAGGAAGCCCAAGTGAGCTCACTGAGGATGGGTAAGCATTAAATGGGAACCTGTGGTGATCCTGCCTTTCCTGAAGGTAATGCCAAGGCTCCCAGGAGCTTCATTTGGGCCAGAATTTCATTCCTCACCCTTCTGGTGCTTATGTGGGAGATGTTGAGCACAGACTGGCACTGCTCTTGTTACACTTCTTTCCTGTTTGGAAAGCCAGTGACTCACATGAGGAGTCTAAGTGCTGCATGGTGTTGGTAAAATCTCTGTGTTGCTGTGATTTGAGAATCTCATGCAAATCCCACAATACAGCCATCACAAATATGTAAATCCTGAGCTGCAGTGAATGCAAATCCCATGAGAGTACTACCAGTGGATATGCAAAACCTGCTACAGCCGTGAGATTACAGAAACCCCCGTGGCAATGCTGCCTATGGAGATATTTATTTCTACAAGTCTTGATAGTCACTTCTTTTGCATCAGCTCTGAGAGCTACAAATTGAGAACCTGCCTCCAAATGTAAACATGGGCTTAACAGCCAAGGTCAGGATCACAGGTCATGGGTAGCCAACACTTTGCATTCTGCAGGAAAATCTGCTCTCTCTAGAAATAAGCTGTGATTCACAATGGAAGCCAAGAGTATTTTAGCAGAGAAAAAAAAAACAAACCACAAAACCAAACCAAACAAAAATCCGACTGAAAACCTCAGGAAATTTTTGTATTTTAATTCAATTTCCTTTGCAAAATCAGCTGAGATATGGTTCTGAACTTCCTGTGTGCAGGTGTCACTCTGTGAAGCAATAGAAGTGATGAAACAGTCCTAAAGCAAAGGTGTCGCAAGGCTGGCATCCTAAACATCCCCCCCGAAAAGTCTGTGCTTGAGTGAAAACTCACTGAAAGAGGTGTTTCCCCAGCTCATTTGTTCAGTGGACCAACACTTGAAAAACAGAAAATAAAACTGGAATTCTTTTACCAGCTCTATTTTTACCACTGTATGTCTGCTTATGAAGAAAACCCAAAAGCTGAGCTCTTGCACACTGACCACATCAATCAGTTATGATTATTTTTATCTATGTTGAGAAAGGAGGTGACTGTATGAAATTCACTTCTCACACTGCTTTATTGAATTCACACCAGGCATGTTCCAGTGATCTGCAACAGTATGTGGAATGGAAATGTAGAGAGAAGCTCAGAGCAGTAGAGGGAGATTTAACATATCCTTTTATGCATTATAATGCTGAGAACTTCAATTATCTTCATTTAGGGTTTATGCATAAGACATGTCAACATTTTACTTCCCTAATTCCTGACACTGAAACCCTGAAACCAATTTTCAGGCTGTATGCACTATTTATGCAAATAGTCAGGCATTCAAATAGAAGTGATTATTCTACAAACACAGATACAGAATGAAGTGATCCAGTAGCAAATGAGTAATTTTGACATCAATCACAATCACGTCTGGATCATCTGCAAACTCAGAAGTTCACTTCTATATTTTTCTGAATAGAGCAATGAAAATAAAGCATTATTGCTCACTTAATGCTCTCACATTCTAAGCTCAGCATATTGTAAGGTGACATGGAACCCCCTTCCAATATTCATTAAATATTATACTAAAGCAAGCAGCCTAGAAATAAGCAACAGAATAAAATACAAAACAGTTCCTACTTTAAAGGGAAAAATAGAATCTGAAAGGAAAGCCTAAGTAGAAATCACAGGAGGAGTTTCTACAATGTGCCAGGACAATGTTGTTGGTGGTTTGGTCAAGAGAAATCATCCTGAAAGGGACAAAAAGGTTATATGTTTATTATGTTTGGAAGAATAGAGAAGAAGTGATCTGAGGAGTCTCTTAGACCTTTGGTAGTAACACTTGTCCCAAAGAACTGCTGTCACTAAGCTAGACCGGTTTGGAAACAGTTTGCATTGCACATATGTAATTAAGATAGAGTCTAAGGAGGAATTATATTCTTGTAAAGGGCAGAATATTGCCTTAAACAGGAATAACTAGTGTTTCATTTTGTGTGACATGTTCTGGCATCTGTCCTGCTTCTCAAGTTTTGATGAGAGACACTGCACTCCACAAGGTGTGTTTTGTTCAACACCCCACCAGCCAGGCTGCAGTGACACCATTCCTTTTGTAAAGGAGAGATCAGGACACCAGCTCTGGCCTCGTGACCAGCCCCACTGTCACCGTTCTCACCTCTCTGACGTTGTACCTCCCATCAAAGATTTGAGCTCCTCCGCCACCACCCTCATTCCTCTCACGTAGGGGCCTGGTTTGGTAGAAACGCTGTACAGAGGGTTGTGTCGCATCAGATATTCTGCAAGATAATTAATGGGGTCGAATGTGCTTGGGTCTTTGTCTGATACAAGCACATGCTTTCTTTCCACTTCCATTAACAGATTTTCTACTCCTGGGATTAATGTAGGTAGGAGTTTGTCAAGCAAATAGATGCGAGTATCGAGTGTCTCTCTCTCTTCGCTGTACCACTCTCTGGCCAGTGAGTCACAGGGTTCTCTCTTCTCTATCTTTTTTTCTTCTGCCTTTTGTGCTCCAATCACACTTGCCTTTGTCTCCTGCAGACTCAGACACCTTTGTTGTACCTTTTCATAAAAACACTCTTTCCACGAAGCGTAATTACCAAGACATGGCAGTTCATCATTCCCCTGATTGCTTCCCATTTCTGTGGCAGCTCCATCCTCATGTCCAGGTTTGGGATATTGCAGACCTGCAGACTCTGCTGATTCTTCTGGATGAGCAGCCATACCTCAATCACTGTGACACAGAAAAAAAAGCAGCTTGTTATATAATGCCAAAAGATGCAGCAGGGCCCTAACAGGTGACACAGCAATAAAGTCTATTGTTAGGAATTAACTAATATTTTTTCTATGTTCCTTTTTTATTCTGTTACTGCTGCTTTGTACTCTTAAATAAATACAGCCCCTTTGCTCCAAAGAGCAGTAAATGATTTATAAAGATTAATTATGTATCACAACAGCCCTTGGAGACAGAGCAACTTACTGTGTTCCTTTCTTACAAGAGAAGAAACTGAGACACAAAGGGGGAATGATTAATTGCTGGTCACTTGGAGACTCAGAAACCAAGTGGTGAACAGTGCTCAGAACTTGTTCCCCAGTTCCAACCAGTGGAATCCTCTTACCTCCAGAACCATTATTTCTGTTTAGGTCCATTCCCTGCCTCCAGGAAATCCAGTGGATATGAGACAAAGGAAGCAAGTAATGGAAAGTGTCAGATACCCAGCAGCAAGATTCCTCTATATGCTGCCTCTGCTTCAGCTTTTCTGTAGCTGTGAAGAACAGTGAGGAAGCTTGTCCCACAAACTACTTAACTTCAACTTTGGCAACTATTTTTTCCTCTGGATGTTTTGTTAAGGTAACAAGGACACAGGTGTGTGGATCAGCAGAGCTTCTACGGAAAGGGAAACTCTATACCATGAGCTCTGTAATCAAGTTGTTCACAAGCACTTAATGTTGTAGATTATTGTGTAAAAGAGGTATCTCCCTTTACAATTTCATGAACCTTGCTGTTTTTCTTCTCAAAATGTTCTTTCTGTCTGAGCTGCTCACAAGGCACAATTTGAAAAATGTTTCTGTGTGTCTCCAGGCTTAACTGTCTGCATCTGCAGTGGGATTTACACACCCAGGATGGAGCAGAGGGCTGGCTACTGCTTGATTCAAAGCATGAAAATTCAGCAGCAAGCTGCCAAACCCCAGCTCAGTGTTAGACAACAGCAAGGAAGGGTGCTATTAATAAATAACCTAACACCTTTCCAAATTAAAGATGAAACTCCACTCAGAACTTGCTGCTGCACTAACCTTTTCAAGTTTTTATTTAAAAGAGCTTTTCACTGAGGCCTCTCAGTATCCACAGCAATACTGCTGCTTTTGATATGTATTGCTCTTGCTGTTTAAGCATTTGTAGCTGTTCTGAAGTGAGTTCAACCTTCCAGGAAATGCATAAATGTGATCTACAGCCCTCCTGGCACACAAATGTAATTACTAATATGTTGACCTTCTGGTTCATTACCACTGCTGGAGTGCAAGTACTGCTGGATGGGTGGGATGCTTCACAGCATTGCATTTCTAGGTCTGTTTTCTTCATGGGCTTGTTGGCATCTTCTGGTAATTTGATTTCAAAGATGATTATTTGCCAGGGAATGGGATGAATTTATGGCTCAAACTGCCTGCCTGACCCACACAAAGGGTTTTAAGTTGGTAGCTGGTTTTGCCACTGAAGCTGTAAAGGAGTCTGAATTTGTAGTGGTAAAAAGGGAAACCTGTCCACCCTGTTGAATTGTTCCTTGCTTAGGTGAGTTCCTTTCAATGAGCTGTAAAACCAGACTCCTTGGTTCAAAGAAGGGTGTTAACCAAATGTTCTGGTCACATTCCAAATCAGCTGGTTTTGTTGTGCCAAAATAAACTGTTCTTGCAGTTTCAAATACTTATGTTATTTTTTAAACATCCTTTACGAAACCCTCTGCAGTTTCTGTGCAATGTTAAAGTGACAACTGGCCTCTGCTTCATGAGGTGGCTGATTCTGAGACATGATGAATACATTTTCTATGCTACTCTCAACCTTTTGTTAGGATAGTTTTGAGGATTAGTAAATGTTTATAAAGTATCTCTATGTCCAAAACAAAACATAAAACAACTAGTGCAACTGTTCTATCTCAATTCCAGGGCATTCACATAACTCCAGGAATGGAAGCAGAGCCCAGAGAACTGTTCCCACTGCTTTAATGCAGTACAGATGGAGGAGACTAAGAGGGTATGGAAGAACACACAAACAATACATAACTGTTCAAATAAACAACAAAGGAGTGCCAGAATCAGGCCCTGAAGCTTGGAATTTGTTGAGGATAACAGGGACACACCTCCAGTTTGGATAACACCCCATTGGCTCAGAAACTTCAGTGCTGATTTATGTTAGTTCAGAATTTGGCCCATAAGGGAAAAATCCTTAACTGAAAGGGTGGTCAGGACTGGAAGGGGCTGCCCAGGGAAGTGGTGGAGGCCCCGTCCCTGGAGGGGTTCAAGAAACAACTGGACATGGCACTCAGTGCCAGGTCTTTGGTCAAAAGTTGGACTTGATGATCTCGGAGATCTTTTCCATTCTTAATGATTCTATGAGTCTATGATTCTATAAAAATACAGACAGCTCTCATGGCCTATGGCATTCCCAAATGGAGCCCAAATAACAGTAAGCATGGAGCACAGAGGCAAACTTTAGAAACACCTAGGAAGTTTGAAAGGTCATATAAAGTTTCCTGTAAGCCTTTGTTCAAGCTGAAGGCAAGATAAGCTTTCCATTATTTAGCAGGATGCCACTTTCCTGACTCCTTTTCTGTGAGAAAAATATCCTTGCTGGAATCCCTGCAGGTACAAAATATCTCTGTGTTTTCTGTACAAAACCCAAATCTGCTCATAAATAAGATTCTTATGGTTTCATTGTTATTCTGTTAGGGAATTTTGATGGGTGGGATAGGGCCAGGAAACACTACAGTTTGTTTAGGTAAGTATTTTGGAGATGTCTGAGTCACAAAATCTTTCCAAAAACAGAGTCCAATCTTTTTGAGACTCTATCACTCTAATGTGTTCCACAGAGCATGTTTATCTCATCAATCACAAAGAGCCCAATACCCTTTTCATACATGACCTTTTCAATACAATTAAAATTTTAAAACATTTTTCTTTTTTGCTTTCTGAAGCTTTGAAGAACTGTTTTTCTTACCTTTGGAGCAGGTATCAAAACAGATCTTACTCCTCCTGCATTCAAAGTGGCTTTGCAAATCAAGAGGAATTTAATACATGCCCATCTGTTCTCCACCATTAAAAATCTTGAAGTGAATTAGGGATTTCTCAGACCTGCTGTGGAGCTGGGCTGTGAGTTTTACTCCTCTGTGTGTTTGCAGTTGCTAAGCAATAATCCCAAAGGTTGCTATGTCTTTCCACGAGCAGAATTGCTGTAGGTTGTCTTTTGGCTTTGGCACAGCCCAACAGACTCTTCTGCACTGAACTTAGATCATTGCACCACATGACTGAAAATAAAATCCAAAAAGGACTAGGAATAGCAACAGACAACATTAAGGGCACAAGTAGAGAATCTGCAGGTGCCCAGTGACAGGTTTACCTTCAGATTCGAGGATCATGAAATCCAGAACTGTCACAAGTCCATTACCAGCTGAAGGGAGGACTGTGTTAACCAGATGTGAGAATCTGAGACATAAAATTAATTCCCAACTCAAATTTAAACATTTTCAGGCTTTCTTTCTTGTGAAGAACTGCATTGCTTTGAAGCAGCCTTGCAGGAAAGGCACATACAGCACTAAATAGGGGGGAGTGCCCAGTGCCATTTTGTTAGACTGCTTTTATACCTGAATCTAAAGGAATGTGATGAATCTCCTTTCATAATTTCTCCTACATTCTTTGAGGAATAATATGCAACATAGGGAAAGGAGAAGGGAAAAGACAAACACATCTTCAGCAGCCATCCTGCACTCATTTACTCTAACACAAATCAGGTGCCTCTTCAGCGATTTCCTTGGGTCAGGCAGGACTTCCAGCTGAGACATTTATGGCAATTTCTGCCAGGAAACAAGGTTTATCTAATGCTGGTTTTAATTTGTATTTTGTGCTGGAAGTGGCATAATCTTTGGATTTCCTACCTGCGGGAAAACTGAATTGTGAATTTATCTGCAGTATTTGTCATTGGAAGAGCTGCACAATCCCCTGCCCTCTGGCATGGTATTAGTCTCCATTTCATGGGACAACTTGTAAGAAACCTTGAAATAGAGGAGGTCAACTTTCATGTGAAAAATAGCTGTAATAAATTACCATTTCTTTGCTATTTATTTGGAAAAAATGTATCAGAAGGAAATGCAGTGCATTTCCAAGACGTGTTGAAGTCTACCATCAATTATGTTAACAAAATGAAGCAGAAAATTAGTGCACAGGACTAATTTAAAATGAGGCTTTAAACTGGATTGTGCACTTTTGTCCTCAAAGCGGGTTGCACATGATTAATTCCTGTTATCTCTTCTCCCAGGTGTGCCTGGTTTTCCCCCTTTGCAATCCAGAATTCTGTTGCTTATTATGATTAACTTACAAGACTTTTTTCAGTATGAAACATAAATTAAGAAGATACTCTCCCTTTTGCTAAGTGATTTTTTTTTTCAACCCCCAAACAAGAGCATACAAATAGAACTTGGAAGGAGGGATCAAAATGGCTCTATTTTTGTTTTTCTGGAAGTGGAATCCCGTGGGTTAAGCAAACCTTTAATTGTACCCTATTTAACTTGGCTGTTATCCCTTAATGTTTTTGCTAAGCAAAGTGTATCTTTTTATTATGCCATCAAATACTTGCACTGTTGACAAAATAATGGGCTGACTATGTCATCACAGATGTTTTGCTGGAATTGCCTCTTCTGTCTTTTTTTTGTTTTTCTGTGTAAGATACATTTTGGGAGCACTCTGATGTCTTTTGCAGCCAAGATTATGCAATAAAAGCCCTAACATGTAGTAATAACAAGTTGTGTTAGCCAGAGAAATGTTTGCAGTGTATTAAATAGTCAGTTTTGGAAATGTTTACAAAACCAGCTCATGTAGAGCTCCACGTCCTTTAAATGCTGCACTGGGCTGAAGCTGCAGGTGCTGACCACACAGGAAAGAATAAGGCCACAGGCTTCCAGTCTCCTTTTTGTACCAACCCTGATGCTGTGACCACAACCTGCCCTCTAATTGCTCTTTTCAATCCCAATACATCTGCCTTTTAGCTTCCCCCTCCACATTTAAATTCTGCTGCTAAAAGACACTGCACGTGCAAATGATACCTTTCTAAGGGCTGGAGAACCACCCCAATCTGTGATTATTGTAATTAACAACTGATATGTTGGACTGTAGATAGCAACTCTATTATTTACTTGTGGTAAATGTTTTTTATAAGGGTTTGCTGTTCAAATACCTGGAAGAGCTACAGGGTATATAAAAGTTACACAAAAGTAAATTTGGAAGTTGGTGTAAATAATCATTTCTCGATAGTAATCCCTGCATGACTTGATCAAAATCCAAAATGAAACGCCAGTCCCAGGTGAGGGAACTGCTACAACACTCTGGGAACTTCAGTCATCCATCCTCTGTACCAGTGCAGAGGCATCTGAAGATGAGCTACGTGCCTTGAAGCAGCCCTATATTTGCAGGAATGAAACTAAAAACCCTCAAATTATACTTTAGAGAAAGGTGAACAGTCATATGCCAGAAGAGGAAAAAACTTTCCCATCCTCAAATGGAACTCCTGCCTCTGCAGAAAATCATGGGAAAAACTTTACAGCATCATGGCCTCATGCCTGGCTGCCACCTCAACATGCAGTTTAGTTACTTAATTTAAAAGGAGTCTGGAAGGCACTTTCTTGACCTCTTTGCCATGAATCAGTGTGCTGCAAGCACACCATCCATAAATACCGTGTTTCAAAAAACCAACATTTTGGCTGTAAAACGCAGGACAAGGGCTCTTCATTTCCCAGTGGGTTTTGCTTATTCTCCCCATGTGCTCAGATCCCTCTGGGGAGTCTTTTGGATGTGCAGCCCACCCTACAAACAGGGACAAACAGGGAGCCTGTCCTCAATCCCTATCCTCCATCCCTGTCCTCCATCCTCGCCTGTCCACCAGGAGGCAAAATGCTTCATTAGCGATCCTCACCTCTCCATTGCAGCAAAGCCCAGCTACAGGAGCCTCCCTGATCATTATTTTAACTGGGGAATAACCTTAAGAGCGACCATGAGGCTTCTCTGGCACTTAAAATTTACAGGGGCAAAGTGCAGTCAGCCTGAGGAGCAGATCAAAGCCATGTCAGCCATATGCTTAAAAGGAATCTATGGGTAAATACACACTCTTGACAAAGAATTTGCTGTGTTTAATATTTAGAACGGCTTCTGGTTATCATTTGTGATGGTGTCATTCAATACTCAAGACAATTCTTGATCCCAGTTACCTCCTTCCCATGAATTTGGTGGATTCTTGATCCAAATTACCTCCTTCCCATGAATTCGGTAGCACCAGGCTGAAAATGCAAGGCAAATGAAGTTTAACAGCACTTGACCCTTTGCCTCAGACCCCAAAGCGCTGGGCAGTTCTGCATCTGTGGATGTCTGAGTGCCTAAAATGTCTCGTGTACTCATCAGACTCGTTTTTTGCTGCTTGGGCTTGTGCATTGATGTATGAAGAGATGTTATATGCTGTTTTCATTATGGAAAGAGTTACTGTTGCTACCACAGCTGAGGAAAAGCTACATTATTTGAGCACTAATGCCAACTTTCACCCGTGGGTGCCAAGCCCGCTGTCACGGATCCCAGTGGGATGGGACTCCACAAACCATCACCAGCCAGGAGGCACACTGAGGGTGCCCAGCTGACACACATTCATAAAAGCCACCTCTGGGGCTGAGAGACAGGAGGGGCGACGCTGGGACCCCCTACTCCACTGCCGTTCCCTCAGGGACCAGGGGTGGATGCCAGGACTCTCCAGCTCCCTCAGGGACCAGGGGTGCGATGCTGGGACCCACCTCACGCCCCCAGCGACCAGGGATGGATGCCGGGACCTCCAGCTCGCTCAGAGACCAGGGGTGCGATGCCGGGACCCGCCACCCCCGCCGTGCCCTCAGGGACCGGGGGGCGATGCCGGGACCCCCCTCAGGAGCCGCCGGCGCCGCGGGGGTTAACGCGGCGCGGCCGCCAGGGGGCGGCGCCGCGCGCGCGCTGACAGCCGGCGCGTGCGCGCTGGCGCCTCATTGTGCCCGGCCGGCCCGGCCCCGCCGTGCCTCAGTCGGCGAGAGGCCGCGGGCGCGCGCGGAGCTGCTGCCGCTGCCGCCCCCTGCGGCCGCCGCCGCCACCTCCGCATCCCCCCCTTCCCCCGCCCGCCCGCCCGCCCGCCATGGAGTGACGGCCCCCGCCGGACGGCCGGACGGGGGGGCCCCGCCGCGCCTCGATGGCTCTGGTCACGGTGCAGCGCTCGCCTACCCCCAGCGCCACCTCCAGCCCCTGCGCCTCGGTGAGTCCCCGGCGGGCGCTGAGGGGGCAGCGCGGCGCTCGGCGGCCGTTGGGGTCCGGCGCGCGGCGCTGCGCATGCGCTCCCCACCCCCCCACCCCTCCCCTCGGTCGCCCCCCGGTGCCGGCGGGGTCCGGGCCCCGGGCCGGGGGCGAGGGGGGCCCGCGGTCCGCCGGGAACGCGGGTCACACACCCTGCGCTGTGGCCTGGTGACAACCCGGGGGACGGGCGGGGGGTCCCGCCGCCCCTCAGCAGGCCCGCAGTTCCCTACCGGCCCTCGGGGCACCGCGGGGCCCCGGTCAGCCCCAGCCCCGCTGTGAAGGATGGGGCAGCGCGGGGCTGTTTCTGTAAATCCGCCTGGTTTAGTCCGTGCTCATTGTGTGCGGTGGGAGAGGCGGGAAGCGTGTGTGGAAGAGACCTGCCATGGTTGGGGCTCCGGCCGTGCTCAGCTGATCTCATCTGACAGCACCTCTGGGTATCCCCAGCGCCCTGCCTTGGCCAACACATAAGGGTGCTTTTGCTGCCCCTTCTTCCGAATGGTGAATATAATTTTCACGGGGCTGTGTCAAGCCCAGGACAGGCACAGAACGGCAGATTCCAAATCCCCGGGTGAGATGTGCAGCGGGACAGATGTTCCCATCGCTGCCCTGGGTCAGGCTTCTGGCTTTCCATGCTCTTTACACTTAGGACAGACTGTTGTTTTAGTACTTCTGTGTTGTAAAATCCTGCTTGTTAACCCCTTCAGCTGCTGCCAACCCTGTTTCCTATGTAACCAAGGATGAGAATGAAAATAGCTTGCTTTCACGTCTGTGTGCTCAGTTCTAAGTTAGCTTTTATCCTTAAAAAACCTCATGCATTATCACACTGGCGTTATGTCTGGTTTGCAAATGTTTGGAGGGAGAGAAGAATTGAAATCCCAGTTGCTTCCGTCGTGGAGGGGGGGGGATGAAAAAGCCAAGTACTCTGAAAATATTTCTTGTTGTGTTAGGTAACCTCTTCAGAAACTAGATCAGCTACTTGACAGGTCCTGCCTGCCCTGACAGCATTTTAGCTGTCAGAACACTTATTTTTTTTCCCCCCTCTTTCATTCCCATGCCTCTCCTAAGGTATGTTTATTTAGCAACACAGATTAATTTCACTTATATTTCTCTGCTATAAATATTAATGTGCTGTCTTACTCAGAGATTGCCTCCCCCTTTGACTTCTTTATCCTTTCCACTATTCCTTTTCCCAGACAGTTATTGTATTTAAGATGCCTTGTGAGAACAGATAGAGCTCTCTTGGCATCTTCCTTCTTTCTCCCACTTGGATGCATAACCCCTCCCTTTCTTAAATATTTTATATATATATGAACAATTAGTTGTGTTCTTTAAAGCTTTTCCATCTGGAACAGCCAGGCTGTTTCCCAACCAATTAAATTAAATTGAAGCTGTGCTGATTTTTGGACACTACTTAGTTTTTAAATATAAAAACAACTCCCTGTGGAGCCTGATAAACCCAGGGGGTGCAGCTTTCAGTGTATGTATCTATATTCTCTTTCTTCCATCCCATAGTTCAGAGTGTATTCTGTGCCAGCGGGGTTTGTACAGCCTTGGTGCCCTATCCAAAAATAAGTGTGTACCATGTTCCTGGCCTGCTTTTGGTTCTCATAATTGCTTCTACTTTCTCACACTTCTCTTGCAGTATAAAGTGCAAATGATTTTCATCACATTCTGCCCTTAACTGCTGTTGTTTGAGCACTTCTGCATTTCCTGTTGCAGCTTCCTAACCACACTTCAGGGGTTTGGCTGCCCTTTTAGCCTCTCCTTAGATAGCTGGGCTTGTTTCTCCATCCTTCTGCCAGGGTTTTGCTGAGCTCATGTGTGTTCCTCCTCTGCCACAAACTTCTTGTTTCTTACCCAGAACTTTTGGTATCATTTCAGATGATGTTCCCTCCTCGCCTGCTGAGGGCTCCTGAACAAGGGCAGACACGTTTTTAGTCCTTAAGAGAGCTTTGGGCCTGCCACACTTGCTGTTGTGATGGATCCTTGTCAGCTTCAGCAGGAGGACTTGATTCTTTGAGTTTTAATTGAAATTGTTTCTACCATTCTGTTGTAACCTGGTGGTAGCTTCCTTCTATACCAAGTAACTATCTCCAAGTTACTACTTTAAAAGAAAGCTCCTCTTGCTGAGTAATTCTTATGAGTAGTATAAGGGTCTGTCCTGCACCGTGGAACACTCTGCTTTGGAGCAAAGATTTTCTGGTGCTGCTGGAACTTTGCTGTTCCAGCTTGTGGGCAAGGGAGAAGCGTGTTGGTGTGCAAGCATATGGCTCTGTCTAATTCTGGTTCCAGGTCACTAAGAATTTTGAGGACAGAAATGGATTCTCTTTAAAATTGCTCAGTGTCTTTTTACTTGAGAGATAAACTTCTCAGGCAAGGAGAAAGGGTGAAATTGGTGTCCTCAGACTGAATTTTTTGCATTAAGTATGCCCTATAAACTGTTATAATTGGCTCTTGTGGATTCAGGGGAGTAGCTGATCTCAATCACTCTGAAATTGGATGGCTTTTATTTATAGGTTTTTATCTTGTTCTCATTGCCATAGAGCATCTCATGAGCATTCATTTCAGGGTAGTTCATGCAAAGTGTCCATTATACATTTACAGCCCTCTGGTTGCTTGATGACTTGTAAAATTCCTTTAATTGTCGGTCCAGACTTTTGCTGTTTGTTTTGGCCTTTGGTTATGCAGTCACTCTTGAGAAATCAGACTGCAATCTTCACTTCTTAAAGCAGAGTAGTTGTCTTCTGACATGCCCTGTTGGCAGACAGTGGTCCAAGGCAGGACTGTGCCTCATTAAAATGTAAAGGTACCACGAGCCAGAGAGGGGCTCCCTTGGTGCTCATGCTGATGTATTGTTGTTCAAAGCAGTTGTTGACTAATAAATCTGTATCAGAAAATCTATTGAAACTCGCTCTTTTATACTATTTGTATGCACAGTTCAAAAAAAAAATAATTCTGTAGTTTCTTTAAGGTGCAGTTTTCTTTTTTGTCTATTATATCTCTTTGCTGAGAAGTGAAGAAGCTGGGCAGGCAATGTGGCCCTGGCTGCTCTCACAGTTCACTTGCCTTCCCTACCCTCAGGGACACAATATGCTTTCATTGGAAGGGACCGACTGACCCAAAAAGAGAGGCTGTGCTGTACATGTATTGTTCTAAAATGCACAGTTTGGGAAAAAAAATATGCTAAAGCAAATGAAAACCTAAGCCATTGAACTTCCCCTCCTTAATCCCAGGAGAACAGCTTGAGCAGGAAGCAGAGTCCTGCAAATGTGTTGGGGAGTCTCTGTCATGTTGTGCTTGGGAGCTCCTTTCTGGTGGAACTTACAGGAAACACTTTTCCCACTTATTTATGGGGAAGGTAAATATAACATTTCTCTACCCCTGGTCCTGTAATTGCTGTTAAACAATGTGGTAATTCTGAGTTTACTTAATCATTGGTAAGTCTGGTCTATCTCACATAGAACTTATTTTTCTTTTTTCCTTTTTTTTTCTAATTAATTAAGACCTTGATAGCTGCTGAGTTTATAGCATTATGGAGAGTTGATTTTTGGAGGGGACTACAATGTAGCTGAGAGATCAGAAGCTTCTTATGAAATACTTAGTAGATTTAGGAATGCCTGATCTTTGAAGATGGTATCATCTGTTGTTCGTTGGTTTTCCTCAGCTGATGTTTTCCAGGTATAGCCAGAGCTCATTCTGGAAACTGAAGTGTTTGGAGGCAGTGGCCCAGAAGGATGAGCTGATTCCTGCTTCAGGCAAACCTTGTGCTGTACAGAGACCTCAGATTCCTGTGGTGCCAGCTGTCACCATTTGGGAGATAAAACTGTTTCAGTGAGGTGACCTGTTACTTCTTCCCTGTCTTTCAAACTTCTGTTGAAACTTCTGTGAGGGAACCAGAAGACCTCTACCTCTTGCTGGGCTTGATGCTGTGTTGTTAAAAGATGAGGATTTCTCTCCAGCAGCACAAATAACTTTTGTGTGTGTAAATGGATTCATGTGTGGTGATATTCTCCTGTTCCTAAAGCAGCTTGATGGTCAAACTGTGACAAAAGACCTGTCCCTTCTCTGACAGATCTGCTGCCTGTGCATACACACTGAGCAGGCTCTTGTAGGGATCTGCATGAAATCAGATCCTCAGAGGATCTGATCTCTTTAGGGGTCAGAACAGTATTTGGAGCTGAGAGGGAGGATGGTGACAGTTGAATTGGAGCATCATAGAGAAGCATTCTTAAAACTTTCAAAGTACAAGAAAAAAGTCTTTACCTTTTTTTTTTTTTTAAGGGATCTGACTGTCCCTTTGTAGCACATCTCAGTGATAGGCTTGATTTCTGTTTTGTCTTATTTCTTCTTGAAACAGCCTAAGGTTTCTTTACAGAGCTGGCATTTGCTTCTCCCACATTCTTCACCTTCTCTTTGTTTTGTTCTTGAGGTGTTGCTTTCCCAGTTGTCAGTTCTGGAGTATTTGTGTCTTGACCAGTGAAGTCCAGCCCACAGAAGCTCTGGTAGTTGGCCTAGAGACTGAAGCCTACTTTTCTTGGGATAAGAAGTCAAACTTCTTCTAGTACTGTGTCAATATTGGCCTAAAATGGCCATTTTTAGGTTGAGAGGGAAATTTTGTCTTTTTACTTATTTCACCCTTTTTTCAGTCCACCAACTATGATGCAGCTGCTGCATTTTAGATAAAAAACTCTTCAGCTCTGTTGTATCTTTGGAACTATGAACTTGCATTGAAACAAACTGAGTGCAGCACATATTTAAGTTCTAACCTCTTGAGTTCCAGCAGCACATAAATTCTTGTGTTTTGAAAAGGAGCTTGTAATTCAAAAATGAAAATAACCTGTGATGCTGTAATGAGTCATTATCTGACCAGTATTGATTCTTGCTGTTTTAAGAAATGAAAGTAAGTTGAAAAGGGCAGGGTACAGTAGCATCTACAGTTATTTTGGGAGCCAATGACACATTTATTTGAGTGGAAAATGCTATTTTGAGTGGAGAGTACCATTCACAAAGCAGTCTGCTGGAAATATTTTAGTGTAAGAGGGCTGCCCTCATGCAGGGGTAATGCCTGAGGATTTCCAGTTACTGGAAAAAATTCTGAAGGATCTGTAGCTGCAACTCTGCTGTCTTGGGAAATGGGGAAAAAAAATAGCCTTTGGGCAGCTTAGCTCAGTGTAGCTGCTCCCTGATCACAGGCTGCAGCTCAAGGTTTCATTCTTCAGTCACAACAAACCACATCCTCCCAGGAGCAGAAGCAAGAGGGCTGTTCACAGGCTCCCGGGAACGCCTGTGCACTGGGAGCTCCTGCCATCCCTGCAAGAATGTGCTGGAAGGGAAGACTTCAAACATGCCCTTGTCCTTTTAGAGTTCAACTGACAGAAAGCTTTTACTGTCTTCATGTCTGACTGTTGCTGGTGCCAAAAGCAAGAAGTATGAACTGAGCTGCTGGTTTGCGACCGATGCTTCATTCCTAAGGACTGGCCTTGGAACATGAGAGCACTGGGCTGGTCAGCTGCCTGCTCCAAGTGTTCCAGTTGTTTAGTTCAGCCTGTGAATTTAAGAAATCTCCTGTCTGTGCCATTGATTTGCCTGAGCATTCTTTTAATTTGATTATTACTGACAGTGAAGCTCATATCTTTTGTGTAAGAGGGGAATCTTGGAAGCAGGAGAAGAAAGAGCTGATATCTATTGGAAGTAGTGATTTAGACAAGGCAGACAGTGTTTCTTACCTTTTGGCTGGAAGCTCTTCCTCCAGAGTGCTCTGTTTAAAGGGATAAAAAATTATGAAGGCCAAAAGCCATTTTTGCATTTCTGAGTTGGGCCGTATGAATTGATTAAATTACTGTCAACCATCTGCAAAATATCTTATCTCAATACTCCAGTGCTGCAGTGCCTGTGTGCCCGTGGTTTAGTCGGCGTTTGGGCAGGCCCCTGTTCGGGTTTGAATGTGTCAATAGCTTTTTGCCCAAACAGAATGACTCTGAATATGCATCTTATCAGCGTGGCTCACTGCAGGCTGATCTCCTCTGGAAGGCAGAGGACGTTGCTGTAAGATGAGTCACACAGTTAAACAGCTCGTTGCTTCCATGGTGAGACGCGCCCTTACTGAGCACCCAGCGCCGGCAGTGCCCTGTGAACTCCTCATGGCCCCGCTGAACAGAAATGCCTTTGGGCTGTGGCTGCTCCCTGCCTTTGGGTGCACTGGTCCTCTTCCTTCTCCCAAGGAACCCCTGAGCCAGGGCTTCACACCAGTAGTGGAGTTACTGCATTGGTGTGGGCTGTTTCAGGGTGAAGTTAGTGGGGAACTTGAGGCCACAGTGTAAACTACTTGTATTGAGGTAATCAGAGACATTAGGTTATTTCATCTGACCTATTTGGAAAGAACTCTTTTATCACAGATCACGCTGTCCCTGTACTAAGTTCGTACCAGAGCTCAGCAGGTGGCTTGGATGCTTGAGCTTTTCACTGCTCTGCAAGTAGAGCGGTGAAGGAGACCTTGGAGAAGTAAATTCCAGAGATGTTGTCTCAGGAGTTGATCTTCAACTTTTAACTGGATTAAATATCTGAGAAGTGGATTTTAATGTGGAGAGCTGGTCCTTTCACAGGGAACTGTGCCTGTCCTATTATTCTCACTTGCTGCTATTGTGTCCCTTCTGTTTTGATGTACAGAACTATCATATTTAAAACTGCAGCAAGAGCTTTTAAGACTTGTTCAACTGGCTTGGTTTAGCTTCAGTGTCTGACATCTGAGAAATGTGCATATTAGGATTCTTCAGGAAAAAACCAAAACCTGTTAGGCTTTTCATCTCTAAGCCTTTTAGTGGTGATGAGAGGGAGGGATAAGGCATATGTCTTCCATGTGTAAAATACTTTGCTTTCCAAAGGAGAGCTTTGTTGGTAGTTTGAGGTCTTCTGAGTGTTGCAGGACCAACCCTTTGGCTCAGTCCATTTGAAGATGGAGTTTCCCATGGGTCTCTGAAGCTACTGAAAGGACTGCAGAGAGTCAGCAGGTGTCTGTGAGCTTCTTGTGTGGTAGCAGGTATCCTTTTGAGCCTGCTGTTCCCTTGCAGCAGTCCCAAGTTCTGGAGTGTCTTCTGTAGGAAACAGGGTGTCACACTGAAAATTTAGCTCATAAGTAGCTGTGGGGCAGGCAGGGAAATGACTCAGCTCTCTGACCTACAGACAGGAGCTAAACCTAGTTACAAGAGGAAATGCTAGGTGAGGAGATAAAGGTGTTTCTGGAATAAGGATTGATTCTTTTTTTGTTTTTTCTTTGTTTCTGTTGTTGTCTTTTTGGTTTTGTTTTCCTTTCCGCAGTCCTCCTCAACAGTTTAAAATAGTTTAAAGACAAACAGCTCTGGGCATGTTCTTCAGAGGTGCTGTAACCACAGTATTTAAGTACAGTGCTTCAAACTGTGGTATGGAACAGCTACCTAGGTGCTGTATTATATTGTCTTCCTGAGTGAAGTGCAAACCTTGAAATGACAGCCCTCCCGTTTGCCCTTTAACATTGCAGAATGGTTGACAAAGATTTAATTCACTTTCTGAACAAATATTTTTCTTATGTAACATCTAGTGAGTTTCGTTACTGGGAGTTTCCTCTGTTTTTGTTTTCAGCCGACTTGTGCTTATGTGGGAGAGCAAGCTTGTGACTTCAAAAAGTGAAGTGAAACAGGACAACTTAGACTTTTTTGTTCTTTGTGACATTTCTTCCTCTGTGATAGTGTTTTGGTTCTGCAGCAGTTAATAGAATGTCTAAGCCTGAATTCCAGCTCTTAATGAATCTTCAGACAGCAGCTACCCCTGTAGTGTGGGTCGAGTCTAATTTTGCATGAGCTTGTCAGTACAGTTGCACATGGGAATCAAATATTAATATATTTTCTCTTGCTTTTTGTGTCCACCCCTCATCGTGTCCCTCAGCACTTCGCTGTGTCACTGCCTCAGCGGTGTCCTGGGAATGAATTGTCCTGTGCAGCTTCTCTCTGCTCCTGAATCTCAAATAAAGGAGCGTCAGGGCAAACCAATATGAAGAGAGCATATTTTCAAATGCCTTCCCAAAAGTTGGGCATGGTTATATAAACTTTAAGGCAAGGGAGGCATTACAAGTTAACGTTCATAGTATGACTGGAATAGAGTTTGCATCGTCTCAGTGGGTGAAATGAATATTTTTCACAAACATTTTACAGATCCCTGATCTCTACAATGTGCTTCATGCTGCAAAGATAAGAACTGTGCCACAGGCTTCTGCAACCCACACTTCTGGTCTTTGAAGTGGAATTTTTTTTTTTCTTTTACACATACACCAGAAACTGCTCTTGTAGGGAGGAAGCTCTGTTTAACTTAGATCTGTTCATATTGACTGTAGATGGCTGAGATGGTTATTTTGGGGCAGTTTCTGTCTGGTTCTCTTATGAGTGAGAAAGTTCAGACTTGACTTTGCCTTGAGGAGAAGGGAGAAGTTTGACGAGTTTTTTTTTTAGTATTTGAGGAGAAGATGGCATGAGCCAAAATAAATTTTTAAGCTTAAGTACTTGTTCACATCTTGATTCTAAAGTTGAGAAGTGCCTCATTTAAAAAGTAAAGTATTAAAAAACCCTATAAAACCACAATTAAACAACCCCCTCCCTACAAACATCCCCCCAAAACCTCGGAACAAAACCCAAACCAAAAGTACTCAGCTTGTTTAGAGTTTAAACTTGCAAAGGTTTGGTTTTAGGACAGATGAGCAGAGAACACCTCAAGCTGAAGGGAGTAAGTGCAATGACAGCTTGAGGTGAGAAGTGATCTGGGCGTGTCAGAATTTCATGTACTCGCTGTGATGTGGGACATCCCGGACACTGAAACTTCACTGTGGTGGTGAACATGCTCTGCACATGCTGTGGGAGATGCTGAGGAACCCTGAAGCAGTGAGAGATACCAACAGGGCATTAGTGAAGAGTCTTTTCTGGGGGCAGATGGGCAGTGATTTCCCAGCCGAGTTGCTCGCGGGCGCTTTGGCTGAGGCGCAGCATCGCTCTCCGAGCCTTGGCGCGGGTTCAGTGCTCTGTGTGCTGGGGAAGCTCGCTGTGCAGAACGTGAGAACTTCCTGCTCTGATAAGGAACCAACAGCTCTTCCAACAGGTGCAGCCTTTAGCTGCAGTCCTGAAGATGTCACAGAAACGTTTGCTGTCATGGGCCTTCGATATTGTCAGACCCAAACTGAGGAGTTCCTTGTGACAGAGTAGTGGAACAGGCCTGAGTCTGGCCTGAACATTTCAGAAGGCACAGCTTTGCCTCCTGCCTTGCACTGCTATGATAAGAGAATTAGGAGGGGAAGCTGTGTTCAAGAATCTCTCATCTGTGATGGTGGCTCAGACTGAAATGGAATAATGTTATTTTAAAGGGTGCTCTAAAGCACTAAAGCTTTATAAATATTAATTTTGTTCATTTGTTTCCTAATAAAAGGCTTTTATTCATGAAATCGCTATTTATTTATTAACCTGACAAACTAATAGCAAGCTCTCTTCTTTCAGTGTATGCATGTGCCATATCACAATTCTGCTTGTCACCGTAATAAGAACTTCATTCATCTGCCTTAAAATGTCATTGATAACAACCTGGCAGTGGCCCAGCTTGGAGCAAGTTAACTACAAAAGGCTGCATTGTAAACCTTTCTGAGAGTACATGCTACATTAAGTCTAAAATTAAAAAAAAAAAAAAGAGAGAGAGAAAGAGAGAAATGTGCAGGCTGGTCCGAGCTGCACATAACTGCCAAAGAGCTTCAAACCTCTGAAAAAAAAATTGAGCTCTGTGGAGAGGAGTTCTGGCTGCAAATGGGATAGTTTGGAATGAAGGATGCATTCTGCTCACTCTAAAACCTTTGAGGTGCACTGAATTTATAAACCTCATCTTAAAATGAGAGGGAATGTCTTGCTGAACCACAAGCAGCTAAATGAGAGCTTGTACATGTAAGGATCTTGTTATTTCCTTTGGTCTCTGCTTTCTTCGAGTGGCTGCCCGGGATAAAAACTGCAGTCTGAAAATAGTCACAGGCCTCTGGGACTTAACTGCTGGAACACTGTGAGGGAGTTTGTCTTGGTTATAAAAACCTTCCCCGACCCCAGCTGCAGCCTGTGCACCAAATGCATTTATGCTCCCATAGGGTCACAATGCCAGGAGGGTCTTCACACTGAAGTTCAAGTGCCTGGTCGTTGTGCCATTTCCTCTGGAGGTACCTCAGCTGCTCGTTGCTCTGTAATCCTGTATATGGGCTTCACATTCATGGAGATTTAGAGCTTCTTGCCTTGGACTCTCCTTAAAACTATTAGGAATGCAGCTTGTAGCCTGGGTGAGGGGGAACTGAACTGCTCAGGAAACAGAGGCGGAGTCTGTGAACTTTATGGAGGGAAGCTCCCAGGGAGTCTCCCTGTGTTGCACGTGAGGGCTGTGGGTACAGCCCCTGACTAACCCAACCAGCCTCACTGAACAATTTAACAGCTGAGCAGAACAAGAAGCTTTAAGGCAACTTCATCCAAGGTCTTCTGGGAGCACTGTAAGCATGCAGTAAAACACCGTGGTTCCCATCCTACACTCCAGAAATGGAAAAGGCTCTGTGTGGGGAAGGGCTTGCTCACAACTGTATAGTCTGATTTCTTAACTGGAATAGGGAGTCTTAAAAAAAAAAAAAAAAAAAAAAAAACACAAACTAAAACCTGCAATTTCAAACTGCTTCACTTGTGTGGTTTTTGTTTTGTCTCTTTCTTAAGTATAGTGTATGGACAGCGCCATGGGTTAGGGAACACTTCAACTTCATCTTCAGAGACTTTTCGTATGTAGCCTCCTGCTGAAGTCAATGGGTGTGGAGGTAAGCAGTGCCGAGTGCTTTCTGAAACATCACTGCCACCCACTCTGCAGCCTGATGCACACAGCACTCCTTGTATTTCAGCATTGTTTTTCTCCAAAAAAGTCGCATGTGGTTGCACAATGAAGACACTGCTTATTTGTGTAATGCAAATCTGTTCCTGCTTGTTGGTACAAAGTGCAAGCAGAGAGCATCAAAGTGTGGAGACCTCACAGATCCTGCATGAACACTTGCCACTGAACCTCAGTGACATCCTGCATTATGTCAGAATAAAAGATGACATCACAGTTGGTCTGTGAGTGAATGGGATTTGAACTCAGGGTTGAATGTTGCTGCCTGAACCGTTTGTGCTACTGATGCTCAGCATCCTTTGCCCTGCTATTGTTTGTTTGTTTGTGTATTTTTACAACTGCTGAGTTTAGTCTCTCAAAAGTTAATTATTTTATCAGGAGGCAATCAGAATCAGCAAGAGTTTCCTGTTTCCATGTCTTTCTGTTGATTTCCTTTTTTGTTGAAACACAACTTTCTCTGTTGAAACACAACTCAGTTGCTGCACTCTTGAGTTTCCCTCTATTGCCTTAAAGTGGAGGGAGGGGGAACTGTCTGAAATAGCCTGATATTCTCACAGAGATATTGACAGTGGGGTCTGGTGGCTAAATTGTTGTGATAAGACACAAATTCTTCAGCTGATGCTGTTGAAATCCGCTGACTTTTCTGTGCTCCTAATAGAAGGCTTTAAAATATCCAGCTGCAGACTGATCCTCTCCAAGCATGTGACACTGACATCAGTCCTAGAAGTGAGGCGTTGAACTGCCTCCAAAAATGAGCTCAGCGGGTAATATTCAATGCACTGATTTAGCAAGATATTGGTTAATTTGATTACATGGTCACCTGTACATACTGCTTGGAAGATGGGAATTCATTCCAAATTTAGTTGCTCCAGATACTGATGTTATAAAAATCCTCTTGATCAGATGCTGTGCTCCCACTGTATGCTGGGAGCTGGGCTTGGCAGAGCCTATCTGTAATTGCCACTAATTTGCTCCAGGACTTGCCAGTTTCTTGGCTTTTCTTCTCCCTTCACCCCTCCCAATAAGCTGTAGGGAATAAGAGTGGGATTCTGTCGTTAAGCCATCCCACTAAAGCCACTCATAAAACTTGCTTGATTTTCTTACGGCTCTCCTGACTTTTTTAAATGGCTGCATTAGAACACAGCCGTGGCCTTTCCCAGGACTTTGGGTAGTGGTCCATCTTCAGCCTCACCCACCATCCAAAGCAGAGGGACCAATATGAAATTAAACCCTGGCAGAAGGGCCCTGGAGGCTTCCTCCCTGATGTAGCTTTAGGTCAGCAGTAATTGCAGCCTTCCTGTTACAACCCACACAAAGAGCATGGATTCGGGCAGCACAGGAGTGATGCTGACCCCAAATAAACATACTTGCCCATTGTTTTGTAAACTTGAAGATATTCTTTATTTGCCTTTGATTACAGCAGGAGTATGTTCTAGATGCTGCTGTCTGAGCACCTCAACATACGTCTGATTATTTATTTGAAACATGAGCATAAGAGAAACAGCACGTTAGAAGAAAGGTTCATGTGAATTTGTGCAGGAGCAGTTTTGTCTCCCTCACCCCGCCCAGGATTTTCTGCCTGTTACTGCACATTGCAGGATTGTTAGTTTTGGATGCTGTTTCCTCCTGAGTACAAGTCTTTATGAAGCTGCCCATAGTGTGGCTCTTTTCTCTCAAGAAACGCTGCTGCTGACTTAAGACAGAGGAAGATGCTGTGTGTTACAGGACTGTAACCATGTCTGCATTTGCAAGCTGTTGTGCAACTGAAGAACTACATTGTGCAAAACAGAGTGGAAAAACTGCTGCTGAAGTGCACAGGAAGTTGAGGCGATGGGAAGCCCTATGTTTAGAGCAAGAAGAGAAGCTGGGTTTGAAGAGCAAGATAGGAAAACTCTGGTCCTGCAAGAGTAAATGATCCCTTAGAGCAGCCAAGGAGGCTGGTTGGTGTGAACTCTGTGCAAAGTTCAGTGGAGAGTGTGCTCCAGTGTCCCAGGCAATGCTGCCTCTTCCTCCTTCTTGTTTACAAGAAGCTGGCATGATTTCAGAATAAACTGCTGAAACATCCTTGGTGGGGAGGAGGATTGGGATGACAAAATACCTCTTTGCGTGTAGGAAGTTACTGCTACAGCAGGAACTGTGCAAGTTGGCTGAATGGCTGCTGCCTGGGTTTGGTTAATGTCAGGAATTGTGCTGGTGGGAAGCGAATCCCGGGGTGGGAATGTGCAGTCCCCGCGGTGCCTCAGCAGTTCAGAGCGTTCTTCAGATGCTGCCTCTGCAAAAGGAGGGAATAAACTTCCGCTTTTCCCAGTAAAATGCCTGTGGTTCAAGCATCACAGAGTTGGTCTGGTCCATCTTTATTTAACAATAACAAGAGTTGTGCAGAAAACACGCAGGGCACGGAAATGGAGAGCTGAGCCCCATCTCTCCTCAGCTGCTGGAGGGCGGGAGGAGGTGGGGAAAGATGGAAAAGTGGAAAACAGCTTTGCCTGAGCCTGTTTTGATACTGAAGAGCTCTTTGCAGTGATTTGAGAAGGGGGTGGGGAGAGAACCAGATGCTCTTAGGAAGTTCATACCATTGTTAATAATGTAATTCACAGATGGTGGTGAAGGCCTTGAAGAGGCTTTCATGCAGTACTTACGCTCTGTAACAGATCATCACATAAGGGCTCACAAATAGAGATGACTTAATCCCAAGGATGAGTCTACAGTGATCTGTTTGATGGTGGCTCTGCAGATCACTGCAACCTTTTTAAACAGCTGAGAGCCTTCCGGATCTCTAAATGTTGAGCACTAGAACTGGATCAATCCCTAATTAAATTGTCAGGATGAAATGTTAGTATAGCTTTGAGACTTTTCCAATGAAAGTAGCTCTCATGAAATTAAAAAAAAAAAACAAACAAAACCACGTTCCTTTGTCCTGGTACAGAAATGAGTACAGATAAAGTGTACTGATCATCAGTTTGTACAGTGCCATCTTGTTAACAGGTAGTTCTGCTTTTATTTCCATTTGTCTGGTTGGAGCTGGAAGCAAAGCCTGTGTGTGCTCTGAATAGCTGTCAGTACTTTGTGACAGCTAAGGAGAAGGAACATCCTTGCTTGTCCTGGATTGCATGTCCTCTTTTTGAAAAAGAAGTCACTCTTACCTATAAGCTTTATAGTAAATGAACAGGCTGCTGGTTTTCAAACATGTAGAATCAGAAGGGATTTAGCTCAAGTCTGTGCAATTGAATTCAAATATTTGTATGTTTGTGAGAGGCTTATTGATAAGGTCTTCACTGGCTGCTGGTCAACTTTTTTGTTTGCTGTAGGCTGTATAACTACAAGTATATATCAGGGACTAGTAAGCAATAGTAGCTTGTGTATGTAGCACTAGAAATCAAAAGTTTCAAATAACATGAGAACTAATCTTGGCTTTGTTGTTTATTTTTCCCTTTCAAATGCAGCTTCTCCCTTCCTAAGAGACGTTTCCAGTGTGGGTTTTGTTATTATTATTATTAACTTCTTCAAGTTTAAATTGAGTTTAGTAAATTGACTTCTTGTGATGTTTGTCATGTGATGGTTCATGAGCCCTGAAGAATGTGCTCCTGTGACTTCAGCCATGTATTTGCCCCTACCAATGCAGCTGTATCATGTGTTCTTGTTGGTCTTGCATTTTGAGCTAAGTAGTGGAGGGGGTTGGGAGGGGAAAAAAGGGAAACTATTTCGGGGCTAAGCTACCAGAAATTCTCAGACTACTTAATTTGTGACCTTGCTCACTAGTTAAATGCAATCCAGGATTTTCTACCTCTTCCATAGTTTCACAGAAATGTTTTCTGCATTAAAAGCCTGGTTTTATTCTTACTATCCTAGTTAAAAATCCAGGAAAACCCAATGCTTTGGTAAAAGAAATATCTTGACATCTTGGGGGAAGAGATTTTTTTAATCCTTGGTGGGTGGGTAGGTGTGTTTTAACTGAGAAAGTTAGAAACTATCTTTCTGTTCCACATTTTTTGCACATATCAGCTGTGGCATCTGTAAAGCAATATCTTTATTGCTGCAGTAAAATGAACAAAGTTGAAATGTCTGTATTTGTGCCAAGAATTTACTGTTTCTCCACAATGGCCAAAGTTTTGGAGCACTAGAAGTGCTGTTAGTGAGCCTGTACAGCTCCTTGTCCTGTGTGTGATGTCTGTGTCCATCCCCCTCTGTGCAGTGGAAGTGGAGCCCTCCCAGGACTGAGGACTCACAAGGTCAGACTTCATATTAGGTTTGTTTAAAGCAGCACTTTCAAACATTTGGGCATCCTTCTGTTTAATTTCCTGACACCATATAATACTGTTTTGCAGATATATATATATATAATATATATGTATGTGCTGCTACTACTGCATTTCCACCTCTGCATTTGATACAGCAACTGCTGTTGGGTGTAAATCATGTTGCAGCAGAGCTGTACTCTAGAGTTCACATACTATTAGTTGTTGGTTTTTTTGTAGTTTTTGTGTCTGTGTAGGCTAATGCATTTCTTCAGATTTGAATCCAACATCAAAGTAACATTGGTTAATGTTTTTATACCACCTTTTTTCCTCCAAGTTGGATTTTATTTTCAGCTCTATTATTTTTGCTGCATAATTTGAGGCTTTTTGCTTGCTCTTCACATTGTTAAAAAAAAAAAAAAAAGAAAACCAACCCACACACAAAACTCTGTTTTGCTTAGCTCATACAGTATTTCCACTTGGCTCAGAAGATGTGGATTTGTGAGCTGAGGGAATCCTCATTTGGCTGGTCACCCGAGCTTTCTTCAAGAGCATTAGAAGGATCTACAGCTTAAGTTCATCAGAGGACTGACCTGCTCTGGTTTTAATGAGATTTATTATACCTGTACCTGTTAGATTTTGTGGCTTTGATCTTCAAAATGATCTGAATAAACTTGTTAGTAAAAGCAAAGCTGTTGACAGCAAATTGACTCCTTACCGAATCTGCCCCGTGTTAAGAGTATTGATTTTTGGAGTTAAAATAACTTCCCTTGTGGCATTGGCATGGAACTTCTCTGTGGTGTTTGGCAAAGTGCTTGTGCCCATGTTTGTCCTCTTAGCTCCTCCAGTCTCCCCTCTCAGAAAACCACGCTGATCAAACCCTGATATCGCAGCCCAGGCTTGGAGAGGGTGAAGGAAACAAATCTGGAAGTTAGGGTGGATGGGTGGTTGTGTGTGAATGTTATGGATACAGCTGCATTCCTAACACACACAGGAGAGCTTGGGAGGGGTTGGTCTTGGCCAAATATAAATGTGTATTTTCCTAAAATTGCCTCTGTTTTGCATAAAATTTTGACAGCATTTAGTGATTTTCATTAGCTTAAAAAACCTGAGAGTTCTCAGTTTGCTCCAAAACAAGTTCCTGTGAACTTTCAGCTTGTCCAATATCTGTGGACTCAAAGGGGATCCAGAGGCACCAGAGTGGTGTAGATGTGCACTGGTTATGGTTGAGTGAAGGCAGCACTGGGGAGCATGGGCAACATGAGCAGGGAAACTGGTGTCTGGAATGAGAGTATCTGGGTCAGCCTCCTCGGGAGCTGCAGGACACGTGAGATGCTGCACTCGTCTGCTTTAACTTCCCTCAGTTTGGTGACTTCCACGGAGCTTTAACAGGGCCACGGAAGATGCAGCTTGACAGGCCTGCAGCGGAGGTGGCCGCCGAGCACAGTGATTTGACTTGTTCCATCAAGATTTGGCAAGCCTGGTGACTGGTGATCTCTGGGGCTGTGAAGAAGAATGTGGCCTGTCAATAACACAACTCATCAGCTTTCCCCTGCTGGCACTGGGAGTCTGGGCATGCAGCTCTGGGGTCTGAGACAAATGCATCGCTGGGTGTAACGCCTTTCCTTTTTTTTTTTTTATAGATGTACCTATTAATGGAAGCAGAGAGCATAATGTAATCTTAAAATAGCTGCTCCGTGAATGCAGAAACATTCCACTTCTGACTAATCGGCCATTCAGAACGAGCATTTAAATATGCACCAGGGACCGAGCGGCGGCTCCGTATCCGCGCGAGTGGAGTCAGAAACGTGCTGCAGAGCAGAGCTGGGCAGGCACCCGGCTCCCTGTGCTCTCCTCTTACCCCACACCTCCTCACCTCAGTGAGTTCTACCCTGGGAGGCAGAATGCATATCCTGCTTGCTGTCTCTCTGGTTAGGCAGCAAGCTGAGGGGGCTGTTCATTCTCACTGCTCTCAGGACTGAGGATCTTGGAAGCATGAGGCTGATAAACAGTCCTCAAAACCAGATTTCTCTTTCTCTTGGTTGTGAATGACCAGGAACACAAAGAGCTTATGGTCCGAGTCCTGGCTCTAGTGCATAGATTGGAGAGCTTGGCAAGCACCAGGGAGCCCATGTGCAGTGTTTTGACTCTGGCAGGCAATGCCTGCTGCTCCAGAGCCTCTGGCCCAGCTTCACAGTGAAAGATACACAGATACAGGCAGGGGCTGCAGGGGCGGGATCCATGTGGTCTGTCCTAAAACCTGTCCCAGCTTAAGGATTTCTCCAGCAACTGCTCACTGCCTGTGCAGGGGAGGGTGCCAGGTTACCCAGGGCCTCCTCCCAGGGGACAAGTGCCATTGGAAGTCACTGTGGTCTCACCTGTCAGAAAAGGACAGGCTTTCACACAGCCACTTTCACACAGCTTTCTGTGCACTGTTTCTCTGCATGGGAGGGAATGGGCAAGACTCTTCTTGGGATTCCTCTGTGCCTTTACTGGGTGTGTTTTCTTCACTGGGTCAGGCTGTTGATGCTTTGTGTGTAATGAGACAGTTCTCGTGGTCTGCATGTGCTGGATTGTGCACAGCACTGGCCTCTCCTGGCAGGCTGGGGGTGAAGACTGGCTCCCTGCTCCTAGTGCTGCCTTCACTCTCCTGCCCACGGGCTCGGTGCCAAGGGAGCTGCCTGGGCCAGACCAGCCAGGCAAAGTCTACAGAGGTGATTTTCTTTTGCTGATCAGTGTTGCTTTTCCAAATCCCACATGGCCTATATGGCTGTAATAGTATCTCATTTAGAGCTGACCTCAAAGGCAAGTTCTCCTCTACTCCCAAAAAAGGGAGGTTTTCACGTAAGGGCTTACACTGGTTTAAGGCAGCTTTATCTTAGTATAGCATAAACCTGTTTCTAGTTATCTTTAGGCAGAAAGCAACTGGGGGATTTGGATTGGACTGGATGATTGATTCCTGCTGATTTAAGCAATCCATAAGGAGTGCCTTTTGCCCTTACCTAGCTAATCTTGATTTCCCTTTCTGGCACAGGCAGCAGCAAGTATTTATGCTGCATTGTCTTTTGCAGTGGGACAAAGTTCTGGGAAGTGCTGTACTCTGAGCATTGGCTTCTGCAGCTCTGCTCTTCAGGTGGTTATTTATGCAAGGCACAAGCCAAAGGGAAAGGGGAGTTTTAACTGGATTAACCTCAAGAAGAGAGTGTGGGGATTTAAGGATTAATGAACCAAAAGCAGCCAGCAATCACTGACTTAAAACCTGCTGTAAAAGAGCCAGTCCCTGCAGACAGGAAATACAGTCCTTCCTTACCTGCACAGCGTTGAGATCAGCAGTGTTTTTACCTTTGGGGTATTAAAGAAGATGGTCTTGGGGGTGCAGGGTAGGTGTAGAGTGTTTTCTCTCAAGACTGGTGTATTAATGGAAAACAGTTTGTAATTGGCAACTCTTTAAGAAAAAGCAAGTGAACCATTGAGTGCTCAGATGAGATCTTAAACCTGGCACTCAGAAGGTATGTTGGTGGCTTGCTCCAGTATAATGAGAACATCTGTTTTCCATAGACTTTCCATAGACTCTTCTGACTTCGTGCACTCCCCTTGTACACCTTCTTCCCTTGCCTTCAAGTGCTTCTATCATCCCATATATTTTTTTTTCCACTGATGCTGTTATGTATCCCCTGCAGGGAAAATCCTGGTAGATTACCGGATTGATAGAAAGATTGGGAGGCGTGGGAGAGATCAACAAAAACCTGTTACTAAGGAGACACGAGTTTTAGCATTGAGTCTCTAATGGCCAGTCTGCCGAAGGGGAAACAGATGGCACAAAGGAGGCTGGGATTATACAGACAAGTACTGCAGGGCCACAAATCTGATACATCCACTGAACTTCCTGGGGTCAGGCAAATCCAGGCTTGTGCCAAGACTAATGTGGTTCCTTTGCCTTTGGCACAGTGTTTCTGTCCTTCTGTCATTAAAGGCTGTCCTGGACAGTGGGCTTCTGCCTCAAACATTCCTGCTCCAGGGAACAGCCAGGTTTGGCACAGAGTGAGGGCAAGTGGCTGTGTGGAAGCCTGTCCCTTTGACAGGTCAAGCTGTACCCACTGCCAGTGGTACTTGCATCCTGAGAGGGGGAAATAACCAAACGTAACCCTGAATTCTGGTTTAGTACAGCTTTTCTCCTATTACTGATGCACTCGTGTAGGAAAGTGACTTCTGTGCTGGGAGAATGGGAGGACGGATGGCAGCCCCAGTCGCTCCTGGCTTTGGACACAGCCTGGCCTTTATTGCAATATAATGTTTCGCAGAGGCTTAAGTTTCAGGAGTGATGCTCCCAGCTGTGCTGCTCGCCCGACGCCTGCTTCCCTGGCTCCTGCCTGCTCTCCAGAGGGACGTGATGTGACACTGCAGGTCTGGACTGAGCAGTGGGCAAATAAGCAAAGGCAGAATTCATCCTGGCTGAGGAGAAACAGTGCTGGAGTCACTTTTGCAAGAGGCTAATTAAGATCTGGTTTTGTATTTAACTTTCAGGCTCTAGAGTGTTGCAGTAAACAGGACACTGATTCGTTAATAGCGGGAGAGTGCTGGATGACTACAGTACTAGAATTAATAGCTTGACAGCATTTCCTTTCCTCCTTTTCTCTCCTCCCACAGCAATTTGGACTGATACCCAAATAAACAATAACAACTAGATTTTTGGAGGAGCTGGCTGGGAGAAATAACAAAAGTCAAGGGTCACTCATTATGCAAGTTTGTTCTGCTCATATTTGACTCATCCAGAAAACCCTGTTCTACTCCTCTGCTTCATGTTCCTTTTTCTTTTTTTTTCTTTTTTCTTCAACCCCTGTTGAGAAGGTGTCATTATATTTGCCACCTTGCTTTAGTCCCTCAGAAACTCCTTAGACCCTTGGATCTCCAGCTGCCGTAGGCGTGCAGTGCTGGAAGAGCGTAGGCAGAACTCTACTGTGGAGGAACAGCGTACGAGAGCCTAAAAACCAGCTCCTGTCAGGCAAGACAATGGCTCTGGCTTAAGCTCCAGCTACATGTGACTAATACCTGGGTGTATTTGGTAAAGAAGTGAGTGATTCTGAGCAGTTTATAACCGTTGTGTCCCAGTTCTAGCAGCAGTGGTCCCCTGCCAGAAGTGGGGCGGCTGGGAGGCTGTTGTGCACCCTGGGGATGGTGGATGTGAACAAGGAGAACACTTTGTACCTTGTGATTCTCTCTGCAGTGTCTTGCCAGGGAATATCTTCAGGCGTTCCTTTCCCTCTGCTCTCCACAGGCTCTGCTTTGTGTCCTGCATGCACAGAAAGCTGGCCCAGCTATTCCTTTTGAAGTTTCGCCTGAAACACTTGGGGTTTTTCCCTACCCAAATGGAGGCTAGAGGTGAAGAGGCGTTGCTGCCAATGCTTCTTCTGATATGGGGTCTAAACTCCTGCTGTTAAAGCTCTACCAGCCACTTCTGTTCTAGATATGCCACTGCAATAGAGCAGGGCCTCCCCGGCTGTGCTCCTGCTTGAATCCAGGGTTATGCAATAGCAGCCTGTGAGTGCCAACGCAGATGCTGCTGCATCCAGACACGCTGTACACTGTAGTTGCTTGGATACCTCTTTTTTGTTGTTATTTTTCTCGCAAATGCTAGGTAATAATTTGCAACTTGTACCGTTGAACACAGTTTCAGGTTAAGCAGTGTAAAGAATCTGAAATATTGATGACTTCCTCTCCACAATGCTTCTTAACGGTTGAGCATTGTGGAATTTGAAAAGATTGAGTGTTGCTCTGCTGCCTTTTCAGAATCTTTATTTCCTCTTCATAAGTGTTAAATAACTTTTCCCTTTGAGAATATCTTTCATCCAGAAAATCATCTCTTAATTATTGATGCAATATGCCGAGGGCCCTGAGTGGCCTGACTGCCAGGGCTTATATTTCGGGTCGGTCACGAAGATTTCTGTGCTGCTCCTAATTCTCTGTGTTGTGTGTTTGTTACGTCAAGAGGAGATTTGACAGGGGCTTGCAGGGATTGGATCTCGGAGGAGCTGAGTGGGTGAGAGTCTCCTGTAGCATTCTGGCAGGGAGAAGGATGCTTATGTGTTACAGCCAGCCCTGGGCTCTAAGAGCATCCTGCAGAGCCGGTGTGGGGTGAAGGTGCAGCTGAAATGTGTCTCAGAGATGGCTGTGTGTGATTTCAGTGGTGGAGTTTGAGGCAAGCTGTCAAAATGAAAAACTTGTGCCTGGTTCTGCTGCTGCAACCACTGATTAACAAGAGGGCTGTGCTGGCACAGCTTTATTCTGTGGACACAACTATGACATAACCAAGAGTGGTATCCAAATAGCTCTGTTCTTGTCCCATTGTGGGAATAATGTATTTTATATATGTTGCAGGTGGATCAGCATTGCTTTAGTGACCCTACTGTATGTTCTGGAAGAAGTCAAAGCTCTAGAGTTATAACTTGCTCGGAGCCCAGAATAACTCCCTGGTTTTTAATGGAGATAACTGCAGCAGGGATACAAATGAGCGTGCACCAAGGTAAACTAGATGCTAACAGGAAAATGGCTGATTGCAAGACAAAGACCCTTCCCTTTGCAGTGTACCTCCCTTCCTTCCACCCTCCTCCTCCTAAAATAGCCCTTCAGCATGAGGAGTGAAAACCAAATATTTCCCTTTTTTAAAAAAACGTTTCATGTTTGTTCATGTCGATGGGAAAGTGACTTAAACCAGAAGCTGGTGTTGTGCATCTGCCACGTCTGATCTACCTCCTTATTCCTTGTAATGCTTTGGTATTGCTCATGGATGATAAAAGATTATCAGCTGCTGTTCCAGGTCTCCGACTTCTCTGCATCTGGCTCATTAGCCAGTTTGCTTTTCTGGCTCCTTCAATCTTGTTTAATTCTAGCTGCCGCTTTTTTAATGCAGCAGTTGAGGAGACTCTCTCTCTCCAGCTGGAAACAGGCCCAGCTTCTGAGGTGAAGATGTCAGCCCTGTGGGTGAGGAGGTGCGTGGCCACGCTGCCCTGGAAGCTCCCGAGGGCACCGGGAGGTTGAGCAAGGTCTGTGTGTTAACAGGTAGTGACTGGAGAGGGTCTGAGGTGTGAATGTCCATCCTGCATAATTGCAGAGGGACAATTTCATGCATGCAGATGTGTCAGCCTGCATGAGTGGATAATGAAGGGCTGCTCGTTGTGGTAACCTGTGGAGCTGGGATTTCATTTTAATCACAGCCTGGTGGTGGTGTGGAAGCCCTGCCCTGAGATTCACCAGTGTACACTTGCATATCTTTGCCTTGGTCTTAGTCAAACTATACCCTTGACGTCAGCGACAGTTCCCACTATGAAAACTGGAGTTCCACTGTTTATACAGTGAGTGAGTTTTCTCACACTTGGCCCGTCACCATAAGCATTTGTGATTGTTCTAGGGAAACAAATGTTCCTAGATTTTAAGATTTCCAGTGGACAGTGTCATTAACTTTGCCTAAAAGGAGATTAGGCAGGTACCTTTAGGGTTCTGAGAGGCTTTAAATCCAGCAAAGCATCATAATTATGGTAAATACCTGCCTTTTCTGTCATACTCGGGCAGTGCTGAAAGTCCTTCTGAAAGTCAGAGGAAAGGTCTATTCAGGGAGACAACAGTTTTGCTGGTTTTTCTTTTCCCTAGTGTCTGTAAGTGGCTAGGGGTGATATGCTGCTACTGTTTTAGAGAGAAGTTATATTAATAAACCTTTGGTGTAGGAATATTTAATGTGAATATGTATGTACAATGTTTGTATTCTTTTTTTTTCCCGTTGGGTGCGCCTCTGATTAAGGCAAAAGCTGTTGTACTGCCCATCAGGCAGGCTGATTTCACTGCACAAATGCAGTTGACAGTAATCTGCTTTTTAATCTGTTCTTGTGGTGTAGTGTAGCAGGCTGTGTCACACTGTATTTCTCATCCTGACTCTTGTTGTACCAGTTGGAGGCTTGTAATTTTTGTCTTCGAGTGTTTGAGTTTTAGTTCTGCAGTTTTTAGTGAGGCCTATTCTAAACAAGGTTTGCATAAATCCCTTTGCTCCAGCGGGAAGATGAAAGCTTTGATAAGGAACTTGTTTTTTTCTCTCTCCCGAGCAGGAGCACAATGTCTTTGACCTAAATATACCAATTACTGGCACAGCAAAGTGATACAGAAAACAATCCGGAAGGAATGCCAACCTCTGAATGAACACTTGGCTGCAGAAAGCTGCTGCTTGTGTGGAACCTCAAACCCAGAAGAAATGTGAGGTGGAAAACAGCACCCATTCAAAATATTCCATGCAAATAGTGAGGGGTGAGAGAGAAAGGGCTGGAGAAAGCTGCTTGTTTACCCCTTACCCCTGCAGCTTTGGAGAGCTAAAAGCACTATGCAAAACACAGCCCAGTTCTCCCCTTTCCCGTTTGTGGCCTCCTTAGCTCAGTGTTTTGAAGAACTTTTAAGTCAAACTTAAAGGCTTCCTGGTAGCAGCTTCTATTTTAAAATGTGTTTGATGGCAAATGTAAGTATTTTAAAAAGTAGAAATGAGCTAGCTCTCTAGAGCATGCTAGGTGACTTCATTAATTAGTTTCATAATTTTTATTAATGGTTAAGGTTAACCATCTCAAGAGACTGCAGGATTCTGCAGTGAACTGGTTCTCAGTTCAGCTCCGAGACCTGTCCTCTATCAATGAGTATCTTCACATCACTACCATGTTGATGGTTTCCAAATTACACTGAATAAATTGGTTCACACAAACTGCTGCAGATTTTGAGTTGTTTTTTTCTCCATATTTCAGCTGTGGAACTTGCAAACTCTGGTTGCCCATTTTTGTGATCAAATCACCCTTTTTAGTACCAAACTGCTGCTAGACATGGTCGGGCTGGAAATGGTACCTGTTAGGGTTCTATATCACCCCTCCAACCCCAGTAGCTGGTGAATTTATATGTAATCTTGGGCTTTTTGCAGGAAGAAAGGGAACCTTTTATCAACCCAGCTTTTGGAGTCAGCCCTTGTTTCACTTTCCCAGTCAGTGTTGTTGCTGGCGCTCCAGCCATACTGCAAATGCAGCATGTGTGGGCTTTTTGCTAACACAGTTTATTTAAGAGATTGATACAACTCAGACTTCTGCAGGGAAGTCCCTCTGCCACAGAAATGTGTAATAGATATTTGGCAATCCGACACAAACATTTGTCTTGCTTTGTTCCAGTAGGAGATTTGAGATTATTGATAGGACCAGCATCTGTCAAATATTTCATCTTGGAAGGTGCTGAACTTCAGTTCTGTGTGATGTCCACACACACATACTGGTCCCTTGGACTTCAGGGGCCTCCATTCAGTTGGGCATCTAGTGCCAGTTGGGTGCAGATGTTGGGTACCCCAGGGCATCTCCACTGTCACCACGTGTCCATCAGGAGTTGAGCCGAGCCCTAAGGAATCTGATCGTCTGGTGGATGCTCTTATGTCTGTGTGCCTTGTATTGCATTAGAGGAGAGGCTGTGGCTGCAGCAGTGGCACCCTCTGCAATACTCGACCAGACTGGGTTATCCATGCATTGGGAAATACTTGTGGGAGGGTGGCTTTTGTACTGACTTGCTTAATACTTGCTGGCACACAAGGAGAGCTCCCGTATGGAGCAGTGTGCAGGGCTCTGTGTGGCTGTAGCCCAGACAAAGGGACACTGGGACACTGGTGAACACTGTGAAGAGGAGCATTTGCATGGTTTAACAGCTGGATCAGTGCCTGCATGCACAGCCTCTGATTTGACTGAAGCAGCTGCCTTCTTCCCAGCAAAGGTCACATTCGGCTCAGAGGCACTTGGTGTGCTTCTGAACAACTGGACAGGATTTAGCCAAGGAAAGAGCAGGCAGAGAACTAAGAAACTGCTCATTAATTACAGTCCTTTCCTTTGTAGTGCCTCCTTTGAGCCTGGGTCTAGAGCTGCCTGCAAGGTGGAGGTTTGGCCATATTAAGTGGAAAGCCTCTCTGAGGCATGGCTACATCTGAGTGTTGCTGTGGGTTTGGGGGATCTATATTAACTAATCTTCTGTTGCATGAATAAGAAGTCAAAATTTAGAAAATGGAGAAGGGGAGAGAAGTTCTGTAATGTCTGAAGTGTTCACAGCTACGAGCAACGTGTTGACTTATGGTGAAAACTGTCTAAATTGTCAGTGCTCTCTTGATATTGATGGCTGTGACCACTCACTCCTGATGAAAACCCTTCCCAGGCATTGTCTATACAGTCAGGTATGTTGGCATAAAATCACACGTAGCAAGCAGTTATTAAATGGGAATTCTTTTAAGGTTTGGAAGATGTATTTTTAGGGTGTAGTCTGTGTGAAATGTTCCTTGGTTGAGAGAAATGTAGTGATTGTGAGGCGCATGACTTAGGCTAATAATCACATCTTACAGTACAGGAACTCGCTGTGATGTTCCTCATGTTAAATCCAGGCAGACAGCTCCAGTCCCTGTACGTAAGAATGGAGATTGAATCTTGTTTATCATTACATCAGTCTGCAAAAAGGAGATTTATAAGAGCAGAATTGTTTGCGTGACATGGAGTGACTCCCATTGTATAGAACAGAAGAGCACTCCAAAATTTCTCTCCTCTCCCTTGCCCTTTTGATGACAGATAGTTGGCAGTGGATCAAAGCACAAACAGGATTAATGTTTTGCATATTCTGTCCTACATGGCCTGAAAGGAGCAGAGATGGAATTTTTCATCTTTCACTTTAAACTGCATTTAATATCGTGGCCTAGTTTAGAGCTACGCGACTCATTCCTTCCATTTCCCCTGAGGCCTCTGTTTCTGGTCAAGGAAAGCAGGGCATGACTCCCTCTGGAGCTCATCAGTGCTGCTCAGCTTCCTCCTCAGTGCAGGCTGGTGGAGGAGGCTGCTTTGAGGCTGGAGCAATCCAGCATCAGGAATCTCCAAGAAGCATTTGTGGAAGCTGCCCTCTCTTGAATCTGTCGCTGTGGTCGCAGCGTGGGTGCTGCAGGAGCACGGGGAACCTGGGAGTGGGGCAGGATCCAAGGTTCCTGCCACCACCTGTGGCAGCTGTGAAGGTTGGAGTGGATCAGTGTCACAGTTCACACCTCCAAATGGCTGGGTTTGGTGTCCAAGGACGATGTCCAAGCATGTTCCTTCTCAGAGATGTCCTCAGAAAGGAATGTTTTTATGTGCTTTTTGGCTGGTGAATTGTTGCACTGGCAGCAGTACTCCTTCTTCTTTGGAAATACGCTGGAAATGGCAAGAAAACATGAAGGTGCTGGTTTTAGGGGTCATGTCAGTGCTGGAGTCTTATATTGGAGTCATTTCCTCCCTGGTGCTGCACCCGAGCGGACACATCCCTGTCCTGCCCTCCCCTCTAGCGGGATGACGAGTCATTGCAGCCCGTTGGGGCTCCAGTCACAGATTACGGGGATGTTTTGTCGCTGCAGAATTTTGTAGTGACCAGAGCACAGCGCAGAGTTGTAGGATGGGAATGGCAGCATGGACTGGTGGTGGGATATATGAAATATAGGAGCATTGGCTGTATCTTCTTTCACACCCTCTGTCTGTGTTCTCATGGATGCATTTGCAGAGGAGACAGTTGATGGGCTGAAGATGATTCAGAAATCTGAATCTGAACACTCTGTAAATCCAGGTCAAATCATGAGGCACAGGGAAGGAGTGGGCTGCAGCTGGTCAGAGTTGCTGAGGAGAAGAGAAGGAGGTTGCTGAAGGTTAGTTTTGCTCCAGACAGCATCCCAGGTACTGTCACTTATCTACAGTTCTGTTTTTGTAGACAGTCAGCTATATTCTGAGTAAATGTGCTCCTCGCACAAATCTGCTACATTTATGTCTGATATCAAAGAGACGTGAGATGTAAGAGCTTCAGCAGAGACAGATGGTGACTAATTGGGCCATGTCTGGCCTCCTCCACACTGAGCTCTTGAGGGCTGAATTTTGAGGGGAGCTAAGATAATTATCTGCATATTTCAGGATCTTCTCCTCTCATTTGTAGGACTTTTGGCTATGACATACCAGGCTTGCCAGTTGCTGTGACCAGGATTTTTCTTGGCCATTCATTGTAATACTAAAAATGTTTGCATAGCTTGGGTTCCTGAGCAGCACAGTGGAGATTTCAAGTGCTCTTTCAGTTGTTTTGCTTTACTGTGGGTTTGAGGAACTTGTTCTCTAGTCAAATACACACTTTTGATCTGCTTTGGCTTATTCACAAACCCCATCGTGTCTTTAGCTAACCTCTTTCCCTCCCCTGACCTCTTCCTCTTGCTCCCACAAGTCAACTTGTTGTCAGCCCACAAGGAACTCAGTTGGAGCTTGTACTCTGGCAGCCTTGCCTGCACTTCCCATAATGGGGGCGAGAAATTAATATGCACTCTCCTGGGAAATGCCAGTAATTAGGATTACAAATTTAGGAGAAGAGGAGCAAGGCAAGGAGGTATGAGAAGTATTTGGGACTGAAGTAGACTTTGTTTGCTTGCTCTAGAAATGCAGGTACTTACTGCCTCCATGCAGGCAAGATAATTTAGCACTATCAAACTGCTTGGAAGTACTTGATGTCTTACTTCTAAAACGCTGCTGTTACCATCTGTCAGGCCAAACTAGGCCCAAAGGGAGAATGAGCAGCATGATCTTGAATATCTGCTGTCCCTGGGTGTCAGTTAAGCAACACAGATGAAACTTGTGGAGAGTTTGGCTGTGTGGGGAGCACGGGTGGCCAGGACAGCTGTCCATTGTCTGGAGCTGTGGACAGCAAACAGTCTGGCCCAGAGAGGTCCTGAGCCAGTGTGATTATTGCAAAAGCTGGAATAATGGGAAGTGACTCCACACCACGGGATTCTCCTTCAGCAAGGCCAGCCTTGGGTCTGGATCCCAGAGAGTGTCCTGCCAGTGAATGCTGGTGCTTCATCTCAGGAGCAAGGGCTTGGCTCCCTGCTCTGAAGGAGCTGCTGCTGCTCTGGTGGCTGCTCTTCATCTGCACCCTTGTGAATGATGTGACAGCTCCTTCTCTGTTGGCTGTGGAGTTCCTTGGTGTTTTCACCTCGAAGGGGTCAGGAATGCTGCCTCCCTTATCGAGTGGCTGAGCTAATGCTAAGGTATGATGAGCAGAAGGTATTCCTGCCAGCTCTTGCTTGTTGTAGATGGTCTGCAGGTTTTAGCTTGAATTTGTGGTTGCAGGTGGCTCCAAGTGAACAGCTTCATGGTGCAGTGGGGCTCTAGTTCTGTTCTTAGAAGACCAGTAGCAAAGCAGCATTTTCTAGTCATTCTTATATCTCATAGACCCGGATCATTTAAATAAGAGTGAAATAGAACATCCAGCAGGAGCACCTGCATTTAACTGTATTAAAAAGTGAACTGAATTGGACCTTTGTCTCCAGTAAGCACAAAAAATGTAGTTCAAAAGATTCTCAGGAAAAAAGCACCTATTGATACCGTTCTCTTACAGAAACTGAACTTTTCCACTCCTCCCCTTTTCTGAGCTTGACACTTCTGTGTGTTAGTTTCTGTAGGTTTTTTTCAATGTGTCTATTCCAGAATCTCTCCCTCTCCTGGTGCTTCCCCTCCCCTCCTGCCCTGGGCAGCAGGTAGGTACATGTCCTCTTTGGTGGGGCTGAAACACTGGCCAAGGGACATGCAGTTCCTCATTTCCTTTTTCCACTGACTGCAGTTGGAATTGACATTTATCTCGTTCCACAGCCTTCCCCTAGTCCATGAGATCCCTTACACTCCTTTCCTTAGTTTCTGTCTGTGTGCCATGGTACATAAACCAGAAAGCAGCATATGTGTGTGGAGCATCTTCCAAACCGCTCTCCTGAAGCAAACTGAAGAGGAAGAAAAGGATAGTTTCCCTTCTCAGAAGAGCTGTATAGTCTCCCCTGGGGTTGTTCATTGGAGAAGGTTATCAGAGCCCACTGCAGAGGAGTCTGCAGGGGCAGTTCTGGGGAGGAGAGCACTGTCACTGTGTCGGTGTAAATCCAGCTCCATCCTTGTGTCAAACACCATCATTGTGACACAGGTCTCTTGCAACCACCTGCTTGCTGGTTTGTGGCTTGAAAAGCTGATCACTCCACTGGAGAGGAGACCTGTTGGAGGGAAGCCCAGAGCAACCAGGAGCAAAATTCTCTCTTTGCTTCCTGTGTCACCTTGTGCTGAACTCTGGTTTCCGTGGGATGCCCCTGCCCTGACTGAACCCTTGGTGTGTTTTAAAATGGTTTTGTTCTGCAGACCTGCACATACATAGTAAATTCTCACTAATAAAATCGATCCTGTACCCCATCTCCTGTGCCTGGCAGTGCATATGTAAATGTACTGTGAAGCAGAATTAATTGCTGAGATCTCTCTGCTGAGGTATTGCTTTGGGCTAGGTAGGCCTAGTAAAATTCCACAGCACATTAGAAATTATGCATATTAATTTCTCATCTAAAGCAGCATAATGTGTCAAATTTTGCCTTTCTAGTCTATCTGTGCTCAGCCAGTCCTATTTGTCAGGTTTATTACTTGCTGGTTTTGTGGATTTTTACACTTGATCGCTGACACTGGACTATGAATTAGTATGATCTTCATAGAGGTAATAAAAAACCCAGAGTTTTTGCCCAGAAGTGAACTATGTGTTTGGCTCTTGGCTTGCCTTGTTTGGCAGGGGTCACTGAAGTCCGTGCAAAAACAGGCAAAATCCTGCAGGGGCAAAAATTCCTGTAGTGTTGAGTTTTTAAAAGGGTTTTGAGAGAACATGAAGTGACAGCTGAGCTGAAAGTGAGTTCTTCTCTAGTGACAGCTGCATGCAGAGGCAGGGAGAGTTTCCCTTGCCTTATACAATCAAACCAGTGAAATGCAAGTCGTTGCTTCCTGCATATATTAAAGCATATTAATGATTTTCTCCTTTCCTTGTGTGTGCAGGAGGCAGACAGTGGGGAAGAAGAATGCCGGTCCCAGCCCAGAAGGTAAGATTGTCACTTGAGGCTCACGAGAGTCCTTGAGGACACCTCCCTGTGTGAAATGTTCCACAGAGGGGTTTTGTGCTTTTCTGGCATGTTCTGCAAACACCCATCGTTTTCTGCCTGATGTTGATGTTGCACAACTGTCCTGTGTGAACCTTACTGAAAAACAGATTTGGCTGTGGCCTGAATGATGCTCCCAGTAAGGAGGTTGCTGCAGCAGGAAATGGAAGAAGTCAGATTACACACACACACACACACACACACACACACATATATATATATTTATATATATACACAGAACAGCTTTCAAAGATGTCATTGAACATATTCTCCAGACTGTTGTTTCCATCCAGCAAAGGGGTGTTTGCCTGCAGACATGCTCTGAATAGAACAGTGATACTCCACTTCTCTGTGCATGGGGAGACTTTGCTTCTATCCTGGTTGTGGTGTTCCTTAGCTCCCTCCAGTGTCCTGTGTTGTTTCTCAGGATTTGGTCCATCATCAGAATATTCTGAGAGGCATAACCACACTAATCAACTCTTGTTCTCTGGGTAAAAAGTCCCTGTTGCCATCAGGGGGGATCCTGTGCCACATGGGCACCTGCTGCTTAAATAGCTTGTTCAGTGGGTGTGTGGATATTTGCTATGATGCAGGTAGTCCAACATCTGCTCCAAAGTTAGGACCACACTGAGAATTTGCAGGGATTTATTTTTAAATGGGGTTGTTTTGCAGGGAGATGTTCACCTTTTGTAAACACTGATTTCAGTTGCTTCAGGAAAAACAAACATTGAAACTCAGCTGATTGAAGGGTGACAAGTATTAATGCTGATTTTTATAATGTAATTATAGTCTGAAGGATAAGATTTCTTGGAGTCTTGTAAGCTTTGTCTCCTTTCCTCTAAGCCTTCAAAAGAATTATTTCAGCTAAACTTAATAAAAGTAAAAATTGTATATATCAGGTGACTTCTCCAATGGCAGGAGCACTTCCTTGGCTTAAAATGTTGCAGTCAGATTTTATGAAAGGCTTAAGATTCCCTCCAGAGGGAGTAAAGGGGAAGTGAAGGTGAAATGGTTTTCCCTTTATGAGCTCTCTGGCTGTTACATTTCTTTGCTTAATGTTGTTTGTGTGAGTAGGTAGTAACAGAAGCCATAATATCTAGCGTTTAAAATACTTAAACAAGATTTGGGCTTTGGGTTTGGGGCCAACTTGGATGAATCTGCAAAAGAAAAAGCTGTCCTGGTTGCACATTCCCATGATTTCACTGTGGTTCTGTGATTGTGTGGCTCAGGGAAGGTGACTGCTCTGTTTACTTCAGTCTTATACCCTTAAATGATGATTTAAGAATTGCTGTTTCTTCATTTTCCAGCTTTCATGACTGAGAGGAAAGCTGGAAAGCACAATTCCCGAAGGCTCAAATTGAACTCAGCTAAACTCCGATTTTTCATTTCACTCTTGGCCTTCCAGCAGTCACAAGATCAACTCATGACTTGATCTCAGTATACATAATGTATTGGAAGGGATGGGAGCTATTTAATTGTTGTGGGCACTTAGCAACAATTGTAGGTTAGGTCTGAAAAGAGCTTTTTTTTTTTTTAATATATTTGAAATAACTTCCTGCGGTAGGAAATGACAACCTGCTGTTGATGTGGTGATCTGAACTCCCTGACTCCTGTTACTGGGGTCAGAAAGCTCACTGAAACCAAGCTCCTTCTTGGGCAAAACAAGGGGGTGGGTGTTAAATGTGTTTGATTACAGTAGGATAAAAATAATAGAGTCAAACGGGGTAAGCAGTGAACCTGGAGTCCTGCTGTGGAGGAGCAGCAGATGCCTATAAACAGCTCTTGAGTATATCTAATCCCCAGGAACATAGCAAGTAGAAGCTATTAAAAATCCAGACAGCAAAAAGGCAGTGGAGTGAGTTGGGCTTTAAAGGAAAGGTGCTGCAGTGTCTCCAAGGCAGAGCTCTGCAGCAGCCTGACATTCCTCACTGCCTGCCCGGGCAAGGCTGGGCTGGTGAAGTTCTCCTGAGGTGACCTGGCTGCAGCTACAGTCAGTGGTCAGTGTTTGGGGTGGGATCTTTGCTATTTGTAAAATTCTTCTGACAAGAGACCTTCAGTCTCCAGCAGTCCTGTAAAATGTGCTCCCACGCTGCCTCCGCGGAGCAGGTCAGGCACGTCCAGACTCACCCTGTGAACTGGACACTGAATGCAGGAGTGCTGCTGTGGTAGTGCTGAAAGTGTGTTTGGGTTAATAAAATAACTTCTCAATAGGATGTTGGTGCACAGAGGTGTTAATGCTTGCAAGGGAGTCAGCTGGAGACCAAAGCATAGAGCCTTCGTGTCCATTCCTGAGTCCCCACATCTCTGCAGAGTCCAGGGATTGCTGTTTCAGAAGAAATGTTCCACTAGTCCTGTGGTTAGCAATTTCTAGATAGCTTCTGGTGTTAGTTTTCTGCTGTATATCTTTTCATCCTGATGAGATATGGGATATATTTTGAGGTGAAGAGGAACACACAGAAAAGCCTGGCAGCAGGACAGCAGGAGTGACCAGTGCTTGTTGAGCTGAGGCTCCGAAGAGCAGCATGTCCTCCAGAGAGGCAGAGAAATGAATTCCAAACAGGAGCTTAAACCTATAGGAAGTACATCAACATCATCATGCCTAAATGAAATGATCTGTCTAGTTGCTGACCTGCTGGAGCTGTTTAAGATCTAACACCACAGAGGCCTGTGGTTGCATGGACTTGGGTCTTGCAGACTAGGGAGGACTGTGTGAAAATGTTGTTTGAACTTAAACCTGCTTTACAGAGCAATCAAATGACCTGACAAGTCTGCACTTGCCAGCACCATTGTGGAGTGAGGAGCTTTCTGCTTTGGGATTCAGCAGAATCTGCCTAAAGCTTTTCTTCAAAAGATGGAAAGCACTATCAGAGTGCAGAAGGAGGGTTCTAAAAGTGTGCTCTGCAATCGTCCTTGGAAGATGCTTGAAATGGCATTTCCTGGCAAGCTCTTTTGTGTTGATGCAAAGAGGGATGGTTTGCTTTCCTAATGAGGAAAGTATTTGGGTATAGTGAACATAAATCTAATTTCTACAAAGATTTCTATCTGCTAATAAAAATCCCAGCAAATTAATGCTGCAAATACCTGAAGCTGAACAAATAGGTGAAAACCAGCTTGGCTGCTGGAATATTTTTTATCCAGGCCCTGCTCTGGGGGAAGCCCAGGAGGGTCTCCATGCCTGGCTGTAGCTGTGACCATTCCTGCAGTTTATGGGTGAGATCCCCAAAGCCCTGACACGGATCCAAGTTCTTGCTCTGGAATCCCTGATCAAGCCAGTCCTTGTTGGGTGTCTAACTCTTGGCTAACGGGACTAAGACAGAGTGCTGCATAAGCAGATGTCCTCAACAATCTATTTATTACATTTATTACCTTCATAGCTATCTTCTGACATTTTTATTAGGCTGTCTGGAGGCTGTAGAGCTGCCTGGCCTGCCCATCTCTCCTGTCCCCAGACATGCTGCTGCCAGGCTGAATACACTCTTAATGGAGCATCTGTGTTACAGTCTCTTTGCAGCATCCCAATGTTGTTAAAATTTACCTAAAATGCACATGTATTGAGCTGTGAGTTGTGTTTACACCCACTGAGGTATTGACATTCAGGTTTTGTGTGCTCTGTGCCAAGGTTTTAAGGATTCAGCATCTTTGTTTTGCTGACAAACGACATCTCCGGCCCGGGGCAGCAGTGATGCTGCAGCCTCTGTTGGATTTGCTGTCAGGATCTGCCAGTTGCTTTTTGGGTTTATGTTTTAAATGGTGCCTCTGTTTTCCACACCATCACGATTTTACCACTTCTGTGTGCCTTGAAACCGCTCTGGTTGCTGAAATGTGGCGTTGAGGCTGCTCAGTAACTGCTGCATATAAAACTGGGTGAGCTGTACTGCCTAGTGAGGCTGCTGGGGCCTTCAGAGGGATTCTTTGAACTTTTATGGCCTGGCACTGGGTTGGACTAAAGTCCATTTGCTCAGGTAAAGGTGAAGAGCCTGTCGTTCCCTTCAGGTGCCATAGAAAGCAATTAGATCCTGCTTGAAATCTGGGGCTTGTTAACTGAAAATATTCTCAAAAAGTCCTTGTCCTCCCCTCTTTAAGTGGGGGCAAGAGCGTGGTGTTAAAATACAATTTAAAAAGAAAACCACACCTTTTGCAGCCCAAGTATGCTTACCTTCTGGTTTGTTTTTTTTAGTCAAAATAGTTCCTTCCAGGAGTGAACTGGGAAGGAAAGCAAATCAGATTATTGCCATGATAACAGTGGGATGTGCCAAGATGCCTCAAGGTCTCAAGCTGTGAGTAAATACCTTTGTTGCAGGAGCGGAAGACCACAGTCTGATGCAGGAGCTTATAGTTTATAACAGCATAAAAATTGTTTTTCAGATAGTAAGTGGAATGGGTGCATGTGTTGCCTTGTACACGGCAACAGCTGAATAAATTCTAAGCCAACCTGTTGGATTTTTGAACTGAGACCTGGTGTAAGATGTGTGTGAGTCCCCATGAGGAAGAGGGGGGTGATACCGAGTTGACTGCACTTCAGAAGGCTCATTTACACTCCACACTGAGACGTGTGGAACTGCAGCACCCTGTGACTGCTGTGACTTTTGGAGATGTGTATCATCACCATTTGGTGCTCCTGACACTCCTGTTTGTCCTTAAAGCCTATCTGGTGTTACAAGAGGCACTTCCCAAAACCATGCGCTGTGAGTTCTGGCAGCTAAACCTTCCTTGTGCTGCCTTTGCTTGCTGCTGCAGCTGCCAAACGTTTACTCTGTTGGTACTTGAACAGTAGCTGAGTCTTCTAATGGGTGTGCAAGACAGTTTGATAACTCCAGATCTTGAGTAAGAGGGGACTGTGTGCGGTGTACAGGAAAGAGTGTGTTTATCCATGCCGGAGATTACTAAGCTCCTGTAGTATGAACTTTATCTTTAGAATGTGTTTCCTGAATCCATCTTTCTGTCTTTCCTTTCAGTGACAGCTCAGCCTCTCTGTGGCATTTACTACAGCTGCTTGGGGAGAGTGTAATACCGAGATAAAGAACGGTTCTGGTAATCTGCCAGCTCTGCTGACCACCAGAAAAAGTTCTGTGGGCCACACAGCACGATTATTACAGCGGGTCTGTGGCCTTCGTTTTTGAATACCAGCTCTTTTATCACCAAACTTGTGAGCAAAGCTACAGAACTGGCAGTGAAATTTGGCTTTATTGGATTAGTAACAGGTATCTGCAGGGCTAGTTCACTGCAAGGTCTGTGCAACTGTGCTTGCAACAGGTTCAGTCCAGACCAGTTACATACCTGTGGATCACAATAATATGTGAGATGACTTCAGGTGTGATCTTCACGCTGAAGGACCGAGCAGACTCGTATTGTTGAGTTACCAAATTACCAGATAAACATAAGGAGCTCGCTCCAAATGGGAATGCTTATGAAGAGTTTTAATTTGATTTGTCGTTCTAAGCGCATGAACGGAGGAGAATGGGGAACAAGGCAAAGACAAATTGGGAAGTAAAAGAAGCGAAGGTGGGTCTGATCCTTCCGCTCCCAAAAGGGTCTGGTTGGCACAGAGAAAGTTCAGAACAGCTGCTCCCCTGCACTTGTGCTCCTTCTTCCAAGGTTAACAAAGGAGGGGCTGACCAGGAGGTGCCATAAGGATTCCATACGTGCTTGTGTCTCCTGCTGAGCATGAACCAGGTGCTCTACCCTAGAGGGATCTTAAGATTCCTGTTGCAAATAGAAAGGGAAACTCCAAAATTCCCTTTCCTGATCTTTCCTGGTAGGGCACCTTCACGAGACTTCAAAGTTAAACAGGAATCTTCCGAGTTTTCAGCGTTTCATGGATTTCAGACACTTAAATGTATTTTGATAATCTGAGCCAGGGTTTCTGGGCTCATTGCTGTTCAGCTCTTTGGTATCTTTGCATCAGAAACATTCCTTTATAAAATTAGGGGGGGGTTCTTTTCTGTAGGTCACTGAAATAATATGTTACCTATTTTATGATTTCAGACATCTTTCAGGCACGTTTCCTTCATGCTGGACTTAGAGCAGTGCTGTAGCAGTTTGCAAGGATCTGGATTAACTTTTTAGTAGCAAGGTGATTGCAGGGAGTTTACATTGTAGTTTTTTTTCATCTGAAGAGCTGGTTTCTTAAAGCTCCTCTGGAGCTGGTTGAATACACGTGGAAGGCAGCTCTCCAGAAAGCAGGAGAAGGTGGCTGTGGCACCAGGTGTTTCAGCAAAAGATGTGTCTCAGCATGTTACCCCTGTCCAACACTGGTGGTGTTTGTTGAGACCAGCAGTTGCTGCTTGTGTCCCTTTCCCTGCCCCTGGTGGCACCACTCGGGTCTCTTCAGTCTTTGCTTCGGGCTCTGTAAAAGTGGTGTAATTGAGCATTGACCTCTTTGTGTCAGACTCTCTAAGATTTATTGATAAGTTAACTATACAATGATTGGATGTGGGGTTGGTGAGGGAAGGGTTTAATGAAGTGATAATATTGCAAAATAGGTGTTGAATTCTCAACTAAGGAGCCTAATCATCGATCCTGATGGGCAGCTGACCAAACGGGCTTTAAAAGCAGGGGTTTGTTCTTTCAGTGATGCTTATCACCCTACCCCTGTACTTGTCTGATTTCTTTGCTCAGGAACTGGAAACAGAAATACTCTTTGACAGCTTAAATAACCAAATTTAGAATGTGGCTTCCTGTTCTGACTGGTTCTTCAGGATTCGAGTACAGTTTTGCGTGCTTTCCCTGTTCCTGCCTCCCCCTGCCTTTTTTTTTTTTTTCATTTGTTTTAACTAGATATGGGCTCCTTTATAATTACTTGGTTAAGTTCCCCTGGCTCTGTGCAATACAGCTGGTGGATGTAAGCCCTGCCTTGGTGGGTGGTATGTCTCTTAATCACTGGGAAAGCTTTGTTTCTGTACTGTACTCAATCTCGCTGTGCCCTGCATGCATTGGCTTGTTTATGATCGCTGCTACTGAAATGGCTTCATGTTGTCCTGATAAATTGGACTGCACAGTACATGAGGCTTTGTCTCCCATGCTAAAAACATCCAGAAGACTTTTGACAGATTTCCCTCCGAGGCGGGGAGGCAGCAGCAGGAGAGGAGCACAGGAGGTGCTGCTCTCAGCCCATCGGTCTCTACCTATTTACAGGTTTGTTGCACTAATTTAAGGCTCTGCCCAGATCAATCATCTGTTTGGACCTTAATCCATTCAGACTCATCCGTGGACTCTTCATTGCTGAAAGCCATGTGTCCTCAGAGCAAAAGGATGAATTAACCTCCCACCAAAAAAGCAGCAGCATCGAGTCGTTTGACCCTCAAGCAGCTCAGTGTGGCACCAGATTTTTCAAAGCTACCCCTTAGGACCTTTTTTCCCCCATCAGAGCTGATGCCGAGACAGCTGCCTTTGTGGGCAAAGCTTGAGTGTAGCTCCGGTGAGGAAAACAAAGCCCCACCTCTGCACACGGAAATGAACTTGCTACCTCTGCTCCCCGGCGGTGCCTGTGCGAGACTCCAGCGCTCGGCTGCGGGCAGAGGTGGGTTGTTTTCAAAATTCTGTAACTTTTCACAAACGTGGCCGGAAACAGCTGCTGAACAGTAAAGAACAAACTTTCCATACGTGCAGTAAAGGTGGCTGAGCAGGCACGGCCGTAGCACCTCTCTCGGTGGGGAGAGGATGTGCTGGAGGTGACGGGGAGGTTTGTTTGCCTATCGCAGCAGCTTCACAAGTTTTTTTCACAATCCCCTGAAAACATGGGGCTGGGTTTTGCACTGCCTTATCTGTGACACTGATGCAAATGATTGGGGGCAAAATTCCTATGTCTGACAGCCTCCCACTGTCCCTTTTACCTTGAACATGACAAATGTTACTACTGTAGTACCTCCCACAGTTGGAAGAAGAACATTCCTTGCTTTTGCAGAGAGTACCTGGACTTCAGTCAAAACAGATTTAAAATAATGCCCAACCTTTCATATCCACTGGAATGAGTGTTTAGAGAGACTAAGGACAGTATATTGTGTTCATTAGAGCTCTTCAAAAGGAGAGAACTGACAGGACCAGAGAAAGTCTTGCTGGTAGACATACTCTGAAATGAAAAGAGGTCACCAGGCCCCAGTGTAGACTAAGAATTGAACATGCCTAATAAGACAATCATGCTCCAGATTTAATCATCTGAACGCGTGAGCAGACACTCAGCAAGGCCCTGTGGGATAGGAGTGGGTGGAACACGGTGACACCCACACCTTTGTGTGGTCTGACAAGAAGCAGCAATTCAGCCTTAAGCTGTTGATCTTGGATGGAAACAGAAGCTTGATTAATGCCCTCTTTGCATGTGGACTATGTGCACTGACAGGACTGGGTGTCCATCTGTGAGCATGCCTCCTGCAAGTGTCAAATCTGGGCATGCCAGTGCCAAACCTGACCACAGCCCTTCCTCGTGACCTGTGGACTGAGGCCTGGGCTGTACGAGGAGAATGCCATTAGCAAGCTGCCAGTCCTGTGCAGAACACAGAACACTCTGTTACATCACTGCAGGATCAAAATGTGCTAGGATGCACATGAAGAGTGGAGTAGCTGAACTTGCCGGTGCAAGCTGCTGTGACTCCGTAGCTTTGGGATGCAGACACCGGGGGAGATGATGATTGTGTGAATAAACAATATATTGTCAGCCTTGGTGTCTGCCAGATCAAACACTGCAAGTCAATAGGAGAGGTTTGTGCATGTGTTCTCCTTCCACTCCCTTAAACTTCTCTCCAGAGGCAGCTCGGGTGGCTTTTCCTCTGCTCTCTCCTCCTGAAGTGCCTGTTCAGACATCCCTAACACTCTTCACTGTAGTTTTTTTCCATACTGCTTCCATAACTGGTTCTAGCTGCTGGAGTAGCTGTTAGTGTTACAAAGGTTTGGGGATGGGTGTTTTTACAGCGTGTGTGCTGTGTGTAGCTGTAGTTTATTAGTGTGTGGTGTTCAAAGGTTAAATGGGATCCTGCTGCCCCACAAGCCTTGTGAGTCCCGTGCTGTGTGTTCGCCGCTTGCTCCTCACGACCCTGCTGATCCTGTGACCTCCTGGGGAGCGTGAAACGACGACAGAACTCGGACAGGCAGTGCCCTTTTCCCTGCAGCAAAGTGTAATTTCGTGCACTGGGCTGGGAAGCACTTGAGACCCCAGACAGGCGTATTTACAACTTGTCATGCAGTGATTAATGGCTCTGCTCACATGCTCTGTTGCGGCACCGCGGTGGTTTAGGCTGCTACCTGTCATCGCTGCAATTTCGTGCACTTTAAATTCTTCATGTATGTGTCCCAGCAGAGTGCACCTGCTTCCAGCAAGGAGCAGTTTCTTGTCTGTCTTGTGACCTGCTGCCTTCAACTCCCATCTTGTTCATCCCCTCATTTCTGCCTGCTCCTTGCTCCTGTGTGCTGGGAGATCAAATTTTTGGGTCAGTATTTTTGCTCACGTCTAAATGTAAGATGGAGCTTTGACAAAGAAATAGCGTTGTTCCTTAAGTCTGATTTTAAAAAGCAAAATACGAAAATAACACAGGCTTTGAGGTGCTGGAACATGTCCAGACAAGGGCAACAAAGGTGGGAAAGGGTCTAGAGAGTAAGTCATGTGAGGAGTGGCTGAGGGAGCTGGAGGTGTTTAATCTGGAGAAAAGGAGACTCAGGGGAGACCTTCTTGCTCACTACAACTGCCTGAAAGGAGGTTAGAGCAAGGTAGGGGTTGTCCTCTGTTGGCAAACAGCAACAGGACCAGAGGAAAGGGTCTCAAGCTGTGCCAGGGAAGACTCAGGTTGGACATCAGGAAGAATTTCTTCTCAGAAGGGGTTGTCAGGCATTGGAACAGGCTGCCCAGGGATGTGGCGGAATGGTGGATATGATGAACACCTCCCTGGAGGTGTTCAAGAAACGGCTGGGTGTGACAGTGCCGTGGTCTAGTTGACAAGGTGGTGATGGGTCAAAGGTTGGAGTTGTTTTCCAGCCTTAATGAATCTGTGATTCTACACAGATGGGCAGTGGGAACTGAAATGTTAATCTCACTGAAGGCAGTGCCAGTCTCAGGCTGGTTTTTCAATCTTTATGGCAATAAAACCAGGTTCAAATACCTTTTATTAGTGCAGATTTCTATATATTAATTTCTTTGAGGATTTCCTTCTTCTGATTTCCAAAGGTTCATAAAGAAAAAAGCTGGTGATATTTCTATCATGTGGTCTCTTGGCATATGGGCATGCAGTGTGTGATTGTATTAATCCAGGACTAATTCATTTACAAATCTATTATCCATATGTTATGAGTAGCTGCTTGTAGTTAATCACTGCACTTGTTTTCAGCAGTTTTTAAGGGCTTGCCTTGTAATGTTGCGTGTAAGAAATCTGACGTGTCTGGACAGTATCTAAGTACATTTAGTCTTCTACAATGCTTGACTAAAGCCCTTAAGTTATTAATTAGAATAGAATAGAGGTTCTGGGCTTGTTTTTCAGTCTGTGAATGTGTGGTATGTGTTACTACTGAATATGAGGTTCTTGCCAGTCTCTTGACCCCTGGAAGGATTGAGTTACCCTCCATTTCTCTAATGTCCTGATTTTTCCATTGCTTCTTGCAACTGACTTCATTTCTGCCTAACAAAATGATTTTTTTTGGCACTGCAGAAGCTGGCACTGCGTTTTCTTTACAGCTGTGAGGCACCATTACCAGAGCTGCACTCTTGGCTATATAAGATGACGTTGCTTAAATTAATGCAACCAAACCATATCTTAGCAAAACTTGCAGAATCACCAGTTCCACTGCTTTGCCCTTTTCCTGTGAGTCTCTGAAGTGGGGATGGTCAGGACCTTTCAGACAAGTGTCTGTCCTGCTTCTGCCAAGTCTTAGACTCAAAACAGTTGCCATCACACTGTGTTGCTTTTTTCAACCCCTCTCTGCTTCTCTGATAGTTTTAGTTAATAGTTGGAAATAAAGCTGATGAAGCTTTTGGGTTTCCAGTTCTGCTGCCTGATCACAGGGGCAGCTCTGCAGTGATGCCTTGGTATTTTCTTGCTCTTCAGTAGATGTCATTAACAAGTACATGTGTTTAAACTGTCATCTTCCCTTGCCAGCTCACTTGTGCCTCCTTACTGGGCTTGTGCCTCCTTACTGGGCTTGTGCCACCCATAGCAGATGACTTAAGGCTGGTGTATCGTGTTCCTCCGTGCTGGGATGTCCTGCATTCCTATGGGAAACAGAAAACTGAGCTTGCTTCCAAGGCTTCTCGGCTGTTCTCCCACACTGTGGGTGTAGGGGCTGGAGAATGCCGACGTGGGATGGGCAGTGCAGGGTGGGATCGAGTGCACTGCCCCCGGCTCTCCCCAGTGGAAAACTGTATTAAGTTTCCCTCATGCTGCAAGATCTGAATTCCCAGCAGCCAGAGGACAAGATTTTTGTTCTAACTATCTTCCTTTCTTCCTTTTCTCTTGAGGGGTGATGAAGGTAAAGATTAAACAGCACTAAAAGGCAGCTGCTTCTCTTCTCCTTTGGCAGAAACTGAGTTGTCGAGTCTCTGCATATGAAAGTTACTGCCAAGAACTCTTCCCTCCGTTACTTGCAGGAGAGAAATTAAGGTCGTTTCCTAAGCACCCGAGTTGTCACTGACTGCCTTTCGCAAAGCACCTTTTGATGTGCTGCCGCTACGAACCTGATTTCGGAACGTGCAGCCTCCCCGGCCTAGATCTGGGGGGAGAAAACGAGGGGGAAAAGGGAACGGAAAACAAAAAAACCAGCACACCCGCCACGCGAACCCCACCCCTGAGCGGAGCGGACCGCCCGCGTGTCCCTGTCCCGCCTGTCCCCGTCCCGCATGTCCCTGCTCCCTGTTCCCATTCCTGCTGTCCCTGTCCCGCGTGTCCCCATCCTGCGTGTCCCTGCTCCCTGTGCCCGTCCGGCGCGTCCCCGTCTCCTGCGTCCCCGTCCTGCGTGTCCCTGTTTCTTGTCCCCGTCCCGCCTGGCCCCGTCCTGCGTGTCTCTGCTCCCTGTCCCGCGTGTCCCTGTTCTGGGTGTCCCTGCTTCCTGTCCCGGTCCCGCCTGTCCATGTCCCGCGTGTCCCCTGTCCCGGTCCCGCCTGTCCATGTCCCGCGTGTCCCCTGTCCCGGTCCCGCCTGTCCATGTCCCGCGTGTCCCCTGTCCCGGTCCCGCCCGTCCCCGCAGCCGCCACGTGCGGGCCGTGGGTGTGTCTGTGGGCGTGTCTGTGGGCGTGTCCCGGCCCGACCCCGCCCCTCGTGGCCGCGCCTGCGCGCTGGGCGGGGCGGGGGCGGCGCGGCGGGCGCGGGGCAGAGCGGGGCGCGGGGCCGATGCCGCGGGGCAGGGGCGGCCGCCGCGCCGGGGAGCGATGATCCCCTACTTCTCCGACAACGCCGTCATCTCGCAGGGCGCCATCGCCCAGATGTGAGTACCGGGCACACGCCGCCGAGCCTCCCCTCTGCTCTCCTCCCCGGTGCCGCCCCGCCTGCCCCGGCTCCCCGGGCGTGCGGGGTTGCCGCCTGCTCTGCGCTCTCCCCGCTCACCCCTCTCTCCTCTCTCCTCGCTCTCCCATCTCCTCGCTCTCCCATCTCCTCGCTCTCCCCGCTCTCCGTACTTCTCTCAGCCGCACGTTGCCTCCGGGCAAACTTTCCGCTGCCCGCGGAGCCGGCACCGCTGCCGGGAGGCGGCGAGAGGCACCGGCACCGCGGGGCGGCCGCTGCTCGCTCCCCGCTCGCTCCCCTGATTTCTTTTTTTTCACTGCAAGTACTGCGGGTCCCATCCGAGCGCCTCGAAAAGTGTTTCACGGGAGCTGCCCGGGAGCTCGGGGCTGCGCTTCCTGTCGCCGGAGCCGCCGGTTCTCCGTGCGGGGCCGGTGCGGGACCCTCAGCCGGGCTGGGCGCTGAGAGCGGGGTACCGCCTTCCCCTGCCCGTGTACCCTGGCCGTCTTTTGGGCTTAAAGCAGAGATTAGCCCCTTTATTTGATCTCTTGGCTTATCTCAAGGCGACAGAGAGGGACCGCGGGGCTGGGGTGTTGCAGGTCTGAGACCTGACGCGCAGCACCTGCGGGTCACAAGGCAGAGACATGAGCTGGTGCCAGTTTTTAAGTGCTGTCAGTCTTGGGCAGTTCTGAAGTGCAGAGTGTCTCTGTGCCCCACACTAAGCCGCTTGGAAAAATCAGTCTCCCCAGCTGCACACCCCCCTTTGAAATGCAGATACGAATAATCATTTAATTTATAGACAATTAACAGCGACTGCCTGAGTCGTGGGGTTTGGCTGGAAGGATTAAGGAGGGAAATGGCAGCTATGGGGTGGTAGATAAGGCGTTCAGAGAGATAGTCGCTGTGGTCTAGCCATGCTTGATATGTCTTTAAAGAAGCTAGCAGACTGTTTTATCTCTTGGAAACATCATGAAAGACTTCAAGATAGTAGGATAAATGCTGGATCCCACCTGGAACTGTGTTCTTGTCGCAAGAAGCTCCTGCTAGAATTGCAGCTGCTTTGCACTTACGAGGTCTTTAGTAGATATCTCTGCTTAGGCTTGATATGGAAATGAGTCCCTGGACTCTGTGGCCTCCTTTGTGAGCATTAGCAATCACTGCTGTAGTTGGTAATCAGTTCAGTTAAGTCTCTCTGAGCCTTTCATACTCAGCCCAAAATGTTTGTAGTTAGTAATTTTTTTCCGCTCGCACTGTTGCCTGTAAACGCCACGGATTTCCCTGCGGTTGCTGATAAAGTGGGTTTAGCAGGGATGTACCTGAACTGTTCTGTGGAGGCAAGAATGCAAGCTGGATATACCCTGGGCATTGGGAAGTATCAGTAATTCTGGAATTGTGGAGAAAAACCCAACACGCTCTGGGCCGGAACATTTCCTTAGAGCTCTGGATGATTTGCCGAGCTAGAGCAGGTAGCCAGGTAACACTTTAAGTGCTTTTAAGGTGTTTGTTTTATACACCACTCAAACACTTAACCCACAGTTGGAGACTGTACAGAAAGGGATCAAAAGAAAGGGGAAATAATGCTTGTCTCTGCTCCCTCCATCCCTGTGGTGGAGGATCTTGTGGTAGTTTAAATGGCACTGGGTTGGAAGGACCACCCTTTCCTTTTCTGGGGAGAGAGATAACAGAGTTATCACAGGAGCTTACACTGTCCTTTGCCTTCTGGAAGGGAAGATTAATAAGCATGAGAATGACAGAGCTTTTGGCCCACACATAAGTGTTCTCACAGGCTGAACACTGGATTAATATTTTGCTGGTGTTCTCAATCAGGACGGTGCTGTGGCTTTCAGGCTGGTGTAATAAAGGCCAATTTTTAAAGTTTACACTCCTAGTTACAAGTTCACAGAGGCTGATTAATATTGAATGTCCTTATTTCATCGTGGGCAAGGCCTAAAAATCCAGATTTAGTTGTTCGCTATGCCAAAAATGTGTTCTCTGTGGAATGGGAAGGGCAGTGGTGACCCAAACATTATCAGAAACTTCTGTTTCAGTGTATTCTTTAGTAGATGTATTTGGCTGATCAGCTCTGACTTTCAGAGATCAGCAGAAATTACTCTTGTGTTGACGCTTTTAGACAGTAACGTAGTCAGCTGGTCTGGGTCTAATTCATTTCAGGTTCACAAGGATTCAAATAATGTCCGGGAGACTTGTGTTTATCAAAACGCTCAGAATTTATAGTTGTAACCCATTCCAGAAAGTCTTGCTACTCTCAACGAACCTAGGGGGAATTCTGCTGATTTACCAGTTTATTTGTGTGTAGGATTCAAAATTTAATTTGGTCTACTAAAACTCTAAGGCAGCTGATGGAAAAAATAGAAGGAAAAAAGCAAATCTTTAGGCAGTCTGCAAATATCAAAGAATTTTTAACAAGAAACATGGAGAAATTGCTGTGGATCGGTTCTTCCTGCCTAGAGTTGCTTCCTCTGCCTCTAGCCAAGTTTTAGTTGTTTAATTCATTGCTGGTGTCCCTGAAGTGGTTTTTCCATGTCCCTCTGATAATGCTGGATTCCTCTGTCACCCAGTTTTCCTCTTTTATCTCAGTGGCAAAGCAGGGTGACGCAGCAGTCAGGGCACTCTCTTGGGATTTGGGAAGGCTCGGCTCTTGCTCCCACTGCACCACATCCTTCCTGTGAGACCCTGGCCGAGTTCCACCAGGCTGTGTCCAGCCAGGGAGCGGGGCCTGGAGGTGCAGAGGCATGTTTTGAACCTGAGGATAAACCACCTCACTCTGGTGCCCTCATCCCCCTGGCATTTTTGGGCGTTTTTTGTTGTGTTAAAATACTTCTGTCTCTGCCTGGGCTCCCTTTCTGCCAACCCGAGCCCTCCCTGGGTGCACCTCGAGCACATGTTAAAGGTTTCCTGTCCTGTTGACTCCTCCATCCTCCAACACTCGGCAGCCAGATGGATCTAAAAACTCGAATATGCTCACTGCTCTCCATGGTTCTCGTGCTTGCAACATACCAGTCTGTTTTCTATTATAAGCTGTTAACTCATAGTTTTTATAATATTTTAAACTTTAGGGGGAAAAAAGAAGAGAGAGAGAGAGAGTAGGCAGTGTCTTCACAGTGTTGTGGGTTTATCATGGAAAAAAACACGATAAGGTTTTTTAAGGGAAAAAAAATAAACCCCACAAGTTAAACAGAATTATTTTCAGCAGTAGGTAGCCACAAAATGTCCTTGCAGACTTGGCTTAGCAGCCTGTTGCTCCCTCCCATAATCAGTTTTCTTCTAAGTGACAACCCTTCAGCGTAGTGTAAGAAACCACACTTTGCAGTGTAAGAGGAAGTTCCAGGCTGTGCAGGTAATTACAAACTGTGCAGTAAATTACAACACCGGGTAATTCGGGCTCATTGTGTTGCCACCTCAGTGTTGTAACTTGTCTTTGTGCCTGGCCTGCTTGGCCCTTGTCCTTCCCCACCCCTTTCATTTACCTCTGTCATGCAGCCGTGGCCTCTGTGTTAGAAAATTTCATGACCACCTAATCTTGAATTATGCCAAGTGCCGAGTCAGGAACTTAGATAGGTGTGTGGCTGCTGCTGCCATTGTTTGGAGAGCTGTATATTTATTTATTTCTCAGATGGGAAACCTTTTTATCTCCTTACAATGTTATTACTGCCAAAAACCTTGACCGCTCAGCAATTAGACCGCAATCCTCCGAGCAGCGTGTTATTGGAAATCTTTAATTGCTTCTGTGCCGTTGTAAAGCGCTGTAGCTTTGTGAGTGTTTTACCATTGTGCTGAGAGTCAATGATATTTAAGAGCTGAGCTTGGAAACTGCTTTTCAAAGGACTGGAAGATCAGCAGAGTGATTCCAGTTACCGCTATCAGTTCTTGCTGAAGTTGCCTTAAGACAGCTGAGAGTGGCTCTGGTTGGAGGTGCTTGCAGTACAGAAAGCAGTTGATTAGCTCTTTGTCTCATGCAGAGGCCGGCAGGATCAGGATGGACTGCAGCAGTTGTGTTCTCCATTTAAGCGTGCATTGTGTGCTGAGGGTTTGTCCTGCTGCAGAAGGCAGCCTCATGCTCCACAAGGGATGTGATGGGAATGTGCAGGCAGGGGAACCTGACCCCTTACCCTTCCTGCCCACCCCTCAACGCAGCTGAGCTCACCCGGCACACTGGATGGGCTTCCTGTTGACAGAGCAGAGTCGTCGGGGATTTCTCATCTTTTTTATTTCTTTGCTGCTTGTGATAACACAAATGCAACACTTAAGAGGCCTCTTAACTACCCACTGATTGCTAAAAACTCTATTCAAATAGGTTGTGGTATTTGGGGAAAAGTAGTATGGTGTGTGCAGAGTTGATCATTAACTGAGCCAGGGCTGTATTGTTCATAACTCCTTTTCCTGTTTGGCTTTTCCTTTTATTCCCCTGGAAGCTGTGGGTATTTGTCTCACCGATCCTTCCTGGTAGGGGTTGGAAGAGAGACAAGAGATGGTTATCGGACATAAAATCAAAACCAGTGTTCCAAGGACAAACCCCCCACACCACCACCCGTTTTCAAGCAATATGTTTTAGTTAGGAAGCCCACGCTGCCGGGCTGCCAAATTAATGTTTTAAAAGGCTGCGAATGGTAGAGTTGCCTCTGAGGTTCCGTGTTGTCTGGAAACATCTGCAGATGTTCCTGTCTCTGGAAATGCTTGGGATTTTTCTAAAGACCTCAAAGCAGAAGGACCCCAGTGAGATTATCAGCAGAAAAAGACCTTTCGGGGCTAGTGAGTGGGCTGGCTGGGATTTTTTTGCAGGACTGTACTTCCTTGTACCTTTATCACAGAGCCCCTGGTTAAAATATTGCTTCATTGTTTTTTAAATAACTTCAGGCTAGCTTTCTTGAAATGTTTCTTCTAACTAGTGTTTGTGGGGTCAGAGAAAGTTTAAAATTCTGCATCCCATTCTGCAGTAGGCTCTGAGGAACTGTTGTCTCCTCTGCATTGGTCTAATAAACAGCATTTAAATTATCAGCCTGTATGGGCTTAAAACTAGTTCAGCAAATATTTTTCTCCGGTGTAATGGATGTAATGTGTACAGAGCAAATCTGCAACTTGAGTTTCCAGCCATGCTGTTTCATAGCAGCTGGTTGAATGCTCTTATTTTCACAAACACATGGAACAAAACTCATTCCTGTCCTTAATTCTGAATGCTTGTGCCTTTACTGAAGTATTTTGAAGACACCCCTTCCCTTTTCATGTGCACCTGGGCCAGAGCTTGAATTGAGCAGCTTGGGAAGGAGTTGGAGACTGGCAGTAGTTGTTCTGTAGCCACCTGCTGCTGGGTTGTGTGGGATTAACCAAGTGTTTTGTGACAAACAGGAGTTTTCTGGTTCAGGAACATCAGCCTGTGGAGGAGGGAGGCTGGGGAGGAGAAAAGCCTGTAGAGGTAAACGATAAGACAAATTTCAGAGTTGGTGAAGGCTGGAGGTGACACAGGAATCCAACTGGGGAGATCTCTGTGTAGGGTTGGGGCTTCTTGGCCTTGGCAGTTGTCTAAATTTGGGCATTTCTAGGTACATTGAGGCCACAGGCTCCTCATTCAGTGCATATTCCTGTTTATCCAGTACTTATCTGCCCCTCATCAACATCGAATTCAGCCCTTTGGGCTCTCTGGGTTTCCTTGCAATAAGCCATTTAAGCAGCACGCTTTTGCTCAAAACACCTTTGTTACAAGTAGGCTAAACCCAGACTGCTGAACCAGAAATGGTTTAGTCCTTTCTTTTAAACAAATGATCTTTGTCACTTATTAGCAAAGTCCTTGGTTTGTTCACACACTTCTCACAAAGGCTCAATGAGCTCCACACTGTCCCACCTCCGGGGCTGCCTCCTGCCCGGGATCTCCTCGGGAGTGCCATGGGTTGGCAGCTGGGTCACACTGTTAAACTTCCAGCTTTTCACTGGAAGAGTGTAGATCTGTTCCATCTGGCTGTGGCAGGATGGCTCTTGTGGAGGCACCGAGCTGGATCGGAGTAAGTTCAACCCTGGGTCCAGAATTGTGTCGAGGTGCCCAGCGTGGGCCTGGACTTGTCTGTACTGGGGTGTTATTGTGTATAATGGACTGTGCTGGATTTCCTCTCTCCCTGTGATTTGTTTGCCAGCGTGGAGAGAATGAATTTGCTCACCTGAGCCTCTTGTTGCCCTGCAGCCTCTGTTCTTACAGCACCCCATTGGGTTGCTTTGGAGTGGGCTGTTACCTGTGTCTTGGCTCAGCCACCTGTAGGTGACAGAGGGGCATGGGAGGCCCTGCTCTGGGTGTGTTGCTGATGCTTTGTGAGACTCCAAATGGCAGGTGGGACAGGAGTAGGGTCACTTTTATTAGCAAATGATAAATTACCTTTGTCAGGTCATAATTTAAGGGGGTGCCTCATTTGCACAACGGTCCAGATGGGAAAAGCTATCATTAGTCTTACCTTTGTCTTCCTGTTAGTCTCCTGCTTGCTTTCTGCAACTCGATGTTGAATTAAAATGAACTCAGAATTGGGGAGGGGGGTGGGTTCATTGGGGATTTTTGGTTGTTTAGTTTGTTTGGATTTCTTTAGGGCTCGTGTCATGGTGGTGTGTGAAGAGTTTGTCACCAGCTTTGTTATTGTTAGTGTTGGTTTGTTTGGTTTTAGGTTTTGTTTTTTTTCCCCTTTTATTTGCTTTGTAAAAGAGACAGAGAAATAAAAAAAAACCAAACAAATGTAAAGTGGAACAGCTGCATTCCTTTGTGATGCAAAGACCAAAAGCCAGTTAGTCTAAATAAAAACAAATCATTTGTCAGCACCATTTCTACCCCTCCTGTTGGTTTGCCACAACCAGAAAGTTGCAAGAAAGCAAAGGAGGATTATCCCTGTGCCTCCATGGCAAGCAGGGGTGATACCAACGTCCATCCCAGGGGTGGGTGATGCTGCATTCAGCGTTTCAGAGGGCAGGGTCTGCTCAGCAGGACATAAAGAGATGGAACAGGCCACCACCCAGGCTCCCAGCACAGTCACCAGAGCAAAACCTTGACACCACTGTAATCTTCCTGACTTCTTTGTCCTTAGTTCCTTCAAGTACATCATGATATGTTTTATGAGAGGCTCTCTAGCTTGAAATTCAGCAAATATCTATTCTGGAGCCTCTTTAAAAGCTGTTTAAAAGCCTGTTCCCTAAAGTACACTGTGTTCTTGTTAGAGACTTCTCTGGATCTGTGTTACACAGCAACATTTAGTATTCTGTTGGTCTTTCTACTTTAATGTGTGGTTTTTAAAGGAGTTTCCATGCTTTTAGGAAATATGAAGACCTGAGTTAACCACAGAAAATTGGCTGCCAAACTGCTTAAAGTGCTAATTCTGCTGAAATTTAGCACCTTTCTTTTGCAGGGATAAACACATCTGGAATCTCTACTCTTCCGAGTTCGAACTCCTGTAAAATAAAACTTTAAATAATGTGTTTTCAATCTGAGTCTTAGTCAGCAAAACTTTGCAGAGTTTTTATGTTGAAACTCCTTAAAATGCATTTTGAAGTAAAGCACTGACATCTCCTTTAACTGAAAGTCGCATTAAGGTGCTAAAAGAGTTGGTTAATTTGCAGCTGTGCTGAGGAATCACAAATGCAGAACTGTAGGGTGATGTTTCAAAATGGTGCATGTTGCTGTGTTTCCTTTAATTTACTTTTTTTGTGAGCATATACCATGAAGAGTGGATGGTTCAAACAGTACTGCTTCCCTGCTTTTATTTAAAGTAGCTGTATAAAAACATTGCAATTCTCAAGAGTGGTTTGAAGAAGTTTCCTTGTCTGCTGCACAGAAATCTCCCAGTTCCTTTTGCCTCTTGGGCTGCCCTTCATTTCAGCCTTTATTTAAGCTGGGAGATGCTGTGCTGCTATTAGACATCCCACAGTCTGTCAGCTTCTGTTTAAAGTGGTGTATGGTGAGTGATTAATGGAAATTATTTCAGGAATAAAGGACTCCTGGTAAGCTGATCCCTATTCAGAGCACCAAAAGAAAAAGCAGAGTCACAAGGGATGTTGTCTCCAGGAAGAACTTGTAACATCCGCGGGGGGAAGAGTTGGATTGGAAAGTGATGCTGAGTTTGCATTTTGAAAGGCATCATAATTATATCTCATGGTCTGATTTGGAGAGCTTTTCCTGATAGCTCTGGAGGCTGATTGTCACTGTTTCTTGTGGCTGCTGCTGGGGTAGGTGTGCTGTGCTGGGGGGGGGTGTGCTCTGAGCCCCCGGAACAGGCAGCCTCTCACCTGGGGAGCAGCCTGTCCTTAAAGGATGAGGGGCCTCATCCCCTGTGGTGCTGGGTTGTTTAACCCAAAGGGATGCTGTGTTTATTCTTTGGTTTGCAACTTCAAATTGAGTCTGAAGTTTGTACTGACCTTGCTTGTGCAAAGAACTGTCCCGAGTGTTGCCTTGAAGACACAGAATCCATTAAACTATTCCAGCTATAAAATTGGATCCTTTGTCTTTGATGTTTTCTCACTTCCAAGTGATTAAAATTTCAAGTTATTATTTACAGCCATGTTGAATTTTGTACTCCATTAATTGCAGCTTCCCTGTTCCATAAAATGAGGTCTCTGATGTATTTGCCAGGGGGAGCAGATCAATAAGCCCAATTACGGGCTGTATCAGCACAACAGGTAAAGCTCCCTGTGACTTCCAATTTCAAATCAAAACCTATTGAAAGAAACCTGGGACGTGGCAGTTCTCTCTGAAACAGTTCACAAACCATCTCACATCACTGGCTACTGCTGACTGTCCTTTTTGCTAATCTAAAGGGACAGTCGTTCCTAAACCGATTTTACTGTTCCTGCTGGAAACTGTCATTCAGGGATCAAATACCCCTCGTGCATGGGGAGGATGCAGTAAAAATGAGAGAAAATTGAAAGTGCTGAGTGCAGCAGAAGTTAAAATACTGAACAAATAACTTCCTTCTATATTTTATGAGTCAAATCCAACAGCCTCTTGATGATTTTTGATGCTTTTGGTAAACAAGCATCTGCTTCTTTTTAGCACAGAGGAAAAGGCTTATTATTCAGCATTGATTTCTTTGTGTGGAGACAGAGTGGTCCTTGTTTTGGTGCTCTATTTACAGCGGTCTGTTAATGTATTTACTGAGGGCAGGCAGCAAGGCTGTGATCAGAGCCAGGCAGCTTCTCCAGCATAATTCCTCCGTCCCATGCCCTGGTTGGGGTGGCTGCAGAGCCGAGTCCTGGCACGGTTCTGCTCCAAGGGCCAGCACTGGCCATGGTTCAGGCAAGTCAGTGATCCCCTTCCATCTGTAAAGTGCTGGACATACTTTGTCTAAATATAGGGGACGCTGGACTTGGCCGCAGTGAGGAGGGACAGTATGTTGACCTCAGAGTGTCTCCTGTGACTTGTGTTACAGTCATATTTAAAGCTGAGGGGTGCTTCTTGCAGGGCACTGCCAGTCAGGCCAAACATGGTCAGGTCTGTGACAGTGACGTGCAGGGAGATGGGAGTAAAAATTAGTTATAAAATATCCTGTCTTAAACATATTTCAGTGTAGTGGGTAGAGACCTGGTTGCTAACCAACTGCTCAAGGGTCTGGCAGCTGTTGTTTAAGGTTTAAAAAGAAATGTGCTGTGTATGAAGGCAACACTTTCAAACTTTGGTGGCAGAGGAGATTACTGTGTGGTTTAGAGATAATCAACATGGACTGTGTTAATGTGGAGGGAAAAAAGATAAGTACATGTCAATCGGAGGGCTGTTCTTCCTGAGGATAGCTAATCAAAAGGCTGCTGGTTATTTTTCTCTGATCCTTGATGCAATAGATTCCCCTTATGAAGTTTTCTCACGTCGATTAAAGTGTTTTTAAGAACATATTTGTGAAAGCATTTTGTTGGTACCCAGCAGCTGGCTCGCTTTGGACAGGCTGAGGTGGCAGGAGTGTGGCACGTGGTGGTAAAACACTGTGGAGTGTTCTCCTGGGTATCGCTGTCCTGCTCTGTGAACCCAGTGGTATGCATTAAAAATGCCCAAGAATGTTTAAACAGTGTATAGCACAACAAGAATGTCATGTAGAGCTTTAATCTGGGAATGTCTTGACTTGGAGACCTGGAAGCCTTTGGGGACTGTCATGTAAAACAAATTCCTTTCATGGTCTCGCTTCCGGTCTGGGTCTCTTGCTTTAAAAAGTGCACAGAATCAGATTTCTTCTGTAAACACCCAGTGCCTGGATTTCTTAATCAGCATCCTAATTGTGTGAGCCACCCCCTTTCTAGTCCCTGAGCTGCCGTGGTCGGACTGCAGGAAGGACGATTTCGCGCGTATCTTCAGTCTTGAATTCCAGAGACATCAGAGCTTTGTTTGCACAACTTGTTTTGCTGTTGCTTTTTGGAATCTTTTTCCTTCTCTCTGGGTAGATTATCTGGAGCCGACTGGGAGGCTGAACGTGGGCCACTAACACGTGGCTTGCTGGGCCTCCCTCGGTGTTGCACAGCCAGGGAGATGGGCAATAAAACTTTTTGTTATTAGTGTGCTGCCTGGAAAATGCTCTGTGATCCCTTCCATCCGTCCTTGCTTAACTCTGTTCTTCATTGCCATGGTGACTCATACAGCCTGTTCCCAGGTTCTTATTCCCTGAAATAAATCATTACCTGATGATCTGGTGTCAGTGGAGTGTCCCAGCTCGTGCTGCATTTCGGCGTTGCTGGCAATTGAAACTCCACTGGGCACATCTCCCCCACCCTGAGAGCTGCGCAACCTCGGCACGTTGGTCCCTTCTGAGGCTGCTGAGCGCTGGCAGGAAGCGACAGGGATGGACAGGCATGGAGTGACTGGGGGGGTTGTGTGAGAGTTACTGTATGAGCACGCGCCCAGCAGCAGCCCAGTGAAACCTAATCCGGAGCTGTCGGCACAGGCATGGGCACAGGGCTGGGGGGGAAGCAGCACTGAGCTCTGCCAGGTGGGATGGAGAGGAGACAGCTGGTGCCCGTGCTTTGCCTTTACTTTAGGAGTTTATGTGTTGAGCTGGTTCATCCATAGGCCAGGAGTACGTGAGGGGAACAGGAAGCCCGTGTGGACTTTGAGTTTTATCAGAAACTATAAAATGTTGTCCGGCTTAAAACCCAATCTGCTTTCTTTTGCCTGTAACAAATCGATCCCAGCCCTGCCTGTGAGGGAATACATTTGATAGGAAGGTCAGCTCAGCCCTGCAGAGCGAGGCTGGGGGCACTGGGAGGCAGAGGAATGCTGCAGGTGGTTGGGTTTGTCTCGGCACCATGCAGCTGCGTGGGCTGAACACTTCGCCTGCAAACAGCAGCTGTTGTTGCTCCCCTTGCTGGCAGCAAGGCAGGGATGAGTTTCTGGCAGGGATAAGTTTCTCAGCCCAGAGCTGTCGTCGTCCGTGCGGTCTCCAGAGGACACCGCTGCTCTCTCCAGCGTACCCAGGCTGCCCAGGCTCTGACTGAAGTTTGCAAAGTGGGTTCTGGAGCTCAGTAATTGTTCCTGGTGGCAGAAGAGCCCTGATGGCGTGTGCATGATGGTTTGTTCCAGCAGAGGGCTTGACCTGTAGGCTGGTAACACATTCGAGTGTTGAGTGGGTATCAGTGCTCCCCCCAGCCTGGTGGGATGACCTGAGGCTGGTTAGATTCCGTCTCTGAAACTTTCTGACTGTGGTTGTTTCATGTGTCTGAAGCAGACGCAGACACACTTCACTTGCAGACACAGCCATGCTCGTCAGCATTCCCTTTGGCAAGTTGGCAAATTCTCTCTGAATTTACCAGAAATTCTCTCCTCACTTGGAGCAAGTAAAAGGCCTTTGGGAGTTCAGATTCACACCCATCATCCTTGCCTTTGGCTGTCTTCTAGCAAACTCTGAGTTTTTCCTATTGTCTTAGTTTGGCTTCAGAATATGCCCATATTGAAGCCCAAAGCAAGAGAAAAGGGGACTTGGTGGTGGTGAGAAGGGATCAGTACATCAGTTCATGCAGATGAGTAACGGTTGGCATTGCAGATCTTTCTGTGATGATGCCTGCCTGTGTCATTGCAGCTGAGTTCTCTCTCCAGGGAGCTCCACCTTGGAGCAGAGGAAGTGCCTGCAGACAGTTCCTTCTTAAAAAAAAGAAAAAGGCACAAATGCAGATGTTGTTAAAAATGCAGTTTGCGTCAAGCCTCTGAGCCCGAGTAGGTTCCCACGCTTGCTTTGTTTTTCTCCTCTGGCTGTTTCTTAAGTTGCAAAAGTGCTGAGTGGCAAGAGATGGCCTCTGGTGGAGAACCACTTCCCCTTTCTCTCCCTGCCCTCGGTGGTGTCACCTCTGTCGAATCCTTTTTCGGTAAGTCGTGGCCCTTGTTTTGCTCAGCACTGGGTTTGTTTCTGTTTTGGGTATCAGAGAAGCCTGGACATGTCTGTGTGTGCTGCCAGCTGACCCTGTTAATACAAATGTCACTGTAGGGCAGTCCTGAGTTATCTTTGCCTTTTCCATTCCCTGTTGTTGTGGTAGGGTTTTGGTGGGGTTTTTTACTAGTATGTGGTACTGTGCTTTACACAGCTCTAGATCTGACCTCTGTGTGAAGAGAAACGGTGCCTTCAGCACTTGTCTGAGAGCAAAGGCTTAAACTGGAAGCCAAACATTGCTTCCCTCTATTTAATTCATTAATGCTGTTGGCAGTTATTAAACAGTGCTTTAAAAAGTAAACAAGGGAAGTAGGGGTGTTGTTTGTTAAAAAACAAACCACAGTGAAGGTGAAAGAGGTACTTCTCAGGGGAGGGATGCTGGAGGAGTGCAGTGCTCTTGTCTGGTGGTTTGCTGGAGAAGTGCCCTGGGCTGCCAGGCTGCACATAATCCAGCTGTGCACCCAGCTGCTGTTGCACCCTTGGCTGGGGGACTGCTGGGTTATTAACCAGGACTTTTCTTGTGGGCAGGGGAAGTGAGTGGGAGGCTGGCGGTGAGAGCCGCTCCTGCAGCAGGTGTGATGCCAGGCCCCGGGCCTGCCTGTGGAGGAAAGGAAACAGCCAGTTTGGGAGGGAGAGCAGGAAGAGGGAGGGAAATGGCTTGAGGTGCTGAAAAAGCCAGCAGGCTGCTTGGCCTGCCCTCCTGTAACTTCTTCCACAGCAGGCACAGCAAGCTGTGGGGGAATTGCAGCCCGTGCAGGGAGCATCCTGGCTGCTCCAGAGCTCGCTCTCATGTCCCCGGATGCCCTCTCTCCCTCCTTCCACTCCTGGCTCCACAGCCTCGGGAATGAGCTCGGTATTGACACCTGCTGTGCGCTCCTGCCAGCCTTGGAATTCTGGTCTTCTTCTTGCTTTTGTGTTTTGCAGCCCGTGGATTAAAGGAGGAGGATAGAGCTGAGCTGGCAGTGAAGATGTGCAAGGCAGCATCGGCTGCCCGTGTTAGGGCAGAATGTTGGGGGACTCTGGAGCGAGCAGCCTGGCTCAAAAATGACAGAAGGGAGTTGGGGACACGATTTTGTTTCACTTCCTGATAGACACCTTCTGTACTGCATCTCTTCCCTGTCCTGTTTAGCTGCTGGCTCTTCAGACAGGGGCCACCTTTCCCTGCACACGTGAGCAGCATTTGGTAGCGCGGGGTCCTGACTGATGTCCCCAGTGCTTTAGTCTGCATTGACACTTCCCATTTTGAGGACTTGGGCTGCTGCTGATCGCAGTTAGTCAACACCAGGGTTAACTTGTGTAATTCCTTACTGTCAGGCCTGTCTGCTTTCGTCAGTGCAGTGCTTCTCTTTCATTCTTTGGTCTGAGCAGCTGCTAGGGGGGAAGGGTATGTCCTGCAAATGGATTGGAGACTGGAAGCCCTTCCTGGTGGTGCCCAATTCTGCCAGGCAGTGTCTTGTGTTTGTAGAGCTTGTGCTGGATGGTGGTTGTGTTCCAAGAGATGCCCTTTAGGGAAATCTCTTTTCACTCTGGAGTTGGAAGTGTCTGTGGTAACTCCACAACTCTCTTGTCATGGGGAGCTGTAGCTTGAGCTAGGGTTGGCACTGAAATCCCAGAGTAGTCTCTCAGCTGTGTTAGGATGCTGCTTCAGAGCACTTTTCTGCGAGGTTCTGCTTAATAAATACCTACAGCTGACAGAAATCATGTTCATATTTCTGTAAATAATACAGACTTCTGTTCAAATGTGAAGTACCTTGAAATCTTCATTTCCCCTACCATCACTTTTTAACATCCCTGTTTCTTCTAAGGACAAAGGGGAACAGGGCAGGAGTTCATGACCTCCCTGCAGTGCCTGTGTCCGTGGGCATTGCTGTGAGGAGGTGACAGCATGGGGAGCTTTACTCCTCACTGCACTGACCAGTTCCTGTGTGCTGTGCAGGGGGACATGGTGGAAGAACTTCTCCTGTCAGGGAATGGTGCCAGCTCTCTGGTTGTGCTACTTGGCAAGTGCCTGACTAAGGGCTGGGCTGGACAGGACAGAGCCTGCTGTAAAGGAGCTGCTCTGATGAGTATGTAGAGCTGACTTTTGGAAAGTCGTCCTCAGGCTCGCAATAACTTAATTAAGTGTTTATTAGGATAAAACATTGCCAGCAGCTGCTCAGGTGCCTCCTTGCTTTCCTTGCCGTGCTCTTAAAAAGGTTTTCTCTTCTTCCTCTACGCAACAGATTCAAAAGAAAACTATAAGGTTCCTTTTTGAGTAATTTACACTGAGGACTGAGCATTTCTCATCAAAACTGGTGGGTGGTGCAGATTCACCTGTCTCCTGGCAGGTGGGGCAGCTCCCCAGCTGAGCAGCCCCTCCGATGGAAGGCATCATCCAGGAGGGTCATGGCAAAGCTTCCAGTGATTCCTGTTGTTGCATCACTTTGGCACAGTCCCTAAACCAGTAACACTTTTGTGTCTTCAGACCAGTTTATTGGTGTTTGTCCTTGCAGTTCATGAACGGAGCTGTGCAGGGTAGCAGCTGGGAAGGTATTTACTGCTTGTTTGCCATCTGTAAGTTCTATGTGGATCCCATTTTGTAGCATAATGAGAATTTGGTATGAACTGTGCAGTGTTTTCCTCGTGCACGAGGAGCTCAGCCCCTGGGCAGCAAGTCAGGCAGCGCGGGAATCACTTCTGTTTCCTGCTGCTAATGCTTGTTAGAAATGGAGTCTTCTGAGGGGAATGTCGGTGCTTTTTGTGCAAAGGGCTTTAAATAATCTGATGTGACTTGTACAGTTTCTACAAAATCTTTTCTGCCTGGGAGTAAAATCAGTACAAGTAGCGATTTCTGTAGGAGTTCCTTAAATTTTCCACTTTGTGTTGGTTCTCTTCCCAGTGAGCAGGGAATTACAAATAGCACATCACTGGTGGCCTTGGGGTTGCTGCTTCACTGTAGAAGTGAGCAGGCTGAACATGGAACAGAAGGGGGTTTTGCCCCCCAGCAGTAGTGCTGAGGAGTGCTTATGGATTTAGTCACTCCTTTATAGGCATGTCCCAAGTAAGTCTCCAGAAGAAAGCCCTGTGCAGTCCAGAGGGCTGATGACGAGCCTGGTGTGCTGATAAAACACAGCTCAGCTTTGTTACCTCTGCCAAGTTGGCTCTTTGTCTTCTGCTGTCCTGGGCTCAACTTCTCCCACGTTGAGTGTCTTTTAACACCCAGTCTGTCCCAGGAGATAGTTTCAAAGAGCATTGAAGCTCCTGTAGGCTTTGGCAAACCAGATTTTGTGGAGTACTTCAAAGCCCAGGTTACACTTGGGAGCTGTTGAGTTGTCAGCAGGGTGAAATCAGTAGTGGATGGCAGCACAGCTCTGCTGGTATGGTGAGCACAGTCCCACATTGTGAGGGTTGTTTTGAGCCCTAATTGCCCTTTTCACACACATCTTTTCTACCTTCTGTGTTTCTGAAGCATCTGGGGTAGAGCCTGTTAGCATCCCACCCAAGGAATCCTCTCTCCTTTTGTATTAGGGGTAGTATGCAAAGGTGATCTTGCCCTGAAATATGGAGTTTTTGGGAAAGGTCATGGCAGGGACTGTCCAAACAGGATGGACCCAAACTGAGCAGCCATCTCTGTGTGGCACAGAGGATGTCAGGCCAGTGATTGATTGCTTTTTTTCCCCTTGTTGTGCACCAAAATAAGCATCTCCTGAAAGAACAGTGTTAAACTTTGCTGGTAGTTATTATTAGAGCTCCTTGGACTTTCCTATAAATTTGTGGCCTTTCCTCCCAAGATTTTCTGTGCTGCTTGAATCTCAGGGCAAGGGCTTGGTGTTGTGTGTGTGTATTGTTGGGTTTTTTGCTGAGGTGCTGTGCTGGATATCGATGTGTGTTTGGTGTTGGGAGTTCAGGGTGGGCGATGCCGAGGGTGTACCCTGCCTTCATCTGCACAGTGAGTGTCCCCAGAGCTGGATTTGGCAGAAGGACCAGGGCTCTTGTGTCTGTAGATTTGCCCTTGTCCCAGCAGTGCTGATGGCCATCTCCTGCCCTCGCTCCTGCCCTGGGGGAGGTGCTGCCCTCCCTGCTTGACCTCCCTGTTCCACAAGAATGATCTGCTTTGCCACATTCTTCAGCTCTTCCAATCCTTTGTATGGGAAATCACATTCCCTTTCCACAAGTCAAACTTAGTGCTTGTGGTTAATGGCCCAGAACAAGGCTGTCCTGGCTTTAGAAGAGAAGGTGGCCTCCTGGAAGGATGCACCTGATGGGAATCTCTTCAGTTCTGCCGCTGTTTCCTTTCCAGGCTGGTGGCTGAGAGCTGGTGATAAGAGAAAGTGATGGAACTGAGAAGATTTTTAACCTCCCAGCCCTCCAGCTACGTGCTGCTGTATCCACTAAAAATAGTTTCTAATCCCACCTTCTGGGGGAACCTCAGGCACAGGCTAAAGGATTGCTAATATTAGTTGTCGGCTTTGCTGATAAACTGTGTGAAAAGTGGCTGTGAGTGCTGAGTTCTTTCTCCTCCTGTGCAGCCTAACATCTTTTAACAGTTTTCTTCTATGGTGAGATTGTAAAGGGAGGAGAAGAATTTATTTTTATCATTAATAATAATAATATTACTATTTTTTTAAATATCTTCGAGATAACTCAGTGTTTCTCCAGTTCAGGCTGGAGGAAATTGTGCAGCTTGAGAGCTTTCAGAGGATTTATTTGTCACCAAAAGCTAGAAAGGCTGAGTCAAATTTTTTAATGTGAGTCTGAGGAAACATCTGTGCTTGGTGTGCCAATGACTTTATTATGTTTTGTTTTTAATTTTAGTATAGGTAAAGATCTCTGATCCATTTTAACTTGGGATGAGTGATTTTCTCCTTTTTGAAATTCTGTTTTGTTGAAACATCCAGAGCATGTTTGACATCTGGTTCAATTTCAGAAAGAAATTTCTGGGAGAAACTTTGTCAGCGAGGAGTGCTGAGGGTATGACAGCACGGTCTAAACACTGGGATATGCTGCAGGCTTTAGAAAGGTCTTTTTGAATCTGTGCATCTGCTTTGCTGGAGCTTGGAAAACTTCATTTTTTCATGTCCCCAGCAGCAAAATGGAGAGGTGCCCAGAAATGTGCCTGAGCTTAGAGGGAAATCCAACTTTTTAACACAAGCTTGTGTAATTCTTGTGCCTATAAAAGTGTAGTTGGCAAGGCCTTTGCTAAAGCAGTCAACCCCAAATAATGAAAATACGTGGCAGGGCTTTTTACTCTATTAATAATTTCCCAGTCCTCGTCTCTTAAAGGAAGGGAATAAATAATTAGGTTTGATATTTGTTTAAGGAGCAAAAGGAATTAAGTTCCTAAGCTTTGCTCAGCTGAAGGACAAGCCAACATCTTTTTCAAGGCACAGAGCTGCTGGAATGCACAATGCCAGGAACTCTCCCGTTCTGTCTTACCATATTCATCAACCATCCTGTTGACTACAGAGTTGCTTCTGGCTTTCTTCAAAGCCTGTATGACTGTCTTATCAATTCTGAGAAAAGCAGGAACCCTCAAGCATGCAACAGGATGGCTGAATTGCAAAACCTGGAGTGTGTCTTGCTTTTTCCACGAACCACAACATCTCTAAGAAAGCTACTGGAAGATGTGCTTAAAATACCAGCTGTTCCTCAGAATCTGGGAATTCTTTACTGCCCCTTTTTCACAAACTTCTCTCCTCATGTGACTTCAGAAAGGGCAAAATCAGGGCAGTAAGTGGTGTCTGATTTCAACAGTTTTGTTTTTAATTTATAAGTCATTGAGAGTTAATTATCGTGCAACTCATAGACAGTAGTTTCGTGATTTCTTAGTCTGTTGTGTACACTAATTTTCTTTTGGCTAACTGCAGAAGGGAGACATTTGTTTCTGCAGGGCATCAGCTGTGTTTGAACCACAGAGCTCGGGGTTAACGGAGTCCGTAATTACCGAGGTGCGTGGGCTCGCTCTGCTCATCACCCTTCAGAAATGTGGATGTCTCATCTTGACTTCCAAATCCAGAACGTAGCCATAGGTTCCACCTCTGCAGGCAGAGTGGCACCAGGCATGTGTTCTGCTTTTCAGTGTTTCTCTTTTATGCTCTGAGTGTTTGCAGCACTTACATGAGGGGGAAAGTTCTTTACCAACAGAACAATTTGGTCTAAATCACTTCCTTGCAAAAGAACAGAGCATGCATTCAGTGCCTTGAACTTCTCTTGGTCATTGCTTTTTTTCCTTTTAAATACAAGGCGGTTTTCCTCACTCTCTGTTTGTCTCTCCCCTTGCAGTATCAGCGAAAGCTTCCTCACTGTGAAAGGTGCAGCTCTTTTCCTGCCACGTGGAAATGGCTCATCCACTCCCAGGATCAGTCACAGGCGCAACAAACACGCAGGTAAAGTGGTGTATCAGTGACTGGGGCTTGTCTGTTCCCTCTGATTTCAAAGTCCACTTTTCTTGAGTTCATTTTCACCTCATGACACACATTTCTGTCTGCTCCTGGTGTTTGTTAAAGCCTGACCTGCCAGTCTCAAGGCTGTGCTGTTTGATGCTGATTAGATGGAAAGGTTTAAGAACTCTTGTTTATCCTGCAAAAACAAGGGACATCGAGGCAGTAGTCATGACATCATGGAGACTTCAGAATAACTGCCCCCCAAAATACCATCCTGTAATTTTTGTATGAGAGGGGGGATGGGAGGATTGCCATGAAAACCTTCAGGCATTGTACTGGGAAACCTGAGGTTGTGATATGGGATGAGTGATTGTTCTTCCTAATCTGAAAGTAACTGGTTATGATGGAGGGAAGGGAGGATATTTACCTCTGTGTGGGGGTGAGGAAACCTCTGAGCAAAGTCACTGTGACTTCTCAGAGGTGTGAGCAGAGTGAGTAATACAGAGTTGGTTATAATTCCGCCTCCTTTATCTGCTCCAAGTTTGATTTGTGTTTTTGCTTTGACTCTCTTTGAAAAGTCGACCTGAATAATGGAACTCAAACATTTCAGGGTAGGTTGTTTTTCATTGGCTATGGTGTTTTACAGGGATCAGACAGTGTGGGGATTTTCCCTTGCATTGAGCAATTGACAGGAAAAAAAAAACATGGAAACCTTCAGACTTTTGCATATGGGACAGAAATAGAAACAGAGAGGACGAGTCAGTGTGCTTTGCCAGGAAGTGACCAGCAAAACGTGATTTGATTTGATTCCAGGTGTAGATCACTTTGTACTTTGAGACCAGCAGACTTGTCATCCAGGTCTACATCTGGCAGAGTTCTGTACCTGATGTCTGGCCACCTAAAAATCTGTTTACAAGTATATTTATAGAAAAGGTTTAAGTCAGAAGGCAGTTAATCACATACTTGGATTCGAACTACTTTGGTGAGATGCATTAATTACCACTTGTCAAAAGAAAATGTTCTGAAGCTTAATTTAAAGCTGGCCTTTCTGGTCGAGAATAAAGTGAAATTGTCTTTAGTGTGAAAGTAGTCAGCAGTCTTTTAAAAGTTTCTCTTGGCCTGTCTTGATTTTTGGTCTCTCCAAAGACCAATGCTGAAGCCCAGGTCTCCCCCTGGCAGCTGCTGCCTTGGCTTTACCTCCAGAGAAGACCCACTGGATGGTTTTCCTTGTGAACCTCTGCAAGGCAGCACAAACAGCTGTTGAGTCTCTCTCCTTCCCTCATCCACTTGCTCCGGCTGACTTGCATGAGGTCTGGAGACCTCGGTGGAAAAATAGTTGCTTGTCTAATCAGCCCAGAGCTCTTGGAAACCAGATTGCCAAGGAAGCAAATCCGGTGTGTTGTAATTGCTTACAGCAAGATGTTTGGTACTGGAGAGGCTGGTTTGCCTAAGGGCTGAGGTTTTTGTTCTTGGAAGGTGTATTTTATTCCTGTCCTGAGATTTAATGAGGCATCAGTACTGTCCTTTCCTCACTTTCCCTGCTTGTCAAGTGATGGGAATGCTGTAGTGATTCTTATGGTGCTTAGAGGTTTCACTGCAGAGGTCCCTTGCCTGCGTGTGCACCAGCTTTCTTTTCTGTGGATTTTTCTAATAATCAGCAGACCGAGGGATCAATGTGTCGCCTTCTTGAGCAAAACATCTGTGCCACCAAAATTGAATCAGTGATGTAGAGAGCGTGGCTGTGAGCAGTGAACTGGCTGCTGGCACTGAGCTGGCACAGTGTGTGCAGCTGCCTCCTCTCTGGGACACTGATATTCCGTGCTCAGCTTCCATTCCCTTGTATGTCGTGACTTATCTCTGGCACACAAAATTAGAAGAGGGTAGAGAGCGGACATAACTTTCCAGTATGGAATTGCTGCCTATGGATGCAATAGTATTTCAAGTGACTCCAAGAGCATTTTCTAGGAAGCTTCACTAACCTTCCTGACCTGCTTTTTTAATTCATCAGAGGCGCTGGAATCCAGCGGGAAGAGTAAATGGGTAACAGGAAGTAATTAATGCTCCCACCCGTTTCTTTAATCGCATCTCCAGCGATGGAATCACTGGCAGATTGACTAGATATGGCACCACCTGTCCACACTCCTCTTGCTGGGCGGTCCTGTGCCACCTGGAAAACTGATCTGTGGGATGGTGGGCTTGCTTTTCCACAACAAACTACGCAGGCCAGAAAACAGTGTAACTTCCCTGGGGCTTCTGCCATCTCTGGAACGCTGTGAATCACTTTTCAGATCCCACTCTGATGCTTTGCACCTATCCTGCCAGCTCAGGGAAACAAAAGCATCTGCTCAGTGCAGGACAATGTGATAGGAAGCAGCAGCCCTGCCATGAATGCCAGCAAAGCTGACAGCTCTTCACAGGACAGGATGTGGTATCTTTGTGCTGATTCTGGCATGTTAAAACCTTTCCTTTGGTTTTTCTTAATCCAGGAAGCTTACAAAATGCCTTGTGTGTTTGGGGCTGAAAACACTGCAAGTTGATTAAAGCTGGCCAAGGAAGCAATCCTTTACTTTCCAGCTCTGGAGCTCCCAAGGCTGGCAGGGGAACAGGGAGGAGTGTGGTAAACTTTCTGAGGATGAGGGATAATGAAGCTCCTTGACTGAGCCTTGCAGAAAGGGGTTGTCGTAGAAACTTTGTCTCGTTTTTGAGTATGGAGATAATCCAGTATTCCTGGTGATGTTTTTTTAAACTCTGGAAACTTTGGCTCTTAAGCTGGTTCCTGAATTACTGGCAGCAATAGGTGGGAACCGTTACATTTCGGGGAGGGAAAAGCTGAGTTGAAGCATCTTTCATTTCAAGCTGCCTAAGACGTGGATGCTTCATGAGACAGACACTTGCAGGGCTCTTCCAGGCAGTGGGCAGGAGGTGCAGAGGGACTTTCACCTGTTGAGTCGACTGTTCTCAGCAATTCCCACTGTGGGAGCAGCTGAAACTTGCTGGAACTGGGCGGTGTTTGCCAGGATTTTGCACTGGTGATGACGTGGGGAAGTCCTGTCGCTGCACCCCGGGGAGGACAAGCACCTGATGGATGAGTTGGCCTTTCCTGAGTTACCTGTCTCCATAAATAGTTGTTATTTATGGAGGCACGTGCCAGCCACTCCTGCATTGGGAACAATGTCCTTGGGCAGGAAGCGGCTTCAGCCGCTGGTACTTTGTGTTTGACTTCCCCAGCGGTGCAGAGTGCCTCAGTTTTTCCCACCCCCAGTTGAAAATGCAATCCCAGAGCACTGAGTCATTCTCCATGTGCTAAAATGTGTTTCAAGGAGGAAGGAAGAGAGCAGGGAATGCTGTGTCCTGTGTAGCCCACTCCACACTAGCTTGCCTGTGTCCCATCCAGAGAGGGGCTGCTCTTCCACCAACTGTAAAAGTCATTAGGAAACTGGGTACTGTGCTCTTGCTGGGCAGCTTTTCCTTTCTTTCCCTCCCCTTTTGGGGCATTTCTGGATGCTGCTCCATGTCCAAGATTTCCTGGTTTCTGAAAGTCTGTGACATAGCATGGATTGTAGAACCACTGATGAATTAGGAAAGGAGTTCAGGGAGATTAACCAGCCTTCCTAGAAAATGCTCTTGTAACCACTCCTGCTGAATATTTGCTCCTGCTTCATGGTCTTCCCTGCAGTGTTACCTAAACTCAGCTTCCTGGCTGTGGGGGAGCGGGAGAGGGTGGGAGAGTAAAGGCTCCTCTTCTTGCTGATCTGTGCCACCCACCTGGCAGCCTTGCACTCTCCTTTCTGGGAATGCAGATTAATTTTCCATACAACGATGGCAGAAACAGGAGATGCTGCTGCTGACTGACACTCAGGGGGTGATGTTGGCTCTCTGCAGGCCAGGGAGTAGTGCTGAGAAGTCAGTGCAGCAGTGCTGGCAGAAAGGCATCTCAGTTGTCTTTCAAATACTTGATGCTTTAGGAACCTGGGACACTTGACTCTTTTTAAAAAGACTCAAAATCATAGTCATGCAGTAAATTTAATTTTCTTTTATTTTTCCTCACCCTCACCAGTGAAAGTGTTGCAAGTGTTTTCTAAGAAAAAAAAATTGCAGGTGTTTGATTTTTCAGGTGGCAATTCTTAGCTGCTTTTGGGAGGGGTTGGTACACAACCATACGTGGGCACGTGCTGGTCTAAGGTGGGACTAAATCTCACTTCATAGGGGATATTTTTGTCTGGGTAGTAGTTCTGCACTGGGTAATAAAAGTTGAGTATAAAAGAAGTTGGTATAAAAGAAGTGGCAGATTTCTGGTTTGAAGCATGTGATAGAATGAGATGTTGAGCCACGGGGTGGGGTCCATTTCTACCTAGTTTGCCTTGTCTATTAAAAGAACAAAGAACACCAAAACACTGTTAATTTCTGTTAAAAAAGATAACAGGATTTAGCAGGAGAGAGCATAGTAACTGAGGAACAGGTGAGCACACGGAGCAAAGAGCAGCTGACTCAGAGATGACAACTCATCTCTGAGGAGGTGGGAGTGACGACGCTCACGGTGACGTGTCGGGTTTCTCAGTGGACATTTGCTCTGGCTGGAGAGCCAGGAACTTGCATGTGATTTAAAACTATTTTTGTGCACTCACCTTTCCCTCTTGCCCGCAGGGGATCTCCAGCAGCACCTGCAGGCCATGTTCATCCTGCTCCGCCCAGAAGACAACATCAGACTGGTAGGTTGGCTTTGTGCTTATCTGCTGGGAACCAATGTAAAGGTTAAGTGCCACTTGACAAATACACCTGTGGAACTCCTGAAAGCAGTGCTGTGTGTGTGTCTGAGTGGTATCGTCAGCAGGTCTGGGGAGTCTTTGCAACCACAAAGGTAGAAAAGCAGCTAATTATGAAAGGCCTGCTTATTTGGTTGTTCAGTGAGACAAATTGTATGGCTGGAAGATTGTCTTTGAACCAAGCACTGAGTACCTGTGCTCTTAAAGTCCTGTAACAATTGCCAGAGAAGATGGGTAAATTATCTTGGTGCCCTGTTTAAACCAAGAGTAGATGACTTATGTCTGACCAGTGTGAGCACCTGCCTTCCTACAGTAGTTCAGTTGTGTACCTCACTCTTCTCTCCTCACTTGTGGCATCCTAAAAAGCCATGGCTTATCAGGAAGGAGCAGGTAGGACCCCCATGCAGCCATGCACCTACACTGACCCTTGGCCTTCTGCTTTTTTGGGCTGTTACCTCCTACAACGATGCAATCAGGTATTGCTGTTCATAGCATTGTCATGCAGTCCTGAAGAGCTCCAGAAGCCAAATGTGAGCAGTGAGGAATTTGTCTGGGACATGTTGAAGTGCTCTACAAGGCCAGGCATGACTGCAAGTGTATCTGCACCTCTCATCACTCAGTAGCCTGAAGTTTCTTCCCTGTGTTGTCTTGGTGCATCTTAGCAACGTCTGCCCAAAAAAGGACTGCCAGCACCACAAGTGTTATCTGGCACCTCTGGTTTGCTGAATCCTCCTGAGCCGTGCTGAGGATGGACTGGTTGTATGAGTATAGCTAGGAAACAGCCAAGATTAATATGGAATGCTTAAACTTCCAAAATGACCACCGAAAATAATTTACCATAAGCAAACTAAAGGACCTGCTCCTAAACTTTTTCAGGCACACCTTGCTGTCACTAAAATTTCGCTGAAAGTGATGGGAATGGGGGTTTTCAATGCTTTTCAGAATCTGAGCTGGGGTTAGAACGTTGGAAGCCATTGAACAAGGCATTGTTCAGCAATATCACTGGCTACATTGTGTGATTTGGGACAAATTAGCCTTAACAGCTGAATAAGGACTTTGTGGGCTGAGACATAAACCCTTTTGTTCTGAGCTACATTTGGAATGCTGAAATGTAGCGTGAGGTTAAGTTCGATAGTCTACTTGAATTTAATTGATTCTTGACGAACGAAGGGTGTGCAGAGCTGCAGTGGAGTCTCTCACAAGACAGTAGATACAAATGAGATTTGAAACATAAACAGTACTGAGAGAAATGCATTCTCTTCATTTCATTGGCTGCTGTCATTCAGAGGGCAGCAGAGGAATCTAATCCTCTAAAAACCTACACTTAAAATTTGGAACAACCCTTGTCTCTGTTGGAGCTGTTGGCAGAGGTTTTTAGCCCTCCATGAGAGCAGGATTAGAGCAACGGTACCAGTGTAAAATCAGTAGAAAGGAGGAAAAGGAGTTAAGAGTACAAAATGATTGAACATGTTTCTGTAGCTTAGCAGAGCTGGGGACTGGAAAGTTGGACATACTTTTTTGTCTTCAAATCAAGTAACTCAATGAGAAATGTCTTCCTGGATGAAACACTATCAGAGAGAATGAAAAAGATGAAAGGTCAGTATGAACTTCTTGGAATGTGCTGTTCATAAGGGCTGGTGAAATATCAAATCATACTTCTGATGAAACAAGAATGCAGCAGAAGATAAAGTTGGCTTGTGTTTAGGTGAGCCTGAAAGTAAAAAAATGTCTGGCCCTGAAAGCACTACAGGTGATGATTTGTTCATGAACAGACCACAAATAACCTTCCCAAATTGAGAAAACTAGCTCTATATAGGTGAGCTGTTGAGAAAGAACTTCCCATCTCATCACAGTCCCTGAAGCCAGGCCATCCTCTCTAAAGGGACTGGGATTTCAAATACCTTCATTTAAAAGGCATCAGAGCACTTGGTGTGCTCCTGCTGTCAAGTGAGTGTATGAACTAGCACTTAATGGCAAGGCTGGAGACTCATTTGTGATTTGTTGGGCTTGTTGGAGCTCTAGTAGTAATCTTTGAGGTTGGCTGATTTACAGTGTCAAATTTGCAGGTTTATTATTGCAGTAAATGTAGCAAAACACATTATCTGCCCCAGTCGTGGTTCTTTGCTTTGTGCTAAGGGTGTAAGTGTTGAGCCCAGAGAGCCACACTAAGCCATGCCCTGTTCCTCTTAAGTGGCCTCTGAAAATCCCACCCCACCGACATGACCTTTGCTCACTGTTTGTCTCGCCTTGTTCTAAAGGGTCTTGCATTAAGACTTCCCATTACTGCCAGCCAAATTAGTTTAGCAAAGTAAGTTAGATTATGTTAATCCTCTTGCTTATGGACTGTCCTCAAGAGAAGCAGAACAGAACTTGTGTGTGGATGCCCCGGACATGGAGCAGCTGGGTCTGTCTGCTCCCATTTTAGGCAAGTCTGTGCTTCTTGTTGAGGTTTGGTTCCTAATGTAGATAATAACTTTAACCACCAAGCCCTTGATGATTACTTGCTCTTCTAGGTGGAAGAGCACCTTTCTGTTTTCCCACAAGTGGTTAGTGGTAGAAACAGCTGTCTTTGGCAGAATTCACACCTTGAAGGACTGACCGCTTTGATCTTCCGTGTTTCCAAAGGAATCCCAGTGACTCAAGAAGCAAGAAGGAAAATAAGGCTGGTTTTAGCATGACTTATCCTAAGGAGATGGGGTGGGGCACAGTCTCTGTACAGAGCACGGCTGTCTGCTGGCATCAGCATTTGGGTAGTTTCTGTTGGTCTTTGGTCCCATTGGACAAGTCTAGAAGACTCCATCAACACCGTCTCCTGCCTGCACTTGCTGTTCTGTCCCATCACTAGAGCTGCTGCTCCCTACAATTCCACTGGGAAGCTTTCCCTGCTGAGCACGGGGCAAGGCTGGACTGGGACGGCTCCTTCTCGCCCTTGTTTGCTCTCTGCAGGCCCCGCTCAAAGTTCAAGGAGCAGTTTAACAATGTGGTAAACACTGAGGCCAGGCAGGGTCTTGGGGTTGGATGGGGCTGTCCAAAGTTAAGGCTCAGTATACAGAATTAAGACACTTCCTTTCTAGGGGTGTCCTAATTTCTCTACTTGGGATCCTGTGACTAAAATAACTGTAAATGGCTTGGAACAGAGTCCAGAAAGTGTTGCAAGTAAAAGCTGCCTGCTGCAGATGTTTATAGGCAGTGCAGGGCTCCCTTTCCCAGGCTCCTCACTAACCAGCAGCCTGTCTGTAAGATTTGCTGGAGTCACTTCAGTTCTCACTTCCTTGTGGCTTCTGGAGGAGCAGCACAGCTCAGTGCAGCCTTTCAGGAGCTTCAGTGTTGGTCTGACATTCACAGCTGAAGTTCCACAGCTGCTCTCTGAATGCTGTCAGTAGTATTTGATCTGGGGGAGTTTGGGCTGAACTGCAGTCCTGCTAGAGCTCTCTTTTGGCACTGGGGTAAATGTGGTTGTGGCAGGAGCAATGAGGCACAATGACTTTCACCTTTTCTGGGCGATCTGAATCCAGTGGTAGATACAACTTAGTCATCTTTTCCTGCCAGGTGTAGGGCAGCAAGGTTGCATCTGCACTGGGGAAGTTGCCAGAAGAATTCAAAGGACCAGCAGGAAACCACATATGAATTAGGTCCTATGAATTAGATCTTGGTTGTCTGGTGGTGGTGGAAGGGTCTTGTTGGAGCTGTTGTAGCACACTGTAGTTCAAAGGAAAGTTCTAGTTCTTTGGGCAGAGTCCTCGGAGAGGTGAAGAGCATGTTCAACACCCTTCTGTCTTGCTCAAACGTGTGATGGTCCACGAAGCTCACAGGGCTGGGACCAGTCAGAGGGCTGTAGGTTGTTCAGAACCAACCCTAGTGGGACAGAGCAGCCCTGGAGCCAGGTGCAGAGGGCACCAGGAACATCCCAGCTGTTGAGGAAGGCACTGTGGGGGAGTGAGGCCCTTCTTACCCAGCTGAGGAGCGTGGGACATCCCTACTAGTCCAAACTGCATCACTGCTTCTGCACCTGTCACTGAGCATGAAAAAGTGGTTTGTGAAGGTAATAATGTGTGTTTTGCTGACTGCACTGCTGATCTCTCCCCTTCTTTTCTTCAGGCTGTAAGACTGGAAAGTACCTACCAGAACCGCACTAGATACATGGTGGTGGTGTCCACCAATGGCAGACAAGACACCGAAGAGAGCATTGTCCTAGGAATGGATTTCTCTTCCAATGACAGGTACTCGGAGGGTCCAGGTGGGGGAAGTCCTTGTGTTCACCCACACATCGAGTTAAGTGCAGAAATCACTGTCTGGTGTCCATGTTTTCTGGGGATAGACTGCTTCAGATTTTCCAGCCTAATACCTTTTTTGAGATCCAGAATTCCCTTTTTATTTTTTGAAAGGAGATGGCAAATGGGAAGGCAACAGTGCAGGTCAGCATTTTGTTGATTCCTCTGAGCCTCAGGCTTGTGTGAGGGTGTTCAGTGCCCTTAAATGCCTCTTAGGTCTTTTAAGTCCTGCATCTGCACACCAGGGACAGGGACAATTTGCATGCAAAGAAAGAAAAAGCTGCAGTTAGAGAAGCTGTCAGGGTTCAGGAGAGCAGGTAATAAGACAGTGAGTGTGAGGCAGCCCCTTGCCAAGGTCAGGGCAAAAAAGGCCTGATGGGAGTGTCAGGGTTGGAGATGGCAGATCTTGCACAGTGTGTGCTCTCCCCAGACAGCAGTGTGTCACCAGGGTTTAGTGCTTCTGCTTCATTCATTTAAATTCCTGCTGACCTTTCCACAAGGCTGCAGAATGTGGCTGGGAAGCAGCTTTTGCTGCTGGAGGGCCTGTAAGCCAGGAGGCAGCACCCCTGCAGCTTCAGGGGCAGAAGCTTCACATTTAGAAGGGGACATTGGGCACTTCGAAGAGGGCTTGGAAGCACATGAGCTCTAAGTAAATCTTGGCCTACATGGGGAGAAAATCACCTGGATATTTAACCTATTTTGGAAGCTTTCGTACTCATGCTTACTTCTAGCACAGCTGTTCCAGGAATGAGTCTTGACAGTAGTTGGAATAAATTACTTTAGGTAGTTAGCAGGGTCACTAGAAAACATTTTTGAACTATTTGGCTAAGAAATTGCCTCCTAAACAGCGTGCTGGTCACAGCAGCCACCATGCTTAGTCTCAGGTGGCTTAGTTTGGACCCTTGGCTTGGGTGATTGCTGCTAAAACAGGGGACCAGCTTGATGCTGCCCCTGTCTCCTGTCTCCCTGCGCGGGTGTGCACAGCTGTGGCTCAGGGATGCTCTTGCTGTGGGTAAGAATAACTTGTCCTTGCACAGGTTGCTGTGAGCTTGGAGCAGCTCACTGTTGGCTGTGATGTAGCAGCACAGCCACCTTTGATAACTGAGAGCTCGCTGGTATTCAGCCTCTAATAACATACCGGGGTCGTTTCAGCTTTCTGCTGGAGTTACTGAGGTTCTGGATGGTCACTCTGATACGCCCTCCCCGAGCCCACTCGGTATTTATAACCCAGTGTAGACTTGTTGCTATGGTCTCTGATAAGCGCTCGCTGCACAGTATCACTAAAAATACCCCGGCCACCTTGGGAAGCCTTTTAAAAACACATCTTTCCATGAGCTCATCCCGTGTTGTCAACAGAAATAGCTGCGTGCCGCAGTGTCTCCTTGTGCGGGGCACCAGGCGCTCCGAGGCGTGTGCATGGCCAGGGCTCCGTGTCTGCTGACCCTCCAAAGCCTGGTCTCACCCTCTTCCCCCACTTCTCATGAGCTGGAGACTGGCGGGGGCGTTGGAGCTGGTGGAAATTTGAGAGCACCCAGTGCAAAGCACAGGAGCAGGAGGCGGTTGAATTCAGTTCTTCTTCAAGATGCTGCTTTGATTATGGAGCAATTTTTGCAGCTTTATGAGACTCAGAGGAGCGGCAGGCACTGATCTCTTCTCTGTGGGGAGCAGTGACAGGACCCAAGGGAATGGTCTGAAGTTGTGTCAGGGGAGGTTTAAGTTGGATATTAGTAAAAGCTTCTTCCCCCAGAGGGTGGTTGGGCACTGAACAAGCTCCCCAGGGCAGTGGTCACAGCACCAAGGCTGCCAGAGCTCAAGAACCATTTGGATGATACTCTCAGGCCCATGGTGTGATTCTTAGGGATAGTCTTGTGCAGGGTTAAGAGTTGGACTCGATCATCCTTCTGGGTCCCTTCCAACTTGGTGTATTCTGTGATTCTATAACCTGGTGCAGGTTGTGTTGGGTTCCCCTGCCTTTTTTCTGTCACTTGATTTCTACTTTTAACTTGGCTTTTTGCTCAGCCCTACAGAAAGCAGGTGACTGTGAGGGCAAAGGGGGCAAAGCAGCTGAGAGAGGAGTGGGCTTGCCAAGGGGTGTTTGTCTGGGCTGGCTGTTGGACTCATTCTCGAGATGTGGGAGGGTGAAGAAGGGTCAGGAGTCAACCACAGATGATAGACAGTGATTGCTAACCTGCCGTGCTGCCAGTCACCCTGTGATTGCACTGCACTGCTCCCAGTTGCCAGCAGCTGTGGCTGGGGAACAAACAGGAAAGCAAAGCTGGGGATTGCAAAATCAGAGCTAGAACCAAACCACTTGAGCCTGAGAGGGACTAATCTGTAAAGAAAGCCTCAAACTGACCAAAGACTGCAAGCCCCCTCTGACCTTCTGCACAGAGCTCAATGCTCCTGGATCCTGTTTGCTCTTCCTCTGGGGGTGTGTTAACCCTTTAAGCTTGTTTAAAGGATACTGCTGTACTCTGAATCTGGTCAGTGATCCTTGTCAGACGCCTGTAGAACAACACTGGCATTGTTTTTCCCAGTGGGATTTTTCCTTTTCATTCCTAATGAGTACAAAAATACACAACTATTGCCATGAAATTAGAATAACAGCATGGTGCCACAGTAAATAGACTGACCTGCTCTTTCTTACTGCAGTAGCACTTGTACGATGGGCTTGGTGCTGCCACTGTGGAGTGACACCTTGATCCACCTGGACGGGGATGGGTGAGTGTCTTTTGTATGTTGTAGGTCGATAGCAGAGGGTCAGTCTCTGTGTGTGAGCTTGCAGCGTGATGTATGGGGAAGGATTCCAGTGATTGCAGACCCCTTACAGGTCCAGCAGACCTCTTCTGTTGACCTGTATAGGGTGAGTAGGCTCAAAAGCCCTAAATCACAGTGGTTGTGGCAGGGAACACCAATAATTGACTTATCTGTGAATAAACATGCACTGAGACCGTGGCTTATGTGTGTGTTTAAGCTGGAGTAAAGGAGCTTTTACTGGTGAGTGGGTGTGTAGTGAAAGCTCCTTAAAGGGATCCTATTATGTGTTCCCCATCACACTTGCAGCAGGCAGCGCTCAGCAGAACATAAAACAAGAATGATATTTCTCTGCCAAATAGACACCTGACTTGCAGACTCCTGTTTGTGCCAGTTACACAGGCTGTCCAGTGCAGTGCGTGGAATGACTTTTCTTTCCTTGGTAGCTGCCCCAGGATCACTTTAGCTGAGACTCTGTTGCTCCCAGCTGTGGCACTGAATTTGTGTTGCCAAGGTAAACAGCACAGCCCAGCACTGTCCCACTGTCTTAGTTTCGTTCCCAAACAGCAGCTGCTTAAAAAAGTTATCTTAGAGCTTTTAGCGTGCTATTTTGATCTGTTTGCTAGCTGAACTCAGCAGTGTATGCATAGGGCTAGACCTTTGCTGTTCTAATGTGCTGCAGACTATAAGTTATTAACTAAAAAGTGACTTTTGGGATGCATTTTTACTGTGCCTTTTTTTCTTCTCACCAGAGGGTTCAGCGTATCAACAGATAACAGGGTGCACATATTCAAGCCCGTGTCTGTACAAGCAATGTGGTGAGTACTTACTATCAGCTGTCCCAGTGATCCTTTTTCCAGGTGTTTTGGCTGCTTGAGCTTTTAAAAAGCAGGTGCTACTTTACGGTACTGGTGTCTTGAAACCTACTCCAGCAGCCAGAAGTTTCCTTCAGGGACAAGGAAGGAAGTTTGATACCAAAAGAAAAAAAACCCTGCATGAGTGCTGCTCTACAGCAGCCTTGTCTCAGCTGGGGGCAGGAAGGAATAGGGCAATTTTCCTTGCAGAGGGCTGCTGCTTTGAGTCTCCCCAAAGTAAAATTGCTTTGAGTATATGTTTTGAAATATTTTGAGACATGTTCATTGTGATAGCGAGAAGGACAGAGAAGCTGCCTGCATTTCTCTTCCCTTTTAGGGTGGTTTGTGTAGTGGTCATGTAAGTATTTCTGGCTTGAGCTTCTTTGCATTGCAGAAATACATTGCCTGTCAGGGTGTCATGCTACTGTCACCCCAGTGATTTTGACCTGGATCCTTCTGATCACAGTCAAAGATTTAAAATAAGCTAAAAATAGGAGAGGGGGATTTGTTTCCCAGCAGCAGCTGAAGAAACTTCTGACATCCCTCATGCAGTGAGAGAGAGCAGACACTTAAACACCTCGGTACAGTCCTAAGCCCTTGGTTGTCCAGCTCTGAGTCCTGGGTGTCCCTGCCCTGCACGCAGGGGAGCTGGTGGCACAGCAGGAGCTGTCAGCACCCTGTCTTGGACACAAACTCTGTGCGTCTTATTTAGGGCTTGGGTAGATGCAGCACGTTTTGGAGCCAGAGACACGAGTGCCTCTGCCCTCTGAATTGTGGGCACCTTCACCACTATCCAGGCTTGCCTTGGCATATGCCAGTTAAGACATGCAAGCTCTGGCAGCGTGTAGCTATCCACACTCCTGCAGAACAGCCTCCTGCTTGGTGCCAGGGCTCTTGCACTGGGGTTTGTACCAACTGATGGAACACGAGCGGCATCGTGGATTTGGCGGCTGCTTTGTGCTCAATACCAGCCTGAGGAAGAAATTACAAACCTGCAGGTGTTGTTCCCTTCCCAGGTCTGCCCTGCAGAGTTTGCATAAGGCTTGTGAAGTGGCACGGAGCAACAATTACTATCCAGGGAGCCTCTTCCTCACGTGGGTCAGTTACTATGAGAGCCATATCAACTCGGACCAGTCGTCGGTCAACGAGTGGAATGCCATGCAAGATGTCCAGTCCCACCGGCCCGACTCGCCTGCCCTCTTCACAGACGTGTGAGTTGGTTTGGCTCTGCTGAGACAAAGTGTTTGACTGTCAAGCTCTCCAAATGAGGACACAGTTTCCACAAGAGATTGCTCTTAATTAGGTGTTAATAAGGAGAGGTTTCCTGTTCCAGAGGTAATAAGCAGACTCATGGTTAGGTAAACCCCAGCACTGAAAGTTTAGCCCTCCTGGGGCTCCCTTGCTTCTTCTTCAGCCTCTGTTTTCAGTTTAGTTGTTTACTTTGGGCTTTAGGCTTCCAGACCTTTGTTTCTGCAGCATAAATCCTGTGTTCCTAGTGAGAGAGGTGTGTGCACCTAGGCCTTCCTCTCTGCTGGATTTGTCTTCTGATATCCAGGCCTGGAAGGAACCGGTTTCTCTTGACTTTGATCATGTTTAGACTAACATGGTCTTTTTATCTTTACTCAGGTAATTTTGCTGTAAAGTGAAGTGTTTGTGTATTAACTTCTGAGCCTGTGAGCTCAAAAACATCCTCATGGCATCCATCTGGTACACCTAAGGATGGGGGTAAAGAGCAATGCAGTTTTTTGTGATTCTGAGGAGCTGAGCAAGTGTGGAACAGGACAGTGTATAGGTCCCAAGATGCCTCCAGCTAAATGCTTGGATATCTGCTGATAGGATGGTCCAAACAGTGGCTGAGTTAGATGGGTAGGCAATTTGGAAAGGCAAAATTTGTAGACATTCAAGGTTTACCACCCGTGTCATTAGTCATTCCTGATGGTACTGATACCATATAACCTCAAAAGTAGTTGGTGTCCAGATGTTATGCCAAGTGTGAGGGCTTAAGTTGCCCAGTTTGTAGAAGAAATGACTTCACTGGCCCCAGCTGCTTTCCCAGCATAATTGTGCCTTTGGTTGATTTATGCTCTCAGATATTTCCTGTTGCTGGAGTTCAGTGAGTGAATAATGATGCTAAGCAGTTGTTCAGCTGTGAACAAGTCTTCACACTTGATTGTTTTTTAATGTGCAAGGAGGGTGGCTGAAAAGCTTTGGCAGGCTGTCAGATTAATATTTTCTTGTAGCTTTTCATATATAAATTTTATCTAACCCACCCTTTCCCTGGTGGCAGCAGTTGAATGATTTCCTGGGGACACTTAAACAGTATTCTGTTAATTGAGTCCTGAAATAATGAGTGAGGTTAAAAGGACCAGGAACTTTGGTTTTTATTTGTGAGCCACCAGTTGAACACTTCTGTAGTCCCTGTGCCATCTTCAGCCTGGCAGCCTTCCAGAGAAAGGGAAAGGTGGTGCAAGATGTCGCTGCTGGGTCTCTTCTAGAGATGCTGGATGAGCCAGCCCTGTGCTGCTGCTCTGCTGCAGCTTCCCCTGGTGTTAGTCAGGCTATTTTTGCAGCTGGTGATAAGGCCCTGGCAGCAGGGGCGGGAGGAATGCAGAGGCTTAGCTGCCCTCGTCTCTCCATGTAAGGAGTTTTGGAGCTGTTACCTTTCCAAGAAAGGTAGGGAGAGGCTTAGATATTGCTCCAGAGGGTATAATGCAGCCTTCCCAATTTAAATTTTACCAAATACCAGAGGTTCTCTGGATGACTACAATGGATTAGGGGCATTCAGTTGGTGTCTTTCATACACAACTGGGAATCTAAACTGGGTTTTACAGTCACCTGAATTCCCTGCAGCTGAGAACATGGTGGGGGGAAGTAGAGTGGGAATCTGAGACTCCACAGAGCGTGCAGTCTGTACAATACCTATTTTATAAGTGCCATGAGTCCAGTTTGTTTCCCCTCACAGTGACTCTGTTGCTTTCTTCTGATTAGCCCAACTGAGCGGGAACGCACGGAACGGCTAATTAAGACCAAGTTAAGGGAAATCATGATGCAGAAGGATTTGGAGAACATCACATCAAAAGAGGTGAGTGGTGAGGGAGCAGCACTGGAAGCGCTGTTGTGCAAACTAGAGAGCTCTGTACTTCATGCCACAGGGAAAGGTCAGAACAAAAGCTTCACGTGGCTTCCTTGTGTCCCTCCTCCCCATGCAGATCCGCACCGAGCTGGAGATGCAGATGGTGTGTAACCTGCGGGAGTTCAAAGAGTTCATTGACAATGAAATGATAGTGATCCTCGGGCAGATGGACAGCCCCACACAGATATTTGATCATGTCTTTTTGGTAAGTCTAACAGTGAATTCAACACTCCTAACACTTCTCTCTGTGTCTTGGTTGACACAGGGGCCTCTGGAGGAAGTTAAAGGACTTTTGAAGGAGAGATGGTAGATCCTGGGGTCACGTTGTCTTAAACAAGACACTAGTGCTGCTGAACAAGAGCAGCCTGGCTTTTCAGCTGTACTGAACTTTGCCAAGCTGTAGACCCTGTCACTAGAGGATGGAAGGGAAAAAATCTTAATTCTAACTTTTTCAGGGCTGTTTCCATTGATATAAGGCCAGTTGTGTGGCTTTAACTCTCCAGGGTACCCACACCCCTGGTTCTTGCATTATATGTGTGTGACATTCAGGTGGAATGATGCTCTTGTAACATGGAAAACTCTTGAGTTTGTGTGATCCAGGAAGAACAGAGGAGCCTAACAAAGAATCCTGGAGATAAGTCACTTAAGGAAACGTAAACATTTTGCTGTTTAATGTTTTGCTTGCCTAGTTGCCTTTCATTGCTGCTGGGGCCTGTCTAGTTGCTGCAGCTCCTTCTGGTGAGTCAGCGCTCCGCTGGATTTCCCAGCCCCGGAGCGACGGACGCGGGTTTAGTTGGGCTGTCTAGCCTATGAGGTTGGCTCAGCTTTACACAAAGCCATTCCTCTTGGACCAGCTGGTCTTTCCAAGTGGAGAGGGCCTCTCCCAGTCTCCAGCTCAGAAGGGATGGTGTGTGTTAACGTGAGCACTCCCAGGATATCACGCTGGGGTAGAGCCAGGAAACTTTAAGTACCTACGATGTAATGGATTTTTATTTTTTTGCAGACTATGTGTTATAAGGAGAGAGAGACCTGTTACAGGCTTATGGTGCTGTTCAAAAGCTGTACAGGCAGTTTGGTCCCCTGCAGGGCTTGGAGTCTTGGCTCTGAGTGCATATAATGGGAAGAAGACCTTAAAACAAGGCTTGGAGGCAGCACCAAGGAGAAGAGCTGTGGCTAATGTGTGGAACAGAAGTATTTGCAAAGCAGCTGCTGCAGTGAGGAGCAGTGCTGCTGGGGCTGGGCACCACCTTCACTCAGGAGCGTCTCTGTTGCCTGTGAGGGCTCTGGAAGGCAAGGAGCTGTTCCTTTCCAAGTGGAGGCAAGAGCCCTGTGGGATCCCACTTTGGGAGTGCTGAAGCAACTAAGCAGGAAATGAGAGACCTGATGATGTTGGTAATTGTGGATCAAAGGACAGGAGAAAAGGCTTTCACCCCTAAAGCACTGTTCTCCTTACCTGTGGAAACTGGTGGTTCCCAGGCCTGAATTAAATTATTCTTGCTAGTCTAGAAAGAGACAACATGAAGTCTGGGGGGCTTGGGTAAATGTGATCAAAATATGTTGGCAGATAGCAAGAACCCATATAGTCCTTCTTCAGATCAAGCACAGCTCTGGACTGTGCTGGGATTGACCTGATCTGTGGCTGAAGGCAATGGATTCTGTTGAAATCTGGGCTACCATGGCATGTAATATTTGCCCCTTTGTTCTACTCAAATCTATGCTGAACCCTTGAGTAGTGTCTTCATTACAATGATTTCTCTTAGGAAGTAGTTCAGTTTTGGAAGAACCAGTTGCTTTTTGTTTGCTGTATTCCTTAAATGCCAAGAAAAAGCCATAGACTTGTCCCCCGTAGCTACCAGAACAGTACCATGGCCCTTTCCTGTGTGTGTTCTCCTGAACAGACTGTGAGTGCTTGGAGTTGCCTGCAAGGGCTGCCCGGGGTGTGAGTGTGTGTCTGTGAGTCAGAGCTCTTGGAGCTCCCCCATCTCAGACTTGGGGTGCCTGTGCAGACTTTCTGGGCAAGCAGCAACTCATCCTTTGGGTGGACACTGCTGCTGCTGCAGGCCTGGGACGTTCTCGCTCTCAGGCTGATGGTGGGTGTGCTCCAAGGGCCTGGCTGTGCCTCTCCTGGCCCTGGGGCAATGTGGAAGCCTGTGCCGTGGGAGCAGCCGTGAGCAGGACTGTTCTGCACTGATGGTATTGTTGCCTGGATCCCTGTTGCTTGCTCTATCTGAACCATTTTTCCATTTGGGAGCCATTTTAAAACTGGGAAAGCAGATGCTCGCGCACCTTAAATTTTGAAGGAAGAGTGGTTTTGTCCTCAGTCAGGTTTGTGTTTGAGCAGGAAGCAAGCAACTTGGAGGCCCTGTGTGTGCTGCAGAGAAGAGGGGTTAGCTAGCCAGGGTTAAATGTGTTCATTTCTCTGCTCACACAGTCTTTGAAGAGGTGTAACCCAAGTGAGCTTATGGTGTTGCTGCCTTTGATGTGCGAGATGGGTGTTTCATGTATAAAGAGCACCTGGATTGCTTTTAAATGCAGGCAGTTTCTCTTCTGTGGGGCAGAGCTGGCAGCAGCCTCCAGGGAAAGGGTGGAGTGTGTCTTGTCTTGCCGAGGTTGATTAGTCAGCAGTTTGCAGGAAGTGCCAGCAAATGGTGCTGGGCTCCTGCTTTGCAGAGCTGCTTCTTGTTTCAGAAGAGGTCTGGTTAATGGGGCGAGGGAAGGTGCTGAACATCAGCCCTGTTACCGCTCTTCTGTGTACCCCTGTTCTCAAAACACGCCCAGTTATCCAACACTTGGCTGGCCAGCTTCCTCCTCCAGTTCAGTGGTGGCAATCTCTCCCTCCACCAGTTGCCTGGCCATGCCTTCCTGCTGCCTGATGTATCCCTTTGCATCTTCTCCCTGCAGGGCTCAGAATGGAACGCCTCCAATTTGGAAGACTTGCAGAACAGAGGGTAAGTAGCTTCAGGCCATCAGCTTAAAAGCAAGAGCCTGGCCTTAACACTTGTCTAAGCAACAAACTCTGTTCCATACCTGCTGTGTGTAACCTCAGTCTTACTGAGGGGTTTACAGATCCAAACAGGCTCTTGCTTCCTGCAGGCTCCATGTCCCACAAACAGGCACCCTCAAAGTACAAAAACCTTCCTCCCTGACCTTGACTAACGTCCCCAAGGAGAACAAAGGAAGGCAGCAATCTCACAGCTATAAGTAGTAAAAAGCTACAATTACTGAACATAGTTGGCTCCATGCCCTCGGCCCCAGCCCGTTGTTCTGGACTGATTACTGAGGCGCTTCGGAGTCTGGACCTCTGGACTGCGGCAGGAAGGAAAATATGGAGAAGAGCATTCCTTGCTTTGAGTGGGGCCCAGTGGGAAGTAAAGTCCTGTAGCTCTCAAGCTGAGCACTGATGGGTTCCTCTGGCTCCTGCCCATTCTACCTTTCAAGCTTAAGCTTAGAGTGTCCTTCTCTAGGGCCAGGTGGAACTAAGCACTAAGATTTCACAATTAAACCGTTATTTATGGGTTTGGCTTATTTGTGCCAATCCAGTGGAAAAAAGTAATCGTGCTGCTGAGTTGATAACATACTTCTGTACCACAGAAATTCAGCCTGGCAAAAGTGACTCCTCTTCTTGAGCTCGGGGTCTGCTGCTGTTTCCTTGAGTCCAGCTGGTCCTACTTGGCTGCCAGCAATCTCATACCTGCTTGGGAAAAAGGGATGTCACTCCCTTGCAGTGCCCTTGTTCTGTCTGATATCCCAGCATGAGTGCATTTCATAAGCATCTTACGAGTAACCCTCAGGGCTCAAAATACTGAATGTAGTATACATAAATACCATGTGCTTTCTCAAGCTGTTTCCTTTCCAGAAAATTTAAGGATAAGAAATAAATCTTCCCCAAGGGCTTATTGTCTGTTACATCTCTCTGTAGTTATTTTATGCATTTGTTTAGCTGTGGTGTTACTTAAGAGCTTGTGTCTTCCATCTTCCTGTGTTTTTGATGGAGCAGAAGGAGAGATTCACAAAGGGGTTTTAAGAAAATGTGATTGAGGAGTCTGTGCTGGGGCTCCTGTGACACAGGTGTTGCTGACATGGAGAATAGAGGTGGTGGGCAGTGTTACCTGACATAGTGCAGAGGAAGTTTCTGTCCAGCATGGATGGCAACCCTGTTATCAGGCTCTAAACTGCTCAGCAAAACCTTTTGTCTGTGTTAGTTGCTGCTTCTTCACATTAATTCCTGGTTTCCCAGGAAGCTTGTTCAAGACTGCTTTCAAATGGACCTTGCAAAGCCAGGCAGGGCAGTGGAGCAGTGTGACATCTCTCTGAACTTTCTGTGTTTCTCTGTTTCCATGCAGGGTGAGGTATATTTTGAATGTGACTCGAGAGATAGACAACTTCTTCCCTGGGCTCTTTGAATACCACAATATTCGGGTTTATGATGAAGAAGCAACAGATCTTCTGGCTTATTGGAATGACACCTACAAGTTCATCTCCAAGGCAAAGTAAGTCTTTTCCGGACAGAACCCACACATTTAGGAGATGTATACTAAGCATTTTGTATTTTCCTGCCGATTTTCATAACTACTTTTCCTTCTTGCCTACCTAGAATCAAAACATTTTCATTTTGTAGTTTTCTGTCTCCTAGCTAGGTGAGGGTTAAGGCAATGTTGGTCTCGTTCAGCCACTTGACAAACCTAATAATATGCTGTCAGAAGTGTGCAGTAGAAGAACATGTCTCTGCTAGAGGCTTCCTTGAACTGCTCAGTAGCTTCCAGGGATGTGTTTCTAAACTGTGACACCATGTTTGTGGTATAGGTGCTCTTTTTATTTGAAATAATTAGAGGCCTTCATAAATCTATGATTGTCCACTTGGCAATAACAGCTTCAGAAGAGCTGTTGTAAAAAAAATCTGTTAAGAATATTAATAAGACCTTGTTCTTCACTGTCTCTGCGGGTCTTGCTCTAGTTTGTAAACTGGATTATCAGATCACATCCCAGACTTCATCTGTGGCCAGAGAGTTGAAAATGCGTTTGATAATGCTCTGACAAAGAAGTTGCTGTTTTCTTAAGCTTCTCAGAAGCCACGTTTTTATGTTTAATGATCCTCTTTTTGTCTTTCTTCTGCTTCAGGAAAAATGGTTCTAAGTGCCTGGTGCACTGCAAGATGGGAGTGAGCCGCTCAGCATCCACGGTGATCGCCTATGCCATGAAGGAATACGGCTGGAACCTGGACAGGGCGTACGACTACGTGAAGGAACGACGCACCGTCACCAAGCCCAACCCCAGCTTCATGCGGCAGCTGGAGGAATACCAAGGGATCCTGCTGGCCAGGTGAGGGGAAGGAATGATCCTGATTATCCACGTTAAGGCATAACCCTTAAATGGCTGACTCCGTTGTTTTAATTAGAGATTCCATCGCGGTGTTACGTAAGCTCGGGATCGTCTTGGGAATTACAGTGTTCTGTTTTCATGGGTTGTCTCAGCTGAGCCTGGGAAAACAGGTGTAATAAAGAGCTTTTAGGAGGCTCTCTGACTTCTGGGATGTCAGTTTTTTTGGAGAGTAGCATCCTATGAAGTGCCATCCGAGTGCAGCATTCAGAGCTGTGCAGACTCCAGCAGAGATAAATGATGTCCCTATTGCTTGTAACATCACTTGGCAGGGAACTCGCTTTGTCTCCATCGCAGCCTCGCAGTTCCCTGTTGAACATGCCCCTCCTCAGCAGCTGGTCTGGTTTTATTTAGATCCCTTCGGTAAGTGTTGGTGTGAGGGGAGGGGACAGGATGTTCTGTGCATTGCAACAGTGGTGTTTATTCCTGCCTGGAGTCCTGAGGCTGGTCTGGAGCTGGGCCTGGGTATGGGCAAGTGTGTTGTAATCCCAAGCCTATCACCTGACTAGCAAAAAGACATAAATACTGCATGTTTCTAAGCTGTGTTAAGCAATGTCTTCACGTGATCAGCTGGAAGGAGGTAGTGATACTCTGTTCTGCCAGATTACGGTGTTTTGTTTGGGATCCTGGTGTGCTTTTCCAGGGAGCAGATCTGCAGCAAGCAGAGTTACCCAAGCTGAGCCTCTTGCCACAGGGGGTGGCTCTTGGCAGGTTTGGACCAAAGTAAATAATAAATTTTGAAGCTTCATGGTGCTGTTGGAAGGTGCCTGCTTATTGTAGAACCATTTAGATCGGAAAAGAGCTTTAAGATCATGGAGTCCAACCAATACCTTACCACTGCCAAGCCCACCACTAAACCCTGTCCTTGAGTGCCACATCTACACGTCTTATATGCTGTTCTTTACAGCAGCTCGGGCACTCAGGTGCTCCCTTTAGGGCATGCTTCTCACCTCTGTCCCCTGCTTGGTTTTGTCCCTTCATGTCTGTTCTACCCACTTACAAATACCTCTTTTCACTTCCATTCTCATGACATATCCTTCCTTCTTTGCTCTCCACCTGCTCCCAGCAATCCAACTGTCTTTTCTGCTGAGACAGGTCTGGATTCCCAATTTTTACACCAAACCTTTGGTGTAATCTCCCCCATCACTGAAGTGTGCTTCCTCTTTCCCTCTCTGCACAGATTAGCCACCTGAGAGCTCCTCCCAGCTTATTCCCTGACCAGGTGCATCCACAGGATCTTCATTCCCCACCTCTTCCTGTGCCCGTCTTCCGCTCCCCCTGCTCCTCAAACACTGACTGCAATAATGACCCTCTTTCTCTCTAAAAGCAGCCAAGTATTATCAAGTGTCAGGATAGATGACAGTGGAATAGATATTTTTAAAAATCATGCTCTTCTGGACTGAAACCCTTTGAGACAGACACTACACCTCCTTTGGTGCCTTGTGACACCAAACATGCTGCTGGCACCAGTCACTAAAGGTCAGTGCTAACTCTGAGCTAGGGATGACCTGACCAGCACTGAGCAGACTTGGAAATTAGATCTCACTGGGATGGACTGGATGGAGAAAAAGAACCTTTTTAGGTGTGAAAAACACACCAATAACAGGTTGGTGAACACCTATGAGGAGCCCTGGGCTGGGAGCAGGTGGTGTCTCATATGCATGACCTGAGATTGGCTCAGTTGGTTAGAGCCTGGTGCTAATAGTGCCAGGGTTGTAGCTTCAATCCCTGGAGGGGCCATTCACTGAAGAGGTGGACTTGAAGATCCTTGTGGGCCCCTTCCAAGTCAGAATGTTTTGTGATCTTTAAAGACCTCAGCCCTGCTGGGGTTGGTTTAGGTAATCTGCCAGTCTGGCGCACCTGCAAAGCCACACTGTTACAAACATTTTGATTAAGGATTATTGTTTTCCCTGTTTTCTAGTATTTTTCAGAGGTAAATCTTTCTTGCTGCCATCATTTATATGTTGTGTGGCTCCCCTCCCACTGAAGCACACCACTGCTCCTGACCTACTCGGCAGGTCCCTGTACAATGGCACAAACAGGATTACTTGTGAGGCTTTAAAAAATGCAAGAGCAGTGCATTACATCTGTGTAGGATGAAAAAGCTGCAGTAAATGAAGCTTCACTGAAGCAAGGAATGGCCCCTACGTGCTGCAGGAATGGTCCCTCTTTATTTCCTCTCTCAGCTCCAAACTGGTTTTTTTTTCATCTTTCTTCTCTGTGTTATTTATCTTTGCCCTCTGGCCTCTGGCTGCCTTGTTTATTGCTGTGGTATTCCAGGACAGGTAAAAAAACAAAAAACAAAAACCCAACAGATTGACCCTCATGTGACTGCTCCGGTTTCAGGGGGAAGGTATGTGAGGGCAGCCATGTGCTCGCACTATCTAGTTACGGTTTTGTGTTGGGGTTACAGCAACTGGGATATGTTTTCCAGCTGTAAAATGAAAACCCCCTGCCTGCTTTTAGTCACAACAACAAGCATGTTTTGCTCTTTGGGACTGTCATACTTCCTGGGGTTAGTTAAACTGTCCCCTCCCTCTGTTGATAAACACAGCAAGGCTGAGCCAAGCCTGTTTCTGTTATTAGTTATGGATAAGTTACAGGAAAACAAGTGTCTGTGATCTCCCGTGCCTTGTGCAGCTTGTGAATCAACAGCAGTTTTATATCTGAGCCTGGAGAGCTGGTGGGAGGTGTGGGGGGCTCCTGGTCTAAAGCTGGTGTGGGCACAAGCACCAGGAATGTTGCCCAGGAAAGTCAAGAGGTGGCTGTGGCCTCTAGGAAGGGACGTGGGCTCCTGGTCTCTGACCCTGCTTCAGGCACCTCCTGCACATTGTAAGACTGGAGGAAGTGTGAGGTTGGAAGCTAACACAGCACACCTCTCCCAGTGGTGCTTGACATCTCTTTTGATTCTCAGATTGGTGCCAGGCAAGTTTGGTTTGCTCACACACAAGGGCACTTTTGACTTCTGAAATCAGATGTGCTACAGGGAGCTGGGTTTGAGCACTGAAGGGCCCTGTAAAAACATCAGCAGCTCCTGGGGTTATATCAGCAGAAATCTTTGACACCCCATACAGAGCCCCAGCAAGAATCTGCCTCAGGGAGAAGCCTGTTCCTGCTGCCAGTGTCAAACTGTGCTCCAAAACCCAACAGAGAGCTCGTGCAACCCAGAGCAGTGTATTTGGCCTCTGATCTTGACCCTCTTCTCCTCTGAAAGGACCTGATTCTGCCCTGTGTCACACGTGAAGGTTGTCACTGATTATGGGGTTGGAAAGCTAAATCTGCAATGGATTATTCTCCTTAGCTGTTGGGCGCCCACAACTACACTGACACATTTTAATTAGCTCAATAGCATCTGTTAATTAACTTACTGCAGCCAGCGGATGTGTCTGGGAGCGCCTGCTCACGCTAGTAAGGTACTGAGGGGTTTTGCAAGGTCTCCTGCAGATCCAAGGAGGTTTCTGTGGTTTCTGTGTTCCTCCTAGGGGCAGTGGGCGGAAGCACATCCCTGTGGCCGTGGCCACTCGGCAAACCCTGGCAGACTGGGGTAGCTCTGGGGTTTCAGGGCGAGAAGTTACCTCCGGGGCTCTCTGTAAGCCCGGGTGTGTGGGCTGGGGTTTTTGGCAGGTGGAGATGAAGAGGGTGATGCAATGCCACTGGCAGTTGCTCAGGCCTTCCTAAAGGGGCTTTCCAAGAGCGGGAGAACTCTTGAGCTTCCTTCCTGTAGAAGGTGGGTGGTGGTTTGGGCTGTTTGTTTGCTGTTGAGAATATCTTGTGCGTTTTACACACACCCACGCCCACTCACCCCACCCTAGCCCTTGGTCACCAGAGCCAGTTATTGATCACTGAAGCTACTCAAAAGAAGGAACCATAAGAGAAATTGGACTTTATTCAATGTCTGCCACCCACTTGCATCCAGGACAAGGGATCTTGTCTCTTCTGGTCATGGCTCACCTGCTAGAAAATGGGAAATGCTTCCTGACTGAGAAAGGCCCAAATAGTTGATTAAACATTGCATTTGTAAAATGGACTGATCCAACACTGCCGGGGAATAGGGGTGTGTGGAACAGAATAGAGCCATGGGATTTAGCTCCTGGAAAGTGACTCGCTATCGGACCAACTTCTCCAGCAGCAGGTTTGGCCCTGAACCGTTGTGGTGAAGCTGCAGTTGTGGTTAATGACTCCAGTACTTGGCATGGCTTTTCCTGTAGGTTGTATCCCCTTAGAACAAGGTGGGTCTGGGTCTGGTACGTGAAAACTACTCAGTGTTTTCATTTGCTTTCCCTGCCCGCAGCAAACAGCGGCACAACAAACTGTGGCGCTCGCACTCCGACAGCGACCTCTCGGATCACCACGAGCCCATCTGCAAGTCTGGGCTGGAGCTGAACAAAAAGGAGATCACCACCTCAGCCGACCAGATCTCGGAGGCAAAGACCAACGACAACCAGCAGCCCATGTCTCCCATCTACTCAGCTGAGCTGGACAGGGAGCAGCAGCCTCCAGAGGACACAAACATGATCGAGGATGTGTGCGCAAAGGAGAGAAGGATCCACTTAGAGTTTACATGCCGAGACTTCCACGCTGAGCAGATGGAGGACAAGCTGAACCTGAACAATATCAATGGTTGTACGACGGGGTGTTGTGTAGACTCTGTCCCCCCTGATAACTGCCATTCTTCTGAGGCCTTAATGCAGCTCCAGCACCCCTTGGAAATAACGGAGTTTCCTGATTTGACAGTGGACGATCTAGAAAAAGATGCCCTTAAGCCTGATATGAACGTGCACTTGGTTCCCATGGAAGAATTCACTTCATGCTTAAAAGACTCTCCTCAATCCCCAAACCAAAATTCCCCGAGTCTCCAGCAGAATCCTCAGCCCGAAGGGACAGACCTCAGTACAGACAGGATCGATTTCTTCAGCGCTTTGGAGAAATTCGTGGAGCTTTCCCAGGAGAGCCGGTCACGCACCTGCTCCCATTCCAGACCGGAGGAGCAAGGGAGTGGAAGGAACGGGGTCTCCAGGGTGCCTGTGCTGGAAGTGCCACCTGCTGCTGATGGGGGTGCAGATGCTCGAAGGAACAGCCCTGGAAACTCTCCTCAGGCATCAGATGACTCTTCCACAGATGAAGAACAACAAAAGGTTAAAATAACGTGCTTGTTTTTTTAGGAACTGCTGTTCAAACCTATCCCTGGGCAGTTCTCCTGTTGTAGGGGGTGCTGTGGATAGGATTTTCTAGCCCTGCTTTCACTGGACAGGGTGGCTGTTTGGGAAAGGATTGCTGGATGCTTCACTCTTCCTTCACTTTTAGATACTTGCCCTTTTCTGCACTTTTTCCTTAAACATCAGTTTGCTGGCATTGGCAGGGCACTGGCTGAGCTGACCTTGACCTGACCTGCTGTGCTGTTCTCGTGAGAAACTTATTTTTGAATTTTGCATCAGGAGAGCAGAAAGGTGGGATTTGACCCACTAATACAGCTGGACCCTGCACAGCCAAACCCAGCTAATGTCCCAAACCTGCACGGATATTTATCTGACTTGAGAAATCCACCAAAGAATGGGGCAAAACTAGTGCCTTTCCCTGGTTGGGAAGCACCAGCACTGGGGTAGTAAATCAAGGCAGATGTACAGCTTCCACTGCTGGAGGAAGAAATGAGCCTGTCCAGATCTAGAGTGATGGCATTGGGCATGTCATGGCTCACTTCTCTCCTGAATAGAGAGATGGTCCTGAACAAAATTTAGTAACCTCTAAATTTAGGTAATCGCTTTTCAGCCTCCAGGACTCTCACAGGGATTGATGATGTCCGGGGCCATCGTTTTCTGGGAGCCTCTCTTATTTAAATTCCACACTGCATTGCTTGAATCCTTTCCATCTCCATGTGAGGCAATAAGGCTCTTCCAAATATAATAGGGCAACGCTCTCTCCAGTGATTTGGCAGTGTCTGTGGGGATGGGGAGCCTCTCTGGCCATTTTCCTCCAGGAAACCAGAACGTTTCAGCACTTGGTCATTCTTTTTGCTGTACTTCTGTTTGCTCTGTACGTGAGCAGAATCTCTCATATTTTCAGTTCAGAACTGCACTTTTAGCAGCATTAGGATTCTTTTTGTTAGCTGGATTTTTCTTTATTAAAAAAAAGAAAAGGCTAAATTTTCCTTGGAGTTTGTGATGATTAAATAGAAGTTCTTAAATCTCAGTGTAAGTGAAATTAGTCAAAATCCAGCCTAGAATATGTTAAATTCAATCCCAGAGGCACTAAGGCATCTACATTAGTGATCACTGCTCTTGTGATCCATCTCCACACACTGGCACATGCTTTTTTGTTCCTTTGGGATGTGTACCCCGGTCTCCTTTAAGCTGCTGCTGTTTGCGCTGTGTTGGCAGAGCTGATCCACTTTGTAATTTTCCTGTTTGTGTGTTGCAGGAGGTCCCTGAGCTGCCTAGTGCAGGTCATCTCACGAGATCCCACTCGGAAAATGCCATTTCTGTGAAAGAAATTATCACAGAGATCGAGTCAATCAACCAGGGAGCAGGACCTGCCCAGCAGAAAGAGGGCTCAGCCAACCTCAGCCAGACACCAAAGAGGAACACGGTGCATGACCTGCCAGTGGAGGCCATTTGGGCATTGGAAAGGGTGGAACAGAGTGAAGGAGCCTGTGCTGGACACCAGGAAAAGGAGAAGGACCCTCTGCTGGCTGAGGAAGAAGCTGCCCCCTCCCTGCAGCCATCTGGTAAATCAGAGCTGGAGGAAAGTGGCTCTGCGGGGGAGCAGCAAGAGCCTCGTGGCTCCACCAACCCTGAGCCCAAGTGGTGCCCCGGCTCCGTCCGGCGAGCCACGCTGGAGTTTGAGGAGCGCTTGAGACAGGAGCAGGAGCACCAGCACACATCCCCCGTCTGCACCTTACCCACCCGCAAGAACTCCAGGAACGACTCTCCTGCTGCCGAGCTCCTGCCGCGGGGGAAGAGTGAGGAGCCGCCCCTGGAGCTGGCTCCGGAGGGTGACAGGGCGCAGACACCGGGCACTGAGGAGCCTCTGCTGCCTCCTGGGGCAGAGCTGCCTGCACCCCTCACCCCCCCTGCTGCAGAGCCCAGCCTGAGGCAGGAGGGAGCGGTGCAGGAGCACAGGACAGTGGTCTCGTTTGATGGGATGCAGGAGCCACCCCTGCCCTCCCTCCTCCCAAAGAGAGTCGAAATCATCGAATACACTCCCATGGTCAAGTCTGCAGAGCAGCACCCTGACACAAGCTGTGAGCAGGGCTGGCTGGCCACGGCCATCCCATCTTTAGATGAAAACTTGAACCCTTCAGTGTGCTTGGAGGAGACTCCAACCTGTCTCGGAGCTCTGGTGGATCTCCCCCTGCCGGAGCACGCGGTACATGAGCAGGCCCCCCTCACTGCGGGCAGCCCCAGCGTGGAAGGTGGTGGGTTATCTGTTCACCTCGGTGCTGCCCCTCCCTCTGCCCAGGTGACCTCTACACCTTCAGCCAGCCTCGACTGCTCTCCTTATCCCTATGTAATCCACCTGGAAGGTGTCACTGAGCAGAGCACGGGTACAGACGATGAGCCAGTCATGCCGTGTGGCATCGAGGGAGACACGACTCTGCTGTTCAGGGACAGACCCAGACCTCTCTGCGGGGGCGGTGACAGCGTCTCAAGGCAGCTGAGCAGGGAGGACTTCACCAGCCAGCATGCCGAAAACATGGACCTTCTGGACATCTCGTTCCTGTGTTACAGCCTCCCGCACAGCCCCAGCAGCCGCAGTGTGGAGGAGCGCAGCAGCAGCCCCGGGCTGGTCAAGCAGCGAGCGAAGGAAATAGAGGCTCGGATCCGGCACGCGGGGCTCACCACACCCTCCCACATGAAACGCTCGGCATCCTTGGCCAAACTGGACTGCCTGGACCTCTCCAAGGACGACTTGTGCGAGAGGGAGTCTGCCTCAGCCTCTTCCCATGCCAACCCGGTGCTTCTCACCTGCGTTGCCCTCGGTCGAGGCTTTTGCGAGGGAAGGTTGGAGAGGGGCTCGGAAAGCACGTGTGGAAAGCATCGCCTTTCCTCCCCGGAGCCCACTAAGCATTTTGTGGAACAGCTCAGAACAGCCGAGTGCATTGCCCAGAGCAAGCCGGTGGAGAGGCCGCTGGCTCAGTACGCCAAAGAGTGCGGCTCCAGCCAGCAGAGTTTGTGTTCCAGCACGGATCCGACGTGGACTAGCTCCGAGGAGGGTCCTCCGCTGCTCCAGGTGCAGGTCCTGGACTCCTTGTCTCCAGCTCAAGGTCTGGCTGTCGCACCTCGGCAGCAGCACGGGAGAACTCACCCTCTGAGGAGGCTCAAAAAGACCAATGAGAAAAAGCGGACAACCAATCCCCTCTACAACACGATGTGATCCTGGGCCCTTGGCTGTGATTTCTTACTCAGAACCCGTGGTGTTGCTTTCACACAAGGGGAAGGTGTAATATAAGGAACATGCACTTTACTGGTTAATTTTATATATATTGTCATTTTACTGTTCCTGGCGCATGTAGGTGTGGGTTGGTTCTTCTGTGTGTGACTCTGACTGCAGGACTGTTTGGGTTTTTTTAAGTTTTTTAACTCAGATAACCTCAAATGTTCTTTTTTTTTTTTTGTTAGTTTGTTTTAAAAGAACACCTTTATCATGAGAAAATTGATGTTGGCTAGCTTTGGCAAGGTGGAGTTTTGCTTAGAACCAGATCCTAGTTCCTAACTTGAATTCTCCCCATGCCTTGAAATGGTGCTGGGCAGTTGGTGGGGTGGGAGCCCCCGTAAATGTGAAGGCTGTGCCAAGGTCCCTTTGTTTGGCCTTTTATTTCTGCAAACTGGAACTCCACCATGCTGGCAGGTCCCTCACAAAGCTGCTTCAGGACAACCCCCCCCCGGGCTCAGTTCAGCTGGTGCTTCCCAAAAAGGAGCACACAGGGGTAAATCCTCCCAAGGGATGGGCAGCACTGAGACCTGCACTCCTTACCTGCCATGGGGCACACAGAGCCCTGTTCTGTGGTGAGGTGGGGCAGAGCTCCTCCATGAGCTGCCAAGCTCGCCTCTACCCCCAAAGCCAGAGTGTTCTTTTAAAACAAACACCTCATTAGGGTTTTAACCCTCCCATTACTTGAATACTGCTGTGGGCCTTCTAAGTTCATGGCCATATCATCTGTCCTCTGCCCTCCTGCTGCCTCCCCTCTGCCCAAAAGCTGTTCTCGTGCTGCCTGAGTTTTCCTCTCCCCTCTGCTGTGCTCACAGGCATTTCTGGTTGCTCCCAAACCTCGACCTGTTACCATTGTTACACAACAATTGTTGCCCTTAATGCAAAGCTTTGTCCTCTCTGCTGTCACTCCTAACTCTTGACCCAGAGGGAAGATGTTTTCTGGAATTTTTCTTTTTTTTTTTTTTTTTTGCCTAAATTGTATATATGATATTTATATGAGGGGGGGTTTTTTGTTGTTGTTTCTATGGGTTTTTTTTAAAAAAAAAAAAGGGCAAGACTGCATTCTGTAAACTGGAAAACAAACCCACCTGACTCAAACTCAGTGCTGTTCATTGTGATCTGCACAGACATGGGAGTGGATTTGACATTGTAAGCTGTCTTCCCTTTCCAGAAGTGAGCCTCGATGCCAGCCTTTGCCAAATGTGTCCCTTCTCCTTTGGTCCTGTGTGAACCCCCATTACCCCACTGTGGGAGGAGCACTGTGTCTCTGCCTGTCTCCCTCCTGCTGGAAGCTGGGTTACAGAAGTGCCAGTCAGATGTGGAAAGCTGTCAGCAGGTTCCAAGCCATTCTGCAGGTTCTTGCTTCCCTGGAGAAACTGTTGGAAGGGTCTGCTCCAAATTCTAGCAAACTGTTTAGTGATTTCTGAGCAGTTTGGCTAAATCAAAGGTCCTCCTTTCCAGCTGCATGTATCAGCAAGTTGTCCCTGTGCTGTAGGAGCAGAGGGAAAGGCACTTGGCCATGGCAGGGGAGCTCTGGGTCCTGTTTGCAGTCCCATGGCAGGTCCTGTCTGAGCTGGTGCTTGGCTTGGGCCCAGACCTGCCCTCCGGGGAGGAACAAAGCACAGGGAAGATGCAGAATGGCTCCAGCTGCTGAAGCCCAGCATGGAGAGGACACGGTGTGGGAGGAGCAGCAGCCAAGGCTGTGCCTAGAAAGCAGCACTGATGCTGCAGAGCCTTGTAGACTCTGATGGGACAAACTCATCTTGAGCTGGAGAGGAGTGCCCGGCACCGGAGTGCTGGGGAGTATTGGGAAGCAGCATGTGCCTGCCCTGGGAGAGGGGTGTCTGTGACACCTCAGCTGGCAGCAGAGGAGAGCCTGGCAGTTGGCAAGGTAATCCCACCTTGCTGCCCTGCTGTAGCTCCCAGGGATCCTCCTGTGCTGCTTTGCAGCCCGGGCACAGATCTGTGAGTTGGTCTGTGCTCCAGCAGCCACGAGCACTGTCCCTCCCTTTCCATGGAGCTTGAGCTCTGGGAGGATGTTGCTGCCCATGCTCGCTGCGGGCTGGAGCACAGCCCTGTCTGGGGTCAAATACCATGTCGCCCCAGGCCATTTCAGTCACTAGAAGTCACCTAAGCCCCTGGCCTGGGAGGCCAGTTACTTCTTTGGGACACTGAAAGACATGTGGCTTCTCCTAGCCTGCTCCAGCTGGCTCCAGAGCTGGGCAGACACTGTGCAAAGGCCAAGTGGCTCATGTCATCTGGTGAAGGACAGATTCAGTCCTTGCCTCCCCCACAAACATCACCAGGCCCTGCTGCCCACTGTTCCTGGCCCCAAGGACATGCCTGCCTGCCCCTCTGCAGGCGGAAGGGATGGGTTGCCACCAAGCCTGCCCTGCGTTGGAGGGAGCAAGCTTGGCTGTCAGCGTGTCCTGGTGACAAGGATCTGCTGGGGAGGGGAAAGCCCTCTGTAAAATTTGTTCCCTTAAGAAGGCAGGAGGAGGAGGAGGAAGAGGATTGGGTTTCTTTGCCCAGCTTGATCTCAGGAGAAATGCCCTCTAGGAAGGGTCTTCCATGCAGACCAGAAATGCTGCTTCCTTCCAATACTCAGCTGCTCTCTGGGTGCTTCAGCTGGGGAGAGCAGCGAAGGGGCAGAGGCCCCTGCAGGGAGGTGCTTTGCTGTCCCCTTGTCCTGGGCTCTGGCCCAGCACAACTGGTTTTTCTCTGGGAAGGCTGTGGACAGGCAGAGGGAGTCAGGGATGGTGGTTCTCTTGCAGAGTGATGAAGGCCTTGGAGGTCTGGAGGCTCTGAGCAGGATGGCAGGAAGGGGGCAGACTGGAGGGGCCTGAACCTCCTTGACCAGTGTCTGGGCAATGAAGCCACCAAGCCCCTGGCATCAGAGGTCTCTGCCTGGGGACAGTTGTCCCTTTCTCCATGCTGGTGGCTCATGGGAGGGTGGTGACTCGCTCCTGCTTCCCGTGACCACCCCATGAGAGCTGCTTGTGCCCTGCAGAGCACCACGAGGAGCTGCACCTCCAGGGTGCTCAGCAGCCGCCAAGCCTCGCGGATGGAGGGGTTTTAGGAGAAAACGCGTTTTAAGGGCATTTTTGTACAAAGCAACTGTTCTTTGGTCTCTTGCGAAGCCTCTCCGAGGACGCTTTATTGTTTACATTGACTCCTGTACAATATCCCAGCCATCGCCTCCCGTCTCGGCCGTACTGTAACGTGTGAGCCTTGCACAAACGGACTGCGTGTGCGTGAAACTGGTTCTACACTGCGTTCTGTTGCACTCGGTGGTGTGTGTGTGTGCGTGTGTGTGTCTGGTCTGCTTGAGAAGTTGTGACATGTACAAATCTCCCCCCTTTTGGCCCTTTCCTGGGGCATGGTCCCGGCGGGTGGCAGGAGGTGACGCCGCTTCGGGGTCACTTGGATGTTGAACGGAGCAGGGATTGGCTCCGTGTCCCTCTGCCAGCAAAGGCCTGGTGGAAGGGAACCCGCCCCAGCTCCAGCTGCTCCGGGGACCTCCTGGAAGGAGCGAGCTGCCTGGAATCCGTGGGCACCGGTGCACTGCACCTGCCCAGGGGGCTCCAAGAGCCTCGCAGCTCTCCCGGCCCGCTGGCAGGAGGAAGCCATACCCGCTGCAGGTCCCTGCTCCCCACACGGTGCATCCTGCCTTAATCTGGTCCTGGCTCCACGCAAGGCCCCCCCGCTTCTCCCTAAGGGAGGGACCCCCAAGCCCTTGCTGGCACGGGGCAGAGGCTCTGGCCTGGCGCAGGAGTGTCCAGCAGTGCCGCCAGAGGTGCTGCCAGCCCGTGCTGCAGACATCTCTGTTGGCACAAGAGCAGGTGCCAGTGCCTTTTATTTTCCTTTATGGAGATGTGACGTCCGTGCGCTGGTTTGTAGGGATCGCCCAGGGCCGGGCAGCTGGTGGTGGGGTTGCAAATCAGGGAGGGGAGCGCTTCTGTCTGCCCCTCCTGGATCTTCCTTGGTGGCTGGGATCGTCCCCTTTTCCCCTAAAGACTCTATGACCGATGTGCTCAGCTGTTTTTAAATGTGAACTTGTGCACTGATGTGCAGATTCAATGTTATTGTTACCGAATGAATAAAACTTTATTTTGAAGATGACGTGGGTGTGTGGCCTTGTCTGGGGGGATCAGGGCTGGGGGTGAGGAGTGATCCGTGCTGCTCTCAGAGCACGGGGCAGCGGTGGGAAGCTGGGGAGCCAGAGTGGGGTCGTTCACTTACATCCCCTGACAGACCCTGAGGACGGGTCTGTCCTGTCCCAAGTGATGGAGCTGTGCTTCCAAGCAAGATGTACTTCCAGATCCTGCTGCAGTTGCAGGACAGGTGCCAGGGGTTGTGCATGTAAAGCTGTTGGGATGCTGTGGGTGACCTCCCTGCACTGCTGCAGGCAGAGCTGTGGGGAGGGTCCTGGGGTTTAAGCTCCAAGGAGGATATGAGGTTTTAGCCGGACACCAAACCAGACCCATCATGGTTGGCCAAGGAGCTGAGCCAAATCCAAGCACCAAATAACCATGGCATGAGTGGATCTTTTCATTGGGAAACAGCCCATCTTGGGTGAGTTGGTTTTGCACACTGTTCTGTCCCACTGTGGTAAGAAAGTGGCACAAGGGTCTCTGTGGGCTCCCACTGCCCTTGCTGTGAGCAAGGGAATGCTGAGAGCACCAAATCCCTCGGGCTCAGCCTCATCTTCCAGGAAGCTTCCCACTGGGCCAGGGCATCAGGGTGTGGGGCCAGGGGTGCAGGGCCATTGCCGTGGGGCGGGCAGTGTCTCCAGGGTGCCCAATTCCTTCCTGCTACCCACAGCACCAGCTGGGGAAAGGCTTCCCATGGCCTTTTCTCCAGTTGCTGAGGATGTGGCTTGGAGCTGGGGACACTCCATCCCCAAAGGCAGAATGAGCCAGGGCCATGGTGGGGCGGGGCAGGCAAGGGGTGCCTCTGCACCTCCATCCCTCTCTGCCACCCCTTTGGCCGGGTGAACAAGGATGTCACGTTTTCCCTGCCTTTTTGCCAGCTGCCCCCTCCTGCCCGCTCAGCCAATGCTCGTCCAGCTCCACATGGTGCCCTTGTAGGGTCCAGGGCTTTGCTGCCTTTCCAGGAACCACCGCTCCCCTCCCTCTGGTCCCTGAGCCCTACAATCCCTTAATCCCCTTGGGCCAGGGCATCCCTCCGGGGCTGAGCTTCACTAAATCCCAAATCTGGCTTCTGGATGTGCCTGTACAACCATCCTGCCGTCCTGGGCTTGGGCTGACGTGGGCTCACTCCGTGGGTTTGCAGATCCCTTTCTCCTGGGGGAGGTGGGGACGCTATGGGGTGCCGTGGGTGTTGGGAGCCCCAGGGGCAGCCCATGGTCATGGTCCCTGTGGTGCTGGGCTGGCTCCGGGGTGCAGGGGGACCCATACCCCTGGGCAGAGGTGACCCCCGGGATTTTGGCAGCCTGGGGCTGTCGAAGCTGACCCTCCCCTCGTTTTCCCCCAGTGCTTTAGGAAGAGTCAGGGGGCTTCTCCTGCCCCACCAGACCCCCGCACCGCTGGGCAGAGGGGCTCCCACGCACCGCGCCGGGGGGTCTGCGGGCACCCTTGGTCCCCCCCGCTTTTGGGGCGGGAGTGTGGGGTGGCTGTGCGGGGGCTGCCCCCATCCCCGCGGGCAGAGCGGGGGGCCGGGCAGGGTGCGGGGGCAGGCGGGGCCGGGCCGGGCCCCCCCTCCCCTCCGGTGCCCGCCGCGGGGGGGCTGTGCCGGCCCCGCGCCCGGCTCGGCTCAGCTGTTCTCTGCGGCAGCGGCACCGCGCGGGGCCGAGCCGAGCCCAGCCGAGCCGAGCCCAGCCGGGCGGAGCGGAGCCGAGCGGGGCCGGGCCGGGCCGGGGGGAGCGGAGCGGGGCTGAGCGGGGCCGGAGCGGGCGGAGCGGAGCCGAGCGGGGCGCGGAGCGGAGCCGGGCGCGCCCGGGCGCGGAGGAGCCGCCGAGCGCAGGTGGGAGCCGGGCGGGGGGGGGGCGGCGGGACCGCGGTGGGAAGGGACGGGGGGACGCGGGGAGCGGGGCTGAGCCCCCCGGGCCCCGGCCCCTCGCCGCCCGCCGGCGGAGATGGCTATATTTGGACAGTGACCTCTGGTCGTTCCCGAGCAGCCGCTGCGGATTCAATTGTGGCAACGTAATGGCACGGCCGGGAGCGGGGAGCGGGGCTGTCCTGCCTGTATCCTGCCTGCACCCTGCCTGTATCCTGCCTGCACGCCGCCTGCACCCCACCAGTACCCCGCCTGACCCCACTTTCATGCTGCCTGCACCCCACCTGCACCCCATCTCTCTCTGCCAGCACCCCATCCAACCCCACCCGCACCCTGCCTGCACCCCACCCAATTCTCATGCCTGCAGCCTGCTAGCGCCCTGCCTGCACCCCACCTGCACCTCATTCAGCCCTGCCTGCACCTCACCTGCACCCCACCCAACCCAGCCTGCACCCTACACGCTGCCAGCACCCTGCTCAACTCTGCCTGCTCCACATCCGCCCCTCACCTGCACCCCACACCCTGCCTGCACCCTGCCCTGCCAGCCTGGCTGGCCCCCCTTAGCCTGCATGCTGACACCCCAAACTCTGCTCTCACTGGCAGTGGTTGACGTGCTGCAAAATCCCCGGAGAGCTCCTCCCCAGGGCCGGAGACCGTGCTCAGGACCATGGGGGTGACACCAGCGGTGCCAGTGTCCAGCCCCCCTTGGTAGCTGGGCTCCGGGCCCCTTAGCACCCAGCTCCAACCCGTTCAGCCGGGCCAGGGATGATGCTGAAGTGCCATGAGGACTCCGGGAACACCCAGGGACTGGGCAGATGTAGCTTGGCTGGGCACTGCATGTGCCCTGTCCAAAAGCTACCTCCTGGAACAAGGAGGAGCAGATCTGCTTCTGCCTCTGCCCACACCGGCCCCGTGGGCTGGGAACAGCGGTGCCTGGCCCTCCAGCTGCATTTTGGTGGCTGGATGTGGCCTCTGGCAAGGCTGTGGACCCAAAAGAACCAGGGCAGTCCCCAGGGCAGCCAGTGGCGAGTGCTGCAGAGCCCCAGCGGTTTCGGGATCCTGAGTGTCTCAGTGCCCACCCTGGGCAGGTCCCTGGAGCAGCAGAGCTGTGGAGAGTGATGGGTGACTATGGGCAGCGTGCCCGGCTGTGGCTGAGGGCTGGAGACCCCACCAGAGCCATGCTGAGAATGGGGGGCTCCTCCAGGCTCCGGTGTGCCCAAGGGCTGTGTGGCTATGCCAAGTCCAGCCCTTGCCCAGGTGGGGGTGCAGAGTGGGTGGCACATGTGGAGCCGCGGGACAGGGGCCCATGGAGGGACGCATGAGCCACCAGCAGGCAACGCTGGAGGCACAGCCTCCCTCCTGGGTGCTGGGTCAGGCCAGGCAGCCTCACTAGTGCAGGATGGGATACAAGGGGACAAGCTGTGAGCCGGTGCATGGTCACAGGTCCACCCCAAAGTCCCCTCAAGCCTGCTTCTCTACTGCAGCTGCTCATGTGCCAAACCCAGTGCCAGCCACGGGGCACAGCACAGCTGAGGGACGTGGCACAGCCATGGGGCATGACACAGCTGTGGGGTACAGCAGAGCTGTGGAGCATTGCACAGCCGTGGGTTATGGCACAGCTGTGGGTTATGGCACAGCCATGGCACATGGCACAGCAGTAGCACATGGCACACCTGCACATCATGGCACAGCTGTGTCCCTGCTCAGTGTCAAGTGGCTTTGGCCACCAGCTGCCCACCCTCAGCCCCTGCAGCACCCCCACATCCCTGCACAAGGGCTGCCTCCAGTCCCTGCCATGGGGTCGGGGCCACATCAGGCACCATCCTGCATCCTCACCCCCGGCCACCTCGGTGTTCCCAGGCTTCTCGCTGTGCCCAGGGCAGAGGGTGTAACTCGGAGCACGAGGTCTGAGGGGATCAAAACCCCTCCATGCTGTGCCAGGTGGGGAGGTGGTGGCCTGACCCTGTGCCCCCCAGCCATGAGCCGCCGCGTGGTGCGCCAGAGCAAGTTCCGCCACGTCTTCGGGCAGCCGGTGAAGGCCGACCAGATGTACGAGGACATCCGTGTCTCCAAGGTGACATGTGACAGCTCCTTCTGTGCCGTCAACCCCAAGTTTGTGGCCATCATTGTGGAGTCTGGTGGCGGGGGGGCCTTCATTGTCCTGCCCCTTGCCAAGGTGAGTGGGGAGGATGCTGAGGTCTGGCTGCCTCCCTGGGATATACTGGGGGGGACATGCTGGTGGGGTGTTGCCTTTGGGGGGTTGCATGGTGGGTGTTGCTTTTGGGTGACCCCAGAGCCCCCCAGCTTTGCCCCAACAGCCCCTCCTCACGTGGGGGCTCAGGGCAGAAACAGCCTGGCTGATCATCAGCACCTGTGAAAAGTAACATCCCAGGGGTAACTGAGGTGATGTGGGAAATCCCCAGGTGCTTTCTCCCCAGTTCTTCAGGGACAAATGATGCCCATGGAGCAGCACCCAGTGGGGTGGGGTCTGCCCTGCCAACCCTGGCTGAGAGACTGGAAGGGGGGTCCCCAGCCCCTCCATGCCATCAGAAGGGACACAAACCAGTCTCAGGGGCACATTGTTCCCCTCTGTGTTCCTATGGGGCTGTATGCCAAGTGAACCCCATTCCCCCTCCGTGCCTCGGTTTCTCCCTTTCAAGGCAGGTGCAAATCTCTGGCCACCTCCAGGGATCCCCTCCATGTCCCCACTTGTGCCACAACCCCTGGCTGGGCTGGGCTTGGCTTCCCAGGGCACCTGGCAGGATTGCCCCCAGCCTCTGGAGATTCATTCTGACACCTCAACGTTGCAGACAGGACGGGTGGACAAGAACCACCCGCTGGTGACGGGACACACGGCGCCCGTGCTGGACATCGACTGGTGTCCCCACAACGACAACGTCATCGCCAGTGCCTCGGAGGACACCACCGTCATGGTGAGGGGCTGGACCCCGAGTGGGGGGGGGCAGCGGGTGCTGGGGGAGCGGTGCAGAGCATTCCCCCCCCTTCGCTGCCTGCGGAGTGTCACTGGCCTATTTTTAGCCCCGGTGCCATGCGTTCGCGCTGGCGGCGGCTGCTCGCTCCATGATGCAGCAGTTTGTGCTAAATATACCCGCCCTGGCGACTCAGCACCCAGGAATAGCTGGGGGGGCTGAGGGCTGCGCCCCGGCCATGCCCCCCGCCCTGTGCCCACCAGCACCCCGAATGCTGAGGGTGCACCCCAGGATGGAGGCGCTTCTGGAGTCTCCTCGCCACCCTCCCTGCAGGCTGAGCCGAGATTAACGATGAGGTTAATTGGCTCTGAGGCCCTCATCCGCTTAGCCCTCACATGCGGGGTGATCCCCAACATCCCGCTCTCTGTCCCTCCCCCAGGTGTGGCAGATCCCTGACTATGTCCCCGTGCGCAACATCACGGAGCCAGTGGTGACGCTGGAGGGACACTCCAAGCGGGTGAGCATCATCTCCTGGCACCCCACCGCCCGCAACGTCCTGCTCAGCGCAGGTAAGGGGGTCCCGGGTTGCCCTCCCCGGGGTCAGAGGGGATCCGTGGGGTGACAGCACCTGCCCCCTCGGTCGTCTGCAGGCTGTGACAACCTGGTGATCCTCTGGAACGTGGGGACGGGGGAGATGCTGCTGGCGCTGGATGACATGCACACTGACCTCATCTACAACGTGGGCTGGAACCGCAACGGCAGCCTCCTCGTCACCACCTGCAAGGACAAGAAGGTCCGTGTCATCGACCCCCGCAAGCAGCAGATCATAGCGGTGAGTGCTCCTGCCGTGTCCCCCCCAGCCCGCCGCGGGGTCCCCCCGGTGCCTGCCTGACCCTACTAACCCCCACACCGCGCGTCTCTGTGTTTGGTTTAACCCGCTAACGCCGGCGCAGGAGAAAACCAAACCGCACGACGGCACCCGCCCCATCCGCGCCATCTTCGTGGCCGATGGCAAGATCTTCACCACTGGCTTCAGCAAGATGAGTGAGCGGCAGCTGGGCCTCTGGGACCTGGTACGAGACGGTGGCTCCCGCCCAGCCAGCACCGACCTTGCAGAGCTCAGCCCAGCCAGGAATGCTTTGGGTGCTGGGGATACTCTCCGGCAGCGCGTGTACCCCGGGAGCATCGTGTGCTCCCCTGGAGTAGGGCTCAACAGCTGTTTTAGGGGACAGATCCGGACTCCCTCCATTTTCCCCCCTTTCCCATGCCCCATGCTGACTGTCCTCCCTCCCCCCCAGGAGAGGTTTGCCCCCCACGAAGGGCTGAGGCCCGTGCGGGCCATCTTCACACGGGAAGGACACATCTTTACCACGGGCTTTACCAGAATGAGCCAGCGGGAGCTGGGCTTGTGGGACCCGGTAACGAGGCCGCATGGAGTGCTGCCCCGGGAACTTGGCCCCCCCGACCCCCTGCCACCCTCCCCCACCCCAAGATGGGGTGCCTGCAGCATCCCCCCTCCAAAAGATGCCAAGTTCCCAAGTGTGCCGTGCTGTGCTGGGGTGGGGAGGGGGCTGGGAGGCAGGGAGTGCTGGGGGAGGTGGGTACAGCCAGGCTGGGGGGTACCCAGCCATGCAGGTAAACAGGAGTGGGATGAGGGTCTGGGGGGGGCATGCCAAGCTGTCTGCCCAGGGGTTGTGTACCCCAGGGAGGGGGACAAGCCCTGTCTCCCAGTGTGCTGTGGCTAATGTGTGTGACTAACCAGGGTGGGGGTTTTGTGGCCACTGCTCACACCCCTCCACCACTGCGGCCCTGCAGAATAACTTTGAGGAGCCCATCGCCCTGCAGGAGATGGACACGAGCAATGGGGTCCTTCTACCCTTCTACGATGCCGACTCCAGCATTGTCTACCTCTGCGGGAAGGTAACCCCCCACCCAGGGTGCACCTCCATGCCACCCCCGCTTGGGGGGGCTGGCTGACACCCATCCCCACACCCACAGGGTGACAGCAGCATCCGGTACTTTGAGATCACGGACGAGGCACCCTACGTGCACTACCTGAACACCTACAGCAGCAAGGAGCCCCAGCGGGGCATGGGCTTCATGCCCAAGCGTGGGCTGGATGTCAGCAAGTGTGAGATTGCCAGGTGAGAGCAAGGGGGCCTGGGGGGAGCCAGAGGGGTCAGGGGCTCAGCTGGACCCTGATTGCCTCTGCCCCACTCAGGTTCTTCAAGCTCCATGAGCGCAAGTGTGAGCCCATCGTCATGACGGTGCCACGCAAGGTGAGCTCGGGGGGGCCCAGGGGAGATGGGAGGTCTGGGGGGGGGGACACTCCATGTCTCACTCTGGTCTCTCCCTCCCGCAGTCAGACCTCTTCCAGGATGACCTGTACCCTGACACACCAGGCCCCGAGCCGGCCCTGGAGGCAGATGAGTGGCTGTCGGGGAAGGATGCAGAGCCCATCCTTATCTCGCTGCGGGATGGGTACGTCCCCATCAAGAACCGAGAGCTGAAGGTGGTCAAGAAGAACATCCTGGACAGCAAACCTCCCCCAGGCCCCCGCCGCAGCCACTCCACCTGCGAGTCTGACTTCTCTGTGAGTGTCCTGAGGACAGGGACATGGCAGCAGGGCTGTCCCCCTGTCCAGGTGGGTTGGAGGGGCCAGAGGGGACTCCTTGGTGACCCTGTGTCTCCCCTCTCTGCAGCAGCCAGCCTTGGAGGAGGTGTTGGAGGAGATCCGTGCCCTGAAGGAGATGGTCCAAGCACAGGAGAAGCGCATCTCCGACCTGGAGAACAAACTCTGCCAGTTCACCAATGGCACGGACTAGCGCGGTGGCCAAGGCCACGGGCAGGGCAAGGACTGCCCCGGCCTGCCGGGGATTAAAGCCAAGTCCCCACATTGGGCAGGAGCCCAGAGCCATGTTCTTTCCCCAGGAGACGAAGGGGCAGGGAGGAGGTCGGACCCTGACACCCCCCCTCCACTAGCATCAGTTGCATCTTGCTCCTGGGGTGCCCCAGCATATGGGCACCCCACTGCAGCACCCAAGGGGGTCCCGCTTCAGTGCCCGCAGGCTGGGGCTGCCAAGCATCCTTCTGTGGGGACCTGCACGCTGGGCACCAGCATCCTCCCAGGATGGGGAGCTGCCAGGCCCTCCTGGCCAGGATATGCTTGGGTACGGTGCTACATCCCCATCCCATCACCCCCTCACCTCCCCCTGCCCCATTGCCCCCTCGGCAGGTGCTCCCAACCAGCTCTTTGCTCCTGGACCCCTTTAATAAAGGGCTCAGCCACCCATGGCCACGTGGCAGGTACTGGGGACGAGGGACCACCATGCCAGAGGGTCCTGCCTGCACCCCATTGCCAGCACCTGCTGCCCACACACCCCTTGCACAGGTGGAGGGAGGCCAAGAGAGACAAACATTAAAGAGCATTTATTGGTGTTGGCCGCGGTCGGAGCTGCTCGGGCTCCCCCGGCCCTGGCCCAGATGTTGCTGTGGGGTGCGTGGGTGGGTGGGAGGCTATGAAAAGTCCCAGGGGAGTGAGCCCAGCCCCCCACCCCGCAGCCCCCGGCCCCCCGTGTGCAAAGGGGGAGCAGCCGGGGCGGGGGGCCGGGGTTAGCACCATTTGACGTAAGGTTTCTCTCGGGGTCAGTGCCCGGGACGAGGGGGTGCAGCGCTGCCAAGGGGGGGCATCTGAGCAGGGTGGAGGGGTGTGAGCAGGGGGTAAGGGGGGGTGACACCGGGCGGTCTCTCACAGGCACCCCCTCAGCTGCCCCAGCAGAACCCCCACACTGTGGTGGAGGGCGGCTGTGCAGCCCCACACTGGCTATGGGGTGCAATGGGGCTGAGTCCCCCCCACCCCCTGGCAGGCAGAGCAGCTCCCGGGTAAGTGCACTTGGTAGCGCCTGGGCAAGGGGCGGAAGAGGGGACTGGGCAGAGCCCCCCAGCTCTGGGGGTACCCCGGGACCCCACGCAACTGGCAGCCCCACCCATCTGGGGCAGGATGTGCCCCCACCACCTTCCTGGGGTGAGGTGCTGAGCAGCACCCCATAGGGCAGTTGTGGGGGGCCAGGGCTGTCCTGGGGAGGGGATACAGTCTGTGCAGTTGCCCTCCCTGGTTCCTGCCACCCCAGGTGCGGGGTTGACACCCACTCCCAACCCGTCCTGCTGTGGGGTGCCCCCACCCCACCCAGTGCTGCCCCAGCTCTGGCGACATTCTCCCCCATACCAGGGCCAAATCCTGCCCCGCCTCCCCATTTGCCCTCTGCAGTTCTTGGACTGGCTCCCCCCAACCCACTCCCCCTCTGTGCCCCCAGACACTGGCCGTGTCCCCATCCCCACTGGGGTGGGTGAGGGGCTCAGTGGGGGCGCGGGGTCACTTCTCCGTCAGCGAGAGCTGCAGGATCCGTTGCAGATCCTCTTCCTCCTGCCGCGTCCGGCGCTCCGCTTCCTCCTGCTCCCGCGCCGACAGGGCCATGGCCAGACGCAGCTGCTCTGCGTAGCTGGGGAACAGGGCGCTGGGCCCCCTGCCCCCCCCCGGGGACGGGGCGACGGGGGGACGGGGGGCCGCCGTGTGCTGGGGAGTCCTGGGGGGCGGCAGGAGCTCAGCGGGGGTCCCTGTGGAGCTGGTGCCCACTCCCACTCCCCCCAGGGGGACTGGCCGGACCTTACCAACCTGTCTCCCCGGCGGCCTTCGTGCGACATAGGGTGGGTGCCCGGCTTGCTGTTGGTCAGTGCTTCCCAAATGGTCACCTGTGGTCGGCGGCAGAGGGGTGCTTGGAGAGTGGCACCCCAAAACCCAGCCCCCTAGGATGAGCTCTGACCCCACCACCAGGGATGGGGAAATGTGGGGTGAACACCCTGGGCAACACCAGGATGGGATGAGGAAGAGAGTCCCCCAGCCAAGGCAGGCAGGAGGAGGCAGGGGGGTGGCGGTGCCCACCTGGTCGTACTCGCTGCCAGCTTCCAGCAGGCTCTGCTGGATGGCAAACTGCAGCAGGTCATCCTCATCCTCCCTCAGGGCATCCTGGTGGGTGCCCACCACGCTGTACCCCCGCGGCACCTCGAACAGCGCCGGGTCCATCTCGCACGCTCGGCACGAGGCTGTGGGGAGACAGGAGCTGGCACGGCTGGGCACTCCAAGGGACCCCCTCCCACCCCAGCAGTCACGTGTCCCTCACCCTGCTGTGACCCACTCCTGCCCCACCAGCCGTGGTCCCTTCATCTCGCTGGGACCTCTTCCCTCTCAACCAGCCGTGTCCCCCGACCCCGCTGAGACCTGTTCCCACCCTGCCTCACCAACCACGTCTGACTCATCCTGCTGGGACCCCTCCCTCTCACCCCACATACTGAGGGAGCTGGAGCTGCTGACGCTGGAGGAGTCGCTGCTGGGTGAGGGCGCCTCACTGCTGGGGCTGTGCCGCAGGGAACTGACGGGCTCGTCACACCCGTTGAGGTTGCCAAAGGTGATGCGGGCGTTGAGGATATGGAAGATGGGGATTTCTGCAGGAAGGGGAAGAAAAAAAAGCAGGGAGGGAAGCTGGCTGTGCCAGCTGGACCAGCAGCAGAGTTCCCCCCCATACCGATCTTGACAGGGAAGCCGGGCGGGAGGCGCAGGGTGATGAAGTCCCGCAGTTTGGCGAAGAGCGCGTTGCTTATTGCCATGAGGTCGATGATGGGGGCAACCTGCTCGCAGAGGGACAGGGGGTGGTCCTCACACAGCCACAGCTTCGCCTTGAACCTGACGGGCACAGGCATTGGGCTGCAGATCCCTGCCTGTCTCCCTGGGGGTGGGGACACAAGGGGGTCCCCATCTGCTCCTTCCCCTCTCACTTCTGTGTCTTGGTGGTGAGCTCCATGGGCCGTCCCATGTCCCGGTTGCCCAGCTCGAAGTTGGGGTTGAAATATTCCTCAGGGGTGATGGCGGTGGGGTTGGCGTGGCTCAGCGTCTGCGTGATCAGTGTCTGCGGGGGGGAACAGCCCGGTGGGGTGAGGAGGGGAGGTCTGACTGCAGGGCCACCTCCCAGACCTCCGGGACACTCACCCCGTTGTTGGGCCCCACATGCTGCTCAGCGATGCCCAGGAAGGACTGTAGAGGGGTCTTACAGCCTGTGGGACAGGAGGGGGTGAGGGCAGAGCCGGGGGGGCCCTGCCCACCCAGCCCGTGCCAGCTGCACCTTTGCTCTTGCCCTTGTGCTGGTCCGAGAGGTGCTCAGTCCGCGTCCGCGTGATCAGCTCCACGTTGGATGCGCCATAGACCTGGATGAGGAGGGGAATGGCAGAGGTGGGTAACCCCCACCTGCAACTGGCCATACCCCTCTGGGCGACTCAACCCCCACTGCCCCTCACCTTGGCCTCGTACCCATTCACCATTTCTGTCTTCTCGCTCCTCCAGCCCAGGATCCCGGACTTGTTCCTGGAGCGACACAGCACCGTGAGCAATGGATGGGCTTGCTTGGACAGCCCAAGGTGCTCCGCACCCCTGGGGGTGGGCTTGGTGCCACCCCTCCCCACCTCTCGAAGGCGATGTTCTTGGTGTCGAGCTGGGTGGTGACAACGGGGGCTGTCAGCCGCCCCATCACCTGCTCCTCCGTGGGCTGCACAGCAGCCAGCAGCACCTCCTGGTCGTGGCCGGCCAGGGCCAGCGTCTCCGAGTAGACCACCCGCCGGTCGTGGTCAATCTCCATCACCACCGCACTGGTGTCTGCAGGGAGCAGGGTCAGGACAACCATGGTCCCCACCACATTACCTGGCCCCGCTGCAGCACCACGAGACTCTGCCAGCGCTCCCTGCTGAGGGTGGGGGGACGCCCTGGGGCCACCTCACCTTGTCCTCGGAAGACAAAGCTGCGGTTGCCCCGCTGCCAGGTCATATGGTCGAAGCCCAGCAGTGTGGTGTCCACCCGCAGGTTCTGGCCGCTCTTCCACACCTTGTAGGTGTCACTGGGGCAGATCTTGGACACCAGAGGCACTGGGGAGAGATGCCGATAGCCCAGCCAGGGACGGGGCCACCTGCACCCCCGAGTGGGCTGCCAGTGCTGAGCTGGGTGGTGGATGCACCTGGGGAACCCAATGCCTTGGCAGGATGGGGGGCTGCAAGCTTGGGGTGTCTGGGGGGTAAAGGGGCAGGGGACCCCTGACCTGGGGATGGGGATGGGTGCCAGGGTTGGGGGACTCTGCTGGGAAACTCCCACTCCTCCCACAGCCACGCTCTGTCCTGAGCTCACCCCAGCTGGTGAACTCCCACTTCATCTCCACGTAGAAGTCCTGGGCCTGTGGAGCACACAGAGGGGTCGGGAGGAGCCTGTGGCTGGCAGCCCCCCCGCAGCCCCTGCGGGAGGAGGGAGGTACCTTGCGCAGTTTCTCCAGCAGGACGGGGATCCCGGCCAGGCGCTTGATGGCTCTCTGGTAGTCGCGGTAGCGCAGGACCAGCTGCACCAGCTCCAGGTCACGGGTGCTCACAGCCTCCTGCAGGACTGTGGGGCACAAGGGCAGTGCCCAGGGCCATGGCACGGCACACATGGCACTGCAGAGCTGGGCACTGCAGAGCCACAGGCACAGACCATCATGTGAACGGTCCCCTGGGGAGCTGCAGCACCAAGGTGAGCATGACCATGCCTGTGCCTGTGCTTGTGCCCATGTCCATGCCCATGTCTGTCCCTATGCCCATTTCTGTGCCCGTGCCAGGGGAGCCTGAGGGAGGACAAAAACAATGAGCCACCTGCTTACCTGTCCATCCACTGCGGTTCTCCTTGCCCACGTCAGCTCCATGCTTCAGCAGCACCCTGGCACACTCGAGGTGGCCCAGTGTGGTGGCCAGATGCAGTGGGGTGCGTCCTCGGGGGTCCAGCTGCTCGATGTCGGCCTGCCAGGAGGGAATGGGGCTCTGGGATCACCAGGGTGGCCACACCTTGCTCCCAGCAGCCTCCCACAGATGTGCAGCTCCCGGACAGAGAAAGCAGCCAACATTTGACGCTATCCCAGAGAACATCCCCACCCCTGAGCTCCCCCCAGGAGATGCACCTCAAAAGCCTCTTCCTGCTCCCTGCAGCCACTGCCATACGGTGGTGGCTGCCAGCACCCAGCACAGCTCGGCACGGTCAGGCTGGACTGCACCCCCGACGCAGGCACGGAGCAGGGGCATGGCATGGCAGCAGGGGCACGGATGCCCCTGGCGCAGTGCACACAGCTCTGCACATCTTGATGCAGCTGGCAAGCTCGGGAAAAGCCCGCACCTCTGGGATTTGGGGGGGGCTGTGCCCAGTTGCCAGGCAGCAGCTGCCGGCAGCCCCCCTCCACCGGGGCCGGGAGCGCGGCGGGCGATGTGGGCTGCGGCGGGCGCCGGCGTGGGCTGCGGCGGGCGCACGTGTTCCCCTGCCTGAGCCTGAGCCGGGGGCGGGCGGCTGCGGGAGCGGAGCGGCTGCTCGGAGGATCCCCGGGGCCCTGGGGAGCCGCCGCTGGGGCTGCCGTTGTTTGTGCCAAACCCGGAGCCTGGCACCCAGCCAGCCCCGAGGAATCCCTTGAGCGGTGGCGGTGGGCACCCCCAACACCCACGGGCCCCGCTCCCCATGTGAGGAGCAGCATCACACCCGTGCCCAGGGCAGGGGACACAGCTCAGGGGGGCCTGGCCCACCCTCTGCGTCCCCAGCACCCAGCTGGCGTAGAAGCCTTGTGCCCAGAGAGGGGCACTCCGATGCTGCCAGGGCGGGAGGTTGTGAGACAAACCCCAAATCATGGGTTTTGGGGAGGTCACCTCCAGGAGAACAAACTGGGGGTGCAGGACTCAAAGAGGCCAGCTGAGACTGGGCAGACAAGTGTTTTGGCATGGGCAGAGATGGGGTGTGGGCTCCCCAGTGCCCAGGGTCTCACCCACAGCATGTCCCTGCCTCTCTCCAGGCATGTCCTGCAGTCCTGCTGTCCCAGGAATGTCCCCATCCCTGTCCACGCTGGGCATTCCCATGGGCTGCATCCCCAGGGACTCACCAGGCAGGGGGGCCCCCCAGTGTGTCCACAGTGCCAGAGCAAAACAGCCCCCCAGTTTCCCGGGAGTCAATGTGCTGCTCCATCGCTCTCCAGGCGACTGCTGCTTCTTAATTGTGTTAATGAAATGACTCTAATTAAAGCTATTGCCCCCCAGCTGGGGGCGGGTGCTGCAGGCTCAGCAGGGCTCCCCAGCTGCAGCCTGGCCCCAGCACTGGGTGGGATGAGGGTCCCCACTCTGGGGACACGGTGCTGGAGCCACCCCAGGGGACACGGTGTGACCCAGTTTTTGCCAGCAAGAGCTCAGTCCTGGGTCCTGGTGCTGGGGTGGCTCCAGCTCGGGGGCTGCGGCACAGACCTCCAGGTGCTGCCCATCATGGGGGTGTGACACCCCCTGGGGATGAGGACAGGGATGTCGGTGGCTTTGGGGTGGCAGCGTAGCAGCAGCTTGGCCACTCCTCCTGTGCCAGCTGGGCACGTGGCACTGCACGTCCCATCTGCTGGGGTTGTCCCTGGGTTGGAGGACCCCAGTTCCTGCTCCTGGGTGAGAGTGAGGGACGTGGGCCAGCATGGGGAGGTAGTGCCAGGCACTGCTGTCCCTGTGCAGCTTCGGGTCCCTGTCATGCATTATGGGACAGGCTGTGGCGTGGGGTGTCCTGACACAACAGGCTCTGTGTCACTGCCTGCCACATCCTCGTGATGTCCCTGCCCTGGAGACCTGCTGACCCTCTCTCCCTGGTGGAGGAAACTGTGGACGGGAGCTCATGGTGACAATTTGGGGGTGACCCACACAGGGCTCTTATGGGAAGAGAGGAGCAATGCTGCCCCAGTGCTTCCCAACCCCAAACACCTGCACTTGGACTGGGGGGATGTGGAGCCACTGCCCCGTGTGGGTCTCTGGGGTGGCAGAGAAGGGCAGAGCTCTAAGACAGGGGGACCTCCAGCCCCCAGGATCACACACAGCCCCAGCCCCAACCACTTACCCAGGGGATGCTCTGGCAGTAAGAAGGACTGAGCTGTGTCCCTGGATGCCCTGGAGAGAGTAGGGGGCCTGGGCTGGCCCCCACCTCCGTCCCCCAAGCCCCCACCTGCCAGAGAGTCTGGCCTGCAGCACCCATGGCCCCCCCCATGCACCCCTGTGGTGCATACGGGGCTGGCTTTGCTCTGACCCTGCGAATGCCAATGGGGGCCATGGCAGAGCCCCTCCACTGGCCAGGCTGGGGGGTTAGAGAGCCTCTCTGCAGGTGAGCGGGTCAGAGCCCCCCTCGCAGCCCCTCCACCTCCCCGCGTCTGCCGAGCCCAGCTTTGATCTCTGCCGCGCCGGGCTCCTGGGAAAACTGACCCCACATTACCACGGAAATGAAACCACTGGCCATGGGGTGGGGGACCGGGGCGATGCTGGCGCAGCCTCCGGCTGGACCCCACAATGGAGGCGGGTGTGGCGGGAGCCATCGCCTGCATCTCGGCGGGAGCATCGCGGCACAATGACCCCTGTTTCCTGCACCACCAGAGTCCACCCAGCATGGCCCTCAGTGCCTTGGGGTGCAAGGACCTGGGCCGAGGGAGTGGGGATGCTCAGCACAGCCCGCTGCCAGCCTCCCTCCAGCGTCTGCGGTTTCCTGCATCTTCAGGGTTGGGTTTTAATTACCTGAATTGCAACGCCATGGGGGAGAGTGAGGCTGGGAACCCGCCGGGGATGCACCCACACCCTGCTCCATGACCAGGCGGCTGGGAGGTTCCCGGGCTGAGGGACACAGTGGGTCCCCTCACGCTGAGAAGAGCCTGCCTAGCCTCGTGGGGATGGGGGGCTGCACCCCAGCAGCATCAGGGTCCTCGTCCCCCCCCTCAGAGGGGCTCAACCTGACGGTGGCAAGCTGGTGACTGCACCCCAGGGAGACGGCAGTACCCTGAGAAGTGGGGTGCGGGTTGGGGTTTGGGGGTTTGCAGAGGCCTAGCAGGGAGCTGGGGACACGTGTGGAGGGATGCTCGGGGCTGCGTGTGCCGGAGGATGCAGGGGAGCCGCGGGTGGTACCCACTGCTCCGTGCCAGCCCCGGGGGCAGCAGACACAGTCGCGGGGTGCAGGTGGGGACACACCCCACACTCCCGGAGCTCTGCCAGCGCAGAGAGCGACGCCATCCCTATCACCCCCCCTCATCTCCATCCTCATCCTCATCCCGGCTCCGAGCATTGCATCAGCCCGAGCCGAGCGGAGCCGGGCCGGGCCGTGCCGTGCCGGGAGTGTCCCCGCGCCGCCCCACCTGCTTGGCGCTGAGCTCTCGGTCCAGGTCACGGGCGCGGTTGTGCCAGACGAGGTAGTGCAGCGGGTACCTGCCCTCCGGCCCCTTCCTGCCCGAGCAAGACGCGAGCATCCTCCGTGCATGCTGGAGCGGCGCGGCGGGCGCGGCGCGGCGCGGGGCGGGGGGGGCGCGGGGCGGGGCGGGCCGCCACCTCCCGCCCGGTGCTTCCCCGGCCCCCCCACACCGCCCGGCCTCATGGGACTTGTAGTCGCCCTGCCCAGCATCGCCCCCTTCTTCTTCCTCATCTTCATCCTCCTCCTTTGTGGCCCCTCTCCCGCACCGCTAAGCCCATCACCGCGGCCTCCGACCCCGCAGAGGGGCTGCAAAGGGACACCCCGCTGGCAATCAGCATCCTCCCCAAATTCCCCCGCTTCCCAGGCTGATCTTCCCTGTCCCAGATGACCCGCACTCGCCCCGTGGGGCAGCGGGCACGAGCACATGGTGGGACAGGGGCGAAGGCGGCAGGTGGGGACCAGGTGGGGGCCGTGCGGGGGTCGTGGGGGGACCCCGATTCTCGCCCCCGCAGCACCAGGCACGGGCCCCCAGCCCCGTTTCCTTTTCCGCCTGCGTCTCTCCCGGGCGGGCGTCGCGTTTTCCGGCTGCCGCCCGAGAACAATGCGAGGCTGGGCCTCCGCGGCCGCCTCAGCCTCCGCCGGCGCCACGCTCCCGGCCCCCCCGCCCCGCTGCTCCCCACCCTCCCACGGGGGGAACCCCCCTCGACATCATTATTCTCCGTTCTGCCACGGCGGTGGCAGTGGTCGCGTCCCCCCCCCCCGGTCCCCGCACAGCATCCCCCACCCCCTGCCAGCCCCGCTGCCCCATGACGTCATGAGCCATCTCCTCGGTCACCCACGGTGAGGTCACCCCGCCTGCCCCACCGTGCTGGGGGGCAGGATCTGACCCCACTCCCTGGCTCCCGCAGGGCTCTGACCCCCACACACCTGTTTGGGGGGCCCCCATGGTACTGGGGTGTCCCCCCTGCTCCAAGTGCTTATAGGGTCACAGTTAGGGAACAGACCCCAAATGGTCCCCAGTTCTCACGCCCACCCCCAAAATCCCCTGCTGAACAGCCAAGGGCTGTGGACCAACCCACACATCCCCACTGCAGTGTCCTGGGGAGCAGGCAGGTAACCCCCGTGTTCTGGGACCCCTGGTCTGCCCCTGGCTGCCCATATTGCACCCCGGGGTGTATCCGGGATGGGGCAACAAGGAGGGAGGGTGCACAGGATTGGGTGCACAGTGCCAGAGGTGGCTTTGGGAATGGGCTGGAGGTGCCCAGGGCTGTGCTGGATCTAGGACGAGTGCCCAGAGCAGGACTGAAGCAAGTGGAGGGGGGGGCAGGGCTGAGACTGGAGTGCACAGGACCCGGACTAGGACTAGGACCAGGACCAGGACCAGAACCATCCATCCGGGATGAACAGGACCAGGGCTGGGAGCAGGACCAGGGCAGTGCCCTGGACTGAAAAGGGGAGCGGGAAGGCACTGAGGACGGGGATTGGCGTCAGGACTAATGGACGCCCGGGACCAGAAACAGGACGAGGGTGATGCCCAGCAGCAGGTGTAGTGTGCCCGGGAGCGGGCTGTCCTGGGGGCGTACGCAGGTGCGGGTGCGGGGCGGGGGCGGTGCCGGTGCGGAGCGGTGCCGGTGACCGTGTGGATTCGGGTGCGGGCTCCGGGCGCGATTGCGAGTGGAGGTTCGGGTGCGGGTCTGGCTGCGGGGCGGCGCCGGTGCGGGTTCGGGTGCGGATCCGGGTGCGGGGCGGTGCCGGTGCCGGT